>NC_072412.2:11373240-12623240 GCF_028858775.2 Pan troglodytes
TCTATTCCATACAATTCCATCCCGTGCCATTCCATTCCATTCCATTCGAGTTGATTCCATTCCAATCAATTCCATTAGGGTTGAATCCATTCCATGTCATTCCGTTGCATTCCATTCCATTCGGGTTGATTCCATTCCATTCCATTCCATTCCATTCGGTGTGATTAAATTCCCTTCCATTTCATTCCCTTCCATTCCATTCCTTTCCATTCCATTCCATTCCATTCCATTCCATTCGAGTTGATTCCACTCCATTTCATTCCATGCGTGTTGATTCCATTCCCTTCCATTCCATTCCATTCCTTACCATTCCATACCATTCGGATAGATTCCATTCCAGTCCATTCTATTCCATTCCATTCCATTCGGTGTGATTAAATTCCCTTCCATTTCATTCCCTTCCATTCCATTCCATTCCATTCCATTCCGTTCCATTCCATTCCATTCAGGTTGATTACTTTCCATTCCATTCCATTGCATTCCATTCGGGTTGATTCCATTTTATTCCATTGCATTTCATTCCATTCCATTCCATTCCATTCGAGTTGATTCCATCCCTTTCCATTCCATTCCATTCCATTGTATTCCATTCCATTCGGGTTGATTCCATTCCATTCCATTCCAATCCATTCCATTCTATTCCATTCGAGTTGATTCCATTCCATTCCATTCCATTGCATTCCATTCCATTCGGGTTGATTCCATTCCATTCCATTTCATTCCATTCTATTCCATTGCATTCCATCCGGGTTGACTCCATTCCATTCCATTCCATTCCATTGCATTCCATTACATTCGGGTTGATTCCATTCCATTCCATTCCATTCCATTGCATTCCATTCGGGTTGATTCCATTCCTTTCCATTCCATTCGACTCCATTCGGGTTGATTCCATACCATTCCATTCCATTCCATTCCATTCCGGTGGATTCCATTCCATTCAATTCCATTCCATTTCATTCTATTCAGGTTGAATCCATTCCATTCCATTCCATTCCATTCCATTCCATTCCATTCGGGTTGATTCCATTCCATTCCATTCGATTCCATTCCATTCTGGTTGATTCCATTCCATTCCATTAAATTCCATTCAGGTTGATTCCATTCCATTCCTTTCCATTCCATTCCATTCCATTCCTTGCCATTTCATTCCATTCCGGTTGATTCCATTCCTTTCCATTCCATTCTGGTTGAATCCATTCCATTCCATTCGATTCCATTCCATTGCCCTTGATTTGATTCCACTTCATTCCATTCCATTCGGGTTGATTCCATTGCATTCCATTCCATTCCATTCCATTCGGATTGATTGCATTCCATTCCATTCCATTCCATTCCATTCCATTCCATTCCATTCGGGTTGATTCCATTCCATTCCATTCCATTACATTCCATTCCATTCCAATCCATTCCATTCGTGTTGATTCCATTCCATTCCATTCCATTGAATTCGGGTTGATTCCATTCCATTCCAATTCATTCCATTCCATTCGAGTTGGTTCCACTCCATTCCATTCCATGCGGGTTGATTCCATTCCATTCCATTCCATTCCTTTCCATTCCAATCCATTCGATAGATTCCATTCCATTCCATTCCATTCCATTCCATTCCATTCCAATCGGGTTGATTCCATTCCTTTCCATTCCATTCCACTCCATGCCATTCCACTCGGTTTGATTCCATTCCATACCATTAAATTCCATTCCATTCCATTCCGGTTTATTCCATTCCATTCCATTCCATTCGGGTTGATTCCATTCCATTCCATTCCATTCGGGTTTTTTCCTTTCCATTCCATTCCCTTCCATTCCATTCGGGTTGATTCCATTCCATTCCATTCCATTCCATTCCATTCCATTCCACTCCATTCCATTCGGGTTTATTCCATTTCATTCCATTCCATTCCATTCCGTTCCATTCGAGGTGATTACATCCCATTTCATTCCATTCCATTCCATTTCATTCCATACCATTCCATTCCATTCGATTTGATTCCACTTCACTCCATTCCATTCGGGTTGATTCCAGTCCATTCCATTCCATTTGGATTGATTGCATTCCATTCCATTCCTTTTCATTCCATTCCATTCCGTTCCATTCCACTCCATTCGGGTTGATTCCATTCCATTCCTTTCCATTGCATTCCATTCCATTTGAGTTGATTCCATTGCGTTCCATTCCATTCATTATGATTCGATTCCATTCCATTCCATTGCATTCCATTCCATTCGAGTTGATTCCATTCCATTCCATTGCATTCCATTCCATTCCATTCCATTCGGGTTGATTCCATTCCATTTCATTGCATTTGAGTTGCTTCCATTCCATTTTATTCCATTCCATTCCATTCCATTCCATTCCATTCCATTCCACTCAGGTTGATTCCATTCCGTTACATTCCACTCCACTGCATTCCATTCCATTTAATTCCCCTCCACTCCATTCCATTCCATTCCATTCCACTCGGATTGATTCAATTCCACCCCATTCCATTCAATTACATTCCATTCCAATCCACTCCAATCGGGTTGATTCAATTCCATTCGATTCTATTCCATACCATTCCATCCCGTGCCATTCCATTCCATTCCATTCCATTCGAGTTGATTCCATTCCAATCAATTCCATTAGGGTTGAATCCATTCCATGTCATTCCGTTGCATTCCATTCCATTCGGGTTGATTCCATTCCATTCCATTCCATTCCATTCCATTCCATTCGGTGTGATTAATTTCCCTTCCATTTCATTCCCTTCCATTCCATTCCTTTCCATTCCATTCCATTCCATTCCATTCGAGTTGATTCCACTCCATTTCATTCCATGCGTGTTGATTCCATTCCCTTCCATTCCATTCCATTCCTTACCATTCCATACCATTCGGATAGATTCCATTCCAGTCCATTCTATTCCATTCCATTCCATTCGGTGTGATTAAATTCCCTTCCATTTCATTCTCTTCCATTCCATTCCATTCCATTCCATTCCATTCCATTCCGTTCCATTCCATTCCATTCGGGTTGATTACTTTCCATTCCATTCCATTGCATTCCATTCGGGTTGATTCCATTCCATTCCGTTCCATTCCATTCCATTCGGGATGATTCCATTGCATTCCATTCCTTTCCATTCCATTCCATTCCATTCCATTCCATTCGGGTTGGTTCCTTTCCATTCCATTCCATTCCATTCCATTTCATTCGGGTTTATTCCATTCCATTCCATTCCATTCCATTCCATTCCATTCCATTCCACTCAGGTTGATTCCATTCCATTACATTCCACTCCACTCCATTCCATTCCATTTCATTCCCCTCCTCTCCATTCCATTCCATTCCATTCCACTCGGATTGATTCAATTCCACCACATTCCATTCAATTACATTCCATTCCAATCCACTCCAATCGGGTTGATTCAATTCCATTCGATTCTATTCCATACCATTCCATCCCGTGCCATTCCATTCCATTCCATTCCATTCGAGTTGATTCCATTACAATCAATTTCTTTCGGGTTGAATCCATTCCATGTCATTCCATTGCATTCCATTCCATTCGGGTTGATTCCATTCCATTCCATTCCATTGCATTCGGTGTGATTAAATTCCCTTCCATTTCATTCCCTTCCATTCCATTCCATTCCATTCCGTTCCATTCCATTCCATTCGGGTTAATTACTTTCCATTCCATTCCATTGCATTCCATTCCATTCCATTCCATTCCATTTCATTCCATTCCATTCCATTCGATTCCATTCCATTCGGGTTGGTTCCTTTCCATTCCATTCCATTCCATTCCCCTCCATTCCATTTCATTCGGGTTTATTCCATTCCATTCCATTCCATTCCATTCCATTCCATTCCATTCCATTCCACTCAGGTTGATTCCATTCCATTCCATTCCACTCCAATCCATTCCATTCCATTTCATTCCCCTCCACTCCATTCCATTCCATTCCATTCCACTCGGATTGATTCAATTCCACCCCATTCCATTCAATTACATTCCATTTCAATCCACTCCAATCGGGTTGATTCAATTCCATTCGATTCTATTCCATACCATTCCATCCCGTGCCATTCCATTCCATTCCATTCCATTCGAGTTGATTCCATTCCAATCAATTCCATTCGGGTTGAATCCATTCCATGTCATTCCATTGCATTCCATTCCATTCCGGTTGATTCCATTCCATTCCATTCCATTCCATTCCATTCCATTCGGTGTGATTAAATTCCCTTCCATTTCATTCCCTTCCATTCCATTCCATTCCATTCCGTTCCATTCCATTCCATTCCATTCCATTCGGTTTGATTCCATTCCATTCCATTGCATTCCATTCCCTTCGGGTTTTCTCCTTTCCATTCCATTCCCTTCCTTTCCATTCGGGTTGATTTCATACCATTCCATTCCATTCCATTCCATTCCATTCGGGTTTATTCCATTTCATTCCATTCCATTCCATTCCATTCCATTCGAGTTGATTCCATCCCTTTCCATTCCATTCCATTCCATTGTATTCCATTCCATTCGTGTTGATTCCATTCCATTCCATTCCAATCCATTCCATTCTATTCCATTCGAGTTGATTCCATTCCATTCCATTCCATTGCATTCCATTCCATTCGGGTTGATTCCATCCATTCCATTTCATTCCATTCCATTCCATTGCATTCCATCCGGGTTGACTCCATTCCATTCTATCCGGGTTGACTCCATTCCATTCCATTCCATTGCATTCCATTACATTCGGGTTGATTCCATTCCATTCCATTCCATTCCATTCCATTCCATTGCATTCCATTCGGGTTGATTCCATTCCTTTCCATTCCATTCGACTCCATTCGGGTTGATTCCATACCATTCCATTCCATTCCATTCCATTCCATTCCATTCCATTCCATTCCATTCTGGTGGATTCCATTCCATTCAATTCCATTCCATTTCATTCCATTCAGGTTGATTCAATTCCATTCCATTCCATTCCATTCCATTTCATTCGGGTTGATTCCATTCCATTCCATTCGATTCCATTCCATTCTGGTTGATTCCATTCCATTCCATTAAATTCCATTCGGGTTGATTCCATTCCATTCCTTTCCATTCCATTCCATTCCATTCCTTTCCATTTCATTCCATTCCGGGTGATTCCATTCCTTTCCATTCCATTCTGGTTGAATCCATTCCATTCCATTCGATTCCATTCCATTGCAATCGATTTGATTCCACTTCATTCCATTCCATTCGGGTTGATTCCATTGCATTCCATTCCATTCCATTCCATTCCATTCCATTCCATTCCATTCGGGTTGATTCCATTCCATTCCATTCCATTCCATTCCATTCCATTCCAATCCATTCCATTCGTGTTGATTCCATTCCATTCCATTCCATTGAATTCGGGTTGATTCCATTCCATTCCAATCCATTCCATTCCATTCGAGTTGGTTCCACTCCATTCCATTCCATGCGGGTTGATTCCATTGCATTCCATTCCATTCCATTCCATTCGGATTGATTGAATTCCATTCCATTTCATTCCATTCCATTCCATTCCATTCCATTCCATTCCATTCGGGTTGATTCCATTCCATTCCATTCCATTCCATTCCATTCGGGTTGATTCCATTCCATTCCATTCCATTGCATTGCATTTGAGTTGCTTCCATTCCATTTTATTCCATTCCATTCCATTCCATTCCATTACACTCCACTCAGGTTGATTCCATTCCATTACATTCCACTCCACTCCATTCCATTCCATTTCATTCCCCTCCACTCCATTCCATTCCATTCCATTCCACTCGGAGTGATTCAATTCCACCCCATTCCATCCAATTACATTCCATTCCAATCCACTCCAATCGTGTTGATTCAATTCCATTCGATTCTATTCCATACCATTCCATCCCGTGCCATTCCATTCTATTCCATTCCATTCGAGTTGATTCCATTCCAATCAATTCCATTCGGGTTGAATCCATTCCATGTCATTCCATTGCATTCCATTCCATTCGGGTTGATTCCATTCCATTCCATTCCATTCGGTGTGATTAAATTCCCTTCCTTTTCATTCCCTTCCATTCCATTCCATTCCATTCCTTTCCATTCCATTCCATTCCATTCCATTCGGTTTGATTCCATTCCATTCCATTCCATTCCATTCCATTCGGGTTTTTTCCTTTCCATTCCATTCCCTTCCATTCCATTCGGGTTGATTTCATTCCATTCCATTCCATTCCATTCGGGTTTATTCCATTTCATTCCATTCCATTCCATTCCATTCCATTCCATTCCATTCGAGTTGATTCCATCCCTTTCCATTCCATTCCATTCCATTGTATTCCATTCCATTCGGGTTGATTCCATTCCATTCCATTCAAATCCATTCCATTCTATTCCAATCGAGTTGATTCCATTCCATTCCATTCCATTGCATTCCATTCCATTCGGGTTGATTCCATTCCATTCCATTTCATTCCATTCCATTCCATTGCATTCCATCCGGGTTGACTCCATTCCATTCCATTCCATTCCATTGCATTCCATTACATTCGGGTTGATTCCATTCCATTCCATTCCATTCCATTGCATTCCATTCGGGTTGATTCCATTTCTTTCCATTCCATTCGACTCCATTCGGGTTGATTCCATACCATGCCATTCCATTCCATTCCATTCCATTCCATTCCATTCCGGTGGATTCCATTCCATTCAATTCCATTCCATTTCATTCCATTCAGGTTGATTCCATTCCATTCCATTCCATTCCATTCCATTCCATTCGGGTTGATTCCATTCCATTCCATTCGATTCCATTCCATTCCATTAAATTCCATTCGGGTTGATTCCATTCCATTCCTTTCCATTCCATTCCATTCCATTCCTTTCCATTTCATTCCATTCCGGTTGATTCCATCCCTTTCCATTCCATTCTGGTTGAATCCATTCCATTCTATTCGATTCCATTCCATTGCACTCGATTTGATTCCACTTCATTCCATTCCATTCGGGTTGATTCCATTGCATTCCATTCCATTCCATTCCATTCGCATTGATTGCATTCCATTCCATTTCATTCCATTCCATTCCATTCCATTCTATTCGGGTTGATTCCATTCCATTCCATTCCATTCCAATCCATTCCATTCGTGTTGATTCCATTCCATTCCATTCCATTGAATTCGGGTTGATTCCATTCCATTCCAATCCATTCCATTCCATTCGAGTTGGTTCCACTCCATTCCATTCCATGCGGGTTGATTCCATTGCATTCCATTCCATTCCATTCCATTCGGATTGATTGCATTCCATTCCATTCCATTCAATTCCATTCCATTCCATTCCATTCCATTCGGGTTGATTCCATTCCATTCCATTCCATTCGGGTTGATTCCATTCCATTGCATTCCATTGCATTGCATTTGAGTTGCTTCCATTCCATTTTATTCCATTCCATTCCATTCCATTCCATTACACTCCACTCAGGTTGATTCCATTCCATTCCATTCCACTCCACTCCATTCCATTCCATTTCATTCCCCTCCACTCCATTCCATTCCATTCCATTCCACTCGGATTGATTCAATTCCACCCCATTCCATTCAATTACATTCCATTCCAATCCATTCCAATCGTGTTGATTCAACTCCATTCGATTTTATTCCATACCATTCCATCCCGTGCCATTCCATTCCATTCCATTCCATTCGAGTTGATTCGATTCCAATCAATTCCATTCGGGTTGAATCCATTCCATGTCATTCCATTGCATTCCATTCCATTCGGGTTGATTCCATTCCATTCCATTCCATTCCATTCCATTCGGTGTGATTAAATTCCCTTCCTTTTCATTCCCTTCCATTCCATTCCATTCCATTCTGTTCCATTCCATTCCATTCCATTCCATTCGATTTGATTCCATTCCATTCCATTCCATTCAATTCCATTCGGGTTTTTTCCTTTCCATTCCATTCCCTTCCATTCCATTAGGGTTGATTTCATTCCATTCCATTCCATTCCATTCCATTCGGGTTTATTCCATTTCATTCCATTCCATTCCATTCCATTCCATTCTATTCCATTCGAGTTGATTCCATCCCTTTCCATTCCATTCCATTCCATTGTATTCCATTCCATTCGGGTTGATTCCATTCCATTCCATTCCAATCCATTCCATTCTATTCCATTCGAGTTGATTCCATTCCATTCCATTCCATTCCATTGCATTCCATTCCATTCGTGTTGATTCCATTCCATTCCATTTCATTCCATTCCATTCCATTGCATTCCATCCGGGTTGACTCCATTCCATTCCATTCCATTCCATTGCATTCCATTACATTCGGGTTGATTCCATTCCATTCCGTTCCATTCCATTGCATTCCATTCGGGTTGATTCCATTCCTTTCCATTCCATTCGACTCCATTCGGGTTGATTCCATACCATTCCATTCCATTCCATTCCATTTCATTCCGGTGGATTCCATTCCATTCAATTCCATTCCATTTCATTCCATTCAGATTGATTCCATACCATGCCATTCCATTCCATTCCATTCCATTCCATTCCATTCCGGTGGATTCCATTCCATTCAATTCCATTCCATTTCATTCCATTCAGGTTGATTCCATTCCATTCCATTCCATTCCATTCCATTCCATTCCATTCCATTCCATTCCATTCCATTCCATTCGGGTTGATTCCATTCCATTCCATTCGATTCCATTCCATTCCATTAAATTCCATTCGGGTTGATTCCATTCCATTCCTTTCCATTCCATTCCATTCCATTCCTTTCCATTTCATTCCATTCCGGTTGATTCCATCCCTTTCCATTCCATTCTGGTTGAATCCATTCCATTCTATTCGATTCCATTCCATTGCACTCGATTTGATTCCACTTCATTCCATTCCATTCGGGTTGATTCCATTGCATTCCATTCCATTCCATTCCATTCGCATTGATTGCATTCCATTCCATTTCATTCCATTCCATTCCATTCCATTCTATTCGGGTTGATTCCATTCCATTCCATTCCATTCCAATCCATTCCATTCGTGTTGATTCCATTCCATTCCATTCCATTGAATTCGGGTTGATTCCATTCCATTCCAATCCATTCCATTCCATTCGAGTTGGTTCCACTCCATTCCATTCCATGCGGGTTGATTCCATTGCATTCCATTCCATTCCATTCGGATTGATTTCATTCCATTCCATTCCATTCCATTCCATTCCATTCCATTCCATTCCATTCGGGTTGATTCCATTCCATTGCATTCCATTTCATTGCATTTGAGTTGCTTCCATTCCATTTTATTCCATTCCATTCCATTCCATTCCATTACACTCCACTCAGGTTGATTCCATTCCATTCCATTCCACTCCACTCCATTCCATTCCATTTCATTCCCCTCCACCCCATTCCATTCCATTCCATTCCCCTCCACTCCATTCCATTCCATTCCATTCCACTCGGATTGATTCAATTCCACCCCATTCCATTCAATTACATTCCATTCCAATCCATTCCAATCGTGTTGATTCAACTCCATTCGATTTTATTCCATACCATTCCATCCCGTGCCATTCCATTCCATTCCATTCCATTCGAGTTGATTCGATTCCAATCAATTCCATTCGGGTTGAATCCATTCCATGTCATTCCATTGCATTCCATTCCATTCGGGTTGATTCCATTCCATTCCATTCCATTCCATTCCATTCGGTGTGATTAAATTCCCTTCCTTTTCATTCCCTTCCATTCCATTCCATTCCATTCTGTTCCATTCCATTCCATTCCATTCCATTCGGTTTGATTCCATTCCATTCCATTCCATTCAATTCCATTCGGGTTTTTTCCTTTCCATTCCATTCCCTTCCATTCCATTAGGGTTGATTTCATTCCATTCCATTCCATTCCATTCCATTCGGGTTTATTCCATTTCATTCCATTCCATTCCATTCCATTCCATTCTATTCCATTCGAGTTGATTCCATCCCTTTCCATTCCATTCCATTCCATTGTATTCCATTCCATTCGGGTTGATTCCATTCCATTCCATTCCAATCCATTCCATTCTATTCCATTCGAGTTGATTCCATTCCATTCCATTCCATTCCATTGCATTCCATTCCATTCGTGTTGATTCCATTCCATTCCATTTCATTCCATTCCATTCCATTGCATTCCATCCGGGTTGACTCCATTCCATTCCATTCCATTCCATTGCATTCCATTACATTCGGGTTGATTCCATTCCATTCCGTTCCATTCCATTGCATTCCATTCGGGTTGATTCCATTCCTTTCCATTCCATTCGACTCCATTCGGGTTGATTCCATACCATTCCATTCCATTCCATTCCATTTCATTCCGGTGGATTCCATTCCATTCAATTCCATTCCATTTCATTCCATTCAGATTGATTCCATTCCATTCCATTCCATTCCATTCCATTCCATTCCATTCGGGTTGATTCCATTCCATTCCATTCGATTCCATTCCATTCTGGTTGATTCCATTCCTTTCCATTAAATTCCATTCGGGTTGATTCCATTCCATTCCTTTCCATTCCATTCCATTCCATTCCTTTCCATTTCATTCCATTCCGGTTGATTCCATTCCTTTCCATTCCATTCTGGTTGAATCCATTCCATTCCATTCGATTCCATTCCATTGCACTCGATTTGATTCCACTTCATTCCATTCCATTCGGGTTGATTCCATTGCATTCCATTCCATTCCATTCCATTCAGATTGATTGCATTCCATTCCATTTCATTCCATTCCATTCCATTCCATTCCATTCGGGTTGATTCCATTCCATTCCATTCCATTCCATTCCATTCCAATCCATTCCATTCGTGTTGATTCCATTCCATTCCATTCCATTGAATTCGGGTTGATTCCATTCCATTCCAATCCATTCCATTCCATTCGAATTGGTTCCACTCCATTCCATTCCATGCGGGTTGATTCCATTCCATTCCATTCCATTCCATTCCATTCCATTCCTTTCCATTCCAATGCATTCGGATAGATTCCATTCCATTCCATTCCATTCCATTCCATTTCATTCCATTCCAATCGGGTTGATTCCATTCCTTTCCATTCCATTCCACTCCATGCCATTCCACTCGGTTTGATTCCATTCCATTCCATTCGATTCCATTCCATTCCATTCCGGTTTATTCCATTCCATTCCATTCCATTCGGGTTGATTCCATTCCATTCCATTCCATTCCATTCCATTCCACTCCATTCCATTCGGGTTTATTCCATTTCATTCCATTCCATTCCATTCCGTTGCATTCGAGGTGATTACATCTCATTTCATTCCATTCCATTCCATTCCATTCCATTCGATTTGTTTCCACTTCACTCCATTCCATTCGGGTTGATTCCAGTCCATTCCATTCCATTTGGATTGATTGCATTCCATTCCATTCCTTTTCATTCCATTCCATTCCGTTCCATTCCACTCCATTCGCGTTGATTCCATTCCATTCCTTTCCATTGCATTCCATTTCATTTGAGTTGATTCCATTCCGTTCCATTCCATTCATGATGATTTGATTCCATTCCATTCCATTGCATTCCATTCCATTCGAGTTGATTCCATTCCATTCCATTGCATTCCATTCCATTCCATTCCATTCGGGTTGATTCCATTCCATTCCATTCCATTCCATTGCATTTGAGTTGCTTCCATTCCATTTTATTCCATTCCATTCCATTCCATTCCATTCCACTCAGGTTGATTCCATTCCATTACATTCCACTCCACTCCATTCCATTCCATTTCATTCCCCTCCACTGCATTCCATTCCATTCCATTCCATTCCACTCGGATTGATTCAATTCCACCCCATTCCATTCAATTACATTCCATTCCAATCCACTCCAATCGGGTTGATTCAATTCCATTCGATTCTATTCCATACCATTCCATCCCGTGCCATTCCATTCCATTCCATTCCATTCGAGTTGATTCCATTGCAATGAATTCCATTAGGGTTGAATCCATTCAATGTCATTCCGTTGCATTCCATTCCATTCGGGTTGATTCCATTCCATTCCATTCCATTCCATTCCATTCGGTGTGATTAAATTCCCTTCCATTTCATTCCCTTCCATTCCATTCCTTTCCATTCCATTCCATTCCATTCCATTCCATTCCATTCGAGTTGATTCCACTCCATTTCATTCCATGCGTGTTGATTCCATTCCCTTCCATTCCATTCCATTCCTTACCATTCCATACCATTCGGATAGATTCCATTCCCGTCCATTCTATTCCATTCCATTCCATTCGGTGTGATTAAATTCCCTTCCATTTCATTCCCTTCCATTCCATTCCTTTCCATTCCATTCCATTCCATTCGGGTTGATTACTTTCCATTCCATTCCATTGCATTCCATTCGGGTTGATTCCATTCCATTCCGTTCCATTCCATTCCATTCCATTCGGGATGATTCCATTGCATTCCATTCCATTCCATTCCATTCCATTGCATTCCATTCCATTCGGGTTGGTTCCTTTGCATTCCATTCCATTCCATTCCCCTCCATTCCATTTCACTCGGGTTTATTCCATTCCATTCCATTCCATTCCATTCCATTCCATTCCACTCCACTCCATTCCATTCCATTTCATTCCCCTCCACTCCATTCCATTCCATTCCATTCCACTCGGATTGATTCAATTCCACCCCATTCCATTCAATTACATTCCATTCCAATCCACTCCAATCGGGTTGATTCAATTCCATTCGATTCTATTCCATACCATTCCATCCCGTGCCATTCCATTCCATTCCATTCCATTCGAGTTGATTCCATTCCAATCAATTCCATTCGGGTTGAATCCATTCCATGTCATTCCATTGCATTCCATTCCATTCGGGTTGATTCCATTCCATTCCATTCCATTCCATTCGGTGTGATTAAATTCCCTTCCATTTCATTCCCTTCCATTCCATTCCATTCCATTCCGTTCCATTCCATTCCATTCGGGTTAATTACTTTCCATTCCATTCTATTCCATTGCATTCCATTCCATTCCATTCCATTCCATTCCATTCAATTCCATTCCATTCGGGTTGGTTACTTTCCATTCCATTCCATTCCCCTCCATTCCATTTCATTCGGGTTTATTCCATTCCATTCCGTTCCATTCGAGTTGATTCCACTCCATTTCATTCCATGAGGGTTGATTCCATTCCCTTCCATTCCATTCCATTCCTTTCCATTCCATTCCTTTCGAATAGATTCCATTCCATTCCATTCTATTCCATTCCATTCCATTCCATTCGGTTTGATTCCATTCCATTCCATTCCATTCCATTCCATTCCATTCGGGTTGATTCCATTCCTTTCCATTCCATTCCACTCCATTGCATTCCATTCGGTTTGATTCCATTCCCTTCCATTCCATTCCATTCCATTCCATTCCATTCCGGTTGATTCCATTCCATTCCATTCCATTCGATTCCATTCCATTCCATTCGGGTTGCTTCCATTCCATTCAATTACATTCCACTCCATTCGGGTTGATTCCATTCCATTCCTTTCCATTGCATTCCATTCCATTTGAGTTGATTCCATTCCGTTCCATTCCATTCGTGATGATTCCATTCCATTCCTTTCCATTGCATTCCATTCCATTTGAGTTGATTCCATTCCGTTCCATTCCATTCGTGATGATTCCATTCCATTCCATTCCATTGCATTCCATTCCATTCGAGTTGATTCCATTCCATTCCATTGCATTCCATTCCATTCCATTCCATTCCATTCGGGTTGATTCCATTCCATTCCATTCCATTGCATTGCATTAGAGTTGCTTCCATTCCGTTTTATTCCATTCCATTCCATTCCATTCCATTACACTCCACTCAGGTTGATTCCATTCCATGACATTCCACTCCACTCCATTCCATTCCATTTCATTCCCCTCCTCTCCATTCCATTCCATTCCACTCGGATTGATTCAATTCCACCCCATTCCATTCAATTACATTCCATTTCAATCCACTCCAATCGTGTTGATTCAATTCCATTCGATTCTATTCCATACCATTCCATCCCGTGCCATTCCATTCCATTCCATTCCATTCGAGTTGATTCCATTCCAATCAATTCCATTCGGGTTGAATCCATTCCATGTCATTCCATTGCATTCCATTCCATTCGGGTTGATTCCATTCCATTCCATTCCATTCCATTCCATTCGGTGTGATTAAATTCCCTTCCATTTCATTCCCTTCCATTCCATTCCATTCCATTCCGTTCCATTCCATTCCATTCCATTCCATTCGGTTTGATTCCATTCCATTCCTTTCCATTCCATTCCATTCCATTCCATTCCATTCGGGTTTTTTCCTTCCCATTCCATTCCCTTCCATTCAATTCGGGTTGATTTCATTCCATTCCATTCCATTCCATTCCTTTCCATTCGGGTTTATTCCATTCCATTCCATTCCATTCCATTCCATTCCATTCAATTCGAGTTGATTCCATCCCTTTCCATTCCATTCCATTCCATTGCATTCCATTCCATTCGGGTTGATTCCATTCCATTCCATTTCATTCCATTCCATTCCATTGCATTCCATCCCGGTTGACTCCATTCCATTCCATTCCATTCCATTGCATTCCATTACATTCGGGTTGATTCCATTCCATTCCATTCCATTCCATTGCATTCCATTCGGGTTGATTCCATTCCTTTCCATTCCATTCGACTCCATTCGGGTTGATTCCATACCATTCCATTCCATTCCATTCTGGTGGATTCCATTCCATTCAATTCCATTCCATTTCATTCCGTTCAGGTTGATTCCATTCCATTCCATTCCATTCCATTCCATTCGGGTTGATTCCATTCCATTCCATTTGATTCCATTCCATTCTGGTTGATTCCATTCCATTCCATTAAATTCCATTCTGGTTGATTCCATTCCATTCCTTTCCATTCCATTCCATTCCATTCCTTTCCATTTCATTCCATTCCGGTTGACTCCATTTCTTTCCATTCCATTCTGGTTGAATCCATTCCTTTCCATTCGATTCCATTCCATTGCACTCGATTTGATTCCACTTCATTCCATTCCATTCGGGTTGATTCCATTGCATTCCATTCCATTCCATTCGGATTGATTGCATTCCATTCCATTTCATTCCATTCCATTCCATTCCATTCCATTCGGGTTGATTCCATTCCATTCTATTCCATTCCATTCCATTCCAATCCATTCCATTCGTGTTGATTCCATTCCATTCCATTTCATTCCATTCCATTCCATTCCATTCCATTCGGGTTGATTCCATTCCATTCCATTCCATTCCATTCCATTCCAATCCATTCCATTCGTGTTGATTCCATTCCATTCCATTCCATTGAATTCGGGTTGATTCCATTCCATTCCAATCCATTCCATTCCATTCGAGTTGGTTCCACTCCATTCCATTCCATGCGGGTTGATTCCATTCCATTCCATTCCATTCCATTCCATTCCTTTCCATTCCAATCCATTCGGATAGATTCCATTCCATTCCATTCCATTCTATTCCATTCCATTCCATTCCAATCGGGTTGATTCATTCCTTTCCGTTCCATTCCACTCCATGCCATTCCACTCGGTTTGATTCCATTCCATTCCATTCCATTCCATTCCGGTTTATTCCATTGCATTCCATTCCATTCGGGTTGATTCCATTCCATTCCATTCCATTCCATTCCATTCCATTCCACTCCATTCCATTCGGGTTTATTCCATTTCATTCCATTCCATTCCATTCCGATCCATTCGAGGTGATTACATCCCATTTCATTCCATTCCATTCCATTCCATTTCATTCCATTCCATTCCATTCGATTTGATTCCACTTCACTCCATTCCATTCGGGTTGATTCCAGTCCATTCCATTCCATTTGGATTGATTGCATTCCATTACATTCCTTTTCATTCCATTCCATTCCGTTCCATTCCACTCCATTCGGGTTGATTCCATTCCATTCCATTCCATTCCATTGCATTTGAGTTGCTTCCATTCCATTTTATTCCATTCCATTCCATTCCATTCCATTCCATTCCATTCCATTCCATTCCATTCCACTCAGGTTGATTCCATTCCATTACATTCCACTCCACTCCATTCCATTCCATTTCATTCCCCTCCACTCCATTCCATTCCATTCCATTCCACTCGGATTGATTCAATTCCTCCCCATTCCATTCAATTACATTCCATTCCAATCCACTCCAATCGGATTGATTCAATTCCATTCGATTCTATTCCATACCATTCCATCCCGTGCCATTCCATTCCATTCCATTCGAGTTGATTCCATTCTAATCAATTCCATTAGGGTTGAATCCATTCCATGTCATTCCGTTGCATTCCATTCCATTCGGGTTGATTCCATTCCATTCCATTCCATTCCATTCCATTCGGTGTGATTAAATTCCCTTCCATTTCATTCCCTTCCATTCCATTCCTTTCCATTCCATTCCATTCCATTCCATTCCATTCCATTCGAGTTGATTCCACTCCATTTCATTCCATGCGTGTTGATTCCATTCCGTTCCATTCCATTCCACTGCTTACCATTCCATACCATTCGGATAGATTCCATTCCAGTCCATTCTATTCCATTCCATTCCATTCGGTGTGATTAAATTCCCTTCCATTTCATTCCCTTCCATTCCATTCCATTCCATTCCATTCCATTCCGCTGCATTCCATTCCGTTCGGGTTGATTACTTTCCATTCCATTCCATTGCATTCCATTCGGGTTGATTCCATTCCATTCCGTTCCATTCCATTCCATTCGGGATGATTCCATTGCATTCCATTCCATTCCATTCCATTCCATTCGATTCCATTCCATTCGGGTTGGTTCCTTTCCATTCCATTCCATTCCATTCCCCTCCATTCCATTTCATTCGGGTTTATTCCATTCCATTCAATTCCATTCCATTCCACTCAGGTTGATTCCATTCCATTCCATTCCACTCCACTCCATTCCATTCCATTTCATTCCCCTCCACTCCATTCCATTCCATTCCATTCCACTCGGATTGATTCAATTCCACCCCATTCCATTCAATTACATTCCATTCCAATCCACTCCAATCGGGTTGATTCAATTCCATTCGATTCTATTCCATACCATTCCATCCCGTGCCATTCCATTCCATTCCATTCCATTCGAGTTGATTCCATTCCAATCAATTCCATTCGGGTTGAATCCATTCCATGTCATTCCATTGCATTCCATTCCATTCGGGTTGATTCCATTCCATTCCATTCCATTCCATTCGGTGTGATTAAATTCCCTTCCATTTCATTCCCTTCCATTCCATTCCATTCAATTCCGTTCCATTCCATTCCATTCGGGTTAATTACTTTCCATTGCATTCCATTCCATTCCATTCCATTCCATTCCATTCCATTCAATTCCATTCCATTCGGGTTGGTTCCTTTCCATTCCATTCCATTCCCCTCCATTCCATTTCATTCGGGTTTATTCCATTCCATTCCATTCCATTCGAGTTGATTCCACTCCATTTCATTCCATGAGGGTTGATTCCATTCCCTTCCAATCCATTCCATTCCTTACCATTCCATTCCTTTCGGATAGATTCCATTCCATTCCATTCTATTCCATTCCATTCCATTCCATTCCATTCGGTTTGATTCCATTCCATTCCATTCCATTCCATTCCATTACATTCGGGTTGATTCCATTCCTTTCCATTCCATTCCACTCCATTCCATTCCATTCGGTTTGATTCCATTCCATTCCATTCCATTCCATTCCGGTTGATTCCATTCCATTCCATTCCATTCGATTCCATTCCATTCCATTCGGGTTGCTTCCATTCCATTCCATTCCATTCCACTCCATTCGGGTTGATTCCATTCCATTCCTTTCCATTGCATTCCATTCCATTTGAGTTGATTCCATTCCGTTCCATTCCATTCGTGATGATTCGATTCCATTCCATTCCATTGCATTCCATTCCATTCCATTCCATTCCTTTCGGGATGATTCCATTCCATTCCATTCCATTGCATTGCATTTGAGTTGCTTCCATTCCATTTTATTCCATTCCATTCCATTCCATTCCATTACACTCCACTCAGGTTGATTCCATTCCATTACATTCCACTCCACACCATTCCATTCCATTTCATTCCCCTCCATTCCATTCCATTCCATTCCATTCCACTCGGATTGATTCAATTCCACCCCATTCCATTCAATTACATTCCATTCCAATCCACTCCAATCGTGTTGATTCAATTCCATTCGATTCTATTCCATACCATTCCATCCCGTGCCATTCCATTCCATTCCATTCCATTCGAGTTGATTCCATTCCAATCAATTCCATTCGGGTTGAATCCATTCCATGTCATTCCATTGCATTCCATTCCATTCGGGTTGATTCCATTCCATTCCATTCCATTCCATTCCATTCGGTGTGATTAAATTCCCTTCCATTTCATTCCCTTCCATTCCATTCCATTCCATTCCGTTCCATTCCATTCCATTCGGTTTGATTCCATTCCATTCCATTCCATTCCATTCCATTCCATTCCATTCCATTCCATTCCATTCGGGTTTTTTCCTTTCCATTCCATTCCCTTCCATTCCATTCGGGTTGATTTCATTCCATTCCATTCCATTCCATTCCATTCCATTCCATTCGGGTTTATTCCATTTCATTCCATTCCATTCCATTCCATTCCATTCCAATCCATTCCATTCCATTCGAGTTGATTCCATCCCTTTCCATTCCATTGTATTCCATTCCATTCGGGTTGATTCCATTCCATTCCATTCCAATCCATTCCATTCTATTCCATTCGAGTTGATTCCATTCCATTCCATTCCATTGCATTCCATTCCATTCGGGTTGATTCCATTCCATTCCATTTCATTCCATTCCGTTCCATTGCATTCCATCCGTGTTGACTCCATTCCATTCCATTCCATTCCATTGCATTCCATTACATTCGGGTTGATTCCATTCCATTCCATTCCATTCCATTGCATTCCATTCGGGTTGATTCCATTCCTTTCCATTCCATTCGACTTCATTCGGGTTGATTCCATACCATTCCATTCCATTCCATTCCATTCCATTCCGGTGGATTCCATTCCATTCAATTCCATTCCATTTCATTCCATTCAGGTTGATTCCATTCCATTCCATTCCGTTCCATTCCATTCCATTCGTGTTGATTCCATTCCATTCCATTCGATTCCATTCCATTCTGGTTGATTACATTCCATTCCATTAAATTCCATTCGGGTTGATTCCATTCCATTCCTTTCCATTCCATTCCATTCAATTCCTTTCCATTTCATTCCATTCCGGTTGATTCCATTCCTTTCCATTCCATTCTGGTTGAATCCATTCCATTCAATTCTATTCCATTCCATTGCACTCGATTTGATTCCACTTCATTCCATTCCATTCGGGTTGATTCCATTGCATTCCATTCCATTCCATTCCATTCGGATTGATTGCATTCCATTCCATTTCATTCCATTCCATTCCATTCCATTCCATTCCGGTTGATTCCATTCCATTCCATTCCATTCCATTCCATTCCATTCCAATCCATTCCATTCGTGTTGATTCCATTCCATTCCATTCCATTGAATTCGGCTTGATTCCAATCCATTCCAATCCATTCCATTCCATTCGAGTTGGTTCCACTCCATTCCATTCCATGCGGGTTGATTCCATTCCATTCCATTCCATTCCATTCCATTCCTTTCCATTCCAATCCATTCGGATAGATTCCATTCCATTCCATTCCATTCCATTCCATTCCATTCCAATCGGGTTGATTCCATTCCTTTCCATTCCATTCCACTCCATGCCATTCCACTCGGTTTGATTCCATTCCATTCCATTCCATTCCATTCCATTCCATTCCATTCCATTCCGGTTTATTCCATTCCATTCCATTCCATTCGCGTTGATTGCATTCCATTCCATTCCATTCCATTCCATTCCATTCCACTCCATTCCATTCGGGTTTATTCCATTTCATTCCATTCCATTCCATTCCGTTCCATTCGAGGTGATTACATCCCATTTCATTCCATTCCATTCCATTCCATTCCATTCCATTCCATTCGATTTGATTCCACTTCACTCCATTCCATTCGGGTTGATTCCAGTCCATTCCATTCCTTTTGGATTGATTGCATTCCATTCCATTCCTTTTCATTCCATTCCATTCTGTTCCATTCCACTCCATTCGCGTTGATTCCATTCCATTCCTTTCCATTGCATTCCATTCCATTTGAGTTTATTCCATTCCATTCCATTCCATTCATGATGATTCGATTCCATTCCATTCCATTGCATTCCATTCCATTCGAGTTGATTCCATTCGATTCCATTGCATTCCATTGCATTCCATTACATTCGGGTTGATTCCATTCCATTCCATTCCATTACATTTGAGTTGCTTCCATTCCATTTTACTCCATTCCATTCCATTCCATTCCACTCAGGTTGATTCCATTCCATTACATTCCACTCCACTCCATTCCATTCCATTTAATTCCCCTCCACTGCATTCCATTCCATTCCATTCCATTCCACTCGGATTGATTCAATTCCACCCCATTCCATTCAATTACATTCCATTCCAATCCACTCCAATCGTGTTGATTCAATTCCATTCGATTCTATTCCATACCATTCCTTCCCGTGCCATTCCACTCCATTCCATTCCATTCCATTCCATTCGAGTTGATTCCATTCCAATCAATTCCATTCGGGTTGAATCCATTCCATGTCATTCCATTGCATTCCATTCCATTCGGGTTGATTCCATTCCATTCCATTCCATTCCATTCCATTCCATTCCATTCGGTGTGATTAAATTCCCTTCCTTTTCATTCCCTTCCATTCCATTCCTTTCCATTCCATTCCATTCCATTCCATTCCATTCGGTTTGATTCCATTCCATTCCATTCCATTCCATTCCATTCCATTCGGGTTCTTTCCTTTCCATTCCATTCCCTTCCATTCCATTCGGGTTGATTTCATTCCATTCCATTCCATTCCATTCCATTCCATTCGGGTTTATTCCATTTCATTCCATTCCATTCCATTCCATTCCATTCCATTCGAGTTGATTCCATCCCTTTCCATTCCATTCCATTCCATTGTATTCCATTCCATTCGGGTTGATTCCATTCCATTCCATTCCAATCCATTCCATTCTATTCCATTCGAGTTGATTCCATTCCATTCCATTCCATTGCATTCCATTCCATTCGGGTTGATTCCATTCCATTCCATTTCATTCCATTCCATTCCATTGCATTCCATCCGGGTTGACTCCATTCCATTCCATTCCATTCCATTGCATTCCATTACATTCGGGTTGATTCCATTCCATTCCATTCCATTCCATTGCATTTCATTCGGGTTGATTCCATTTCTTTCCATTCCATTCGACTCCATTCGGATTGATTCCACACCATTCCATTCCATTCCATTCCATTCCATTCCATTCCGGTGGATTCCATTCCATTCAATTCCATTCCATTTCATTCCATTCAGGTTGATTCCATTCCATTCCATTCCATTCCAATCCATTCCATTCCATTCGGGTTGATTCCATTCCATTCCATTCAATTCCATTCCATTCTTGTTGATTCCATTCCATTCCATTAAATTCCATTCGGGTTGATTCCATTCCATTCCTTTCCATTCCATTCCATTCCATTCCTTTCCATTTCATTCCATTCCGGTTGATTCCATTCCTTTCCATTCCATTCTGGTTGAATCCATTCCATTCCATTCGATTCCATTCCATTGCACTCGATTTGATTCCACTTCATTCCATTCCATTCGGGTTGATTCCATTGCATTCCATTCCATTCTATTCCATTCGGATTGATTGCATTCCATTCCATTTCATTCCATTCCATACCATTCCATTCCATTCGGGTTGATTCCATTCCATTCCATTCCATTCCATTCCATTCCATTCCTTTCCAATCCATTCCATTCGTGTTGATTCCATTCCATTCCATTCCATTGAATTCGGGTTGATTCCATTCCATTCCAATCCATTCCATTCCATTCAAGTTGATTCCACTCCATTCCATTCCATGCGGGTGGATTCCATTCCATTCCATTCCATTCCATTCCATTCCAATCCTTTCCATTCCAATCCATTCGGATAGATTCCATTCCATTCCATTCCATTCCATTCCATTCCATTCCATTCCAATCGGGTTGATTCCATTCCTTTCCATTCCATTCCACTCCATGCCATTCCACTCGGTTTGATTCCATTCCATTCCATTCCATTCCATTCGGTGTGATTAAATTCCCTTCCATTTCATTCCCTTCCATTCCATTCCATTCCATTCCGTTCCATTCCATTCCATTCGGGTTAATTACTTTCCATTCCATTCCATTGCATTCATTCCATTCCATTCCATTCCATTCCATTCCATTCCATTCCATTCCATTCGGGTTGGTTCCTTTCCATTCCATTCCATTCCCGTCCATTCCATTTCATTCGGGTTTATTCCATTCCATTCCATTCCATTCGAGTTGATTCCACTCCATTTCATTCCATGAGGGTTGATTCCATTCCCTTCCATTCCATTCCATTCCTTACCATTCCATTCCTTTCGGATAGATTCCATTCCATTCCATTCTATTCCATTCCATTCCATTCCATTCGGTTTGATTCCATTCCATTCCATTCCATTCAATTCCATTCCATTCGGGTTGATTCCATTCCTTTCCATTCCATTCCACTCCATTCCATTCCATTCGGTTTGATTCCATTCCCTTCCATTCCATTCCATTCCATTCCATTCCATTCCATTCCATTCCGGTTGATTCCATTCCATTCCATTCCATTCCATTCGGGTTGTTTCCATTCCATTCCATTCCATTCCACTCCATTCGGGTTGATTCCATTCCATTCCTTTCCATTGCATTCCATTCCATTTGAGTTGATTCCATTCCGTTCCATTCCATTCGTGATGATTCGATTCCATTCCATTCCATTGCATTCCATTCCATTCGAGTTGATTCCATTCCATTCCATTGCATTCCATTCCATTCCATTCCATTCCATTCGGGTTGCTTCCATTCCATTCCATTCCATTGCATTGCATTTGAGTTGCTTCCATTCCATTTTATTCCATTCCATTCCATTGCATTACACTCCACTCAGGTTGATTCCATTCCATTACATTCCACTCCACTCAATTCCATTCCATTTCATTCCCCTCCACTCCATTCCATTCCATTCCATTCCACTCGGATTGATTCAATTCCACCCCATTCCATTCAATTACATTCCATTCCAATCCACTCCAATCGTGTTGACTCAATTCCATTCGATTCTATTCCATACCATTCCATCCCGTGCCATTCCATTCCATTCCATTCCATTCGAGTTGATTCCATTCCAATCAATTCCATTCGGGTTGAATCCATTCCATGTCATTCCATTGCATTCCATTCCATTCGGGTTGATTCCATTCCATTCCATTCCATTCAATTCCATTCGGTGTGATTAAATTCCCTTCCATTTCATTCCCTTCCATTCCATTCCATTTCATTCCGTTCCATTCCATTCCATTCCGTTCCATTCCATTCGGTTTGATTCCATTCCATTCCATTCCATTCCATTCCATTACATTCGGATTTTTTCCTTTCCATTCCATTCCCTTCCATTCCATTCGGGTTGATTTCATTCCATTCCATTCCATTCCATTCCATTCCATTCGGGTTTATTCCATTTCATTCCATTCCATTCCATTCCATTCCATTCGAGTTGATTCCATCCCTTTCCATTCCATTCCATTTCATTGTATTCCATTCCATTCGGGTTGATTCCATTCCATTCCATTCCAATCCATTCCATTCTATTCCATTCAAGTTGATTCCATTCCATTCCATTCCATTGCATTCCATTCCATTCGGGTTGATTCCATCCATTCCATTTCATTCCATTCCATTCCATTGCATTCCATCCGGGTTGACTCCATTCCATTCCATTCCATTCCATTCCATTGCATTCCATTACATTCGGATTGATTCCATTCCATTCCATTCCATTCCATTCCATTCCATTCCATTCCATTGCATTCCATTCGGGTTGATTCCATTCCTTTCCATTCCATTCGACTCCATTCGGGTTGATTCCATACCATTCCATTCCGTTCCATTCCATTCCATTCCGGTGGATTCCATTCCATTCAATTCCATTCCATTTCATTCCATTCAGGTTGATTCCATTCCATTCCATTCCATTCCATTCGGGGTGATTCCATTCCATTCCATTCGATTCCATTCCATTCTGGTTGATTCCATTCCATTCCATTAAATTCCATTCGGGTTGATTCCATTCCATTCCTTTCCATTCCATTCCATTCCATTCCTTTCCATTTCATTCCATTCCGGTTGATTCCATTGTTTTCCATTCCATTCTGGTTGATTCCATTCCATTCCATTCGATTCCATTCCATTTCACTCGATTTGATTCCACTTCATTCCATTCCATTCGGGTTGATTCCATTGCATTGCATTCCATTCCATTCCATTCGGATTGATTGCATTCCATTCCATTTCATTCCATTCCATTCCATTCCATTGAATTCGGGTTGATTCCATTCCATTCCATTCCATTCCATTCCATTCGAGTTGGTTCCACTCCATTCCATTCCATGCGGGTTGATTCCATTGCATTCCATTCCATTCCATTCCATTCCATTCGGATTGATTGCATTCCATTCCATTTCATTCCATTCCATTCCATTCCATTCCATTCGGGTTGATTCCATTCCATTCCATTCCATTCGGGTGGATTCCATTCCATTCCATTCCATTGCATTGCATTTGAGTTGCTTCCATTCCATTTTATTCCATTCCATTCCATTACACTCCACTCAGGTTGATTCCATTCCATTACATTCCACTCCACTCCATTCCATTCCATTTCATTCCCCTCCACTCCATTCAATTCCATTCCATTCCACTCGGATTGATTCAATTCCACCCCATTCCATTCAATTACATTCCATTCCAATCCACTCCAATCGTGTTGATTCAATTCCATTCGATTCTATTCCATACCATTCCATCCCGTGCCATTGCATTCCATTCCATTCCATTCCATTCGAGTTGATTCCATTCCAATCAATTCCATTCGGGTTGAATCCATTCCATGTCATTCCATTGCATTCCATTCCATTCGGGATGATTCCATTCCATTCCATTCCATTCGGTGTGATTAAATTCCCTTCCTTTTCATTCCCTTCCATTCCATTCCATTCCATTCCGTTCCATTCCATTCCATTCCATTCCAATCGGTTTGATTCCATTCCATTCCATTCCATTCCATTCGGGTTTTTTCCTTTCCATTCCCTTCCATTCCATTCGGGTTGATTTCATTCCATTCCATTCCAGTCCATTCCATTCCATTCGGGTTTATTCCATTTCATTCCATTCCATTCCATTCCATTCGAGTTGATTCCATCCCTTTCCATTCCATTCCATTGCATTGTATTCCATTCCATTCGGGTTGATTCCATTCCATTCCATTCCAATCCATTCCATTCTATTCCATTCGAGTTGATTCCATTCCATTCCATTGCATTCCATTCCATTCGGGTTGATTCCATTCCATTCCATTTCATTCCATTCCATTCCATTGCATTCCATCCGGGTTGACTCCATTCCATTCCATTCCATTCCATTGCATTCCATTCCATTCGGGTTGATTCCATTCCATTCCATTCCATTCCATTGCATTCTATTCGGGTTGATTCCATTCCTTTCCATTCCATTCGACTCCATTCGGGTTGATTCCATACCATTCCATTCCATTCCATTCCATTCCATTCCATTCCATTCCATTACGGTGGATTCCATTCCATTCAATTCCATTCCATTTCATTCCATTCAGGTTGATTCCATTCCATTCCATTCCATTCCATTCCATTCGGGTTGATTCCATTCCATTCCCTTCCATTCGGTGTGATTAAATTCCCTTCCTTTTCATTCCATTCCATTCCATTCCATTCCATTCCAATCGGGTTGATTCCATTCCTTTCCATTCCATTCCACTCCATGCCATTCCACTCGGTTTGATTTCATTCCATTCCATTCCATTCCATTCGGTGTGATTAAATTCCCTTCCATTTCATTCCCTTCCATTCCATTCCATTCCATTCCGTTCCATTCCATTCCATTCGGGTTAATTACTTTCCATTCCATTCCATTGCATTCATTCCATTCCATTCCATTCCATTCCATTCCATTCCATTCCATTCGGGTTGGTTCCTTTCCATTCCATTCCATTCCCCTCCATTCCATTTCATTCGGGTTTATTCCATTCCATTCCATTCCATTCGAGTTGATTCCACTCCATTTCATTCCATGAGGGTTGATTCCATTCCCTTCCATTCCATTCCATTCCTTACCATTCCATTCCTTTCGTATAGATTCCATTCCATTCCATTCTATTCCATTCCATTCCATTCCATTCCGTTTGATTCCATTCCATTCCATTCCATTCAATTCCATTCCATTCGGGTTGATTCCATTCCTTTCCATTCCATTCCACTCCATTCCATTCCATTCGGTTTGATTCCATTCCCTTCCATTCAATTCCATTCCATTCCATTCCATTCCGGTTGATTCCATTCCATTCCATTCCATTCCATTCCATTCGGGTTGTTTCCATTCCATTCCATTCCATTCCACTCCATTCGGGTTGATTCCATTCCATTCCTTTCCATTGCATTCCATTCCATTTGAGTTGATTCCATTCCGTTCCATTCCATTCGTGATGATTCGATTCCATTCCATTCCATTGCATTCCATTCCATTCGAGTTGATTCCATTCCATTCCATTGCATTCCATTCCATTCCATTCCATTCCATTCGGGTTGATTCCATTCCATTCCATTCCATTGCATTGCATTTGAGTTGCTTCCATTCCATTTTATTCCATTCCATTCCATTCCATTACACTCCACTCAGGTTGATTCCATTCCATTACATTCCACTCCACTCAATTCCATTCCATTTCATTCCCCTCCACTCCATTCCATTCCATTCCATTCCACTCGGATTGATTCAATTCCACCCCATTCCATTCAATTACATTCCATTCCAATCCACTCCAATCGTGTTGATTCAATTCCATTCGATTCTATTCCATACCATTCCATCCCGTGCCATTCCATTCCATTCCATTCCATTCGAGTTGATTCCATTCCAATCAATTCCATTCGGGTTGAATCCATTCCATGTCATTCCATTGCATTCCATTCCATTCGGGTTGATTCCATTCCATTCCATTCCATTCAATTCCATTCGGTGTGATTAAATTCCCTTCCATTTCATTCCCTTCCATTCCATTCCATTTCATTCCGTTCCATTCCATTCCATTCCGTTCCATTCCATTCGGTTTGATTCCATTCCATTCCATTCCATTCCATTCCATTACATTCGGATTTTTTCCTTTCCATTCCATTCCCTTCCATTCCATTCGGGTTGATTTCATTCCATTCCATTCCATTCCATTCCATTCCATTCGGGTTTATTCCATTTCATTCCATTCCATTCCATTCCATTCCATTCGAGTTGATTCCATCCCTTTCCATTCCATTACATTTCATTGTATTCCATTCCATTCGGGTTGATTCCATTCCATTCCATTCCAATCCATTCCATTCTATTCCATTCAAGTTGATTCCATTCCATTCCATTGCATTCCATTCCATTCGGGTTGATTCCATCCATTCCATTTCATTCCATTCCATTCCATTGCATTCCATCCGGGTTGACTCCATTCCACTCCATTCCATTCCATTGCATTCCATTACATTCGGGTTGATTCCATTCCATTCCATTCCATTCCATTCCATTGCATTCCATTCGGGTTGATTCCATTCCTTTCCATTCCATTCGACTCCATTCGGGTTGATTCCATACCATTCCATTCCATTCCATTCCATTCCATTCCATTCCGGTGGATTCCATTCCATTCAATTCCATTCCATTTCATTCCATTCAGGTTGATTCCATTCCATTCCATTCCATTCCATTCCATTCCATTCGGGGTGATTCCATTCCATTCCATTCGATTCCATTCCATTCTGGTTGATTCCATTCCATTCCATTAAATTCCATTCGGGTTGATTCCATTCCATTCCTTTCCATTCCATTCCATTTCATTCCTTTCCATTTCATTCCATTCCGGTTGATTCCATTGCTTTCCATTCCATTCTGGTTGATTCCATTCCATTACATTCGATTCCATTCCATTTCACTCGATTTGATTCCACTTCATTCCATTCCATTCGGGTTGATTCCATTGCATTGCATTCCATTCCATTGCATTCGGATTGATTGCATTCCATTCCATTTCATTCCATTCCATTCCATTCCATTCCATTCGGGTTGATTCCATTCCATTCCATTCCATTCCATTCCATTCCATTCCATTCCATTCGTGTTGATTCCATTCCATTCCATTCCATTGAATTCGGGTTGATTCCATTCCATTCCAATCCATTCCATTCCATTCGAGTTGGTTCCACTCCATTCCATTCCATGCGGGTTGATTCCATTGCATTCCATTCCATTCCATTCCATTCGGATTGATTGCATTCCATTCCATTTCATTCCATTCCATTCCATTCGGGTTGATTCCATTCCATTCCATTCCATTCGGGTTGATTCCATTCCATTCCATTCCATTGCATTGCATTTGAGTTGCTTCCATTCCATTTTATTCCATTCCATTCCATTCCATTCCATTACACTCCACTCAGGTTGATTCCATTCCATTCCATTGCATTCCATTCCATTCCATTCCATTCCATTCCATTCGGGTTGATTCCATTCCATTCCATTCCATTCCATTGCATTTGAGTTGCTTCCATTCCATTTTATTCCATTCCATTCCATTCCATTCCACTCCATTCCATTCCACTCAGGTTGATTCCATTCCATTACATTCCACTCCACTCCATTCCATTCCATTTCATTCCCCTCCACTCCATTCCCTTCCATTCCATTCCACTCGGATTGATTCAATTCCACCCCATTAAATTCAATTACATTCCATTCCAATCCACTCCAATCGGGTTGATTCAATTCCATTCGATTCTATTCCGTACCATTCCATCCCGTGCCATTCCATTCCATTCCATTCGAGTTGATTCCATTCTAATCAATTCCATTAGGGTTGAATCCATTCCATGTCATTCCATTGCATTCCATTCCATTCGGGTTGATTCCATTCCATTCCATTCCATTCCATTCCATTCGGTGTGATTAAATTCCCTTCCATTTCATTCCCTTCCATTCCATTCCTTTCCATTCCACTCCATTCCATTCCATTCCGCTGCATTCCATTCCGTTCGGGTTGATTACTTTCCATTCCATTCCATTGCATTCCATTCGGGTTGATTCCATTCCATTCCGTTCCATTCCATTCCATTCGGGATGATTCCATTGCCTTCCATTCCATTCCATTCCATTCCATTCGATTCCATTCCATTCGGGTTGGTTCCTTTCCATTCCTTTCCATTCCATTCCCCTCCATTCCATTTCATTCGGGTTTATTCCATTCCATTCCCTTCCATTCCATTCCATTCCATTCCATTCCACTCAGGTTGATTCCATTCCATTCCATTCCACTCCACTCCTCCATTCCATTCCATTTCAATCCCCTCCACTCCATTCCATTCCATTCCATTCCACTCGGATTGATTCAATTCCACCCCATTCCATTCAATTACATTCCATTCCAATCCACTCCAATCGGGTTGATTCAATTCCATTCGATTCTATTCCATACCATACCATCCCGTGCCATTCCATTCCATTCCATTCCATTCGAGTTGATTCCATTCCAATCAATTCCATTCGGGTTGAATCCATTCCATGTCATTCCATTGCATTCCATTCCATTCGGGTTGATTCCATTCCATTCCATTCCATTCCATTCGGTGTGATTAAATTCCCTTCCATTTCATTCCCTTCCATTCCATTCCATTCCATTCCGTTCCATTCCATTCCATTCGGGTTAATTACTTTCCATTGCATTCCATTCCATTCCATTCCATTCCATTCCATTCCATTCCATTCCATTCAATTCCATTCCATTCGGGTTGGTTCCTTTCCATTCCATTCCATTCCCCTCCATTCCATTTCATTCGGGTTTATTCCATTCCATTCCATTCGAGTTGATTCCACTCCATTTCATTCCATGAGGGTTTATTCCATTCCCTTCCATTCCATTCCATTCCTTACCATTCCATTCCTTTCGGATAGATTCCATTCCATTCCATTCTATTCCATTCCATTCCATTCCATTCCATTCGGTTTGATTCCATTCCATTCCATTCCATTCCATTCCATTCCATTACATTCGGGTTGATTCCATTCCTTTCCATTCAATTCCAATCCATTCCATTCGGGTTGATTCCATTCCTTTCCATTCAATTCCACTCCATTCCATTCCATTCGGTTTGATTCCATTCCATTCCATTCCATTCCATTCCATTCCATTCCATTCCATTCCGGTTGATTCCATTCCATTCCATTCCATTCGATTCCATTCCATTCCATTCGGGTTGCTTCCATTCCATTCCATTCCATTCCACTCCATTCGGGTTGATTCCGTTCCATTCCTTTCCATTGCATTCCATTCCATTTGAGTTGATTCCATTCTGTTCCATTCCATTCGTGATGATTCGATTCCATTCCTTTCCATTGCATTCCATTCCATTCGAGTTGATTCCATTCCATTCCATTGCATTCCATTCCATTCCATTCCATTCCATTCGGGTTGATTCCATTCCATTCCATTCCATTGCATTGCATTTGAGTTGCTTCCATTCCATTTTATTCCATTCCATTCCATTCCATTCCATTACACTCCACTCAGGTTGATTCCATTCCATTACATTCCACTCCACTCCATTCCATTCCATTTCATTCCCCTCCACTCCATTCCATTCCATTCCATTCCACTCGGATTGATTCAATTCCACCCCATTCCATTCAATTACATTCCATTCCAATCCACTCCAATCGTGTTGATTCAATTCCATTCGATTCTATTCCATACCATTCCATCCCGTGCCATTCCATTCCATTCCATTCCATTCGAGTTGATTCCATTCCAATCAATTCCATTCGGGTTGAATCCATTCCATGTCATTCCATTGCATTCCATTCCATTCGGGTTGATTCCATTCCATTCCATTCCATTCCATTCCATTCGGTGTGATTAAATTCCCTTCCATTTCATTCCCTTCCATTCCATTCCATTCCATTCCGTTCCATTCCATTCCATTCGGGTTGATTTCATTCCATTCCATTCCATTCCATTCCATTCCATTCCATTCCATTCCATTCCATTCGGGTTTATTCCATTTCATTCCATTCCATTCCATTCCATTCCATTCCATTCCATTCCATTCGAGTTGATTCCATCCCTTTCCATTCCATTGTATTCCATTCCATTCGGGTTGATTCCATTCCATTCCATTCCAATCCATTCCATTCTATTCCATTCGAGTTGATTCCATTCCATTCCATTCCATTGCATTCCATTCCATTCGGGTTGATTCCATTCCATTCCATTTCATTCCATTCCGTTCCATTGCATTCCATCCGTGTTGACTCCATTCCATTCCCTTCCATTCCATTGCATTCCATTACATTCGGGTTGATTCCATTCCATTCCATTCCATTCCATTGCATTCCATTCGGGTTGATTCCATTCCTTTCCATTCCATTCGACTTCATTCTGGTTGATTCCATACCATTCCATTCCATTCCATTCCATTCCATTCCGGTGGATTCCATTCCATTCAATTCCATTCCATTTCATTCCATTCAGGTTGATTCCATTCCATTCCATTCCGTTCCATTCCATTCCATTCGGGTTGATTCCATTCCATTCCATTCCATTCGATTCCATTCCATTCTGGTTGATTCCATTCCATTCCATTAAATTCCATTCGGGTTGATTCCATTCCATTCCTTTCCATTCCATTCCATTCCATTCCTTTCCATTTCATTCCATTCCGGTTGATTCCATTCCTTTCCATTCCATTCTGGTTGAATCCATTCCATTCCATTCTATTCCATTCCATTTCACTCGATTTGATTCCACTTCATTCCATTCCATTCGGGTTGATTCCATTGCATTGCATTCCATTCCATTCCATTCGGATTGATTGCATTCCATTCCATTTCATTCCATTCCATTCCATTCGGGTTGATTCCATTCCATTCCATTCCATTCCATTCCATTCCAATCCATTCCATTCGTGTTGATTCCATTCCATTCCATTCCATTGAATTCGGGTTGATTCCATTCCATTCCAATCCATTCCATTCCATTCGAGTTGGTTCCACTCCATTCCATTCCATGCGGGTTGATTCCATTGCATTCCATTCCATTCCATTCCATTCGGATTGATTGCATTCCATTCCATTTCATTCCATTCCATTCCATTCGGGTTGATTCCATTCCATTCCATTCCATTCGGGTTGATTCCATTCCATTCCATTCCATTGCATTGCATTTGAGTTGCTTCCATTCCATTTTATTCCATTCCATTCCATTCCATTCCATTACACTCCACTCAGGTTGATTCCATTCCATTCCATTGCATTCCATTCCATTCCATTCCATTCCATTCCATTCGGGTTGATTCCATTCCATTCCATTCCATTCCATTGCATTTGAGTTGCTTCCATTCCATTTTATTCCATTCCATTCCATTCCATTCCATTCCACTCCATTCCATTCCACTCAGGTTGATTCCATTCCATTCCATTCCACTCCACTCCATTCCATTCCATTTCATTCCCCTCCACTCCATTCCCTTCCATTCCATTCCACTCGGATTGATTCAATTCCACCCCATTCCATTCAATTACATTCCATTCCAATCCACTCCAATCGGGTTGATTCAATTCCATTCGATTCTATTCCGTACCATTCCATCCCGTGCCATTCCATTCCATTCCATTCGAGTTGATTCCATTCTAATCAATTCCATTAGGGTTGAATCCATTCCATGTCATTCCATTGCATTCCATTCCATTCGGGTTGATTCCATTCCATTCCATTCCATTCCATTCCATTCCATTCCATTCGGTGTGATTAAATTCCCTTCCATTTCATTCCCTTCCATTCCATTCCTTTCCATTCCACTCCATTCCATTCCATTCCGCTGCATTCCATTCCGTTCGGGTTGATTACTTTCCATTCCATTCCATTGCATTCCATTCGGGTTGATTCCATTCCATTCCGTTCCATTCCATTCCATTCGGGATGATTCCATTGCCTTCCATTCCATTCCATTCCATTCCATTCGATTCCATTCCATTCGGGTTGGTTCCTTTCCATTCCTTTCCATTCCATTCCCCTCCATTCCATTTCATTCGGGTTTATTCCATTCCATTCCCTTCCATTCCATTCCATTCCATTCCATTCCTTTCCATTCCAATCCATTCGGATAGATTCCATTCCATTCCATTCCATTCCATTCCATTCCATTCCATTCCAATCGGGTTGATTCCATTCCTTTCCATTCCATTCCACTCCATGCCATTCCAATCGGTTTGATTCCATTCCATTCCATTCCATTCCATTCGGTGTGATTAAATTCCCTTCCATTTCATTCCCTTCCATTCCATTCCATTCCATTCCGTTCCATTCCATTCCATTCGGGTTAATTACTTTCCATTCCATTCCATTGCATTCATTCCATTCCATTCCATTCCATTCCATTCCATTCCATTCCATTCCATTCGGGTTGGTTCCTTTCCATTCCATTCCATTCCCGTCCATTCCATTTCATTCGGGTTTATTCCATTCCATTCCATTCCATTCGAGTTGATTCCACTCCATTTCATTCCATGAGGGTTGATTCCATTCCCTTCCATTCCATTCCATTCCTTACCATTCCATTCCTTTCGGATAGATTCCATTCCATTCCATTCTATTCCATTCCATTCCATTCCATTCGGTTTGATTCCATTCCATTCCATTCCATTCAATTCCATTCCATTCGGGTTGATTCCATTCCTTTCCATTCCATTCCACTCCATTCCATTCCATTCGGTTTGATTCCATTCCCTTCCATTCCATTCCATTCCATTCCATTCCATTCCATTCCATTCCATTCCGGTTGATTCCATTCCATTCCATTCCATTCCATTCGGGTTGTTTCCATTCCATTCCATTCCATTCCACTCCATTCGGGTTGATTCCATTCCATTCCTTTCCATTGCATTCCATTCCATTTGAGTTGATTCCATTCCGTTCCATTCCATTCGTGATGATTCGATTCCATTCCATTCCATTGCATTCCATTCCATTCGAGTTGATTCCATTCCATTCCATTGCATTCCATTCCATTCCATTCCATTCCATTCGGGTTGCTTCCATTCCATTCCATTCCATTGCATTGCATTTGAGTTGCTTCCATTCCATTTTATTCCATTCCATTCCATTGCATTACACTCCACTCAGGTTGATTCCATTCCATTACATTCCACTCCACTCAATTCCATTCCATTTCATTCCCCTCCACTCCATTCCATTCCATTCCATTCCACTCGGATTGATTCAATTCCACCCCATTCCATTCAATTACATTCCATTCCAATCCACTCCAATCGTGTTGACTCAATTCCATTCGATTCTATTCCATACCATTCCATCCCGTGCCATTCCATTCCATTCCATTCCATTCGAGTTGATTCCATTCCAATCAATTCCATTCGGGTTGAATCCATTCCATGTCATTCCATTGCATTCCATTCCATTCGGGTTGATTCCATTCCATTCCATTCCATTCAATTCCATTCGGTGTGATTAAATTCCCTTCCATTTCATTCCCTTCCATTCCATTCCATTTCATTCCGTTCCATTCCATTCCATTCCGTTCCATTCCATTCGGTTTGATTCCATTCCATTCCATTCCATTCCATTCCATTACATTCGGATTTTTTCCTTTCCATTCCATTCCCTTCCATTCCATTCGGGTTGATTTCATTCCATTCCATTCCATTCCATTCCATTCCATTCGGGTTTATTCCATTTCATTCCATTCCATTCCATTCCATTCCATTCGAGTTGATTCCATCCCTTTCCATTCCATTCCATTTCATTGTATTCCATTCCATTCGGGTTGATTCCATTCCATTCCATTCCAATCCATTCCATTCTATTCCATTCAAGTTGATTCCATTCCATTCCATTGCATTCCATTCCATTCGGGTTGATTCCATCCATTCCATTTCATTCCATTCCATTCCATTGCATTCCATCCGGGTTGACTCCATTCCACTCCATTCCATTCCATTGCATTCCATTACATTCGGGTTGATTCCATTCCATTCCATTCCATTCCATTCCATTCCATTGCATTCCATTCGGGTTGATTCCATTCCTTTCCATTCCATTCGACTCCATTCGGGTTGATTCCATACCATTCCATTCCATTCCATTCCATTCCATTCCATTCCATTCCGGTGGATTCCATTCCATTCAATTCCATTCCATTTCATTCCATTCAGGTTGATTCCATTCCATTCCATTCCATTCCATTCCATTCCATTCGGGGTGATTCCATTCCATTCCATTCGATTCCATTCCATTCTGGTTGATTCCATTCCATTCCATTAAATTCCATTCGGGTTGATTCCATTCCATTCCTTTCCATTCCATTCCATTTCATTCCTTTCCATTTCATTCCATTCCGGTTGATTCCATTGCTTTCCATTCCATTCTGGTTGATTCCATTCCATTCCATTCGATTCCATTCCATTTCACTCGATTTGATTCCACTTCATTCCATTCCATTCGGGTTGATTCCATTGCATTGCATTCCATTCCATTGCATTCGGATTGATTGCATTCCATTCCATTTCATTCCATTCCATTCCATTCCATTCCATTCGGGTTGATTCCATTCCATTCCATTCCATTCCATTCCATTCCATTCCATTCCATTCGTGTTGATTCCATTCCATTCCATTCCATTGAATTCGGGTTGATTCCATTCCATTCCAATCCATTCCATTCCATTCGAGTTGGTTCCACTCCATTCCATTCCATGCGGGTTGATTCCATTGCATTCCATTCCATTCCATTCCATTCGGATTGATTGCATTCCATTCCATTTCATTCCATTCCATTCCATTCGGGTTGATTCCATTCCATTCCATTCCATTCGGGTTGATTCCATTCCATTCCATTCCATTGCATTGCATTTGAGTTGCTTCCATTCCATTTTATTCCATTCCATTCCATTCCATTCCATTACACTCCACTCAGGTTGATTCCATTCCATTCCATTGCATTCCATTCCATTCCATTCCATTCCATTCCATTCGGGTTGATTCCATTCCATTCCATTCCATTCCATTGCATTTGAGTTGCTTCCATTCCATTTTATTCCATTCCATTCCATTCCATTCCACTCCATTCCATTCCACTCAGGTTGATTCCATTCCATTACATTCCACTCCACTCCATTCCATTCCATTTCATTCCCCTCCACTCCATTCCCTTCCATTCCATTCCACTCGGATTGATTCAATTCCACCCCATTAAATTCAATTACATTCCATTCCAATCCACTCCAATCGGGTTGATTCAATTCCATTCGATTCTATTCCGTACCTTTCCATCCCGTGCCATTCCATTCCATTCCATTCGAGTTGATTCCATTCTAATCAATTCCATTAGGGTTGAATCCATTCCATGTCATTCCATTGCATTCCATTCCATTCGGGTTGATTCCATTCCATTCCATTCCATTCCATTCCATTCGGTGTGATTAAATTCCCTTCCATTTCATTCCCTTCCATTCCATTCCTTTCCATTCCACTCCATTCCATTCCATTCCGCTGCATTCCATTCCGTTCGGGTTGATTACTTTCCATTCCATTCCATTGCATTCCATTCGGGTTGATTCCATTCCATTCCGTTCCATTCCATTCCATTCGGGATGATTCCATTGCCTTCCATTCCATTCCATTCCATTCCATTCGATTCCATTCCATTCGGGTTGGTTCCTTTCCATTCCTTTCCATTCCATTCCCCTCCATTCCATTTCATTCGGGTTTATTCCATTCCATTCCCTTCCATTCCATTCCATTCCATTCCATTCCACTCAGGTTGATTCCATTCCATTCCATTCCACTCCACTCCTCCATTCCATTCCATTTCAATCCCCTCCACTCCATTCCATTCCATTCCATTCCACTCGGATTGATTCAATTCCACCCCATTCCATTCAATTACATTCCATTCCAATCCACTCCAATCGGGTTGATTCAATTCCATTCGATTCTATTCCATACCATACCATCCCGTGCCATTCCATTCCATTCCATTCCATTCGAGTTGATTCCATTCCAATCAATTCCATTCGGGTTGAATCCATTCCATGTCATTCCATTGCATTCCATTCCATTCGGGTTGATTCCATTCCATTCCATTCCATTCCATTCGGTGTGATTAAATTCCCTTCCATTTCATTCCCTTCCATTCCATTCCATTCCATTCCGTTCCATTCCATTCCATTCCATTCCATTCCATTCGAGTTGATTCCATCCCTTTCCATTCCATTGTATTCCATTCCATTCGGGTTGATTCCATTCCATTCCATTCCAATCCATTCCATTCTATTCCATTCGAGTTGATTCCATTCCATTCCATTCCATTGCATTCCATTCCATTCGGGTTGATTCCATTCCATTCCATTTCATTCCATTCCGTTCCATTGCATTCCATCCGTGTTGACTCCATTCCATTCCCTTCCATTCCATTGCATTCCATTACATTCGGGTTGATTCCATTCCATTCCATTCCATTGCATTCCATTCGGGTTGATTCCATTCCTTTCCATTCCATTCGACTTCATTCTGGTTGATTCCATACCATTCCATTCCATTCCATTCCATTCCATTCCGGTGGATTCCATTCCATTCAATTCCATTCCATTTCATTCCATTCAGGTTGATTCCATTCCATTCCATTCCGTTCCATTCCATTCCATTCGGGTTGATTCCATTCCATTCCATTCCATTCGATTCCATTCCATTCTGGTTGATTCCATTCCATTCCATTAAATTCCATTCGGGTTGATTCCATTCCATTCCTTTCCATTCCATTCCATTCCATTCCTTTCCATTTCATTCCATTCCGGTTGATTCCATTCCTTTCCATTCCATTCTGGTTGAATCCATTCCATTCCATTCTATTCCATTCCATTTCACTCGATTTGATTCCACTTCATTCCATTCCATTCGGGTTGATTCCATTGCATTGCATTCCATTCCATTCCATTCGGATTGATTGCATTCCATTCCATTTCATTCCATTCCATTCCATTCGGGTTGATTCCATTCCATTCCATTCCATTCCATTCCATTCCATTCCAATCCATTCCATTCGTGTTGATTCCATTCCATTCCATTCCATTGAATTCGGGTTGATTCCATTCCATTCCAATCCATTCCATTCCATTCGAGTTGGTTCCACTCCATTCCATTCCATGCGGGTTGATTCCATTGCATTCCATTCCATTCCATTCCATTCGGATTGATTGCATTCCATTCCATTTCATTCCATTCCATTCCATTCGGGTTGATTCCATTCCATTCCATTCCATTCGGGTTGATTCCATTCCATTCCATTCCATTGCATTGCATTTGAGTTGCTTCCATTCCATTTTATTCCATTCAATTCCATTCCATTCCATTACACTCCACTCAGGTTGATTCCATTCCATTCCATTGCATTCCATTCCATTCCATTCCATTCCATTCCATTCGGGTTGATTCCATTCCATTCCATTCCATTCCATTGCATTTGAGTTGCTTCCATTCCATTTTATTCCATTCCATTCCATTCCATTCCATTCCACTCCATTCCATTCCACTCAGGTTGATTCCATTCCATTCCATTCCACTCCACTCCATTCCATTCCATTTCATTCCCCTCCACTCCATTCCCTTCCATTCCATTCCACTCGGATTGATTCAATTCCACCCCATTCCATTCAATTACATTCCATTCCAATCCACTCCAATCGGGTTGATTCAATTCCATTCGATTCTATTCCGTACCATTCCATCCCGTGCCATTCCATTCCATTCCATTCGAGTTGATTCCATTCTAATCAATTCCATTAGGGTTGAATCCATTCCATGTCATTCCATTGCATTCCATTCCATTCGGGTTGATTCCATTCCATTCCATTCCATTCCATTCCATTCCATTCCATTCGGTGTGATTAAATTCCCTTCCATTTCATTCCCTTCCATTCCATTCCTTTCCATTCCACTCCATTCCATTCCATTCCGCTGCATTCCATTCCGTTCGGGTTGATTACTTTCCATTCCATTCCATTGCATTCCATTCGGGTTGATTCCATTCCATTCCGTTCCATTCCATTCCATTCGGGATGATTCCATTGCATTCCATTCCATTCCATTCCATTCCATTCGATTCCATTCCATTCGGGTTGGTTCCTTTCCATTCCTTTCCATTCCATTCCCCTCCATTCCATTTCATTCGGGTTTATTCCATTCCATTCCCTTCCATTCCATTCCATTCCATTCCATTCCACTCAGGTTGATTCCATTCCATTCCATTCCACTCCACTCCTCCATTCCATTCCATTTCATTCCCCTCCACTCCATTCCATTCCATTCCATTCCACTCGGATTGATTCAATTCCACCCCATTCCATTCAATTACATTCCATTCCAATCCACTCCAATCGGGTTGATTCAATTCCATTCGATTCTATTCCATACCATTCCATCCCGTGCCATTCCATTCCATTCCATTCCATTCGAGTTGATTCCATTCCAATCAATTCCATTCGGGTTGAATCCATTCCATGTCATTCCATTGCATTCCATTCCATTCGGGTTGATTCCATTCCATTCCATTCCATTCCATTCGGTGTGATTAAATTCCCTTCCATTTCATTCCCTTCCATTCCATTCCATTCCATTCCGTTCCATTCCATTCCATTCGGGTTAATTACTTTCCATTGCATTCCATTCCATTCCATTCCATTCCATTCAATTCCATTCCATTCGGGTTGGTTCCTTTCCATTCCATTCCATTCCCCTCCATTCCATTTCATTCGGGTTTATTCCATTCCATTCCATTCCATTCGAGTTGATTCCACTCCATTTCATTCCATGAGGGTTTATTCCATTCCCTTCCATTCCATTCCATTCCTTACCATTCCATTCCTTTCGGATAGATTCCATTCCATTCCATTCTATTCCATTCCATTCCATTCCATTCCATTCGGTTTGATTCCATTCCATTCCATTCCATTCCATTCCATTCCATTCCATTACATTCGGGTTGATTCCATTCCTTTCCATTCAATTCCACTCCATTCCATTCCATTCGGTTTGATTCCATTCCCTTCCATTCCATTCCATTCCATTCCATTCCATTCCATTCCGGTTGATTCCATTCCATTCCATTCCATTCCATTCGGGTTGTTTCCATTCCATTCCATTCCATTCCACTCCGTTCGGGTTGATTCCATTCCATTCCTTTCCATTGCATTCCATTCCATTTGAGTTGATTCCATTCCGTTCCATTCCATTCGTGATGATTCGATTCCATTCCATTCCATTGCATTCCATTCCATTCGAGTTGATTCCATTCCATTCCATTGCATTCCATTCCATTCCATTCCATTCCATTCGGTGTGATTAAATTCCCTTCCATTTCATTCCCTTCCATTCCATTCCATTCCATTCCATTCGAGTTGATTCCACTCCATTTCATTCCATGCGTGTTGATTCCATTCCCTTCCATTCCATTCCATTCCTTACCATTCCATACCATTCGGATAGATTCCATTCCCGTCCATTCTATTCCATTCCATTCCATTCGGTGTGATTAAATTCCCTTCCATTTCATTCCCTTCCATTCCATTCCTTTCCATTCCATTCCATTCCATTCGGGTTGATTACTTTCCATTCCATTCCATTGCATTCCATTCGGGTTGATTCCATTCCATTCCGTTCCATTCCATTCCATTCCATTCGGGATGATTCCATTGCATTCCATTCCATTCCATTCCATTCCATTGCATTCCATTCCATTCGGGTTGGTTCCTTTGCATTCCATTCCATTCCATTCCCCTCCATTCCATTTCACTCGGGTTTATTCCATTCCATTCCATTCCATTCCATTCCATTCCATTCCACTCCACTCCATTCCATTCCATTTCATTCCCCTCCACTCCATTCCATTCCATTCCATTCCACTCGGATTGATTCAATTCCACCCCATTCCATTCAATTACATTCCATTCCAATCCACTCCAATCGGGTTGATTCAATTCCATTCGATTCTATTCCATACCATTCCATCCCGTGCCATTCCATTCCATTCCATTCCATTCGAGTTGATTCCATTCCAATCAATTCCATTCGGGTTGAATCCATTCCATGTCATTCCATTGCATTCCATTCCATTCGGGTTGATTCCATTCCATTCCATTCCATTCCATTCGGTGTGATTAAATTCCCTTCCATTTCATTCCCTTCCATTCCATTCCATTCCATTCCGTTCCATTCCATTCCATTCGGGTTAATTACTTTCCATTCCATTCTATTCCATTGCATTCCATTCCATTCCATTCCATTCCATTCCATTCAATTCCATTCCATTCGGGTTGGTTACTTTCCATTCCATTCCATTCCCCTCCATTCCATTTCATTCGGGTTTATTCCATTCCATTCCGTTCCATTCGAGTTGATTCCACTCCATTTCATTCCATGAGGGTTGATTCCATTCCCTTCCATTCCATTCCATTCCTTTCCATTCCATTCCTTTCGAATAGATTCCATTCCATTCCATTCTATTCCATTCCATTCCATTCCATTCGGTTTGATTCCATTCCATTCCATTCCATTCCATTCCATTCCATTCGGGTTGATTCCATTCCTTTCCATTCCATTCCACTCCATTGCATTCCATTCGGTTTGATTCCATTCCCTTCCATTCCATTCCATTCCATTCCATTCCATTCCGGTTGATTCCATTCCATTCCATTCCATTCGATTCCATTCCATTCCATTCGGGTTGCTTCCATTCCATTCAATTACATTCCACTCCATTCGGGTTGATTCCATTCCATTCCTTTCCATTGCATTCCATTCCATTTGAGTTGATTCCATTCCGTTCCATTCCATTCGTGATGATTCCATTCCATTCCTTTCCATTGCATTCCATTCCATTTGAGTTGATTCCATTCCGTTCCATTCCATTCGTGATGATTCCATTCCATTCCATTCCATTGCATTCCATTCCATTCGAGTTGATTCCATTCCATTCCATTGCATTCCATTCCATTCCATTCCATTCCATTCGGGTTGATTCCATTCCATTCCATTCCATTGCATTGCATTAGAGTTGCTTCCATTCCGTTTTATTCCATTCCATTCCATTCCATTCCATTACACTCCACTCAGGTTGATTCCATTCCATGACATTCCACTCCACTCCATTCCATTCCATTTCATTCCCCTCCTCTCCATTCCATTCCATTCCACTCGGATTGATTCAATTCCACCCCATTCCATTCAATTACATTCCATTTCAATCCACTCCAATCGTGTTGATTCAATTCCATTCGATTCTATTCCATACCATTCCATCCCGTGCCATTCCATTCCATTCCATTCCATTCGAGTTGATTCCATTCCAATCAATTCCATTCGGGTTGAATCCATTCCATGTCATTCCATTGCATTCCATTCCATTCGGGTTGATTCCATTCCATTCCATTCCATTCCATTCCATTCGGTGTGATTAAATTCCCTTCCATTTCATTCCCTTCCATTCCATTCCATTCCATTCCGTTCCATTCCATTCCATTCCATTCCATTCGGTTTGATTCCATTCCATTCCTTTCCATTCCATTCCATTCCATTCCATTCCATTCGGGTTTTTTCCTTCCCATTCCATTCCCTTCCATTCAATTCGGGTTGATTTCATTCCATTCCATTCCATTCCATTCCTTTCCATTCGGGTTTATTCCATTCCATTCCATTCCATTCCATTCCATTCCATTCAATTCGAGTTGATTCCATCCCTTTCCATTCCATTCCATTCCATTGCATTCCATTCCATTCGGGTTGATTCCATTCCATTCCATTTCATTCCATTCCATTCCATTGCATTCCATCCCGGTTGACTCCATTCCATTCCATTCCATTCCATTGCATTCCATTACATTCGGGTTGATTCCATTCCATTCCATTCCATTCCATTGCATTCCATTCGGGTTGATTCCATTCCTTTCCATTCCATTCGACTCCATTCGGGTTGATTCCATACCATTCCATTCCATTCCATTCTGGTGGATTCCATTCCATTCAATTCCATTCCATTTCATTCCGTTCAGGTTGATTCCATTCCATTCCATTCCATTCCATTCCATTCGGGTTGATTCCATTCCATTCCATTTGATTCCATTCCATTCTGGTTGATTCCATTCCATTCCATTAAATTCCATTCCGGTTGATTCCATTCCATTCCTTTCCATTCCATTCCATTCCATTCCTTTCCATTTCATTCCATTCCGGTTGACTCCATTTCTTTCCATTCCATTCTGGTTGAATCCATTCCTTTCCATTCGATTCCATTCCATTGCACTCGATTTGATTCCACTTCATTCCATTCCATTCGGGTTGATTCCATTGCATTCCATTCCATTCCATTCGGATTGATTGCATTCCATTCCATTTCATTCCATTCCATTCCATTCCATTCCATTCGGGTTGATTCCATTCCATTCTATTCCATTCCATTCCATTCCAATCCATTCCATTCGTGTTGATTCCATTCCATTCCATTTCATTCCATTCCATTCCATTCCATTCCATTCGGGTTGATTCCATTCCATTCCATTCCATTCCATTCCATTCCAATCCATTCCATTCGTGTTGATTCCATTCCATTCCATTCCATTGAATTCGGGTTGATTCCATTCCATTCCAATCCATTCCATTCCATTCGAGTTGGTTCCACTCCATTCCATTCCATGCGGGTTGATTCCATTCCATTCCATTCCATTCCATTCCATTCCTTTCCATTCCAATCCATTCGGATAGATTCCATTCCATTCCATTCCATTCTATTCCATTCCATTCCATTCCAATCGGGTTGATTCATTCCTTTCCATTCCATTCCACTCCATGCCATTCCACTCGGTTTGATTCCATTCCATTCCATTCCATTCCATTCCGGTTTATTCCATTGCATTCCATTCCATTCGGGTTGATTCCATTCCATTCCATTCCATTCCATTCCATTCCATTCCACTCCATTCCATTCGGGTTTATTCCATTTCATTCCATTCCATTCCATTCCGATCCATTCGAGGTGATTACATCCCATTTCATTCCATTCCATTCCATTCCATTTCATTCCATTCCATTCCATTCGATTTGATTCCACTTCACTCCATTCCATTCGGGTTGATTCCAGTCCATTCCATTCCATTTGGATTGATTGCTTTCCATTACATTCCTTTTCATTCCATTCCATTCCGTTCCATTCCACTCCATTCGGGTTGATTCCATTCCATTCCATTCCATTCCATTGCATTTGAGTTGCTTCCATTCCATTTTATTCCATTCCATTCCATTCCATTCCATTCCATTCCATTCCATTCCATTCCATTCCACTCAGGTTGATTCCATTCCATTACATTCCACTCCACTCCATTCCATTCCATTTCATTCCCCTCCACTCCATTCCATTCCATTCCATTCCACTCGGATTGATTCAATTCCTCCCCATTCCATTCAATTACATTCCATTCCAATCCACTCCAATCGGATTGATTCAATTCCATTCGATTCTATTCCATACCATTCCATCCCGTGCCATTCCATTCCATTCCATTCGAGTTGATTCCATTCTAATCAATTCCATTAGGGTTGAATCCATTCCATGTCATTCCGTTGCATTCCATTCCATTCGGGTTGATTCCATTCCATTCCATTCCATTCCATTCCATTCGGTGTGATTAAATTCCCTTCCATTTCATTCCCTTCCATTCCATTCCTTTCCATTCCATTCCATTCCATTCCATTCCATTCCATTCGAGTTGATTCCACTCCATTTCATTCCATGCGTGTTGATTCCATTCCGTTCCATTCCATTCCACTGCTTACCATTCCATACCATTCGGATAGATTCCATTCCAGTCCATTCTATTCCATTCCATTCCATTCGGTGTGATTAAATTCCCTTCCATTTCATTCCCTTCCATTCCATTCCATTCCATTCCATTCCGCTGCATTCCATTCCGTTCGGGTTGATTACTTTCCATTCCATTCCATTGCATTCCATTCGGGTTGATTCCATTCCATTCCGTTCCATTCCATTCCATTCGGGATGATTCCATTGCATTCCATTCCATTCCATTCCATTCCATTCGATTCCATTCCATTCGGGTTGGTTCCTTTCCATTCCATTCCATTCCATTCCCCTCCATTCCATTTCATTCGGGTTTATTCCATTCCATTCAATTCCATTCCATTCCACTCAGGTTGATTCCATTCCATTCCATTCCACTCCACTCCATTCCATTCCATTTCATTCCCCTCCACTCCATTCCATTCCATTCCATTCCACTCGGATTGATTCAATTCCACCCCATTCCATTCAATTACATTCCATTCCAATCCACTCCAATCGGGTTGATTCAATTCCATTCGATTCTATTCCATACCATTCCATCCCGTGCCATTCCATTCCATTCCATTCCATTCGAGTTGATTCCATTCCAATCAATTCCATTCGGGTTGAATCCATTCCATGTCATTCCATTGCATTCCATTCCATTCGGGTTGATTCCATTCCATTCCATTCCATTCCATTCGGTGTGATTAAATTCCCTTCCATTTCATTCCCTTCCATTCCATTCCATTCAATTCCGTTCCATTCCATTCCATTCGGGTTAATTACTTTCCATTGCATTCCATTCCATTCCATTCCATTCCATTCCATTCCATTCAATTCCATTCCATTCGGGTTGGTTCCTTTCCATTCCATTCCATTCCCCTCCATTCCATTTCATTCGGGTTTATTCCATTCCATTCCATTCCATTCGAGTTGATTCCACTCCATTTCATTCCATGAGGGTTGATTCCATTCCCTTCCAATCCATTCCATTCCTTACCATTCCATTCCTTTCGGATAGATTCCATTCCATTCCATTCTATTCCATTCCATTCCATTCCATTCCATTCGGTTTGATTCCATTCCATTCCATTCCATTCCATTCCATTACATTCGGGTTGATTCCATTCCTTTCCATTCCATTCCACTCCATTCCATTCCATTCGGTTTGATTCCATTCCATTCCATTCCATTCCATTCCGGTTGATTCCATTCCATTCCATTCCATTCGATTCCATTCCATTCCATTCGGGTTGCTTCCATTCCATTCCATTCCATTCCACTCCATTCGGGTTGATTCCATTCCATTCCTTTCCATTGCATTCCATTCCATTTGAGTTGATTCCATTCCGTTCCATTCCATTCGTGATGATTCGATTCCATTCCATTCCATTGCATTCCATTCCATTCCATTCCATTCCTTTCGGGATGATTCCATTCCATTCCATTCCATTGCATTGCATTTGAGTTGCTTCCATTCCATTTTATTCCATTCCATTCCATTCCATTCCATTACACTCCACTCAGGTTGATTCCATTCCATTACATTCCACTCCACACCATTCCATTCCATTTCATTCCCCTCCATTCCATTCCATTCCATTCCATTCCACTCGGATTGATTCAATTCCACCCCATTCCATTCAATTACATTCCATTCCAATCCACTCCAATCGTGTTGATTCAATTCCATTCGATTCTATTCCATACCATTCCATCCCGTGCCATTCCATTCCATTCCATTCCATTCGAGTTGATTCCATTCCAATCAATTCCATTCGGGTTGAATCCATTCCATGTCATTCCATTGCATTCCATTCCATTCGGGTTGATTCCATTCCATTCCATTCCATTCCATTCCATTCGGTGTGATTAAATTCCCTTCCATTTCATTCCCTTCCATTCCATTCCATTCCATTCCGTTCCATTCCATTCCATTCGGTTTGATTCCATTCCATTCCATTCCATTCCATTCCATTCCATTCCATTCCATTCCATTCGGGTTTTTTCCTTTCCATTCCATTCCCTTCCATTCCATTCGGGTTGATTTCATTCCATTCCATTCCATTCCATTCCATTCCATTCCATTCGGGTTTATTCCATTTCATTCCATTCCATTCCATTCCATTCCATTCCAATCCATTCCATTCCATTCGAGTTGATTCCATCCCTTTCCATTCCATTGTATTCCATTCCATTCGGGTTGATTCCATTCCATTCCATTCCAATCCATTCCATTCTATTCCATTCGAGTTGATTCCATTCCATTCCATTCCATTGCATTCCATTCCATTCGGGTTGATTCCATTCCATTCCATTTCATTCCATTCCGTTCCATTGCATTCCATCCGTGTTGACTCCATTCCATTCCATTCCATTCCATTGCATTCCATTACATTCGGGTTGATTCCATTCCATTCCATTCCATTCCATTGCATTCCATTCGGGTTGATTCCATTCCTTTCCATTCCATTCGACTTCATTCGGGTTGATTCCATACCATTCCATTCCATTCCATTCCATTCCATTCCGGTGGATTCCATTCCATTCAATTCCATTCCATTTCATTCCATTCAGGTTGATTCCATTCCATTCCATTCCGTTCCATTCCATTCCATTCGTGTTGATTCCATTCCATTCCATTCGATTCCATTCCATTCTGGTTGATTACATTCCATTCCATTAAATTCCATTCGGGTTGATTCCATTCCATTCCTTTCCATTCCATTCCATTCAATTCCTTTCCATTTCATTCCATTCCGGTTGATTCCATTCCTTTCCATTCCATTCTGGTTGAATCCATTCCATTCAATTCTATTCCATTCCATTGCACTCGATTTGATTCCACTTCATTCCATTCCATTCGGGTTGATTCCATTGCATTCCATTCCATTCCATTCCATTCGGATTGATTGCATTCCATTCCATTTCATTCCATTCCATTCCATTCCATTCCATTCCGGTTGATTCCATTCCATTCCATTCCATTCCATTCCATTCCATTCCAATCCATTCCATTCGTGTTGATTCCATTCCATTCCATTCCATTGAATTCGGCTTGATTCCAATCCATTCCAATCCATTCCATTCCATTCGAGTTGGTTCCACTCCATTCCATTCCATGCGGGTTGATTCCATTCCATTCCATTCCATTCCATTCCATTCCTTTCCATTCCAATCCATTCGGATAGATTCCATTCCATTCCATTCCATTCCATTCCATTCCATTCCAATCGGGTTGATTCCATTCCTTTCCATTCCATTCCACTCCATGCCATTCCACTCGGTTTGATTCCATTCCATTCCATTCCATTCCATTCCATTCCATTCCATTCCATTCCGGTTTATTCCATTCCATTCCATTCCATTCGCGTTGATTGCATTCCATTCCATTCCATTCCATTCCATTCCATTCCACTCCATTCCATTCGGGTTTATTCCATTTCATTCCATTCCATTCCATTCCGTTCCATTCGAGGTGATTACATCCCATTTCATTCCATTCCATTCCATTCCATTCCATTCCATTCCATTCGATTTGATTCCACTTCACTCCATTCCATTCGGGTTGATTCCAGTCCATTCCATTCCTTTTGGATTGATTGCATTCCATTCCATTCCTTTTCATTCCATTCCATTCTGTTCCATTCCACTCCATTCGCGTTGATTCCATTCCATTCCTTTCCATTGCATTCCATTCCATTTGAGTTTATTCCATTCCATTCCATTCCATTCATGATGATTCGATTCCATTCCATTCCATTGCATTCCATTCCATTCGAGTTGATTCCATTCGATTCCATTGCATTCCATTGCATTCCATTACATTCGGGTTGATTCCATTCCATTCCATTCCATTACATTTGAGTTGCTTCCATTCCATTTTACTCCATTCCATTCCATTCCATTCCACTCAGGTTGATTCCATTCCATTACATTCCACTCCACTCCATTCCATTCCATTTAATTCCCCTCCACTGCATTCCATTCCATTCCATTCCACTCGGATTGATTCAATTCCACCCCATTCCATTCAATTACATTCCATTCCAATCCACTCCAATCGTGTTGATTCAATTCCATTCGATTCTATTCCATACCATTCCTTCCCGTGCCATTCCACTCCATTCCATTCCATTCCATTCCATTCGAGTTGATTCCATTCCAATCAATTCCATTCGGGTTGAATCCATTCCATGTCATTCCATTGCATTCCATTCCATTCGGGTTGATTCCATTCCATTCCATTCCATTCCATTCCATTCCATTCCATTCGGTGTGATTAAATTCCCTTCCTTTTCATTCCCTTCCATTCCATTCCTTTCCATTCCATTCCATTCCATTCCATTCCATTCCATTCGGTTTGATTCCATTCCATTCCATTCCATTCCATTCCATTCCATTCGGGTTCTTTCCTTTCCATTCCATTCCCTTCCATTCCATTCGGGTTGATTTCATTCCATTCCATTCCATTCCATTCCATTCCATTCGGGTTTATTCCATTTCATTCCATTCCATTCCATTCCATTCCATTCCATTCGAGTTGATTCCATCCCTTTCCATTCCATTCCATTCCATTGTATTCCATTCCATTCGGGTTGATTCCATTCCATTCCATTCCAATCCATTCCATTCTATTCCATTCGAGTTGATTCCATTCCATTCCATTCCATTGCATTCCATTCCATTCGGGTTGATTCCATTCCATTCCATTTCATTCCATTCCATTCCATTGCATTCCATCCGGGTTGACTCCATTCCATTCCATTCCATTCCATTGCATTCCATTACATTCGGGTTGATTCCATTCCATTCCATTCCATTCCATTGCATTTCATTCGGGTTGATTCCATTTCTTTCCATTCCATTCGACTCCATTCGGATTGATTCCACACCATTCCATTCCATTCCATTCCATTCCATTCCGGTGGATTCCATTCCATTCAATTCCATTCCATTTCATTCCATTCAGGTTGATTCCATTCCATTCCATTCCATTCCAATCCATTCCATTCCATTCGGGTTGATTCCATTCCATTCCATTCAATTCCATTCCATTCTTGTTGATTCCATTCCATTCCATTAAATTCCATTCGGGTTGATTCCATTCCATTCCTTTCCATTCCATTCCATTCCATTCCTTTCCATTTCATTCCATTCCGGTTGATTCCATTCCTTTCCATTCCATTCTGGTTGAATCCATTCCATTCCATTCGATTCCATTCCATTGCACTCGATTTGATTCCACTTCATTCCATTCCATTCGGGTTGATTCCATTGCATTCCATTCCATTCTATTCCATTCGGATTGATTGCATTCCATTCCATTTCATTCCATTCCATTCCATTCCATTCCATTCGGGTTGATTCCATTCCATTCCATTCCATTCCATTCCATTCCATTCCTTTCCAATCCATTCCATTCGTGTTGATTCCATTCCATTCCATTCCATTGAATTCGGGTTGATTCCATTCCATTCCAATCCATTCCATTCCATTCAAGTTGATTCCACTCCATTCCATTCCATGCGGGTGGATTCCATTCCATTCCATTCCATTCCATTCCATTCCATTCCAATCCTTTCCATTCCAATCCATTCGGATAGATTCCATTCCATTCCATTCCATTCCATTCCATTCCATTCCATTCCATTCCAATCGGGTTGATTCCATTCCTTTCCATTCCATTCCACTCCATGCCATTCCACTCGGTTTGATTCCATTCCATTCCATTCCATTCCATTCGGTGTGATTAAATTCCCTTCCATTTCATTCCCTTCCATTCCATTCCATTCCATTCCGTTCCATTCCATTCCATTCGGGTTAATTACTTTCCATTCCATTCCATTGCATTCATTCCATTCCATTCCATTCCATTCCATTCCATTCCATTCCATTCCATTCGGGTTGGTTCCTTTCCATTCCATTCCATTCCCGTCCATTCCATTTCATTCGGGTTTATTCCATTCCATTCCATTCCATTCGAGTTGATTCCACTCCATTTCATTCCATGAGGGTTGATTCCATTCCCTTCCATTCCATTCCATTCCTTACCATTCCATTCCTTTCGGATAGATTCCATTCCATTCCATTCTATTCCATTCCATTCCATTCCATTCGGTTTGATTCCATTCCATTCCATTCCATTCAATTCCATTCCATTCGGGTTGATTCCATTCCTTTCCATTCCATTCCACTCCATTCCATTCCATTCGGTTTGATTCCATTCCCTTCCATTCCATTCCATTCCATTCCATTCCATTCCATTCCATTCCGGTTGATTCCATTCCATTCCATTCCATTCCATTCGGGTTGTTTCCATTCCATTCCATTCCATTCCACTCCATTCGGGTTGATTCCATTCCATTCCTTTCCATTGCATTCCATTCCATTTGAGTTGATTCCATTCCGTTCCATTCCATTCGTGATGATTCGATTCCATTCCATTCCATTGCATTCCATTCCATTCGAGTTGATTCCATTCCATTCCATTGCATTCCATTCCATTCCATTCCATTCCATTCGGGTTGCTTCCATTCCATTCCATTCCATTGCATTGCATTTGAGTTGCTTCCATTCCATTTTATTCCATTCCATTCCATTGCATTACACTCCACTCAGGTTGATTCCATTCCATTACATTCCACTCCACTCAATTCCATTCCATTTCATTCCCCTCCACTCCATTCCATTCCATTCCATTCCACTCGGATTGATTCAATTCCACCCCATTCCATTCAATTACATTCCATTCCAATCCACTCCAATCGTGTTGACTCAATTCCATTCGATTCTATTCCATACCATTCCATCCCGTGCCATTCCATTCCATTCCATTCCATTCGAGTTGATTCCATTCCAATCAATTCCATTCGGGTTGAATCCATTCCATGTCATTCCATTGCATTCCATTCCATTCGGGTTGATTCCATTCCATTCCATTCCATTCAATTCCATTCGGTGTGATTAAATTCCCTTCCATTTCATTCCCTTCCATTCCATTCCATTTCATTCCGTTCCATTCCATTCCATTCCGTTCCATTCCATTCGGTTTGATTCCATTCCATTCCATTCCATTCCATTCCATTACATTCGGATTTTTTCCTTTCCATTCCATTCCCTTCCATTCCATTCGGGTTGATTTCATTCCATTCCATTCCATTCCATTCCATTCCATTCGGGTTTATTCCATTTCATTCCATTCCATTCCATTCCATTCCATTCGAGTTGATTCCATCCCTTTCCATTCCATTCCATTTCATTGTATTCCATTCCATTCGGGTTGATTCCATTCCATTCCATTCCAATCCATTACATTCTATTCCATTCAAGTTGATTCCATTCCATTCCATTCCATTGCATTCCATTCCATTCGGGTTGATTCCATCCATTCCATTTCATTCCATTCCATTCCATTGCATTCCATCCGGGTTGACTCCATTCCATTCCATTCCATTCCATTCCATTGCATTCCATTACATTCGGATTGATTCCATTCCATTCCATTCCATTCCATTCCATTCCATTCCATTGCATTCCATTCGGGTTGATTCCATTCCTTTCCATTCCATTCGACTCCATTCGGGTTGATTCCATACCATTCCATTCCGTTCCATTCCATTCCATTCCGGTGGATTCCATTCCATTCAATTCCATTCCATTTCATTCCATTCAGGTTGATTCCATTCCATTCCATTCCATTCCATTCGGGGTGATTCCATTCCATTCCATTCGATTCCATTCCATTCTGGTTGATTCCATTCCATTCCATTAAATTCCATTCGGGTTGATTCCATTCCATTCCTTTCCATTCCATTCCATTCCATTCCTTTCCATTTCATTCCATTCCGGTTGATTCCATTGTTTTCCATTCCATTCTGGTTGATTCCATTCCATTCCATTCGATTCCATTCCATTTCACTCGATTTGATTCCACTTCATTCCATTCCATTCGGGTTGATTCCATTGCATTGCATTCCATTCCATTCCATTCGGATTGATTGCATTCCATTCCATTTCATTCCATTCCATTCCATTCCATTGAATTCGGGTTGATTCCATTCCATTCCATTCCATTCCATTCCATTCGAGTTGGTTCCACTCCATTCCATTCCATGCGGGTTGATTCCATTGCATTCCATTCCATTCCATTCCATTCCATTCGGATTGATTGCATTCCATTCCATTTCATTCCATTCCATTCCATTCCATTCCATTCGGGTTGATTCCATTCCATTCCATTCCATTCGGGTGGATTCCATTCCATTCCATTCCATTGCATTGCATTTGAGTTGCTTCCATTCCATTTTATTCCATTCCATTCCATTACACTCCACTCAGGTTGATTCCATTCCATTACATTCCACTCCACTCCATTCCATTCCATTTCATTCCCCTCCACTCCATTCAATTCCATTCCATTCCACTCGGATTGATTCAATTCCACCCCATTCCATTCAATTACATTCCATTCCAATCCACTCCAATCGTGTTGATTCAATTCCATTCGATTCTATTCCATACCATTCCATCCCGTGCCATTGCATTCCATTCCATTCCATTCCATTCGAGTTGATTCCATTCCAATCAATTCCATTCGGGTTGAATCCATTCCATGTCATTCCATTGCATTCCATTCCATTCGGGATGATTCCATTCCATTCCATTCCATTCGGTGTGATTAAATTCCCTTCCTTTTCATTCCCTTCCATTCCATTCCATTCCATTCCGTTCCATTCCATTCCATTCCATTCCAATCGGTTTGATTCCATTCCATTCCATTCCATTCCATTCGGGTTTTTTCCTTTCCATTCCATTCCCTTCCATTCCATTCGGGTTGATTTCATTCCATTCCATTCCAGTCCATTCCATTCCATTCGGGTTTATTCCATTTCATTCCATTCCATTCCATTCCATTCGAGTTGATTCCATCCCTTTCCATTCCATTCCATTGCATTGTATTCCATTCCATTCGGGTTGATTCCATTCCATTCCATTCCAATCCATTCCATTCTATTCCATTCGAGTTGATTCCATTCCATTCCATTGCATTCCATTCCATTCGGGTTGATTCCATTCCATTCCATTTCATTCCATTCCATTCCATTGCATTCCATCCGGGTTGACTCCATTCCATTCCATTCCATTCCATTGCATTCCATTCCATTCGGGTTGATTCCATTCCATTCCATTCCATTCCATTGCATTCTATTCGGGTTGATTCCATTCCTTTCCATTCCATTCGACTCCATTCGGGTTGATTCCATACCATTCCATTCCATTCCATTCCATTCCATTCCATTCCATTCCATTACGGTGGATTCCATTCCATTCAATTCCATTCCATTTCATTCCATTCAGGTTGATTCCATTCCATTCCATTCCATTCCATTCCATTCGGGTTGATTCCATTCCATTCCCTTCCATTCGGTGTGATTAAATTCCCTTCCTTTTCATTCCATTCCATTCCATTCCATTCCATTCCAATCGGGTTGATTCCATTCCTTTCCATTCCATTCCACTCCATGCCATTCCACTCGGTTTGATTTCATTCCATTCCATTCCATTCCATTCGGTGTGATTAAATTCCCTTCCATTTCATTCCCTTCCATTCCATTCCATTCCATTCCGTTCCATTCCATTCCATTCGGGTTAATTACTTTCCATTCCATTCCATTGCATTCATTCCATTCCATTCCATTCCATTCCATTCCATTCCATTCCATTCGGGTTGGTTCCTTTCCATTCCATTCCATTCCCCTCCATTCCATTTCATTCGGGTTTATTCCATTCCATTCCATTCCATTCGAGTTGATTCCACTCCATTTCATTCCATGAGGGTTGATTCCATTCCCTTCCATTCCATTCCATTCCTTACCATTCCATTCCTTTCGTATAGATTCCATTCCATTCCATTCTATTCCATTCCATTCCATTCCATTCCGTTTGATTCCATTCCATTCCATTCCATTCAATTCCATTCCATTCGGGTTGATTCCATTCCTTTCCATTCCATTCCACTCCATTCCATTCCATTCGGTTTGATTCCATTCCCTTCCATTCAATTCCATTCCATTCCATTCCATTCCGGTTGATTCCATTCCATTCCATTCCATTCCATTCCATTCGGGTTGTTTCCATTCCATTCCATTCCATTCCACTCCATTCGGGTTGATTCCATTCCATTCCTTTCCATTGCATTCCATTCCATTTGAGTTGATTCCATTCCGTTCCATTCCATTCGTGATGATTCGATTCCATTCCATTCCATTGCATTCCATTCCATTCGAGTTGATTCCATTCCATTCCATTGCATTCCATTCCATTCCATTCCATTCCATTCGGGTTGATTCCATTCCATTCCATTCCATTGCATTGCATTTGAGTTGCTTCCATTCCATTTTATTCCATTCCATTCCATTCCATTACACTCCACTCAGGTTGATTCCATTCCATTACATTCCACTCCACTCAATTCCATTCCATTTCATTCCCCTCCACTCCATTCCATTCCATTCCATTCCACTCGGATTGATTCAATTCCACCCCATTCCATTCAATTACATTCCATTCCAATCCACTCCAATCGTGTTGATTCAATTCCATTCGATTCTATTCCATACCATTCCATCCCGTGCCATTCCATTCCATTCCATTCCATTCGAGTTGATTCCATTCCAATCAATTCCATTCGGGTTGAATCCATTCCATGTCATTCCATTGCATTCCATTCCATTCGGGTTGATTCCATTCCATTCCATTCCATTCAATTCCATTCGGTGTGATTAAATTCCCTTCCATTTCATTCCCTTCCATTCCATTCCATTTCATTCCGTTCCATTCCATTCCATTCCGTTCCATTCCATTCGGTTTGATTCCATTCCATTCCATTCCATTCCATTCCATTACATTCGGATTTTTTCCTTTCCATTCCATTCCCTTCCATTCCATTCGGGTTGATTTCATTCCATTCCATTCCATTCCATTCCATTCCATTCGGGTTTATTCCATTTCATTCCATTCCATTCCATTCCATTCCATTCGAGTTGATTCCATCCCTTTCCATTCCATTCCATTTCATTGTATTCCATTCCATTCGGGTTGATTCCATTCCATTCCATTCCAATCCATTCCATTCTATTCCATTCAAGTTGATTCCATTCCATTCCATTGCATTCCATTCCATTCGGGTTGATTCCATCCATTCCATTTCATTCCATTCCATTCCATTGCATTCCATCCGGGTTGACTCCATTCCACTCCATTCCATTCCATTGCATTCCATTACATTCGGGTTGATTCCATTCCATTCCATTCCATTCCATTCCATTGCATTCCATTCGGGTTGATTCCATTCCTTTCCATTCCATTCGACTCCATTCGGGTTGATTCCATACCATTCCATTCCATTCCATTCCATTCCATTCCATTCCGGTGGATTCCATTCCATTCAATTCCATTCCATTTCATTCCATTCAGGTTGATTCCATTCCATTCCATTCCATTCCATTCCATTCCATTCGGGGTGATTCCATTCCATTCCATTCGATTCCATTCCATTCTGGTTGATTCCATTCCATTCCATTAAATTCCATTCGGGTTGATTCCATTCCATTCCTTTCCATTCCATTCCATTTCATTCCTTTCCATTTCATTCCATTCCGGTTGATTCCATTGCTTTCCATTCCATTCTGGTTGATTCCATTCCATTCCATTCGATTCCATTCCATTTCACTCGATTTGATTCCACTTCATTCCATTCCATTCGGGTTGATTCCATTGCATTGCATTCCATTCCATTGCATTCGGATTGATTGCATTCCATTCCATTTCATTCCATTCCATTCCATTCCATTCCATTCGGGTTGATTCCATTCCATTCCATTCCATTCCATTCCATTCCATTCCATTCCATTCGTGTTGATTCCATTCCATTCCATTCCATTGAATTCGGGTTGATTCCATTCCATTCCAATCCATTCCATTCCATTCGAGTTGGTTCCACTCCATTCCATTCCATGCGGGTTGATTCCATTGCATTCCATTCCATTCCATTCCATTCGGATTGATTGCATTCCATTCCATTTCATTCCATTCCATTCCATTCGGGTTGATTCCATTCCATTCCATTCCATTCGGGTTGATTCCATTCCATTCCATTCCATTGCATTGCATTTGAGTTGCTTCCATTCCATTTTATTCCATTCCATTCCATTCCATTCCATTACACTCCACTCAGGTTGATTCCATTCCATTCCATTGCATTCCATTCCATTCCATTCCATTCCATTCCATTCGGGTTGATTCCATTCCATTCCATTCCATTCCATTGCATTTGAGTTGCTTCCATTCCATTTTATTCCATTCCATTCCATTCCATTCCACTCCATTCCATTCCACTCAGGTTGATTCCATTCCATTACATTCCACTCCACTCCATTCCATTCCATTTCATTCCCCTCCACTCCATTCCCTTCCATTCCATTCCACTCGGATTGATTCAATTCCACCCCATTAAATTCAATTACATTCCATTCCAATCCACTCCAATCGGGTTGATTCAATTCCATTCGATTCTATTCCGTACCATTCCATCCCGTGCCATTCCATTCCATTCCATTCGAGTTGATTCCATTCTAATCAATTCCATTAGGGTTGAATCCATTCCATGTCATTCCATTGCATTCCATTCCATTCGGGTTGATTCCATTCCATTCCATTCCATTCCATTCCATTCGGTGTGATTAAATTCCCTTCCATTTCATTCCCTTCCATTCCATTCCTTTCCATTCCACTCCATTCCATTCCATTCCGCTGCATTCCATTCCGTTCGGGTTGATTACTTTCCATTCCATTCCATTGCATTCCATTCGGGTTGATTCCATTCCATTCCGTTCCATTCCATTCCATTCGGGATGATTCCATTGCCTTCCATTCCATTCCATTCCATTCCATTCGATTCCATTCCATTCGGGTTGGTTCCTTTCCATTCCTTTCCATTCCATTCCCCTCCATTCCATTTCATTCGGGTTTATTCCATTCCATTCCCTTCCATTCCATTCCATTCCATTCCATTCCACTCAGGTTGATTCCATTCCATTCCATTCCACTCCACTCCTCCATTCCATTCCATTTCAATCCCCTCCACTCCATTCCATTCCATTCCATTCCACTCGGATTGATTCAATTCCACCCCATTCCATTCAATTACATTCCATTCCAATCCACTCCAATCGGGTTGATTCAATTCCATTCGATTCTATTCCATACCATACCATCCCGTGCCATTCCATTCCATTCCATTCCATTCGAGTTGATTCCATTCCAATCAATTCCATTCGGGTTGAATCCATTCCATGTCATTCCATTGCATTCCATTCCATTCGGGTTGATTCCATTCCATTCCATTCCATTCCATTCGGTGTGATTAAATTCCCTTCCATTTCATTCCCTTCCATTCCATTCCATTCCATTCCGTTCCATTCCATTCCATTCGGGTTAATTACTTTCCATTGCATTCCATTCCATTCCATTCCATTCCATTCCATTCCATTCCATTCCATTCAATTCCATTCCATTCGGGTTGGTTCCTTTCCATTCCATTCCATTCCCCTCCATTCCATTTCATTCGGGTTTATTCCATTCCATTCCATTCGAGTTGATTCCACTCCATTTCATTCCATGAGGGTTTATTCCATTCCCTTCCATTCCATTCCATTCCTTACCATTCCATTCCTTTCGGATAGATTCCATTCCATTCCATTCTATTCCATTCCATTCCATTCCATTCCATTCGGTTTGATTCCATTCCATTCCATTCCATTCCATTCCATTCCATTACATTCGGGTTGATTCCATTCCTTTCCATTCAATTCCAATCCATTCCATTCGGGTTGATTCCATTCCTTTCCATTCAATTCCACTCCATTCCATTCCATTCGGTTTGATTCCATTCCATTCCATTCCATTCCATTCCATTCCATTCCATTCCATTCCATTCCGGTTGATTCCATTCCATTCCATTCCATTCGATTCCATTCCATTCCATTCGGGTTGCTTCCATTCCATTCCATTCCATTCCACTCCATTCGGGTTGATTCCGTTCCATTCCTTTCCATTGCATTCCATTCCATTTGAGTTGATTCCATTCTGTTCCATTCCATTCGTGATGATTCGATTCCATTCCTTTCCATTGCATTCCATTCCATTCGAGTTGATTCCATTCCATTCCATTGCATTCCATTCCATTCCATTCCATTCCATTCGGGTTGATTCCATTCCATTCCATTCCATTGCATTGCATTTGAGTTGCTTCCATTCCATTTTATTCCATTCCATTCCATTCCATTACACTCCACTCAGGTTGATTCCATTCCATTACATTCCACTCCACTCCATTCCATTCCATTTCATTCCCCTCCACTCCATTCCATTCCATTCCATTCCACTCGGATTGATTCAATTCCACCCCATTCCATTCAATTACATTCCATTCCAATCCACTCCAATCGTGTTGATTCAATTCCATTCGATTCTATTCCATACCATTCCATCCCGTGCCATTCCATTCCATTCCATTCCATTCGAGTTGATTCCATTCCAATCAATTCCATTCGGGTTGAATCCATTCCATGTCATTCCATTGCATTCCATTCCATTCGGGTTGATTCCATTCCATTCCATTCCATTCCATTCCATTCCATTCGGTGTGATTAAATTCCCTTCCATTTCATTCCCTTCCATTCCATTCCATTCCATTCCGTTCCATTCCATTCCATTCGGGTTGATTTCATTCCATTCCATTCCATTCCATTCCATTCCATTCCATTCCATTCCATTCCATTCGGGTTTATTCCATTTCATTCCATTCCATTCCATTCCATTCCATTCCATTCCATTCCATTCCATTCGAGTTGATTCCATCCCTTTCCATTCCATTGTATTCCATTCCATTCGGGTTGATTCCATTCCATTCCATTCCAATCCATTCCATTCTATTCCATTCGAGTTGATTCCATTCCATTCCATTCCATTGCATTCCATTCCATTCGGGTTGATTCCATTCCATTCCATTTCATTCCATTCCGTTCCATTGCATTCCATCCGTGTTGACTCCATTCCATTCCCTTCCATTCCATTGCATTCCATTACATTCGGGTTGATTCCATTCCATTCCATTCCATTCCATTGCATTCCATTCGGGTTGATTCCATTCCTTTCCATTCCATTCGACTTCATTCTGGTTGATTCCATACCATTCCATTCCATTCCATTCCATTCCATTCCGGTGGATTCCATTCCATTCAATTCCATTCCATTTCATTCCATTCAGGTTGATTCCATTCCATTCCATTCCGTTCCATTCCATTCCATTCGGGTTGATTCCATTCCATTCCATTCCATTCGATTCCATTCCATTCTGGTTGATTCCATTCCATTCCATTAAATTCCATTCGGGTTGATTCCATTCCATTCCTTTCCATTCCATTCCATTCCATTCCTTTCCATTTCATTCCATTCCGGTTGATTCCATTCCTTTCCATTCCATTCTGGTTGAATCCATTCCATTCCATTCTATTCCATTCCATTTCACTCGATTTGATTCCACTTCATTCCATTCCATTCGGGTTGATTCCATTGCATTGCATTCCATTCCATTCCATTCGGATTGATTGCATTCCATTCCATTTCATTCCATTCCATTCCATTCGGGTTGATTCCATTCCATTCCATTCCATTCCATTCCATTCCATTCCAATCCATTCCATTCGTGTTGATTCCATTCCATTCCATTCCATTGAATTCGGGTTGATTCCATTCCATTCCAATCCATTCCATTCCATTCGAGTTGGTTCCACTCCATTCCATTCCATGCGGGTTGATTCCATTGCATTCCATTCCATTCCATTCCATTCGGATTGATTGCATTCCATTCCATTTCATTCCATTCCATTCCATTCGGGTTGATTCCATTCCATTCCATTCCATTCGGGTTGATTCCATTCCATTCCATTCCATTGCATTGCATTTGAGTTGCTTCCATTCCATTTTATTCCATTCCATTCCATTCCATTCCATTACACTCCACTCAGGTTGATTCCATTCCATTCCATTGCATTCCATTCCATTCCATTCCATTCCATTCCATTCGGGTTGATTCCATTCCATTCCATTCCATTCCATTGCATTTGAGTTGCTTCCATTCCATTTTATTCCATTCCATTCCATTCCATTCCATTCCACTCCATTCCATTCCACTCAGGTTGATTCCATTCCATTCCATTCCACTCCACTCCATTCCATTCCATTTCATTCCCCTCCACTCCATTCCCTTCCATTCCATTCCACTCGGATTGATTCAATTCCACCCCATTCCATTCAATTACATTCCATTCCAATCCACTCCAATCGGGTTGATTCAATTCCATTCGATTCTATTCCGTACCATTCCATCCCGTGCCATTCCATTCCATTCCATTCGAGTTGATTCCATTCTAATCAATTCCATTAGGGTTGAATCCATTCCATGTCATTCCATTGCATTCCATTCCATTCGGGTTGATTCCATTCCATTCCATTCCATTCCATTCCATTCCATTCGGTGTGATTAAATTCCCTTCCATTTCATTCCCTTCCATTCCATTCCTTTCCATTCCACTCCATTCCATTCCATTCCGCTGCATTCCATTCCGTTCGGGTTGATTACTTTCCATTCCATTCCATTGCATTCCATTCGGGTTGATTCCATTCCATTCCGTTCCATTCCATTCCATTCGGGATGATTCCATTGCCTTCCATTCCATTCCATTCCATTCCATTCGATTCCATTCCATTCGGGTTGGTTCCTTTCCATGCCTTTCCATTCCATTCCCCTCCATTCCATTTCATTCGGGTTTATTCCATTCCATTCCCTTCCATTCCATTCCATTCCATTCCATTCCTTTCCATTCCAATCCATTCGGATAGATTCCATTCCATTCCATTCCATTCCATTCCATTCCATTCCATTCCAATCGGGTTGATTCCATTCCTTTCCATTCCATTCCACTCCATGCCATTCCAATCGGTTTGATTCCATTCCATTCCATTCCATTCCATTCGGTGTGATTAAATTCCCTTCCATTTCATTCCCTTCCATTCCATTCCATTCCATTCCGTTCCATTCCATTCCATTCGGGTTAATTACTTTCCATTCCATTCCATTGCATTCATTCCATTCCATTCCATTCCATTCCATTCCATTCCATTCCATTCCATTCGGGTTGGTTCCTTTCCATTCCATTCCATTCCCGTCCATTCCATTTCATTCGGGTTTATTCCATTCCATTCCATTCCATTCGAGTTGATTCCACTCCATTTCATTCCATGAGGGTTGATTCCATTCCCTTCCATTCCATTCCATTCCTTACCATTCCATTCCTTTCGGATAGATTCCATTCCATTCCATTCTATTCCATTCCATTCCATTCCATTCGGTTTGATTCCATTCCATTCCATTCCATTCAATTCCATTCCATTCGGGTTGATTCCATTCCTTTCCATTCCATTCCACTCCATTCCATTCCATTCGGTTTGATTCCATTCCCTTCCATTCCATTCCATTCCATTCCATTCCATTCCATTCCATTCCGGTTGATTCCATTCCATTCCATTCCATTCCATTCGGGTTGTTTCCATTCCATTCCATTCCATTCCACTCCATTCGGGTTGATTCCATTCCATTCCTTTCCATTGCATTCCATTCCATTTGAGTTGATTCCATTCCGTTCCATTCCATTCGTGATGATTCGATTCCATTCCATTCCATTGCATTCCATTCCATTCGAGTTGATTCCATTCCATTCCATTGCATTCCATTCCATTCCATTCCATTCCATTCGGGTTGCTTCCATTCCATTCCATTCCATTGCATTGCATTTGAGTTGCTTCCATTCCATTTTATTCCATTCCATTCCATTGCATTACACTCCACTCAGGTTGATTCCATTCCATTACATTCCACTCCACTCAATTCCATTCCATTTCATTCCCCTCCACTCCATTCCATTCCATTCCATTCCACTCGGATTGATTCAATTCCACCCCATTCCATTCAATTACATTCCATTCCAATCCACTCCAATCGTGTTGACTCAATTCCATTCGATTCTATTCCATACCATTCCATCCCGTGCCATTCCATTCCATTCCATTCCATTCGAGTTGATTCCATTCCAATCAATTCCATTCGGGTTGAATCCATTCCATGTCATTCCATTGCATTCCATTCCATTCGGGTTGATTCCATTCCATTCCATTCCATTCAATTCCATTCGGTGTGATTAAATTCCCTTCCATTTCATTCCCTTCCATTCCATTCCATTTCATTCCGTTCCATTCCATTCCATTCCGTTCCATTCCATTCGGTTTGATTCCATTCCATTCCATTCCATTCCATTCCATTACATTCGGATTTTTTCCTTTCCATTCCATTCCCTTCCATTCCATTCGGGTTGATTTCATTCCATTCCATTCCATTCCATTCCATTCCATTCGGGTTTATTCCATTTCATTCCATTCCATTCCATTCCATTCCATTCGAGTTGATTCCATCCCTTTCCATTCCATTCCATTTCATTGTATTCCATTCCATTCGGGTTGATTCCATTCCATTCCATTCCAATCCATTCCATTCTATTCCATTCAAGTTGATTCCATTCCATTCCATTGCATTCCATTCCATTCGGGTTGATTCCATCCATTCCATTTCATTCCATTCCATTCCATTGCATTCCATCCGGGTTGACTCCATTCCACTCCATTCCATTCCATTGCATTCCATTACATTCGGGTTGATTCCATTCCATTCCATTCCATTCCATTCCATTCCATTGCATTCCATTCGGGTTGATTCCATTCCTTTCCATTCCATTCGACTCCATTCGGGTTGATTCCATACCATTCCATTCCATTCCATTCCATTCCATTCCATTCCGGTGGATTCCATTCCATTCAATTCCATTCCATTTCATTCCATTCAGGTTGATTCCATTCCATTCCATTCCATTCCATTCCATTCCATTCGGGGTGATTCCATTCCATTCCATTCGATTCCATTCCATTCTGGTTGATTCCATTCCATTCCATTAAATTCCATTCGGGTTGATTCCATTCCATTCCTTTCCATTCCATTCCATTTCATTCCTTTCCATTTCATTCCATTCCGGTTGATTCCATTGCTTTCCATTCCATTCTGGTTGATTCCATTCCATTCCATTCGATTCCATTCCATTTCACTCGATTTGATTCCACTTCATTCCATTCCATTCGGGTTGATTCCATTGCATTGCATTCCATTCCATTGCATTCGGATTGATTGCATTCCATTCCATTTCATTCCATTCCATTCCATTCCATTCCATTCGGGTTGATTCCATTCCATTCCATTCCATTCCATTCCATTCCATTCCATTCCATTCGTGTTGATTCCATTCCATTCCATTCCATTGAATTCGGGTTGATTCCATTCCATTCCAATCCATTCCATTCCATTCGAGTTGGTTCCACTCCATTCCATTCCATGCGGGTTGATTCCATTGCATTCCATTCCATTCCATTCCATTCGGATTGATTGCATTCCATTCCATTTCATTCCATTCCATTCCATTCGGGTTGATTCCATTCCATTCCATTCCATTCGGGTTGATTCCATTCCATTCCATTCCATTGCATTGCATTTGAGTTGCTTCCATTCCATTTTATTCCATTCCATTCCATTCCATTCCATTACACTCCACTCAGGTTGATTCCATTCCATTCCATTGCATTCCATTCCATTCCATTCCATTCCATTCCATTCGGGTTGATTCCATTCCATTCCATTCCATTCCATTGCATTTGAGTTGCTTCCATTCCATTTTATTCCATTCCATTCCATTCCATTCCACTCCATTCCATTCCACTCAGGTTGATTCCATTCCATTACATTCCACTCCACTCCATTCCATTCCATTTCATTCCCCTCCACTCCATTCCCTTCCATTCCATTCCACTCGGATTGATTCAATTCCACCCCATTAAATTCAATTACATTCCATTCCAATCCACTCCAATCGGGTTGATTCAATTCCATTCGATTCTATTCCGTACCATTCCATCCCGTGCCATTCCATTCCATTCCATTCGAGTTGATTCCATTCTAATCAATTCCATTAGGGTTGAATCCATTCCATGTCATTCCATTGCATTCCATTCCATTCGGGTTGATTCCATTCCATTCCATTCCATTCCATTCCATTCGGTGTGATTAAATTCCCTTCCATTTCATTCCCTTCCATTCCATTCCTTTCCATTCCACTCCATTCCATTCCATTCCGCTGCATTCCATTCCGTTCGGGTTGATTACTTTCCATTCCATTCCATTGCATTCCATTCGGGTTGATTCCATTCCATTCCGTTCCATTCCATTCCATTCGGGATGATTCCATTGCCTTCCATTCCATTCCATTCCATTCCATTCGATTCCATTCCATTCGGGTTGGTTCCTTTCCATTCCTTTCCATTCCATTCCCCTCCATTCCATTTCATTCGGGTTTATTCCATTCCATTCCCTTCCATTCCATTCCATTCCATTCCATTCCACTCAGGTTGATTCCATTCCATTCCATTCCACTCCACTCCTCCATTCCATTCCATTTCAATCCCCTCCACTCCATTCCATTCCATTCCATTCCACTCGGATTGATTCAATTCCACCCCATTCCATTCAATTACATTCCATTCCAATCCACTCCAATCGGGTTGATTCAATTCCATTCGATTCTATTCCATACCATACCATCCCGTGCCATTCCATTCCATTCCATTCCATTCGAGTTGATTCCATTCCAATCAATTCCATTCGGGTTGAATCCATTCCATGTCATTCCATTGCATTCCATTCCATTCGGGTTGATTCCATTCCATTCCATTCCATTCCATTCGGTGTGATTAAATTCCCTTCCATTTCATTCCCTTCCATTCCATTCCATTCCATTCCGTTCCATTCCATTCCATTCGGGTTAATTACTTTCCATTGCATTCCATTCCATTCCATTCCATTCCATTCCATTCCATTCCATTCCATTCAATTCCATTCCATTCGGGTTGGTTCCTTTCCATTCCATTCCATTCCCCTCCATTCCATTTCATTCGGGTTTATTCCATTCCATTCCATTCGAGTTGATTCCACTCCATTTCATTCCATGAGGGTTTATTCCATTCCCTTCCATTCCATTCCATTCCTTACCATTCCATTCCTTTCGGATAGATTCCATTCCATTCCATTCTATTCCATTCCATTCCATTCCATTCCATTCGGTTTGATTCCATTCCATTCCATTCCATTCCATTCCATTCCATTACATTCGGGTTGATTCCATTCCTTTCCATTCAATTCCAATCCATTCCATTCGGGTTGATTCCATTCCTTTCCATTCAATTCCACTCCATTCCATTCCATTCGGTTTGATTCCATTCCATTCCATTCCATTCCATTCCATTCCATTCCATTCCATTCCATTCCATTCCGGTTGATTCCATTCCATTCCATTCCATTCGATTCCATTCCATTCCATTCGGGTTGCTTCCATTCCATTCCATTCCATTCCACTCCATTCGGGTTGATTCCGTTCCATTCCTTTCCATTGCATTCCATTCCATTTGAGTTGATTCCATTCTGTTCCATTCCATTCGTGATGATTCGATTCCATTCCTTTCCATTGCATTCCATTCCATTCGAGTTGATTCCATTCCATTCCATTGCATTCCATTCCATTCCATTCCATTCCATTCGGGTTGATTCCATTCCATTCCATTCCATTGCATTGCATTTGAGTTGCTTCCATTCCATTTTATTCCATTCCATTCCATTCCATTCCATTACACTCCACTCAGGTTGATTCCATTCCATTACATTCCACTCCACTCCATTCCATTCCATTTCATTCCCCTCCACTCCATTCCATTCCATTCCATTCCACTCGGATTGATTCAATTCCACCCCATTCCATTCAATTACATTCCATTCCAATCCACTCCAATCGTGTTGATTCAATTCCATTCGATTCTATTCCATACCATTCCATCCCGTGCCATTCCATTCCATTCCATTCCATTCGAGTTGATTCCATTCCAATCAATTCCATTCGGGTTGAATCCATTCCATGTCATTCCATTGCATTCCATTCCATTCGGGTTGATTCCATTCCATTCCATTCCATTCCATTCCATTCGGTGTGATTAAATTCCCTTCCATTTCATTCCCTTCCATTCCATTCCATTCCATTCCGTTCCATTCCATTCCATTCGGGTTGATTTCATTCCATTCCATTCCATTCCATTCCATTCCATTCCATTCCATTCCATTCCATTCCATTCGGGTTTATTCCATTTCATTCCATTCCATTCCATTCCATTCCATTCCATTCCATTCCATTCGAGTTGATTCCATCCCTTTCCATTCCATTGTATTCCATTCCATTCGGGTTGATTCCATTCCATTCCATTCCAATCCATTCCATTCTATTCCATTCGAGTTGATTCCATTCCATTCCATTCCATTGCATTCCATTCCATTCGGGTTGATTCCATTCCATTCCATTTCATTCCATTCCGTTCCATTGCATTCCATCCGTGTTGACTCCATTCCATTCCCTTCCATTCCATTGCATTCCATTACATTCGGGTTGATTCCATTCCATTCCATTCCATTCCGTTGCATTCCATTCGGGTTGATTCCATTCCTTTCCATTCCATTCGACTTCATTCTGGTTGATTCCATACCATTCCATTCCATTCCATTCCATTCCATTCCGGTGGATTCCATTCCATTCAATTCCATTCCATTTCATTCCATTCAGGTTGATTCCATTCCATTCCATTCCGTTCCATTCCATTCCATTCGGGTTGATTCCATTCCATTCCATTCCATTCGATTCCATTCCATTCTGGTTGATTCCATTCCATTCCATTAAATTCCATTCGGGTTGATTCCATTCCATTCCTTTCCATTCCATTCCATTCCATTCCTTTCCATTTCATTCCATTCCGGTTGATTCCATTCCTTTCCATTCCATTCTGGTTGAATCCATTCCATTCCATTCTATTCCATTCCATTTCACTCGATTTGATTCCACTTCATTCCATTCCATTCGGGTTGATTCCATTGCATTGCATTCCATTCCATTCCATTCGGATTGATTGCATTCCATTCCATTTCATTCCATTCCATTCCATTCGGGTTGATTCCATTCCATTCCATTCCATTCCATTCCATTCCATTCCAATCCATTCCATTCGTGTTGATTCCATTCCATTCCATTCCATTGAATTCGGGTTGATTCCATTCCATTCCAATCCATTCCATTCCATTCGAGTTGGTTCCACTCCATTCCGTTCCATGCGGGTTGATTCCATTGCATTCCATTCCATTCCATTCCATTCGGATTGATTGCATTCCATTCCATTTCATTCCATTCCATTCCATTCGGGTTGATTCCATTCCATTCCATTCCATTCGGGTTGATTCCATTCCATTCCATTCAATTGCATTGCATTTGAGTTGCTTCCATTCCATTTTATTCCATTCAATTCCATTCCATTCCATTACACTCCACTCAGGTTGATTCCATTCCATTCCATTGCATTCCATTCCATTCCATTCCATTCCATTCCATTCGGGTTGATTCCATTCCATTCCATTCCATTCCATTGCATTTGAGTTGCTTCCATTCCATTTTATTCCATTCCATTCCATTCCATTCCATTCCACTCCATTCCATTCCACTCAGGTTGATTCCATTCCATTCCATTCCACTCCATTCCATTCCATTCCATTCAATTCCATTCCATTCGGGTTGGTTCCTTTCCATTCCATTCCATTCCCCTCCATTCCATTTCATTCGGGTTTATTCCATTCCATTCCATTCCATTCGAGTTGATTGCACTCCATTTCATTCCATGAGGGTTGATTCCATTCCCTTCCATTCCATTCCATTCCTTACCATTCCATTCCTTTCGGATAGATTCCATTCCATTCCATTCTATTCCATTCCATTCCATTCCATTCGGTTTGATTCCTTTCCATTCCATTCCATTCAATTCCATTCCATTCGGGTTGATTCCATTCCTTTCCATTCCATTCCACTCCATTCCATTCCATTCGGTTTGATTCCATTCCCTTCCATTCCATTCCATTCCATTCCATTCCGGTTGATTCCATTCCATTCCATTCCATTCGATTGCATTCCATTCCATTCGGGTTGCTTCCATTCCATTCCATTCCATTCCACTCCATTCAGGTTGATTCCTTTCCATTCCTTTCCATTGCATTCCATTCCATTTGAGTTGATTCCATTCCGTTCCATTCCATTCGTGATGATTCGATTCCATTCCATTCCATTGCATTCCATTCCATTCGAGTTGATTCCATTCCATTCCATTCCATTCCATTCCATTCCATTCCATTCCATTCGGGTTGATTCCATTCCATTCCATTCCATTGCATTGCATTTGAGTTGCTTCCATTCCATTTTATTCCATTCCATTCCATTCCATTCCATTACACTCCCCTCAGGTTGATTCCATTCCATTCCATTCCACTCCACTCCATTCCATTCCATTTCATTCCCCTCCACTCCATTCCATTCCATTCCATTCCACTCGGATTGATTCAATTCCACCCCATTCCATTCAATTACATTCCATTCCAATCCACTCCAATCGTGTTGATTCAATTCCATTCGATTCTATTCCATACCATTCCATCCCGTGCCATTCCATTCCATTCCATTCCATTCGAGTTGATTCCATTCCAATCAATTCCATTCGGGTTGAATCCATTCCATGTCATTCCATTGCATTCCATTCCATTCGGGTTGATTCCATTCCATTCCATTCCATTCCATTCCATTCGGTGTGATTAAATTCCCTTCCATTTCATTCCCTTCCATTCCATTCCATTCCATTCCGTTCCATTCCATTCCATTCCATTCCATTCCGTTTGATTCCATTCCATTCCATTCCATTCCATTCGCGTTTTTTCCTTTCCATTCCATTCCCTTCCATTCCATTCGGGTTGATTTCATTCCATTCCATTCCATTCCATTCCATTCCATTCGGGTTTATTCCATTTCATTCCATTCCATTCCATTCCATTCCATTCCATTCCATTCCGTTCCATTCGAGTTGATTCCATCCCTTTCCATTCCATTCCATTCCATTGTATTCCATTCCATTCGGGTTGATTCCATTCCATTCCATTCCAATCCATTCCATTCTATTCCATTCGAGTTGATTCCATTCCATTCCATTCCATTGCATTCCATTCCATTCGGGTTGATTCCATTCCATTCCATTGCATTCCATCCGGGTTGACTCCATTCCATTCCATTCCATTCCATTGCATTCCATTCCATTCGGGTTGATTCCATTCCATTCCATTCCATTCCATTGCATTCCATTCGGGTTGATTCCATTCCTTTCCATTCCATTCGACTCCATTCGGGTTGATTCCATACCATTCCATTCCATTCCATTCCATTCCATTCCGGTGGATTCCATTCCATTCAATTCCATTCCATTTCATTCCATTCAGGTTGATTCCATTCCATTCCATTCCATTCCATTCGGGTTGATTCCATTCCATTCCATTCCATTCCATTCCATTCCATTCCATTCTGGTTGATTCCATTCCATTCCATTAAATTCCATTCGGGTTGATTCCATTCCATTCATTTCCATTCCATTCCATTCCATTCCTTTCCATTTCTTTCCATTCCGGTTGATTCCATTCCTTTCCATTCCATTCTGGTTGAATCCATTCCATTCCATTCGATTCCATTCCATTGCACTCGATTTGATTCCACTTCATTCCATTCCATTCGGGTTGATTCCATTGCATTCCATTCCATTCCATTCCATTCGGATTGATTGCATTCCATTCCATTTCATTCCATTCCATTCCATTCCATTCCATTCGGGTTGATTCCATTCCATTCCATTCCATTCCATTCCATTCCATTCCAATCCATTCCATTCGTGTTGATTCCATTCCATTCCATTCCATTGAATTCGGGTTGATTCCATTCCATTCGAATCCATTCCATTCTATTCGAGTTGGTTCCATTCCATTCCATTCCATGCGGGTTGATTCCATTCCATTCCATTCCATTCCATTCCATTCCATTCCATTCCTTTCCATTCCAATCCATTCGGATAGATTCCATTCCATTCCATTCCATTCCATTCCATTCCATTCCATTCCAATCGGGTTGATTCCATTCCTTTCCATTCCATTCCACTCCATGCCATTCCACTCGGTTTGATTCCATTCCATTCCATTCCATTCCATTCCATTCCATTCCATTCCGGTTTATTCCATTCCATTCCATTCCATTCGGGTTGATTCCATTCCATTCCATTCCATTCCATTCGGGTTTTTTCCTTTCCCTTCCATTCCCTTCCATTGCATTCGGGTTGATTCCATTCCATTCCATTCCATTCCATTCCATTCCATTCCATTCGGGTTTATTCCATTTCATTCCATTCCATTCCATTCCGTTCCATTTGAGGTGATTACATCCCATTCCATTCCATTCCATTCCATTCCATTCCATTCCATTCGATTTGATTCCACTTCACTCCATTCCATTCTGGTTGATTCCAGTCCATTCCATTCCATTTGGATTGATTGCATTCCATTCCATTCCTTTTCATTCCATTCCATTCCGTTCCATTCCACTCCATTCGGGTTGATTCCATTCCATTCCTTTCCATTACATTCCATTCCATTTGAGTTGATTCCATTCCGTTCCATTCCATTCATGATGATTCGATTCCATTCCATTCCATTGCATTCCATTCCATTCGAGTTGATTCCATTCCATTCCATTGCATTCCATTCCATTCCATTCCATTCGGGTTGATTCCATTCCATTCCATTCCATTCCATTGCATTTGAGTTGCTTCCATTCCATTTTATTCCATTCCATTCCATTCCATTCCATTCCATTCCATTCCATTCCACTCAGGTTGATTCCATTCCATTCCATTCCACTCCACTCCATTCCATTCCATTTCATTCCCCTCCACTCCATTCCATTCCATTCCATTCCACTCGGATTGATTCAATTCCACCCCATTCCATTCAATTACATTCCATTCCAATCCACTCCAATCGGGTTGATTCAATTCCATTCGATTCTATTCCATACCATTCCATCCCGTGCCATTCCATTCCATTCCATTCCATTCGAGTTGATTCCATTTCAATCAATTCCATTAGGGTTGAATCCATTCCATGTCATTCAGTTGCATTCCATTCCATTCGGGTTGATTCCATTCCATTCCATTCCATTCCATTCCATTCGGTGTGATGAAATTCCCTTCCATTTCATTCCATTCCTTTCCATTCCTTTCCATTCCATTCCATTCCATTCCATTCGAGTTGATTCCACTCCATTTCATTCCATGCGTGTTGATTCCATTCCCTTCCATTCCATTCCATTCCTTACCATTCCATACCATTCGGATAGATTCCATTCCAGTCCATTCTATTCCATTCCATTCCATTCGGTGTGATTAAATTCCCTTCCATTTCATTCCCTTCCATTCCATTCCATTCCATTCCATTCCATTCCGTTCCATTCCATTCCATTCGGGTTGACTACTTTCCATTCCATTCCATTGCATTCCATTCGGGTTGATTCCATTCCATTCCGTTCCATTCCATTCCATTCGGGATGATTCCATTGCATTCCATTCCATTCTATTCCATTCCATTCGATTCCATTCCATTCGGGTTGGTTCCTTTCCATTCCATTCCATTCCATTCCCCTCCATTCCATTTCATTCGGGTTTATTCCATTCCATTCCATTCCATTCCATTCCATTCCACTCAGGTTGATTCCATTCCATTACATTCCACTCCACTCCATTCCATTCCATTTCATTCCCCTCCACTCCATTCCATTCCACTCGGATTGATTCAATTCCACCCCATTCCATTCAATTACATTCCATTCCAATCCACTCCAATCGGGTTGATTCAATTCCATTCGATTCTATTCCATACCATTCCATCCCGTGCCATTCCATTCCATTCCATTCGAGTTGATTCCATTCCAATCAATTCCATTAGGGTTGAATCCATTCCATGTCATTCCGTTGCATTCCATTCCATTCGGGTTGATTCCATTCCATTCCATTCCATTCCATTTGGTGTGATTAAATTCCCTTCCATTTCATTCCCTTCCATTCCATTCCTTTCCATTCCATTCCATTCCATTCCATTCCATTCGAGTTGATTCCACTCCATTTCATTCCATGCGTGTTGATTCCATTCCCTTCCATTCCATTCCATTCCTTACCATTCCATACCATTCGGATAGATTCCATTCCAGTCCATTCTATTCCATTCCATTCCATTCGGTGTGATTAAATTCCCTTCCATTTCATTCCCTTCCATTCCATTCCATTCCATTCCATTCCGTTCCATTCCATTCCATTCGGGTTGATTACTTTCCATTCCATTCCATTGCATTCCATTCGGGTTGATTCCATTTTATTCCATTGCATTTCATTCCATTCCATTCCATTCCATTCGAGTTGATTCCATCACTTTCCATTCCATTCCATTCCATTGTATTCCATTCCATTCGGGTTGATTCCATTCCATTCCATTCCAATCCATTCCATTCTATTCCATTCGAGTTGATTCCATTCGATTCCATTCCATTGCATTCCATTCCATTCGGGTTGATTCCATTCCATTCCATTTCATTCCATTCCATTCCATTGCATTCCATCCGGGTTGACTCCATTCCATTCCATTCCATTCCATTGCATTCCATTACATTCGGGTTGATTCCATTCCATTCCATTCCATTCCATTGCATTCCATTCGGGTTGATTCCATTCCTTTCCATTCCATTCGACTCCATTCGGGTTGATTCCATACCATTCCATTCCATTCCATTCCATTCCGGTGGATTCCATTCCATTCAATTCCATTCCATTTCATTCTATTCAGGTTGATTCCATTCCATTCCATTCCATTCCATTCCATTCCATTCCATTCGGGTTGATTCCATTCCATTCCATTCGATTCCATTCCATTCCATTCCATTCGGTTTGATTCCATGCCATTATATTACATTCAATTCCATTCCATTCGGGTTGATTCCATTCCTTTCCATTCCATTCCACTCCATTCCATTCCATTCGGTTTGATTCCATTCCATTCCATTCCATTCCATTCCATTCCATTCCATTCCGGTTGATTCCATTCCATTCCATTCCATTCGATTCCATTCCATTCCATTCGGGTTGTTTCCATTCCATTCCATTCCATTCCATTCCATTCCATTCCATTCGGGTTTATTCCATTTCATTCCATTCCATTCCATTCCGTTCCATTCGAGGTGATTACATCCCATTTCATTCCATTCCATTCCATTCCATTCCATTCGATTTGATTCCACTTCACTCCATTCCATTCGGGTTGATTCCAGTCCATTCCATTCCATTTGGATTGATTGCATTCCATTCCATTCTTTTTCATTCCATTCCATTCCGTTCCATTCCACTCCATTCGGGTTGATTCCATTCCATTCCTTTCCATTGCATTCCATTCCATTTGAGTTGATTCCATTCCGTTCCATTCCATTCATGATGATTCGATTCCATTCCATTCCATTGCATTCCATTCCATTCGAGTTGATTCCATTCCATTCCATTGCATTCCATTCCATTCCATTCCATTCGGGTTGATTCCATTCCATTCCATTCCATTCCATTGCCTTTGAGTTGCTTCCATTCCATTCCATTCCATTCCATTCCATTCCACTCAGGTTGATTCCATTCCATTCCATTCCACTCCACTCCATTCCGTTCCATTTCATTCCCCTCCACTCCATTCCATTCCATTCCATTCCACTCGGATTGATTCAATTCCACCCCATCCATTCAATTACATTCCATTCCAATCCACTCCAATCGTGTTGATTCAATTCCATTCGATTCTATTCCATACCATTCCATCCCGTGCCATTCCATTCCATTCCATTCCATTCGAGTTGATTCCATTCCAATCAATTCCATTCGGGTTGAATCCATTCCATGTCATTCCATTGCATTCCACTCCATTCGGGTTGATTCCATTCCATTCCATTCCATTCCATTCCATTCCATTCCATTCGGTGTGATTAAATTCCCTTCCATTTCATTCCCTTCCATTCCATTCCATTCCATTCCGTTCCATTCCATTCCATTCCATTCCATTCCGTTTGATTCCATTCCATTCCATTCCATTCCATTCGCGTTTTTTCCTTTCCATTCCATTCCCTTCCATTCCATTCGGGTTGATTTCATTCCATTCCATTCCATTCCATTCCATTCCATTCGGGTTTATTCCATTTCATTCCATTCCATTCCATTCCTTTCCATTCCATTCCATTCCGTTCTATTCCATTCGAGTTGATTCCATTCCATTCCATTCCATTGCATTCCATTCCATTCGGGTTGAATCCATTCCATTCCATTGCATTCCATCCGGGTTGACTCCATTCCATTCCATTCCATTCCATTGCATTCCATTCCATTCGGGTTGATTCCATTCCATTACATTCCATTCCATTGCATTCCATTCGGGTTGATTCCATTCCTTTCCATTCCATTCGACTCCATTCGGGTTGATTCCATACCATTCCATTCCATTCCATTCCATTCCATTCCGGTGGATTCCATTCCATTCAATTCCATTCCATTTCATTCCATTCAGGTTGATTCCATTCCATTCCATTCCATTCCATTCGGGTTGATTCCATTCCATTCCATTCAATTCCATTCCTTTTCATTCCATTCGGGTTGATTCCATTCCATTCCATTCCATTCCATTCGGGTTGATTCCATTCCATTCCATTCCATTCCATTCCATTCCATTCCATTCCATTCGGGTTGATTCCATTCCATTCCATTAAATTCCATTCGGGTTGATTCCATTCCATTCATTTCCATTCCATTCCATTCCATTCCTTTCCATTTCATTCCATTCCGGTTGATTCCATTCCTTTCCATTCCATTCTGGTTGAATCCATTCCATTCCATTCGATTCCATTCCATTGCACTCGATTTGATTACACTTCATTCCATTCCATTCGGGTTGATTCCATTGCATTCCATTCCATTCCATTCCATTCGGATTGATTGCATTCCATTCCATTTCATTCCATTCCATTCCATTCCATTCCATTCGGGTTGATTCCATTCCATTCCATTCCATTCCATTCCATTCCAATCCATTCCATTCGTGTTGATTCCATTCCATTCCATTCCATTGAATTCGGGTTGATTCCATTCCATTCGAATCCATTCCATTCCATTCGAGTTGGTTCCATTCCATTCCATTCCATGCGGGTTGATTCCATTCCATTCCATTCCATTCCATTCCATTCCATTCCATTCCTTTCCATTCCAATCCATTCGGATAGATTAAATTCCATTCCATTCCATTCCATTCCACTCAGGTTGATTCCATTCCATTCCATTCCACTCCACTCCATTCCATTCCATTTCATTCCCCTCCACTCCATTCCATTCCATTCCATTCCACTCGGATTGATTCAATTCCACCCCATTCCATTCAATTACATTCCATTCCAATCCACTCCAATCGGGTTGATTCAATTCCATTCGATTCTATTCCATACCATTCCATCCCGTGCCATTCCATTCCATTCCATTCCATTCGAGTTGATTCCATTTCAATCAATTCCATTAGGGTTGAATCCATTCCATGTCATTCAGTTGCATTCCATTCCATTCGGGTTGATTCCATTGCATTCCATTCCATTCCATTCCATTCCATTCGGTGTGATGAAATTCCCTTCCATTTCATTCCATTCCATTCCATTCCTTTCCATTCCATTCCATTCCATTCCATTCGAGTTGATTCCACTCCATTTCATTCCATGCGTGTTGATTCCATTCCCTTCCATTCCATTCCATTCCTTACCATTCCATACCATTCGGATAGATTCCATTCCAGTCCATTCTATTCCATTCCATTCCATTCGGTGTGATTAAATTCCCTTCCATTTCATTCCCTTCCATTCCATTCCATTCCATTCCATTCCATTCCGTTCCATTCCATTCCATTCGGGTTGACTACTTTCCATTCCATTCCATTGCATTCCATTCGGGTTGATTCCATTCCATTCCGTTCCATTCCATTCCATTCGGGATGATTCCATTGCATTCCATTCCATTCTATTCCATTCCATTCCATTCCATTCCATTCGGGTTGGTTCCTTTCCATTCCATTCCATTCCATTCCCCTCCATTCCATTTCATTCGGGTTTATTCCATTCCATTCCATTCCATTCCATTCCATTCCATTCGGGTTGATTCCATTCCATTCCATTCGATTCCATTCCATTCCATTCCATTCGGTTTGATTCCATGCCATTATATTACATTCAATTCCATTCCATTCGGGTTGATTCCATTCCTTTCCATTTCATTCCACTCCATTCCATTCCATTCGGTTTGATTCCATTCCATTCCATTCCATTCCATTCCATTCCATTCCATTCCGGTTGATTCCATTCCATTCCATTCCATTCGATTCCATTCCATTCCATTCGGGTTGTTTCCATTCCATTCCATTCCATTCCATTCCATTCCATTCCATTCGGGTTTATTCCATTTCATTCCATTCCATTCCATTCCGTTCCATTCGAGGTGATTACATCCCATTTCATTCCATTCCATTCCATTCCATTCCATTCGATTTGATTCCACTTCACTCCATTCCATTCGGGTTGATTCCAGTCCATTCCATTCCATTTGGATTGATTGCATTCCATTCCATTCTTTTTCATTCCATTCCATTCCGTTCCATTCCACTCCATTCGGGTTGATTCCATTCCATTCCTTTCCATTGCATTCCATTCCATTTGAGTTGATTCCATTCCGTTCCATTCCATTCATGATGATTCGATTCCATTCCATTCCATTGCATTCCATTCCATTCGAGTTGATTCCATTCCATTCCATTGCATTCCATTCCATTCCATTCCATTCGGGTTGATTCCATTCCATTCCATTCCATTCCATTGCCTTTGAGTTGCTTCCATTCCATTCCATTCCATTCCATTCCATTCCACTCAGGTTGATTCCATTCCATTCCATTCCACTCCACTCCATTCCGTTCCATTTCATTCCCCTCCACTCCATTCCATTCCATTCCATTCCACTCGGATTGATTCAATTCCACCCCATCCATTCAATTACATTCCATTCCAATCCACTCCAATCGTGTTGATTCAATTCCATTCGATTCTATTCCATACCATTCCATCCCGTGCCATTCCATTCCATTCCATTCCATTCGAGTTGATTCCATTCCAATCAATTCCATTCGGGTTGAATCCATTCCATGTCATTCCATTGCATTCCACTCCATTCGGGTTGATTCCATTCCATTCCATTCCATTCCATTCCATTCCATTCCATTCGGTGTGATTAAATTCCCTTCCATTTCATTCCCTTCCATTCCATTCCATTCCATTCCGTTCCATTCCATTCCATTCCATTCCATTCCGTTTGATTCCATTCCATTCCATTCCATTCCATTCGCGTTTTTTCCTTTCCATTCCATTCCCTTCCATTCCATTCGGGTTGATTTCATTCCATTCCATTCCATTCCATTCCATTCCATTCGGGTTTATTCCATTTCATTCCATTCCATTCCATTCCTTTCCATTCCATTCCATTCCGTTCTATTCCATTCGAGTTGATTCCATTCCATTCCATTCCATTGCATTCCATTCCATTCGGGTTGAATCCATTCCATTCCATTGCATTCCATCCGGGTTGACTCCATTCCATTCCATTCCATTCCATTGCATTCCATTCCATTCGGGTTGATTCCATTCCATTACATTCCATTCCATTGCATTCCATTCGGGTTGATTCCATTCCTTTCCATTCCATTCGACTCCATTCGGGTTGATTCCATACCATTCCATTCCATTCCATTCCATTCCATTCCGGTGGATTCCATTCCATTCAATTCCATTCCATTTCATTCCATTCAGGTTGATTCCATTCCATTCCATTCCATTCCATTCGGGTTGATTCCATTCCATTCCATTCAATTCCATTCCTTTTCATTCCATTCGGGTTGATTCCATTCCATTCCATTCCATTCCATTCGGGTTGATTCCATTCCATTCCATTCCATTCCATTCCATTCCATTCCATTCCATTCGGGTTGATTCCATTCCATTCCATTAAATTCCATTCGGGTTGATTCCATTCCATTCATTTCCATTCCATTCCATTCCATTCCTTTCCATTTCATTCCATTCCGGTTGATTCCATTCCTTTCCATTCCATTCTGGTTGAATCCATTCCATTCCATTCGATTCCATTCCATTGCACTCGATTTGATTACACTTCATTCCATTCCATTCGGGTTGATTCCATTGCATTCCATTCCATTCCATTCCATTCGGATTGATTGCATTCCATTCCATTTCATTCCATTCCATTCCATTCCATTCCATTCGGGTTGATTCCATTCCATTCCATTCCATTCCATTCCATTCCAATCCATTCCATTCGTGTTGATTCCATTCCATTCCATTCCATTGAATTCGGGTTGATTCCATTCCATTCGAATCCATTCCATTCCATTCGAGTTGGTTCCATTCCATTCCATTCCATGCGGGTTGATTCCATTCCATTCCATTCCATTCCATTCCATTCCATTCCATTCCTTTCCATTCCAATCCATTCGGATAGATTAAATTCCATTCCATTCCATTCCATTCCACTCAGGTTGATTCCATTCCATTCCATTCCACTCCACTCCATTCCATTCCATTTCATTCCCCTCCACTCCATTCCATTCCATTCCATTCCACTCGGATTGATTCAATTCCACCCCATTCCATTCAATTACATTCCATTCCAATCCACTCCAATCGGGTTGATTCAATTCCATTCGATTCTATTCCATACCATTCCATCCCGTGCCATTCCATTCCATTCCATTCCATTCGAGTTGATTCCATTTCAATCAATTCCATTAGGGTTGAATCCATTCCATGTCATTCAGTTGCATTCCATTCCATTCGGGTTGATTCCATTGCATTCCATTCCATTCCATTCCATTCCATTCGGTGTGATGAAATTCCCTTCCATTTCATTCCATTCCATTCCATTCCTTTCCATTCCATTCCATTCCATTCCATTCGAGTTGATTCCACTCCATTTCATTCCATGCGTGTTGATTCCATTCCCTTCCATTCCATTCCATTCCTTACCATTCCATACCATTCGGATAGATTCCATTCCAGTCCATTCTATTCCATTCCATTCCATTCGGTGTGATTAAATTCCCTTCCATTTCATTCCCTTCCATTCCATTCCATTCCATTCCATTCCATTCCGTTCCATTCCATTCCATTCGGGTTGACTACTTTCCATTCCATTCCATTGCATTCCATTCGGGTTGATTCCATTCCATTCCGTTCCATTCCATTCCATTCGGGATGATTCCATTGCATTCCATTCCATTCTATTCCATTCCATTCCATTCCATTCCATTCGGGTTGGTTCCTTTCCATTCCATTCCATTCCATTCCCCTCCATTCCATTTCATTCGGGTTTATTCCATTCCATTCCATTCCATTCCATTCCATTCCACTCAGGTTGATTCCATTCCATTACATTCCACTCCACTCCATTCCATTCCATTTCATTCCCCTCCACTCCATTCCATTCCACTCGGATTGATTCAATTCCACCCCATTCCATTCAATTACATTCCATTCCAATCCACTCCAATCGGGTTGATTCAATTCCATTCGATTCTATTCCATACCATTCCATCCCGTGCCATTCCATTCCATTCCATTCGAGTTGATTCCATTCCAATCAATTCCATTAGGGTTGAATCCATTCCATGTCATTCCGTTGCATTCCATTCCATTCGGGTTGATTCCATTCCATTCCATTCCATTCCATTCCATTCGGTGTGATTAAATTCCCTTCCATTTCATTCCCTTCCATTCCATTCCTTTCCATTCCATTCCATTCCATTCGAGTTGATTCCACTCCATTTCATTCCATGCGTGTTGATTCCATTCCCTTCCATTCCATTCCATTCCTTACCATTCCATACCATTCGGATAGATTCCATTCCAGTCCATTCTATTCCATTCCATTCCATTCGGTGTGATTAAATTCCCTTCCATTTCATTCCCTTCCATTCCATTCCATTCCATTCCATTCCGTTCCATTCCATTCCATTCGGGTTGATTACTTTCCATTCCATTCCATTGCATTCCATTCGGGTTGATTCCATTTTATTCCATTGCATTTCATTCCATTCCATTCCATTCCATTCGAGTTGATTCCATCACTTTCCATTCCATTCCATTCCATTGTATTCCATTCCATTCGGGTTGATTCCATTCCATTCCATTCCAATCCATTCCATTCTATTCCATTCGAGTTGATTCCATTCGATTCCATTCCATTGCATTCCATTCCATTCGGGTTGATTCCATTCCATTCCATTTCATTCCATTCCATTCCATTGCATTCCATCCGGGTTGACTCCATTCCATTCCATTCCATTCCATTGCATTCCATTACATTCGGGTTGATTCCATTCCATTCCATTCCATTCCATTGCGTTCCATTCGGGTTGATTCCATTCCGTTCCATTCCATTCGACTCCATTCGGGTTGATTCCATACCATTCCATTCCATTCCATTCCATTCCGGTGGATTCCATTCCATTCAATTCCATTCCATTTCATTCTATTCAGGTTGATTCCATTCCATTCCATTCCATTCCATTCCATTCGGGTTGATTCCATTCCATTCCATTCGATTCCATTCCATTCCATTCCATTCGGTTTGATTCCATGCCATTATATTACATTCAATTCCATTCCATTCGGGTTGATTCCATTCCTTTCCATTCCATTCCACTCCATTCCATTCCATTCGGTTTGATTCCATTCCATTCCTTTCCATTCCATTCCATTCCATTCCATTCCGGTTGATTCCATTCCATTCCATTCCATTCGATTCCATTCCATTCCATTCGGGTTGTTTCCATTCCATTCCATTCCATTCCATTCCATTCCATTCCATTCGGGTTTATTCCATTTCATTCCATTCCATTCCATTCCTTTCCATTCGAGGTGATTACATCCCATTTCATTCCATTCCATTCCATTCCATTCCATTCCATTCCATTCGATTTGATTCCACTTCACTCCATTCCATTCGGGTTGATTCCAGTCCATTCCATTCCATTTGGATTGATTGCATTCCATTCCATTCATTTTCATTCCATTCCATTCCGTTCCATTCCACTCCATTCGGGTTGATTCCATTCCATTCCTTTCCATTGCATTCCATTCCATTTGAGTTGATTCCATTCCGTTCCATTCCATTCATGATGATTCGATTCCATTCCATTCCATTGCATTCCATTCCATTCGAGTTGATTCCATTCCATTCCATTGCATTCCATTCCATTCCATTCCATTCGGGTTGATTCCATTCCATTCCATTCCATTCCATTGCCTTTGAGTTGCTTCCATTCCATTCCATTCCATTCCATTCCATTCCACTCAGGTTGATTCCATTCCATTCCATTCCACTCCACTCCATTCCGTTCCATTTCATTCCCCTCCACTCCATTCCATTCCATTCCATTCCACTCGGATTGATTCAATTCCACCCCATTCCATTCAATTACATTCCATTCCAATCCACTCCAATCGGGTTGATTCAATTCCATTCGATTCTATTCCATACCATTCCATCCCGTGCCATTCCATTCCATTCCATTCCATTCGAGTTGATTCCATTCCAATCAATTCCATTCGGGTTGAATCCATTCCATGTCATTCCATTGCATTCCATTCCATTCGGGTTGATTCCATTCCATTCCATTCCATTCCATTCGGTGTGATTAAATTCCCTTCCATTTCATTCCCTTCCATTCCATTCCATTCCATTCCGTTCCATTCCATTCCATTCGGGTTAATTACTTTCCATTCCACTCCATTGCATTCCATTCCATTCCATTCCATTCCATTCCATTCCATTCCATTCCATTCCATTCCATTCCATTCCATTCGGGTTGGTTCCTTTCCATTCCATTCCATTCCCCTCCATTCCATTTCATTCGGGTTTATTCCATTCCATTCGAGTTGATTGCACTCCATTTCATTCCATGAGGGTTGATTCCATTCCCTTCCATTCCATTCCATTCCTTACCATTCCATTCCTTTCGGATAGATTCCATTCCATTCCATTCTATTCCATTCCATTCCATTCCATTCGGTTTGATTCCATTCCATTCCATTCCATTCAATTCCATTCCATTCGGGTTGATTCCATTCCTTTCCATTCCATTCCACTCCATTCCATTCCATTCGGTTTGATTCCATTCCCTTCCATTCCATTCCATTCCATTCCATTCCGGTTGATTCCATTCCATTCCATTCCATTCGATTGCATTCCATTCCATTCGGGTTGCTTCCATTCCATTGCATTCCATTCCACTCCATTCAGGTTGATTCCTTTCCATTCCTTTCCATTGCATTCCATTCCATTTGAGTTGATTCCATTCCGTTCCATTCCATTCGTGATGATTCGATTCCATTCCATTCCATTGCATTCCATTCCATTCCATTCCATTCCATTCGGGTTGATTCCATTCCATTCCATTCCATTGCATTGCATTTGAGTTGCTTCCATTCCATTTTATTCCATTCCATTCCATTCCATTCCATTACACTCCACTCAGGTTGATTCCATTCCATTCCATTCCACTCCACTCCATTCCATTCCATTTCATTCCCCTCCACTCCATTCCATTTCATTCCATTCCACTCGGATTGATTCAATTCCACCCCATTCCATTCAATTACATTCCATTCCAATCCACTCCAATCGTGTTGATTCAATTCCATTCGATTCTATTCCATGCCATTCCATCCCGTGCCATTCCATTCCATTCCATTCCATTCGAGTTGATTCCATTCCAATCAATTCCATTCGGGTTGTATCCATTCCATGTCATTCCATTGCATTCCATTCCATTCGGGTTGATTCCATTCCATTCCATTCCATTCCATTCCATTCGGTGTGATTAAATTCCCTTCCATTTCATTCCCTTCCATTCCATTCCATTCCATCCCGTTCCATTCCATTCCATTCCATTCCATTCCGTTTGATTCCATTCCATTCCATTCCATTCCATTCGCGTTTTTTCCTTTCCATTCCATTCCCTTCCATTCCATTCGGGTTGATTTCATTTCATTCCATTCCATTCCATTACATTCCATTCGGGTTTATTCCATTTCATTCCATTCCATTCCATTCCATTCCATTCCATTCCATTCCATTCCGTTCCATTCGAGTTGATTCCATCCCTTTCCATTCCATTCCATTCCATTGTATTCCATTCCATTCGGGTTGATTCCATTCCATTCCATTCCAATCCATTCCATTCTATTCCATTCGAGTTGATTCCATTCCATTCCATTCCATTGCATTCCATTCCATTCGGGTTGATTCCATTCCATTCCATTGCATTCCATCGGGGTTGACTCCATTCCATTCCATTCCATTCCATTGCATTCCATTCCATTCGGGTTGATTCCATTCCATTCCATTCCATTCCATTGCATTCCATTCGGGTTGATTCCATTCCTTTCCATTCCATTCGACTCCATTCGGGTTGATTCCATACCATTCCATTCCATTCCATTCCATTCCGGTGGATTCCATTCCATTCAATTCCATTCCATTTCATTCCATTCAGGTTGATTCCATTCCATTCCATTCCATTCCATTCGGGTTGATTCCATTCCGTTCCATTCCATTCCATTCGGGTTAATTACTTTCCATTCCATTCCATTGCATTCCATTCCATTCCATTCCATTCCATTCCATTCCATTCCATTCCATTCGGGTTGGTTCCTTTCCATTCCATTCCATTCCCCTCCATTCCATTTCATTCGTGTTTATTCCATTCCATTCCATTCCATTCGAGTTGATTCCACTCCATTTCATTCCATGAGGGTTGATTCCATTCCCTTCCATTCCATTCCATTCCTTACCATTCCATACCTTTCGGATAGATTCCATTCCATTCCATTCTATTCCATTCCATTCCATTCCATTCGGTTTGATTCCATTCCATTCCATTCCATTCCATTCAATTCCATTCCATTCGGGTTGATTCCATTCCTTTCCATTCCATTCCACTCCATTCCATTCCATTCGGTTTGATTCCATTCCCTTCCATTCCATTCCTATCCATTCCATTCCGGTTGATTCAATTCCATTCCATTCCTTTCGATTCCATTCCATTCCATTCGGGTTGCTTCCATTCCATTCCATTCCATTCCATTCCACTCCATTCGGGTTGATTCCATTCCATTCCCTTCCATTGCATTCCATTCCATTTGAGTTGATTCCATTCCGTTCCATTCCATTCGTGATGATTCGATTCCATTCCATTCCATTGCATTCCATTCCATTCGAGTTGATTCCATTCCATTCCTTTGCATTCCATTCCATTTCATTCGATTCCATTCGGGTTGATTCCATTCCGTTCCATTCCATTGCATTGCATTTGAGTTGCTTCCATTCCATTTTATTCCATTCCATTCCATTCCATTCCATTCCATTACACTCCACTCAGGTTGATTCCATTCCATTCCATTCCACTCCACTCCATTCCATTCCATTTCATTCCCCTCCACTCCATTCCATTCCATTCCATTCCACTCGGATTGATTCAATTCCACCCCATTCCATTCAATTACATTCCATTCCAATCCACTCCAATCGGGTTGATTCAATTCCATTCGATTCTATTCCATACCATTCCATCCCGTGCCATTCCATTCCATTCCATTCGAGTTGATTCCATTCCAATCAATTCCATTCGGGTTGAATCCATTCCATGTCATTCCATTGCATTCCATTCCATTCAGGTTGATTCCATTCCATTCCATTACATTCCATTCCATTCCATTCCATTCGGTGTGATTAAATTCCCTTCCATTTCATTCCCTTCCATTCCATTCCATTCCATTCCGTTCCATTCCATTCCATTCCATTCCATTCGGTTTGATTCCATTCCATTCCATTCCATTCCATTCCATTCGGGTTTTTTCCTTTCCATTCCATTCACTTCCATTCCATTCGGGTTGATTTCATTCCATTCCATTCCAGTCCATTCCATTCCATTCGGGTTTATTCCATTTCATTCCATTCCATTCCATTCCATTCCATTCCATTCCATTCCATTCGAGTTGATTCCATCCCTTTCCATTCCTTTCCATTCCATTGTATTCCATTCCATTCGGGTTGATTCCATCTCATTCCATTCCAATCCATTCCATTCTATTCCATTCGAGTTGATTCCATTCCATTCCATTCCATTGCATTCCATTCCATTCGGGTTGATTCCATTCCATTCCATTTCATGCCATTCCATTCCATTCCATTGCATTCCATCCGGGTTGACTCCATTCCATTCCATTCAATTCCATTGCATTCCATTCGGGTTGATTCCATTCCTTTCCATTCCATTCGACTCCATTCGGGTTGATTCCATACCATTCCCTTCCATTCCATTCCATTCTGGTGGATTCCATTCCATTCAATTCCATTCCATTTCATTCCATTCAGGTTGATTCCATTCCATTCCATTTGATTCCATTCCATTCTGGTTGATTCCATTCCATTCCATTAAATTCCATTCGGGTTGATTCCATTCCATTCCTTTCCATTCCATTCCATTCCTTTCCATTCCATTCCATTCCATTCCTTTCCATTTCATTCCATTCCGGTTGATTCCATTCCTTTCCATTCCATTCTGGTTGAATCCATTCCATTCCATTCGATTCCATTCCATTGCACTCGATTTGATTCCCCTTCATTCCATTCCATTCGGGTTGATTCCATTGCATTCCATTCCATTCCATTCCATTCGGATTGATTGCATTCCATTCCATTTCATTCCATTCCATTCCATTCCATTCCATTCGGGTTGATTCCATTCCATTCCATTCCATTCAATTCCATTCCATTCCATTCCATTCCATTCCATTCCATTCCAATCCATTCCATTCGTGTTGATTCCATTCCATTCCATTCCATTGAATTCGGGTTGATTCCATTCCATTCCAATCCATTTCATTCCATTCGAGTTGGTTCCACTCCATTCCATTCCATGCGGGTTGATTCCATTCCATTCCATTCCATTCCATTCCATTCCATTCCATTCCTTTCCATTCCAATCCATTCGGATAGATTCCATTCCATTCCATTCCATTCCATTCCATTCCATTCCATTCCAATCGGGTTGACTCCATTCCTTTCCATTCCATTCCACTCCATGCCATTCCACTCGGTTTGATTCCATTCCATTCCATTCCATTCCATTCCATTCCATTCTGGTTTATTTCATTCCATTCCATTCCATTCGGGTTGATTCCATTCCATTCCATTCCATTCCATTCGGGTTTTTTCCTTTCCATTCCATTCCCTTCCATTCCATTCGGGTTGATTCCATTCCATTCCATTCCATTCCATTCCATTCCATTCGGGTTTATTCCATTTCATATCATTCCATTCAATTCCGTTCCATTCGAGGTGATTACAACCCATTTCATTCCATTCCATTCCATTCCATTCCATTCCATTCCAATCGGGTTGATTCCATTCCTTTCCATTCCATTCCACTCCATGCCATTCCACTCGGTTTGATTCCATTCCATTCCATTCCATTCCATTCCATTCCATTCCATTCCATTCCATTCTGGTTTATTCCATTCCATTCCATTCCATTCGGGTTGATTCCATTCCATTCCATTCCATTCCATTCGGGTTTTTTCCTTTCCATTCCATTCCCTTCCATTCCATTCGGGTTGATTCCAGTCCATTCCATTCCATTTGGATTGATTGCATTCCATTCCATTCCTTTTCATTCCATTCCATTCCGTTCAATTCCACTCCATTCGGGTTGATTCCATTCCATTCCTTTCCATTGCATTCCATTCCATTTGAGTTGATTCCATTCCGTTCCATTCCATTCATGATGATTCCATTACATTCCATTCCATTGCATTCCATTCCATTCGAGTTGATTCCATTCCATTCCATTGCATTCCATTCCATTCCATTCCTTTCGGGTTGATTCCATTCCATTCCATTCCATTCCATTGCATTTGAGTTGCTTCCATTCCATTTTATTCCATTCCATTCCATTCCATTCCATTCCACTCAGGTTGATTCCATTCCATTACATTCCACTCCACTCCATTCCATTCCATTTCATTCCCCTCCACTCCATTCCATTCCATTCCATTCCACTCGTATTGATTCAATTCCACCCCATTCCATTCAATTACATTCCATTCCATTCCACTCCAATCGGGTTGACTCAATTCCATTCGATTCTATTCCATACCATTCCATCCCGTGCCATTCCATTCCATTCCATTCCATTCCATTCGAGTTGATTCCATTCCAATCAATTCCATTAGTGTTGAATCCATTCCATGTCATTCCGTTGCATTCCATTCCATTCGGGTTGATTCCATTCCATTCCATTCCATTCCATTCGGTGTGATTAAATTCCCTTCCATTTCATTCCCTTCCATTCCATTCCTTTCCATTCCATTCCATTCCATTCGAGTTGATTCCACTCCATTTCATTCCATGCGTGTTGATTCCATTCCCTTCCATTCCATTCCATTCCTTACCATTCCATACCATTCGGATAGATTCCCTTCCAGTCCATTCTATTCCATTCCATTCCATTCGGTGTGATTAAATTCCCTTCCATTTCATTCCCTTCCATTCCATTCCATTCCATTCCATTCCGTTCCATTCCATTCCATTCGGGTTGATTACTTTCCATTCCATTGCATTGCATTCCATTCTGGTTGATTCCATTCCATTCCGTTCCATTCCATTCCATTCGGGATGATTCCATTGCATTCCATTCCATTCCATTCCATTCCATTCGATTCCATTCCATTCGGGTTGGTTCCTTTCCATTCCATTCCATTCCATTCCCCTCCATTCCATTTCATTCGGGTTTATTCCATTCCATTCCATTCCATTCCATTCCATTCCATTCCATTCCATTCCACTCAGGTTGATTCCATTCCATTCCATTCCACTCCACTCCATTCCAGTCCATTTCATTCCCCTCCACTCCATTCCATTCCATTCCATTCCACTCGGATTGATTCAATTCCACCCCATTCCATTCAATTACATTCCATTCCAATCCACTCCAATCGGGTTGATTCAATTCCATTCGATTCTATTCCATACCATTCCATCCCGTGCCATTCCATTCCATTCCATTCCATTGAGTTGATTCCATTCCAATCAATTCCATTCGGGTTGAATCCATTCCATGTCATTCCATTGCATTCCATTCCATTCGGGTTGATTCCATTCCTTTCCATTCCATTCCACTCCATTCCGTTCCATTCGGTTTGATTCCATTCCATTCCATTCCATTCCGGTTGATTCCATTCCATTCGATTCCATTCCATTCCATTCGCGTTGCTTCCATTCCATTCCATTCCATTCCACTCCATTCGGGTTGATTCCATTCCATTCCTTTCCATTGCATTCCATTCCATTTGAGTTGATTCCATTCTGTTCCATTCCATTCGTGATGATTCGATTCCATTCCATTCCATTGCATTCCATTCCATTCGAGTTGATTCCATTCCATTGCATTCCATTCCATTCCATTCCATTCCATTCGGGTTGATTCCATTCCATTCCATTCCATTGCATTGCATTTGAGTTGCTTCCATTCCATTTTATTCCATTCCATTCCATTCCATTCCATTACACTCCACTCAGTTTGATTCCATTCCATTACATTCCACTCCACTCCATTCCATTCCATTTCATTCCCCTCCACTCCATTCCATTCCATTCCATTCCACTCGGATTGATTCAATTCCACCCCATTCCATTCAATTACATTACATTCCAATCCACTCCAATCGTGTGGATTCAATTCCATTCGATTCTATTCCATACCATTCCATCCCATGCCATTCCATTCCATTCCATTCCATTCCATTCGAGTTGATTCCATTCCAATCAATTCCATTCGGGTTGAATCCATTCCATGTCATTCCATTGCATTCCATTCCATTCGGGTTCATTCCATTCCATTCCATTCCATTCCATTCCATTCCATTCGGTGTTATTAAATTCCCTTCCATTTCATTCCCTTCCATTCCATTCCGTTCCATTCCATTCCATTCCATTCCATTCGGTTTTATTCCATTCCATTCCATTCCATTCCATTCCATTCCATTCCATTCCATTCCATTCCATTCGGGTTTTTTCCTTTCGATTCCATTCCCTTCCATTCCATTCGGGTTGATTTCATTCCATTCCATTCCATTCCATTCCGTTCCATTCCATTCCATTCGGGTTTATTCCATTTCATTCCATTCCATTCCATTCCATTCCATTCCATTCCATTCCATTCGAGTTGATTCCATCCCTTTCCATTCCATTCCATTCCATTGTATTCCATTCCACTCGGGTTGATTCCATTCCATTCTATTCCAATCCATTCCATTCTATTCCATTCGAGTTGACTCCATTCCATTCCATTCCATTCCATTGCATTCCATTCCATTCGGGTTGATTCCATTCCATTCCATTCCATTCCATTGCATTCCATTACATTCGGGTTGATTCCATTCCATTCCATTCCATTCCATTGCATTCCATTCGGGTTGATTCCATTCCTTTCCATTCCGTTCGACTCCATTCGGGTTGATTCCATACCATTCCATTCCATTCCATTCCATTCCATTCCATTCCATTCCGGTGGATTCCATTCCATTCAATTCCATTCCATTTCATTCCATTCAGGTTGATTCCATTCCATTCCATTCAATTCCATTCCATTCCATTCCATTCGGGTTGATTCCATTCCATTCCATTCGATTCCATTCCATTCTGGTTGATTCCATTCCATTCCATTAAATTCCATTCAGGTTGATTCCATTCCATTCCTTTCCATTCCATTCCATTCCATTCCTTTCCATTTCATTCCATTCCGGTTGATTTCATTCCTTTCCCTTCCATTCTGGTTGAATCCATTCCATTCCATTCGATTCCATTCCATTGCACTCGATTTGATTCCACTTCATTCCATTCCATTCGGGTTGATTCCATTGCATTCCATTCCATTCCATTCCATTCGGATTGATTGCATTCCATTCCATTCCATTCCATTCCATTCCATTCGGGTTGATTCCATTCCATTCCATTCCATTCCATTCCATTCCAATCCATTCCATTCGTGTTGATTCCATTCCATTCCATTCCATTGAATTCGGGTTGATTCCCTTCCATTCCAATCCATTCCATTCCATTCGAGTTGGTTCCACTCCATTCCATTCCATGCGGGTTGATTCCATTCCATTCCATTCCATTCCATTCCATTCCATTCCTTTCCATTCCAATCCATTCGGATAGATTCCATTCCATTCCATTCCATTCCATTCCATTCCAATCGGGTTGATTCCATTCCTTTCCATTCCATTCCCCTCCATGCCGTTCCACTCGGTTTGATTCCATTCCATTCCATTCCATTCCATTCCATTCCATTCCGGTTTATTCCATTCCATTCCATTCCATTCGGGTTGATTCCATTCCATTCCATTCCATTCCATTCGGGTTTTTTCCTTTCCATTCCATTCCCTTCCATTCCATTCGGGTTGATTCCATTCCATTCCATTCCATTCCATTCCACTCCATTCCATTCGGGTTTATTCCATTTCATTCCATTCCATTCCATTCCGTTCCATTCGAGGTGATTACATCCCATTTCATTCCATTCCATTCCATTTCATTCCATACCATTCCATTCCATTCGATTTGATTCCACTTCACTCCATTCCATTCGGGTTGATTCCAGTCCATTCCATTCCATTTGGATTGATTGCATTCCATTTCATTCCTTTTCATTTCATTCCATTCCGTTCCATTCCACTCCATTCGGGTTGATTCCATTCCATTCCTTTCCATTGCATTCCATTCCATTTGAGTTGATTCCATTCCGTTCCATTCCATTCATGATGATTCGATTCCATTCCATTCCATTGCATTCCATTCCATTCGAGTTGATTCCATTCCATTCCATTGCATTCCATTCCATTCCATTCCATTCCATTCGGGTTGATTCCATTCCATTCCATTCCATTCCATTGCATTTGAGTTGCTTCCATTCCATTTTATTCCATTCCATTCCATTCCATTCCATTCCATTCCATTCCATTCCACTCAGGTTGATTCCATTCCGTTACATTCCACTCCACTCCATTCCATTCCATTTCATTCCCCTCCACTCCATTCCATTCCATTCCATTCCACTCGGATTGATTCAATTCCACCCCATTCCATTCAATTACATTCCATTCCAATCCACTCCAATCGGGTTGATTCAATTCCATTCGATTCTATTCCATACCATTCCATCCCGTGCCATTCCATTCCATTCCATTCCATTCGAGTTGATTCCATTCCAATCAATTCCATTCGGGTTGAATCCATTCCATGTCATTCCATTGCATTCCATTCCATTCGGGTTGATTCCATTCCATTCCATTCCATTCCATTCCATTCCATTCCATTCGGTGTGATTAAATTCCCTTCCATTTCATTCCCTTCCATTCCATTCCATTCCATTCCGTTCCATTCCATTCCATTCCGTTTGATTCCATTCCATTCCATTCCATTCCATTCGCGTTTTTTCCTTTCCATTCCATTCCCTTCCATTCCATTCGGGTTGATTTCATTCCATTCCATTCCATTCCATTCCATTCCATTCGGGTTTATTCCATTTCATTCCATTCCATTCCATTCCATTCCATTCCATTCCATTCCGTTCCATTCGAGTTGATTCCATCCCTTTCCATTCCATTCCATTCCATTGTATTCCATTCCATTCGGGTTGATGCCATTCCATTCCATTGCATTCCATTCCATTCGGGTTGATGCCATTCCATTCCATTGCATTCCATCCGGGTTGACTCCATTCCATTCCATTCCATTCCATTGCATTCCATTCCATTCAGGTTGATTCCATTCCATTCCATTCCATTCCATTGCATTCCATTCGGGTTGATTCCATTCCTTTCCATTCCATTCGACTCCATTCGGGTTGATTCCATACCATTCCATTCCATTCCATTCCGGTGGATTCCATTCCATTCAATTCCATTCCATTTCATTCCATTCAGGTTGATTCCATTCCATTCCATTCCATTCCATTCGGGTTGATTCCATTCCATTCCATTCCATTCTGGTTGATTCCATTCCATTCCATTCCATTAAATTCCATTCGGGTTGATTCCATTCCATTCATTTCCATTCCATTCCATTCCATTCCTTTCCATTTCATTCCATTCCGGTTGATTCCATTCCTTTCCATTCCATTCTGGTTGAATCCATTCCATTCCATTCGATTCCATTCCATTACACTCGATTTGATTCCACTTCATTCCATTCCATTCGGGTTGATTCCATTGCATTCCATTCCATTCCATTCCATTCGGATTGATTGCATTCCATTCCATTTCATTCCATTCCATTCCATTCCATTCGGGTTGATTCCATTCCATTCCATTCCATTCCATTCCAATCCATTCCATTCGTGTTGATTCCATTCCATTCCATTCCATTGAATTCGGGTTGATTCCATTCCATTCGAATCCATTCCATTCCATTCGAGTTGGTTCCATTCCATTCCATTCCATGCGGGTTGATTCCATTCCATTCCATTCCATTCCATTCCATTCCATTCCATTCCTTTCCATTCCAATCCATTCGGATAGATTCCATTCCATTCCATTCCATTCCATTCCATTCCATTCCAATCGGGTTGATTCCATTCCTTTCCATTCCATTCCACTCCATGCCATTCCACTCGGTTTGATTCCATTCCATTCCATTCCATTCCATTCCATTCCATTCCATTCCATTCCGGTTTATTCCATTCCATTCCATTCCATTCGGGTTGATTCCATTCCATTCCATTCCATTCCATTCGGGTTTTTTCCTTTCCCTTCCATTCCCTTCCATTGCATTCGGGTTGATTCCATTCCATTCCATTCCATTCCATTCCATTCCATTCCATTCCATTCGGGTTTATTCCATTTCATTCCATTCCATTCCATTCCGTTCCATTTGAGGTGATTACATCCCATTCCATCCCATTCCATTCCATTCCATTCCATTCCATTCCATTCGATGTGATTCCACTTCACTCCATTCCATTCGGGTTGATTCCAGTCCATTCCATTCCATTTGGATTGATTGCATTCCATTCCATTCCTTTTCATTCCATTCCATTCCGTTCCATTCCACTCCATTCGGGTTGATTCCATTCCATTCCTTTCCATTACATTCCATTCCATTTGAGTTGATTCCATTCCGTTACATTCCATTCATGATGATTCGATTCCATTCCATTCCATTGCATTCCATTCCATTCCATTCGAGTTGATTCCATTCCATTCCATTGCATTCCATTCCATTCCATTCCATTCGGGTTGATTCCATTCCATTCCATTCCATTCCATTGCATTTGAGTTGCTTCCATTCCATTTTATTCCATTCCATTCCATTCCATTACATTCCATTATATTCCACTCAGGTTGATTCCATTCCATTCCATTCCACTCCACTCCATTCCATTCCATTTCATTCCCCTCCACTCCATTCCATTCCATTCCATTCCACTCGGATTGATTCAATTCCACCCCATTCCATTCAATTACATTCCATTCCAATCCACTCCAATCGGGTTGATTCAATTCCATTCGATTCTATTCCATACCATTCCATCCCGTGCCATTCCATTCCATTCCATTCCATTCCATTCGAGTTGATTTCATTCCAATCAATTCCATTAGGGTTGAATCCATTCCATGTCATTCCGTTGCATTCCATTCCATTCGGGTTGATTCCATTCCATTCCATTCCATTCCATTCCATTCGGTGTGATGAAATTCCCTTCCATTTCATTCCATTCCATTCCATTCCTTTCCATTCCATTCCATTCCATTCCATTCGAGTTGATTCCACTCCATTTCATTCCATGCGTGTTGATTCCATTCCCTTCCATTCCATTCCTTACCATTCCATACCATTCGGATAGATTCCATTCCAGTCCATTCTATTCCATTCCATTCCATTCGGTGTGATTAAATTCCCTTCCATTTCATTCCCTTCCATTCCATTCCATTCCATTCCATTCCATTCCGTTCCATTCCATTCCATTCGGGTTGACTACTTTCCATTCCATTCCATTGCATTCCATTCGGGTTGATTCCATTCCATTCCGTTCCATTCCATTCCATTCGGGATGATTCCATTGCATTCCATTCCATTCTATTCCATTCCATTCGATTCCATTCCATTCGGGTTGGTTCCTTTCCATTCCATTCCATTCCATTCCCCTCCATTCCATTTCATTCGGGTTTATTCCATTCCATTCCATTCCATTCCATTCCATTCCATTCCATTCCACTCAGGTTGATTCCATTCCATTCCATTCCACTCCACTCCATTCCATTCCATTTCATTCCCCTCCACTCCATTCCATTCCACTCGGATTGATTCAATTCCACCCCATTCCATTCAATTACATTCCATTCCAATCCACTCCAATCGGGTTGATTCAATTCCATTCGATTCTATTCCATACCATTCCATCCCGTGCCATTCCATTCCATTCCATTCGAGTTGATTCCATTCCAATCAATTCCATTAGGGTTGAATCCATTCCATGTCATTCCGTTGCATTCCATTCCATTCGGGTTTATTCCATTCCATTCCATTCCATTCCATTCGGTGTGATTAAATTCCCTTCCATTCCATTCCCTTCCATTCCATTCCATTCGAGTTGATTCCACTCCATTTCATTCCATGCGTGTTGATTCCATTCCCTTCCATTCCATTCCATTCCTTACCATTCCATACCATTCGGATAGATTCCATTCCAGTCCATTCTATTCCATTCCATTCCATTCGGTGTGATTAAATTCCCTTCCATTTCATTCCTTTCCCTTCCATTCCATTCCATTCCATTCCATTCCGTTCCATTCCATTCCATTCGGGTTGATTACTTTCCATTCCATTCCGTTGCATTCCATTCGGGTTGATTCCATTTTATTCCATTGCATTTCATTCCATTCCATTCCATTCCATTCGAGTTGATTCCATCACTTTCCATTCCATTCCATTCCATTGTATTCCATTCCATTCGGGTTGATTCCATTCCATTCCATTCCAATCCATTCCATTCTATTCCATTCGAGTTGGTTCCATTCCATTCCATTCCATTGCATTCCATTCCATTCGGGTTGATTCCATTCCATTCCATTTCATTCCATTCCATTCCATTGCATTCCATCCGGGTTGACTCCATTCCATTCCATTCCATTCCATTGCATTCCATTACATTCGGGTTGATTCCATTCCATTCCATTCCATTCCATTGCATTCCATTCGGGTTGATTCCATTCCTTTCCATTCCATTCGACTCCATTCGGGTTGATTCCATACCATTCCATTCCATTCCATTCCATTCCGGTGGATTCCTTCCATTCAATTCCATTCCATTTCATTCTATTCAAGTTGATTCCATTCCATTCCATTCCATTCCATTCCATTCCATTCGGGTTGATTCCATTCCATTGCATTCCATTCGATTCCATTCCATTCCATTCCATTCGGTTTGATTCCATGCCATTATATTACATTCAATTCCATTCCATTCGGGTTGATTCCATTCCTTTCCATTCCATTCCACTCCATTCCATTCCATTCGGTTTGATTCCATTCCATTCCATTCCATTCCATTCCATTCCATTCCATTCCATTCCATTCCATTCCGGTTGATTCCATTCCATTCCATTCCATTCGATTCCATTCCATTCCATTCGGGTTGTTTCCATTCCATTCCATTCCATTCCATTCCATTCAATTCCATTCGGGTTTATTCCATTTCATTCCATTCCATTCCATTCCGTTCCATTCGAGGTGATTACATCCCATTTCATTCCATTCCATTCCATTCCATTCCATTCCATTCCATTCGATTTGATTCCACTTCACTTCATTCCATTCGGGTTGATTCCAGTCCATTCCATTCCATTTGGATTGATTGCATTCCATTCCATTCTTTTTCATTCCATTCCATTCCGTTCCATTCCACTCCATTCGGGTTGATTCCATTCCATTCCTTTCCATTGCATTCCATTCCATTTGAGTTGATTCCATTCCGTTCCATTCCATTCATGATGATTCGATTCCATTCCATTCCATTGCATTCCATTCCATTCGAGTTGATTCCATTCCATTCCATTGCATTCCATTCCATTCCATTCCATTCGGGTTGATTCCATTCCATTCCATTCCATTCCATTGCCTTTGAGTTGCTTCCATTCCATTCCATTCCATTCCATTCCATTCCATTCCACTCAGGTTGATTCCATTCCATTCCATTCCACTCCACTCCATTCCGTTCCATTTCATTCCCCTCCACTCCCTTCCATTCCATTCTATTCCACTCGGATTGATTCAATTCCACCCCATTCCATTCAATTACATTCCATTCCAATCCACTCCAATCGGGTTGATTCAATTCCATTCGATTCTATTCCATACCATTCCATCCCGTGCCATTCCATTCCATTCCATTCCATTCGAGTTGATTCCATTCCAATCAATTCCATTCGGGTTGAATCCATTCCATGTCATTCCATTGCATTCCATTCCATTTGGGTTGATTCCATTCCATTCCATTCCATTCCATTCGGTGTGATTAAATTCCCTTCCATTTCATTCCCTTCCATTCCATTCCATTCCATTCCGTTCCATTCCATTCCATTCGGGTTAATTACTTTCCATTCCACTCCATTGCATTCCATTCCATTCCATTCCATTCCATTCCATTCCATTCCATTCCATTCAATTCCATTCCATTCGGGTTGGTTCCTTTCCATTCCATTCCATTCCCCTCCATTCCATTTCATTCGGGTTTATTCCATTCCATTCCATTCCATTCGAGTTGATTGCACTCCATTTCATTCCATGAGGGTTGATTCCATTCCCTTCCATTACATTCCATTCGAGTTGATTGCACTCCATTTCATTCCATGAGGGTTGATTCCATTCCCTTCCATTCCATTCCATTCCATTCCATTCCGGTTGATTCCATTCCATTCCATTCCATTCGATTGCATTCCATTCCATTCGGGTTGCTTCCATTCCATTCCATTCCATTCCACTCCATTCAGGTTGATTCCTTTCCATTCCTTTCCATTGCATTCCATTCCATTTGAGTTGATTCCATTCCGTTCCATTCCATTCGTGATGATTCGATTCCATTCCATTCCATTGCATTCCATTCCATTCGAGTTGATTCCATTCCATTCCATTGCATTCCATTCCATTCCATTCCATTCCATTCGGGTTGATTCCATTCCATTCCATTCCATTCCATTGCATTTGAGTTGCTTCCATTCCATTTTATTCCATTCCATTCCATTCCATTCCATTCCATTCCATTCCATTCCACTCAGGTTGATTCCATTCCGTTACATTCCACTCCACTCCATTCCATTCCATTTCATTCCCCTCCACTCCATTCCATTCCATTCCATTCCACTCGGATTGATTCAATTCCACCCCATTCCATTCAATTACATTCCATTCCAATCCACTCCAATCGGGTTGATTCAATTCCATTCGATTCTATTCCATACCATTCCATCCCGTGCCATTCCATTCCATTCCATTCCATTCGAGTTGATTCCATTCCAATCAATTCCATTCGGGTTGAATCCATTCCATGTCATTCCATTGCATTCCATTCCATTCGGGTTGATTCCATTCCATTCCATTCCATTCCATTCCATTCCATTCCATTCGGTGTGATTAAATTCCCTTCCATTTCATTCCCTTCCATTCCATTCCATTCCATTCCGTTCCATTCCATTCCATTCCGTTTGATTCCATTCCATTCCATTCCATTCCATTCGCGTTTTTTCCTTTCCATTCCATTCCCTTCCATTCCATTCGGGTTGATTTCATTCCATTCCATTCCATTCCATTCCATTCCATTCGGGTTTCTTCCATTTCATTCCATTCCATTCCATTCCATTCCATTCCATTCCATTCCGTTCCATTCGAGTTGATTCCATCCCTTTCCATTCCATTCCATTCCATTGTATTCCATTCCATTCGGGTTGATGCCATTCCATTCCATTGCATTCCATTCCATTCGGGTTGATGCCATTCCATTCCATTGCATTCCATCCGGGTTGACTCCATTCCATTCCATTCCATTCCATTGCATTCCATTCCATTCAGGTTGATTCCATTCCATTCCATTCCATTCCATTGCATTCCATTCGGGTTGATTCCATTCCTTTCCATTCCATTCGACTCCATTCGGGTTGATTCCATACCATTCCATTCCATTCCATTCCGGTGGATTCCATTCCATTCAATTCCATTCCATTTCATTCCATTCAGGTTGATTCCATTCCATTCCATTCCATTCCATTCGGGTTGATTCCATTCCATTCCATTCCATTCCATTCCATTCTGGTTGATTCCATTCCATTCCATTAAATTCCATTCGGGTTGATTCCATTCCATTCATTTCCATTCCATTCCATTCCATTCCTTTCCATTTCATTCCATTCCGGTTGATTCCATTCCTTTCCATTCCATTCTGGTTGAATCCATTCCATTCCATTCGATTCCATTCCATTACACTCGATTTGATTCCACTTCATTCCATTCCATTCGGGTTGATTCCATTGCATTCCATTCCATTCCATTCCATTCGGATTGATTGCATTCCATTCCATTTCATTCCATTCCATTCCATTCCATTCGGGTTGATTCCATTCCATTCCATTCCATTCCATTCCAATCCATTCCATTCGTGTTGATTCCATTCCATTCCATTCCATTGAATTCGGGTTGATTCCATTCCATTCGAATCCATTCCATTCCATTCGAGTTGGTTCCATTCCATTCCATTCCATGCGGGTTGATTCCATTCCATTCCATTCCATTCCATTCCATTCCATTCCATTCCTTTCCATTCCAATCCATTCGGATAGATTCCATTCCATTCCATTCCATTCCATTCCATTCCATTCCAATCGGGTTGATTCCATTCCTTTCCATTCCATTCCACTCCATGCCATTCCACTCGGTTTGATTCCATTCCATTCCATTCCATTCCATTCCATTCCATTCCATTCCATTCCGGTTTATTCCATTCCATTCCATTCCATTCGGGTTGATTCCATTCCATTCCATTCCATTCCATTCGGGTTTTTTCCTTTCCCTTCCATTCCCTTCCATTGCATTCGGGTTGATTCCATTCCATTCCATTCCATTCCATTCCATTCCATTCGGGTTTATTCCATTTCATTCCATTCCATTCCATTCCGTTCCATTTGAGGTGATTACATCCCATTCCATCCCATTCCATTCCATTCCATTCCATTCCATTCCATTCGATGTGATTCCACTTCACTCCATTCCATTCGGGTTGATTCCAGTCCATTCCATTCCATTTGGATTGATTGCATTCCATTCCATTCCTTTTCATTCCATTCCATTCCGTTCCATTCCACTCCATTCGGGTTGATTCCATTCCATTCCTTTCCATTACATTCCATTCCATTTGAGTTGATTCCATTCCGTTACATTCCATTCATGATGATTCGATTCCATTCCATTCCATTGCATTCCATTCCATTCCATTCGAGTTGATTCCATTCCATTCCATTGCATTCCATTCCATTCCATTCCATTCGGGTTGATTCCATTCCATTCCATTCCATTCCATTGCATTTGAGTTGCTTCCATTCCATTTTATTCCATTCCATTCCATTCCATTACATTCCATTATATTCCACTCAGGTTGATTCCATTCCATTCCATTCCACTCCACTCCATTCCATTCCATTTCATTCCCCTCCACTCCATTCCATTCCATTCCATTCCACTCGGATTGATTCAATTCCACCCCATTCCATTCAATTACATTCCATTCCAATCCACTCCAATCGGGTTGATTCAATTCCATTCGATTCTATTCCATACCATTCCATCCCGTGCCATTCCATTCCATTCCATTCCATTCCATTCGAGTTGATTTCATTCCAATCAATTCCATTAGGGTTGAATCCATTCCATGTCATTCCGTTGCATTCCATTCCATTCGGGTTGATTCCATTCCATTCCATTCCATTCCATTCCATTCGGTGTGATGAAATTCCCTTCCATTTCATTCCATTCCATTCCATTCCTTTCCATTCCATTCCATTCCATTCCATTCGAGTTGATTCCACTCCATTTCATTCCATGCGTGTTGATTCCATTCCCTTCCATTCCATTCCTTACCATTCCATACCATTCGGATAGATTCCATTCCAGTCCATTCTATTCCATTCCATTCCATTCGGTGTGATTAAATTCCCTTCCATTTCATTCCCTTCCATTCCATTCCATTCCATTCCATTCCATTCCGTTCCATTCCATTCCATTCGGGTTGACTACTTTCCATTCCATTTCATTGCATTCCATTCGGGTTGATTCCATTCCATTCCGTTCCATTCCATTCCATTCGGGATGATTCCATTGCATTCCATTCCATTCTATTCCATTCCATTCGATTCCATTCCATTCGGGTTGGTTCCTTTCCATTCCATTCCATTCCATTCCCCTCCATTCCATTTCATTCGGGTTTATTCCATTCCATTCCATTCCATTCCATTCCATTCCATTCCATTCCATTCCACTCAGGTTGATTCCATTCCATTCCATTCCACTCCACTCCATTCCATTCCATTTCATTCCCCTCCACTCCATTCCATTCCACTCGGATTGATTCAATTCCACCCCATTCCATTCAATTACATTCCATTCCAATCCACTCCAATCGGGTTGATTCAATTCCATTCGATTCTATTCCATACCATTCCATCCCGTGCCATTCCATTCCATTCCATTCGAGTTGATTCCATTCCAATCAATTCCATTAGGGTTGAATCCATTCCATGTCATTCCGTTGCATTCCATTCCATTCGGGTTTATTCCATTCCATTCCATTCCATTCCATTCGGTGTGATTAAATTCCCTTCCATTCCATTCCCTTCCATTCCATTCCATTCGAGTTGATTCCACTCCATTTCATTCCATGCGTGTTGATTCCATTCCCTTCCATTCCATTCCATTCCTTACCATTCCATACCATTCGGATAGATTCCATTCCAGTCCATTCTATTCCATTCCATTCCATTCGGTGTGATTAAATTCCCTTCCATTTCATTCCTTTCCCTTCCATTCCATTCCATTCCATTCCATTCCGTTCCATTCCATTCCATTCGGGTTGATTACTTTCCATTCCATTCCGTTGCATTCCATTCGGGTTGATTCCATTTTATTCCATTGCATTTCATTCCATTCCATTCCATTCCATTCGAGTTGATTCCATCACTTTCCATTCCATTCCATTCCATTGTATTCCATTCCATTCGGGTTGATTCCATTCCATTCCATTCCAATCCATTCCATTCTATTCCATTCGAGTTGGTTCCATTCCATTCCATTCCATTGCATTCCATTCCATTCGGGTTGATTCCATTCCATTCCATTTCATTCCATTCCATTCCATTGCATTCCATCCGGGTTGACTCCATTCCATTCCATTCCATTCCATTGCATTCCATTACATTCGGGTTGATTCCATTCCATTCCATTCCATTCCATTGCATTCCATTCGGGTTGATTCCATTCCTTTCCATTCCATTCGACTCCATTCGGGTTGATTCCATACCATTCCATTCCATTCCATTCCATTCCGGTGGATTCCTTCCATTCAATTCCATTCCATTTCATTCTATTCAAGTTGATTCCATTCCATTCCATTCCATTCCATTCCATTCCATTCGGGTTGATTCCATTCCATTCCATTCCATTCGATTCCATTCCATTCCATTCCATTCGGTTTGATTCCATGCCATTATATTACATTCAATTCCATTCCATTCGGGTTGATTCCATTCCTTTCCATTCCATTCCACTCCATTCCATTCCATTCGGTTTGATTCCATTCCATTCCATTCCATTCCATTCCATTCCATTCCATTCCATTCCATTCCGGTTGATTCCATTCCATTCCATTCCATTCGATTCCATTCCATTCCATTCGGGTTGTTTCCATTCCATTCCATTCCATTCCATTCCATTCAATTCCATTCGGGTTTATTCCATTTCATTCCATTCCATTCCATTCCGTTCCATTCGAGGTGATTACATCCCATTTCATTCCATTCCATTCCATTCCATTCCATTCCATTCGATTTGATTCCACTTCACTTCATTCCATTCGGGTTGATTCCAGTCCATTCCATTCCATTTGGATTGATTGCATTCCATTCCATTCTTTTTCATTCCATTCCATTCCGTTCCATTCCACTCCATTCGGGTTGATTCCATTCCATTCCTTTCCATTGCATTCCATTCCATTTGAGTTGATTCCATTCCGTTCCATTCCATTCATGATGATTCGATTCCATTCCATTCCATTGCATTCCATTCCATTCGAGTTGATTCCATTCCATTCCATTGCATTCCATTCCATTCCATTCCATTCGGGTTGATTCCATTCCATTCCATTCCATTCCATTGCCTTTGAGTTGCTTCCATTCCATTCCATTCCATTCCATTCCATTCCATTCCACTCAGGTTGATTCCATTCCATTCCATTCCACTCCACTCCATTCCGTTCCATTTCATTCCCCTCCACTCCCTTCCATTCCATTCTATTCCACTCGGATTGATTCAATTCCACCCCATTCCATTCAATTACATTCCATTCCAATCCACTCCAATCGGGTTGATTCAATTCCATTCGATTCTATTCCATACCATTCCATCCCGTGCCATTCCATTCCATTCCATTCCATTCGAGTTGATTCCATTCCAATCAATTCCATTCGGGTTGAATCCATTCCATGTCATTCCATTGCATTCCATTCCATTTGGGTTGATTCCATTCCATTCCATTCCATTCCATTCGGTGTGATTAAATTCCCTTCCATTTCATTCCCTTCCATTCCATTCCATTCCATTCCGTTCCATTCCATTCCATTCGGGTTAATTACTTTCCATTCCACTCCATTGCATTCCATTCCATTCCATTCCATTCCATTCCATTCCATTCCATTCCATTCAATTCCATTCCATTCGGGTTGGTTCCTTTCCATTCCATTCCATTCCCCTCCATTCCATTTCATTCGGGTTTATTCCATTCCATTCCATTCCATTCGAGTTGATTGCACTCCATTTCATTCCATGAGGGTTGATTCCATTCCCTTCCATTACATTCCATTCGAGTTGATTGCACTCCATTTCATTCCATGAGGGTTGATTCCATTCCCTTCCATTCCATTCCATTCCATTCCATTCCGGTTGATTCCATTCCATTCCATTCCATTCGATTGCATTCCATTCCATTCGGGTTGCTTCCATTCCATTCCATTCCATTCCACTCCATTCAGGTTGATTCCTTTCCATTCCTTTCCATTGCATTCCATTCCATTTGAGTTGATTCCATTCCGTTCCATTCCATTCGTGATGATTCGATTCCATTCCATTCCATTGCATTCCATTCCATTCGAGTTGATTCCATTCCATTCCATTGCATTCCATTCCATTCCATTCCATTCCATTCGGGTTGATTCCATTCCATTCCATTCCATTGCATTGCATTTGAGTTGCTTCCATTCCATTTTATTCCATTCCATTCCATTACACTCCACTCAGGTTGATTCCATTCCATTCCATTCCACTCCACTCCATTCCATTCCATTTCATTCCCCTCCACTCCATTCCATTTCATTCCATCCCACTCGGATTGATTCAATTCCACCCCATTCCATTCAATTACATTCCATTCCAATCCACTCCAATCGTGTTGATTCAATTCCATTCGATTCTATTCCATACCATTCCATCCCGTGCCATTCCATTCCATTCCATTCCATTCGAGTTGATTCCATTCCAATCAATTCCATTCGGGTTGAATCCATTCCTTCTCATTCCATTGCATTCCATTCCATTCGGGTTGATTCCATTCCATTCCATTCCATTCCATTCCATTCCATTCCATTCGGTGTGATTAAATTCCCTTCCATTTCATTCCCTTCCATTCCATTCCATTCCATCCCGTTCCATTCCATTCCATTCCATTCCATTCGAGTTGATTCCATTTCAATCAATTCCATTAGGGTTGAATCCATTCCATGTCATTCCGTTGCATTCCATTCCATTCGGGTTGATTCCATTCCATTCCATTCCATTCCATTCCATTCGGTGTGATGAAATTCCCTTCCATTTCATTCCATTCCATTCCATTCCTTTCCATTCCATTCCATTCCATTCCATTCGAGTTGATTCCACTCCATTTCATTCCATGCGTGTTGATTCCATTCCCTTCCATTCCATTCCATTCCTTACCATTCCATACCATTCGGATAGATTCCATTCCAGTCCATTCTATTCCATTCCATTCCATTCGGTGTGATTAAATTCCCTTCCATTTCATTCCCTTCCATTCCATTCCATTCCATTCCGTTCCATTCCATTCCATTCGGGTTGACTACTTTCCATTCCATTCCATTGCATTCCATTCGGGTTGATTCCATTCCATTCCGTTCCATTCCATTCCATTCGGGATGATTCCATTGCATTCCATTCCATTCTATTCCATTCCATTCCATTCCATTCCATTCGGGTTGGTTCCTTTCCATTCCATTCCATTCCATTCCCCTCCATTCCATTTCATTCGGGTTTATTCCATTCCATTCCATTCCATTCCATTCCATTCCATTCCATTCCACTCAGGTTGATTCCATTCCATTACATTCCACTCCACTCCATTCCATTCCATTTCATTCCCCTCCACTCCATTCCATTCCACTCGGATTGATTCAATTCCACCCCATTCCATTCAATTACATTCCATTCCAATCCACTCCAATCGGGTTGATTCAATTCCATTCGATTCTATTCCATACCATTCCATCCCGTGCCATTCCATTCCATTCCATTCGAGTTGATTCCATTCCAATCAATTCCATTAGGGTTGAATCCATTCCATGTCATTCCGTTGCATTCCATTCCATTCGGGTTGATTCCATTCCATTCCATTCCATTCCATTCGGTGTGATTAAATTCCCTTCCATTTCATTCCCTTCCATTCCATTCCTTTCCATTCCATTCCATTCCATTCCATTCCATTCGAGTTGATTCCACTCCATTTCATTCCATGCGTGTTGATTCCATTCCCTTCCATTCCATTCCATTCCTTACCATTCCATACCATTCGGATAGATTCCATTCCAGTCCATTCTATTCCATTCCATTCCATTCGGTGTGATTAAATTCCCTTCCATTTCATTCCCTTCCATTCCATTCCATTCCATTCCATTCCGTTCCATTCCATTCCATTCAGGTTGATTACTTTCCATTCCATTCCATTGCATTCCATTCGGGTTGATTCCATTTTATTCCATTGCATTTCATTCCATTCCATTCCATTCCATTCGAGTTGATTCCATCACTTTCCATTCCATTCCATTCCATTGTATTCCATTCCATTCGGGTTGATTCCATTCCATTCCATTCCAATCCATTCCATTCTATTCCATTCGAGTTGATTCCATTCCATTCCATTCCATTGCATTCCATTCCATTCGGGTTGATTCCATTCCATTCCATTTCATTCCATTCCATTCCATTGCATTCCATCCGGGTTGACTCCATTCCATTCCATTCCATTCCATTGCATTCCATTACATTCGGGTTGATTCCATTCCATTCCATTCCATTCCATTGCATTCCATTCGGGTTGATTCCATTCCTTTCCATTCCATTCGACTCCATTCGGGTTGATTCCATACCATTCCATTCCATTCCATTCCATTCCGGTGGATTCCATTCCATTCAATTCCATTCCATTTCATTCTATTCAGGTTGACTCCATTCCATTCCATTCCATTCCATTCCATTCCATTCCATTCGGGTTGATTCCATTCCATTCCATTCGATTCCATTCCATTCTGGTTGATTCCATTCCATTCCATTAAATTCCATTCAGGTTGATTCCATTCCATTCCTTTCCATTCCATTCCATTCCATTCCTTGCCATTTCATTCCATTCCGGTTGATTCCATTCCTTTCCATTCCATTCTGGTTGAATCCATTCCATTCCATTCGATTCCATTCCATTGCCCTTGATTTGATTCCACTTCATTCCATTCCATTCGGGTTGATTCCATTGCATTCCATTCCATTCCATTCCATTCGGATTGATTGCATTCCATTCCATTCCATTCCATTCCATTCCATTCCATTCGGGTTGATTCCATTCCATTCCATTCCATTCCATTCCATTCCATTCGAATCCATTCCATTCGTGTTGATTCCATTCCATTCCATTCCATTGAATTCGGGTTGATTCCATTCCATTCCAATTCATTCCATTCCATTCGAGTTGGTTCCACTCCATTCCATTCCATGCGGGTTGATTCCATTCCATTCCATTCCATTCCTTTCCATTCCAATCCATTCGATAGATTCCATTCCATTCCATTCCATTCCATTCCATTCCATTCCAATCGGGTTGATTCCATTCCTTTCCATTCCATTCCACTCCATGCCATTCCACTCGGTTTGATTCCATTCCATACCATTAAATTCCATTCCATTCCATTCCGGTTTATTCCATTCCATTCCATTCCATTCGGGTTGATTCCATTCCATTCCATTCCATTCCATTCGGGTTTTTTCCTTTCCATTCCATTCCCTTCCATTCCATTCGGGTTGATTCCATTCCATTCCATTCCATTCCATTCCATTCCACTCCATTCCATTCGGGTTTATTCCATTTCATTCCACTCCATTCCATTCCGTTCCATTCGAGGTGATTACATCCCATTTCATTCCATTCCATTCCATTTCATTCCATACCATTCCAATCGGGTTGATTCCATTCCTTTCCATTCCATTCCACTCCATGCCATTCCACTCGGTTTGATTCCATTCCATACCATTAAATTCCATTCCATTCCATTCCGGTTTATTCCATTCCATTCCATTCCATTCGGGTTGATTCCATTCCATTCCATTCCATTCCATTCGGGTTTTTTCCTTTCCATTCCATTCCCTTCCATTCCATTCGGGTTGATTCCATTCCATTCCATTCCATTCCATTCCATTCCACTCCATTCCATTCGGGTTTATTCCATTTCATTCCACTCCATTCCATTCCGTTCCATTCGAGGTGATTACATCCCATTTCATTCCATTCCATTCCATTTCATTCCATACCATTCCATTCCATTCGATTTGATTCCACTTCACTCCATTCCATTCGGGTTGATTCCAGTCCATTCCATTCCATTTGGATTGATTGCATTCCATTCCATTCCTTTTCATTCCATTCCATTCCGTTCCATTCCACTCCATTCGGGTTGATTCCATTCCATTCCTTTCCATTGGATTCCATTCCATTTGAGTTGATTCCATTGCGTTCCATTCCATTCATTATGATTCGATTCCATTCCATTCCATTGCATTCCATTCCATTCGAGTTGATTCCATTCCATTCCATTGCATTCCATTCCATTCCATTCCATTCGGGTTGATTCCATTCCATTCCATTGCATTTGAGTTGCTTCCATTCCATTTTATTCCATTCCATTCCATTCCATTCCATTCCATTCCATTCCACTCAGGTTGATTCCATTCCGTTACATTCCACTCCACTGCATTCCATTCCATTTAATTCCCCTCCACTCCATTCCATTCCATTCCATTCCACTCGGATTGATTCAATTCCACCCCATTCCATTCAATTACATTCCATTCCAATCCACTCCAATCGGGTTGATTCAATTCCATTCGATTCTATTCCATACCATTCCATCCCGTGCCATTCCATTCCATTCCATTCCATTCGAGTTGATTCCATTCCAATCAATTCCATTAGGGTTGAATCCATTCCATGTCATTCCGTTGCATTCCATTCCATTCGGGTTGATTCCATTCCATTCCATTCCATTCCATTCGGTGTGATTAATTTCCCTTCCATTTCATTCCCTTCCATTCCATTCCTTTCCATTCCATTCCATTCCATTCCATTCGAGTTGATTCCACTCCATTTCATTCCATGCGTGTTGATTCCATTCCCTTCCATTCCATTCGATTCCTTACCATTCCATACCATTCGGATAGATTCCATTCCAGTCCATTCTATTCCATTCCATTCCATTCGGTGTGATTAAATTCCCTTCCATTTCATTCCCTTCCATTCCATTCCATTCCATTCCGTTCCATTCCATTCCATTCGGGTTGACTACTTTCCATTCCATTCCATTGCATTCCATTCGGGTTGATTCCATTCCATTCCGTTCCATTCCATTCCATTCGGGATGATTCCATTGCATTCCATTCCATTCTATTCCATTCCATTCCATTCCATTCGGGTTGGTTCCTTTCCATTCCATTCCATTCCATTCCCCTCCATTCCATTTCATTCGGGTTTATTCCATTCCATTCCATTCCATTCCATTCCATTCCATTCCATTCCATTCCACTCAGGTTGATTCCATTCCATTACATTCCACTCCACTCCATTCCATTCCATTTCATTCCCCTCCACTCCATTCCATTCCACTCGGATTGATTCAATTCCACCCCATTCCATTCAATTACATTCCATTCCAATCCACTCCAATCGGGTTGATTCAATTCCATTCGATTCTATTCCATACCATTCCATCCCGTGCCATTCCATTCCATTCCATTCAAGTTGATTCCATTCCAATCAATTCCATTAGGGTTGAATCCATTCCATGTCATTCCGTTGCATTCCATTCCATTCGGGTTGATTCCATTCCATTCCATTCCATTCCATTCGGTGTGATTAAATTCCCTTCCATTTCATTCCCTTCCATTCCATTCCTTTCCATTCCATTCCATTCCATTCCATTCCATTCGAGTTGATTCCACTCCATTTCATTCCATGCGTGTTGATTCCATTCCCTTCCATTCCATTCCATTCCTTACCTTTCCATACCATTCGGATAGATTCCATTCCAGTCCATTCTATTCCATTCCATTCCATTCGGTGTGATTAAATTCCCTTCCATTTCATTCCCTTCCATTCCATTCCATTCCATTCCATTCCGTTCCATTCCATTCCATTCTGGTTGATTACTTTCCATTCCATTCCATTGCATTCCATTCGGGTTGATTCCATTTTATTCCATTGCATTTCATTCCATTCCATTCCATTCCATTCGAGTTGATTCCATCACTTTCCATTCCATTCCATTCCATTGTATTCCATTCCATTCGGGTTGATTCCATTCCATTCCATTCCAATCCATTCCATTCTATTCCATTCGAGTTGATTCCATTCCATTCCATTCCATTGCATTCCATTCCATTCGGGTTGATTCCATTCCATTCCATTTCATTCCATTCCATTCCATTGCATTCCATCCGGGTTGACTCCATTCCATTCCATTCCATTCCATTGCATTCCATTACATTCGGGTTGATTCCATTCCATTCCATTCCATTCCATTGCATTCCATTCGGGTTGATTCCATTCCTTTCCATTCCATTCGACTCCATTCGGGTTGATTCCATACCATTCCATTCCATTCCATTCCATTCCGGTGGATTCCATTCCATTCAATTCCATTCCATTTCATTCTATTCAGGTTGATTCCATTCCATTCCATTCCATTCCATTCCATTCCATTCCATTCGGGTTGATTCCATTCCATTCCATTCGATTCCATTCCATTCTGGTTGATTCCATTCCATTCCATTAAATTCCATTCAGGTTGATTCCATTCCATTCCTTTCCATTCCATTCCATTCCATTCCTTGCCATTTCATTCCATTCCGGTTGATTCCATTCCTTTCCATTCCATTCTGGTTGAATCCATTCCATTCCATTCGATTCCATTCCATTGCCCTTGATTTGATTCCACTTCATTCCATTCCATTCGGGTTGATTCCATTGCATTCCATTCCATTCCATTCCATTCGGATTGATTGCATTCCATTCCATTCCATTCCATTCCATTCCATTCCATTCGGGTTGATTCCATTCCATTCCATTCCATTCCATTCCATTCCATTCCAATCCATTCCATTCGTGTTGATTCCATTCCATTCCATTCCATTCCATTGAATTCGGGTTGATTCCATTCCATTCCAATTCATTCCATTCCATTCGAGTTGGTTCCACTCCATTCCATTCCATGCGGGTTGATTCCATTCCATTCCATTCCATTCCTTTCCATTCCAATCCATTCGATAGATTCCATTCCATTCCATTCCATTCCATTCCATTCCATTCCAATCGGGTTGATTCCATTCCTTTCCATTCCATTCCACTCCATGCCATTCCACTCGGTTTCATTCCATTCCATACCATTAAATTCCATTCCATTCCATTCCGGTTTATTCCATTCCATTCCATTCCATTCGGGTTGATTCCATTCCATTCCATTCCATTCCATTCGGGTTTTTTCCTTTCCATTCCATTCCCTTCCATTCCATTCGGGTTGATTCCATTCCATTCCATTCCATTCCATTCCATTCCACTCCATTCCATTCGGGTTTATTCCATTTCATTCCATTCCATTCCATTCCGTTCCATTCGAGGTGATTACATCCCATTTCATTCCATTCCATTCCATTTCATTCCATACCATTCCATTCCATTCGATTTGATTCCACTTCACTCCATTCCATTCGGGTTGATTCCAGTCCATTCCATTCCATTTGGATTGATTGCATTCCATTCCATTCCTTTTCATTCCATTCCATTCCGTTCCATTCCACTCCATGCGGGTTGATTCCATTCCATTCCTTTCCATTGCATTCCATTCCATTTGAGTTGATTCCATTGCGTTCCATTCCATTCATTATGATTCGATTCCATTCCATTCCATTGCATTCCATTCCATTCGAGTTGATTCCATTCCATTCCATTGCATTCCATTCCATTCCATTCCATTCGGGTTGATTCCATTCCATTCCATTGCATTTGAGTTGCTTCCATTCCATTTTATTCCATTCCATTCCATTCCATTCCATTCCATTCCATTCCACTCAGGTTGATTCCATTCCGTTACATTCCACTCCACTGCATTCCATTCCATTTAATTCCCCTCCACTCCATTCCATTCCATTCCATTCCACTCGGATTGATTCAATTCCACCCCATTCCATTCAATTACATTCCATTCCAATCCACTCCAATCGGGTTGATTCAATTCCATTCGATTCTATTCCATACCATTCCATCCCGTGCCATTCCATTCCATTCCATTCCATTCGAGTTGATTCCATTCCAATCAATTCCATTAGGGTTGAATCCATTCCATGTCATTCCGTTGCATTCCATTCCATTCGGGTTGATTCCATTCCATTCCATTCCATTCCATTCCATTCCATTCCATTCGGTGTGATTAATTTCCCTTCCATTTCATTCCCTTCCCTTCCATTCCTTTCCATTCCATTCCATTCCATTCCATTCGAGTTGATTCCACTCCATTTCATTCCATGCGTGTTGATTCCATTCCCTTCCATTCCATTCCATTCCTTACCATTCCATACCATTCGGATAGATTCCATTCCAGTCCATTCTATTCCATTCCATTCCATTCGGTGTGATTAAATTCCCTTCCATTTCATTCTCTTCCATTCCATTCCATTCCATTCCATTCCATTCCATTCCATTCCGTTCCATTCCATTCCATTCGGGTTGATTACTTTCCATTCCATTCCATTGCATTCCATTCGGGTTGATTCCATTCCATTCCGTTCCATTCCATTCCATTCGGGATGATTCCATTGCATTCCATTCCTTTCCATTCCATTCCATTCCATTCCATTCCATTCGGGTTGGTTCCTTTCCATTCCATTCCATTCCATTCCATTTCATTCGGGTTTATTCCATTCCATTCCATTCCATTCCATTCCATTCCACTCAGGTTGATTCCATTCCATTACATTCCACTCCACTCCATTCCATTCCATTTCATTCCCCTCCACTCCATTCCATTCCATTCCATTCCACTCGGATTGATTCAATTCCACCACATTCCATTCAATTACATTCCATTCCAATCCACTCCAATCGGGTTGATTCAATTCCATTCGATTCTATTCCATACCATTCCATCCCGTGCCATTCCCTTCCATTCCATTCCATTCCTTACCATTCCATACCATTCGGATAGATTCCATTCCAGTCCATTCTAATCCATTCCATTCCATTCGGTGTGATTAAATTCCCTTCCATTTCATTCCCTTCCATTCCATTCCATTCCATTCCGTTCCATTCCATTCCATTCCATTCCATTCCGTTTGATTCCATTCCATTCCATTCCATTCCATTCGCGTTTTTTCCTTTCCATTCCATTCCCTTCCATTCCATTCGGGTTGATTTCATTCCATTCCATTCCATTCCATTCCATTCCATTCGGGTTTATTCCATTTCATTCCATTCCATTCCATTCCATTCCATTCCATTCCGTTCCATTCGAGTTGATTCCATCCCTTTCCATTCCATTCCATTCCATTGTATTCCATTCCATTCGGGTTGATTCCATTCCATTCCATTCCAATCCATTCCATTCTATTCCATTCGAGTTGATTCCATTCCATTCCATTCCATTGCATTCCATTCCATTCGGGTTGATTCCATTCCATTCCATTGCATTCCATCCAGGTTGACTCCATTCCATTCCATTCCATTCCATTGCATTCCATTCCATTCGGGTTGATTCCATTCCATTCCATTCCATTCCATTGCATTCCATTCGGGTTGATTCCATTCCTTTCCATTCCATTCGACTCCATTCGGGTTGATTCCATACCATTCCATTCCATTCCATTCCATTCCATTCCGGTGGATTCCATTCCATTCAATTCCATTCCATTTCATTCCATTCAGGTTGATTCCATTCCATTCCATTCCATTCCATTCGGGTTGATTCCATTCCATTCCATTCCATTCCATTCCATTCTGGTTGATTCCATTCCATTCCATTAAATTCCATTCGGGTTGATTCCATTCCATTCATTTCCATTCCATTCCATTCCATTCCTTTCCATTTCATTCCATTCCGGTTGATTCCATTCCTTTCCATTCCATTCTGGTTGAATCCATTCCATTCCATTCGATTCCATTCCATTGCACTCGATTTGATTCCACTTCATTCCATTCCATTCGGGTTGATTCCATTGCATTCCATTCCATTCCATTCCATTCGGATTGATTGCATTCCATTCAATTTCATTCCATTCCATTCCATTCCATTCCATTCCATTCGGGTTGATTCCATTCAATTCCATTCCATTCCATTCCATTCCAATCCATTCCATTCGTGTTGATTCCATTCCATTCCATTCCATTGAATTAGGGTTGATTCCATTCCATTCGAATCCATTCCATTCCATTCGAGTTGGTTCCATTCCATTCCATTCCATGCGGGTTGATTCCATTCCATTCCATTCCATTCCATTCCATTCCATTCCATTCCTTTCCATTCCAATCCATTCGGATAGATTCCATTCCATTCCATTCCATTCCATTCCATTCCATTCCATTCCAATCGGGTTGATTCCATTCCTTTCCATTCCATTCCACTCCATGCCATTCCACTCGGTTTGATTCCATTCCATTCCATTCCATTCCATTCCATTCCATTCCATTCCATTCCGGTGTATTCCATTCCATTACATTCCATTCGGGTTGATTCCATTCCATTCCATTCCATTCCATTCGGGTTTTTTCCTTTCCCTTCCATTCCTTTCCATTGCATTCGGGTTGATTCCATTCCATTCCATTCCATTCCATTCCATTCCATTCGGGTTTATTCCGTTTCATTCCATTCCATTCCATTCCGTTCCATTTGAGGTGATTACATCCCATTCCATTCCATTCCATTCCATTCCATTCCATTCCATTCGATTTGATTCCACTTCACTCCATTCCATTCGGGTTGATTCCAGTCCAGTCCATTCCATTTGGATTGATTGCATTCCATTCCATTGCTTTTCATTCCATTCCATTCCGTTCCATTCCACTCCATTCGGGTTGATTCCATTCCATTCCTTTCCATTACATTCCATTCCATTTGAGTTGATTCCATTCCGTTCCATTCCATTCATGATGATTCGATTCCATTCCATTCCATTGCATTCCATTCCATTCGAGTTGATTCCATTCCATTCCATTGCATTCCATTCCATTCCATTCCATTCGGGTTGATTCCATTCCATTCCATTCCATTCCATTGCATTTGAGTTGCTTCCATTCCATTTTATTCCATTCCATTCCATTACATTCCATTCCATTCCACTCAGGTTGATTCCATTCCATTCCATTCCACTCCACTCCATTCCATTCCATTTCATTCCCCTCCACTCCATTCCATTCCATTCCATTCCACTCGGATTGATTCAATTCCACCCCATTCCATTCAATTACATTCCATTCCAATCCACTCCAATCGGGTTGATTCAATTCCATTCGATTCTATTCCATACCATTCCATCCCGTGCCATTCCATTCCATTCCATTCCATTCGAGTTGATTCCATTGCAATCAATTCCATTAGGGTTGAATCCATTCCATGTCATTCAGTTGCATTCCATTCCATTCGGGTTGATTCCATTCCATTCCATTCCATTCCATTCCATTCGGTGTGATGAAATTCCCTTCCATTTCATTCCATTCCATTCCATTCCTTTCCATTCCATTCCATTCCATTCCATTCGAGTTGATTCCACTCCATTTCATTCCATGCGTGTTGATTCCATTCCCTTCCATTCCATTCCATTCCTTACCATTCCATACCATTCGGATAGATTCCATTCCAGTCCATTCTATTCCATTCCATTCCATTCGGTGTGATTAAATTCCCTTCCATTTCATTCCCTTCCATTCCATTCCATTCCATTCCATTCCATTCCGTTCCATTCCATTCCATTCGGGTTGACTACTTTCCATTCCATTCCATTGCATTCCATTCGGGTTGTTTCCATTCCATTCCGTTCCATTCCATTCCATTCGGGATGATTCCATTGCATTCCATTCCATTCTATTCCATTCCATTCGATTCCATTCCATTAGGGTTGGTTCCTTTCCATTCCATTCCATTCTATTCCATTCCATTCGATTCCATTCCATTCGGGTTGGTTCCTTTCCATTCCATTCCATTCCATTCCCCTCCATTCCATTTCATTCGGGTTTATTCCATTCCATTCCATTCCACTCAGGTTGATTCCATTCCATTACATTCCACTCCACTCCATTCCATTCCATTTCATTCCCCTCCACTCCATTCCATTCCACTCGGATTGATTCAATTCCACCCCATTCCATTCAATTACATTCCATTCCAATCCACTCCAATCGGGTTGATTCAATTCCATTCGATTCTATTCCATACCATTCCATCCCGTGCCATTCCATTCCATTCCATTCGAGTTGATTCCATTCCAATCAATTCCATTAGGGTTGAATCCATTCCATGTCATTCCGTTGCATTCCATTCCATTCGGGTTGATTCCATTCCATTCCATTCCATTCCATTCGGTGTGATTAAATTCCCTTCCATTTCATTCCCTTCCATTCCATTCCTTTCCATTCCATTCCATTCCATTCCATTCCATTCGAGTTGATTCCACTCCATTTCATTCCATGCGTGTTGATTCCATTCCCTTCCATTCCATTCCATTCCTTACCATTCCATACCATTCGGATAGATTCCATTCCAGTCCATTCTATTCCATTCCATTCCATTCGGTGTGATTAAATTCCCTTCCATTTCATTCCCTTCCATTCCATTCCATTCCATTCCGTTCCATTCCATTCCATTCGGGTTGATTACTTTCCATTCCATTCCATTGCATTCCATTCGGGTTGATTCCATTTTATTCCATTGCATTTCATTCCATTCCATTCCATTCCATTCGAGTTGATTCCATCACTTTCCATTCCATTCCATTCCATTGTATTCCATTCCATTCGGGTTGATTCCATCTCATTCCATTCCAATCCATTCCATTCTATTCCATTCGAGTTGATTCCATTCCATTCCATTCCATTGCATTCCATTCCATTCGGGTTGATTCCATTCCATTCCATTTCATTCCATTCCATTCCATTCCATTGCATTCCATCCGGGTTGACTCCATTCCATTCCATTCCATTCCATTGCATTCCATTACATTCGGGTTGATTCCATTCCATTCCATTCCATTCCATTGCATTCCATTCGGGTTGATTCCATTCCTTTCCATTCCATTCGACTCCATTCGGGTTGATTCCATACCATTCCCTTCCATTCCATTCCATTCTGGTGGATTCCATTCCATTCAATTCCATTCCATTTCATTCCATTCAGGTTGATTCCATTCCATTCCATTTGATTCCATTCCATTCTGGTTGATTCCATTCCATTCCATTAAATTCCATTCGGGTTGATTCCATTCCATTCCTTTCCATTCCATTCCATTCCTTTCCATTCCATTCCATTCCATTCCTTTCCATTTCGTTCCATTCCGGTTGATTCCATTCCTTTCCATTCCATTCTGGTTGAATCCATTCCATTCCATTCGATTCCATTCCATTGCACTCGATTTGATTCCCCTTCATTCCATTCCATTCGGGTTGATTCCATTGCATTCCATTCCATTCCATTCCATTCGGATTGATTGCATTCCATTCCATTTCATTCCATTCCATTCCATTCCATTCCATTCGGGTTGATTCCATTCCATTCCATTCCATTCCATTCCATTCCATTCCAATCCATTCCATTCGTGTTGATTCCATTCCATTCCATTCCATTGAATTCGGGTTGATTCCATTCCATTCCAATCCATTTCATTTCATTCGAGTTGGTTCCACTCCATTCCATTCCATGCGGGTTGATTCCATTCCATTCCATTCCATTCCATTCCATTCCATTCCATTCCTTTCCATTCCAATCCATTCGGATAGATTCCATTCCATTCCATTCCATTCCATTCCAATCGGGTTGATTCCATTCCTTTCCATTCAATTCCACTCCATGCCATTCCACTCGGTTTGATTCCATTCCATTCCATTCCATTCCATTCCATTCAATTCCATTCCATTTCATTCTATTCAGGTTGATTCCATTCCATTCCATTCCATTCCATTCCATTCCATTCGGGTTGATTCCATTCCATTCCATTCGATTCCATTCCATTCCATTCCATTCGGTTTGATTCCATGCCATTATATTACATTCAATTCCATTCCATTCGGGTTGATTCCATTCCTTTCCATTCCATTCCACTCCATTCCATTCCATTCGGTTTGATTCCATTCCATTCCATTCCATTCCATTCCATTCCGGTTGATTCCATTCCATTCCATTCCATTCGATTCCATTCCATTCCATTCGGGTTGTTTCCATTCCATTCCATTCCATTCCATTCCATTCCATTCCATTCCATTCCATTCGGGTTTATTCCATTTCATTCCATTCCATTCCATTCCGTTCCATTCGAGGTGATTACATCCCATTTCATTCCATTCCATTCCATTCCATTCCATTCCATTCGATTTGATTCCACTTCACTCCATTCCATTCGGGTTGATTCCAGTCCATTCCATTCCATTTGGATTGATTGCATTCCATTCCATTCTTTTTCATTCCATTCCATTCCGTTCCATTCCACTCCATTCGGGTTGATTCCATTCCATTCCTTTCCATTGCATTCCATTCCATTTGAGTTGATTCCATTCCGTTCCATTCCATTCATGATGATTCGATTCCATTCCATTCCATTGCATTCCATTCCATTCGAGTTGATTCCATTCCATTCCATTGCATTCCATTCCATTCCATTCCATTCGGGTTGATTCCATTCCATTCCATTCCATTCCATTGCCTTTGAGTTGCTTCCATTCCATTCCATTCCATTCCATTCCACTCAGGTTGATTCCATTCCATTCCATTCCACTCCACTCCATTCCGTTCCATTTCATTCCCCTCCACTCCATTCCATTCCATTCCATTCCACTCGGATTGATTCAATTCCACCCCATTCCATTCAATTACATTCCATTCCAATCCACTCCAATCGTGTTGATTCAATTCCATTCGATTCTATTCCATACCATTCCATCCCGTGCCATTCCATTCCATTCCATTCCATTCGAGTTGATTCCATTCCAATCAATTCCATTCGGGTTGAATCCATTCCATGTCATTCCATTGCATTCCATTCCATTCGGGTTGATTCCATTCCATTCCATTCCATTCCATTCCATTCCATTCGGTGTGATTAAATTCCCTTCCATTTCATTCCCTTCCATTCCATTCCATTCCATTCCGTTCCATTCCATTCCATTCCATTCCATTCCGTTTGATTCCATTCCATTCCATTCCATTCCATTCGCGTTTTTTCCTTTCCATTCAATTCCCTTCCATTCCATTCGGGTTGATTTCATTCCATTCCATTCCATTCCATTCCATTCCATTCGGGTTTATTCCATTTCATTCCATTCCATTCCATTCCATTCCATTCCATTCCATTCCATTCCGTTCCATTCGAGTTGATTCCATCCCTTTCCATTCCATTCCATTCCATTGTATTCCATTCCATTCGGGTTGATTCCATTCCATTCCATTCCAATCCATTCCATTCTATTCCATTCGAGTTGATTCCATTCCATTCCATTCCATTGCATTCCATTCCATTCGGGTTGATTCCATTCCATTCCATTGCATTCCATCCGGGTTGACTCCATTCCATTCCATTCCATTCCATTGCATTCCATTCCATTCGGGTTGATTCCATTCCATTCCATTCCATTCCATTGCATTCCATTCGGGTTGATTCCATTCCTTTCCATTCCATTCGACTCCATTCGGGTTGATTTCATACCATTCCATTCCATTCCATTCCATTCCATTCCGGTGGATTCCATTCCATTCAATTCCATTCCATTTCATTCCATTCAGGTTGATTCCATTCCATTCCATTCCATTCCATTCGGGTTGATTCCATTCCATTCCATTCCATTCCATTCCATTCTGGTTGATTCCATTCCATTCCATTAAATTCCATTCGGGTTGATTCCATTCCATTCATTTCCATTCCATTCCATTCCATTCCTTTCCATTTCTTTCCATTCCGGTTGATTCCATTCCTTTCCATTCCATTCTGGTTGAATCCATTCCATTCCATTCGATTCCATTCCATTGCACTCGATTTGATTCCACTTCATTCCATTCCATTCGGGTTGATTCCATTGCATTCCATTCCATTCCATTCCATTCGGATTGATTGCATTCCATTCCATTTCATTCCATTCCATTCCATTCCATTCCATTCGGGTTGATTCCATTCCATTCCATTCCATTCCATTCCATTCCAATCCATTCCATTCGTGTTGATTCCATTCCATTCCATTCCATTGAATTCGGGTTGATTCCATTCCATTCGAATCCATTCCATTCCATTCGAGTTGGTTCCATTCCATTCCATTCCATGCGGGTTGATTCCATTCCATTCCATTCCATTCCATTCCATTCCATTCCATTCCATTCCTTTCCATTCCAATCCATTCGGATAGATTCCATTCCATTCCATTCCATTCCATTCCATTCCATTCCATTCCATTCCATTCCAATCGGGTTGATTCCATTCCTTTCCATTCCATTCCACTCCATGCCATTCCACTCGGTTTGATTCCATTCCATTCCATTCCATTCCATTCCATTCCGGTTTATTCCATTCCATTCCATTCCATTCGGGTTGATTCCATTCCATTCCATTCCATTCCATTCGGGTTTTTTCCTTTCCCTTCCATTCCCTTCCATTGCATTCGGGTTGATTCCATTCCATTCCATTCCATTCCATTCCATTCCATTCCATTCCATTCCATTCCATTCGGGTTTATTCCGTTTCATTCCATTCCATTCCATTCCGTTCCATTTGAGGTGATTACATCCCATTCCATTCCATTCCATTCCATTCCATTCCATTCCATTCGATTTGATTCCACTTCACTCCATTCCATTCGGGTTGATTCCAGTCCATTCCATTCCATTTGGATTGATTGCATTCCATTCCATTCCTTTTCATTCCATTCCATTCCGTTCCATTCCACTCCATTCGGGTTGATTCCATTCCATTCCTTTCCATTACATTCCATTCCATTTGAGTTGATTCCATTCCGTTCCATTCCATTCATGATGATTCGATTCCATTCCATTCCATTGCATTCCATTCCATTCGAGTTGATTCCATTCCATTCCATTGCATTCCATTCCATTCCATTCCATTCGGGTTGATTCCATTCCATTCCATTCCATTCCATTCCATTCCATTGCATTTGAGTTGCTTCCATTCCATTTTATTCCATTCCATTCCATTCCATTCCATTCCATTCCATTCCACTCAGGTTGATTCCATTCCATTACATTCCACTCCACTCCATTCCATTCCATTTCATTCCCCTCCACTCCATTCCATTCCATTCCATTCCACTCGGATTGATTCAATTCCACCCCATTCTATTCAATTACATTCCATTCCAATCCACTCCAATCGGGTTGATTCAATTCCATTCGATTCTATTCCATACCATTCCATCCCGTGCCATTCCATTCCATTCCATTCCATTCGAGTTGATTCCATTTCAATCAATTCCATTAGGGTTGAATCCATTCCATGTCATTCAGTTGCATTCCATTCCATTCGGGTTGATTCCATTCCATTCCATTCCATTCCATTCCATTCCATTCGGTGTGATGAAATTCCCTTCCATTTCATTCCATTCCATTCCATTCCTTTCCATTCCATTCCATTCCATTCCATTCGAGTTGATTCCACTCCATTTCATTCCATGCGTGTTGATTCCATTCCCTTCCATTCCATTCCATTCCTTACCATTCCATACCATTCGGATAGATTCCATTCCAGTCCATTCTATTCCATTCCATTCCATTCGGTGTGATTAAATTCCCTTCCATTTCATTCCCTTCCATTCCATTCCATTCCATTCCATTCCATTCCGTTCCATTCCATTCCATTCGGGTTGACTACTTTCCATTCCATTCCATTGCATTCCATTCGGGTTGATTCCATTCCATTCCGTTCCATTCCATTCCATTCGGGATGATTCCATTGCATTCCATTCCATTCTATTCCATTCCATTCGATTCCATTCCATTCGGGTTGGTTCCTTTCCATTCCATTCCATTCCATTCCCCTCCATTCCATTTCATTCAGGTTTATTCCATTCCATTCCATTCCATTCCATTCCATTCCACTCAGGTTGATTCCATTCCATTACATTCCACTCCACTCCATTCCATTCCATTTCATTCCCCTCCACTCCATTCCATTCCACTCGGATTGATTCAATTCCACCCCATTCCATTCAATTACATTCCATTCCAATCCACTCCAATCGGGTTGATTCAATTCCATTCGATTCTATTCCATACCATTCCATCCCGTGCCATTCCATTCCATTCCATTCGAGTTGATTCCATTCCAATCAATTCCATTAGGGTTGAATCCATTCCATGTCATTCCGTTGCATTCCATTCCATTCGGGTTGATTCCATTCCATTCCATTCCATTCCATTCGGGTTGATTCCATTCCATTCCATTCCATTCCATTGCATTTGAGTTGCTTCCATTCCATTTTATTCCATTCCATTCCATTCCATTCCATTCCATTCCATTCGGGTTTATTCCATTTCATTCCATTCCATTCCATTCCATTCCATTCCATTCCATTCCATTCCATTCCATTGGGGTTTATTCCATTTCATTCCATTCCATTCCATTCCGTTCCATTTGAGGTGATTACATCCCATTCCATCCCATTCCATTCCATTCCATTCCATTCCATTCCATTCGATGTGATTCCACTTCACTCCATTCCATTCGGGTTGATTCCAGTCCATTCCATTCCATTTGGATTGATTGCATTCCATTCCATTCCTTTTCATTCCATTCCATTCCGTTCCATTCCACTCCATTCGGGTTGATTCCATTCCATTCCTTTCCATTACATTCCATTCCATTTGAGTTGATTCCATTCCGTTACATTCCATTCATGATGATTCGATTCCATTCCATTCCATTGCATTCCATTCCATTCCATTCGAGTTGATTCCATTCCATTCCATTGCATTCCATTCCATTCCATTCCATTCGGGTTGATTCCATTCCATTCCATTCCATTCCATTGCATTTGAGTTGCTTCCATTCCATTTTATTCCATTCCATTCCATTCCATTACATTCCATTATATTCCACTCAGGTTGATTCCATTCCATTCCATTCCACTCCACTCCATTCCATTCCATTTCATTCCCCTCCACTCCATTCCATTCCATTCCATTCCACTCGGATTGATTCAATTCCACCCCATTCCATTCAATTACATTCCATTCCAATCCACTCCAATCGGGTTGATTCAATTCCATTCGATTCTATTCCATACCATTCCATCCCGTGCCATTCCATTCCATTCCATTCCATTCCATTCGAGTTGATTTCATTCCAATCAATTCCATTAGGGTTGAATCCATTCCATGTCATTCCGTTGCATTCCATTCCATTCGGGTTGATTCCATTCCATTCCATTCCATTCCATTCCATTCGGTGTGATGAAATTCCCTTCCATTTCATTCCATTCCATTCCATTCCTTTCCATTCCATTCCATTCCATTCCATTCGAGTTGATTCCACTCCATTTCATTCCATGCGTGTTGATTCCATTCCCTTCCATTCCATTCCTTACCATTCCATACCATTCGGATAGATTCCATTCCAGTCCATTCTATTCCATTCCATTCCATTCGGTGTGATTAAATTCCCTTCCATTTCATTCCCTTCCATTCCATTCCATTCCATTCCATTCCATTCCGTTCCATTCCATTCCATTCGGGTTGACTACTTTCCATTCCATTCCATTGCATTCCATTCGGGTTGATTCCATTCCATTCCGTTCCATTCCATTCCATTCGGGATGATTCCATTGCATTCCATTCCATTCTATTCCATTCCATTCGATTCCATTCCATTCGGGTTGGTTCCTTTCCATTCCATTCCATTCCATTCCCCTCCATTCCATTTCATTCGGGTTTATTCCATTCCATTCCATTCCATTCCATTCCATTCCATTCCATTCCATTCCACTCAGGTTGATTCCATTCCATTCCATTCCACTCCACTCCATTCCATTCCATTTCATTCCCCTCCACTCCATTCCATTCCACTCGGATTGATTCAATTCCACCCCATTCCATTCAATTACATTCCATTCCAATCCACTCCAATCGGGTTGATTCAATTCCATTCGATTCTATTCCATACCATTCCATCCCGTGCCATTCCATTCCATTCCATTCGAGTTGATTCCATTCCAATCAATTCCATTAGGGTTGAATCCATTCCATGTCATTCCGTTGCATTCCATTCCATTCGGGTTTATTCCATTCCATTCCATTCCATTCCATTCGGTGTGATTAAATTCCCTTCCATTCCATTCCCTTCCATTCCATTCCATTCCATTCCATTCGAGTTGATTCCACTCCATTTCATTCCATGCGTGTTGATTCCATTCCCTTCCATTCCATTCCATTCCTTACCATTCCATACCATTCGGATAGATTCCATTCCAGTCCATTCTATTCCATTCCATTCCATTCGGTGTGATTAAATTCCCTTCCATTTCATTCCTTTCCCTTCCATTCCATTCCATTCCATTCCGTTCCATTCCATTCCATTCGGGTTAATTACTTTCCATTCCATTCCGTTGCATTCCATTCGGGTTGATTCCATTTTATTCCATTGCATTTCATTCCATTCCATTCCATTCCATTCGAGTTGATTCCATCACTTTCCATTCCATTCCATTCCATTGTATTCCATTCCATTCGGGTTGATTCCATTCCATTCCATTCCAATCCATTCCATTCTATTCCATTCGAGTTGGTTCCATTCCATTCCATTCCATTGCATTCCATTCCATTCGGGTTGATTCCATTCCATTCCATTTCATTCCATTCCATTCCATTGCATTCCATCCGGGTTGACTCCATTCCATTCCATTCCATTCCATTGCATTCCATTACATTCGGGTTGATTCCATTCCATTCCATTCCATTCCATTGCATTCCATTCGGGTTGATTCCATTCCTTTCCATTCCATTCGACTCCATTCGGGTTGATTCCATACCATTCCATTCCATTCCATTCCATTCCGGTGGATTCCTTCCATTCAATTCCATTCCATTTCATTCTATTCAAGTTGATTCCATTCCATTCCATTCCATTCCATTCCATTCCATTCGGGTTGATTCCATTCCATTCCATTCCATTCGATTCCATTCCATTCCATTCCATTCGGTTTGATTCCATGCCATTATATTACATTCAATTCCATTCCATTCGGGTTGATTCCATTCCTTTCCATTCCATTCCACTCCATTCCATTCCATTCGGTTTGATTCCATTCCATTCCATTCCATTCCATTCCATTCCATTCCATTCCATTCCATTCCATTCCATTCCGGTTGATTCCATTCCATTCCATTCCATTCGATTCCATTCCATTCCATTCGGGTTGTTTCCATTCCATTCCATTCCATTCCATTCCATTCAATTCCATTCGGGTTTATTCCATTTCATTCCATTCCATTCCATTCCGTTCCATTCGAGGTGATTACATCCCATTTCATTCCATTCCATTCCATTCCATTCCATTCCATTCGATTTGATTCCACTTCACTTCATTCCATTCGGGTTGATTCCAGTCCATTCCATTCCATTTGGATTGATTGCATTCCATTCCATTCTTTTTCATTCCATTCCATTCCGTTCCATTCCACTCCATTCGGGTTGATTCCATTCCATTCCTTTCCATTGCATTCCATTCCATTTGAGTTGATTCCATTCCGTTCCATTCCATTCATGATGATTCGATTCCATTCCATTCCATTGCATTCCATTCCATTCGAGTTGATTCCATTCCATTCCATTGCATTCCATTCCATTCCATTCCATTCGGGTTGATTCCATTCCATTCCATTCCATTCCATTGCCTTTGAGTTGCTTCCATTCCATTCCATTCCATTCCATTCCATTCCATTCCACTCAGGTTGATTCCATTCCATTCCATTCCACTCCACTCCATTCCGTTCCATTTCATTCCCCTCCACTCCCTTCCATTCCATTCTATTCCACTCGGATTGATTCAATTCCACCCCATTCCATTCAATTACATTCCATTCCAATCCACTCCAATCGGGTTGATTCAATTCCATTCGATTCTATTCCATACCATTCCATCCCGTGCCATTCCATTCCATTCCATTCCATTCGAGTTGATTCCATTCCAATCAATTCCATTCGGGTTGAATCCATTCCATGTCATTCCATTGCATTCCATTCCATTTGGGTTGATTCCATTCCATTCCATTCCATTCCATTCGGTGTGATTAAATTCCCTTCCATTTCATTCCCTTCCATTCCATTCCATTCCATTCCGTTCCATTCCATTCCATTCGGGTTAATTACTTTCCATTCCACTCCATTGCATTCCATTCCATTCCATTCCATTCCATTCCATTCCATTCCATTCCATTCAATTCCATTCCATTCGGGTTGGTTCCTTTCCATTCCATTCCATTCCCCTCCATTCCATTTCATTCGGGTTTATTCCATTCCATTCCATTCCATTCGAGTTGATTGCACTCCATTTCATTCCATGAGGGTTGATTCCATTCCCTTCCATTACATTCCATTCGAGTTGATTGCACTCCATTTCATTCCATGAGGGTTGATTCCATTCCCTTCCATTCCATTCCATTCCATTCCATTCCGGTTGATTCCATTCCATTCCATTCCATTCGATTGCATTCCATTCCATTCGGGTTGCTTCCGTTCCATTCCATTCCATTCCACTCCATTCAGGTTGATTCCTTTCCATTCCTTTCCATTGCATTCCATTCCATTTGAGTTGATTCCATTCCGTTCCATTCCATTCGTGATGATTCGATTCCATTCCATTCCATTGCATTCCATTCCATTCGAGTTGATTCCATTCCATTCCATTGCATTCCATTCCATTCCATTCCATTCCATTCGGGTTGATTCCATTCCATTCCATTCCATTGCATTGCATTTGAGTTGCTTCCATTCCATTTTATTCCATTCCATTCCATTACACTCCACTCAGGTTGATTCCATTCCATTCCATTCCACTCCACTCCATTCCATTCCATTTCATTCCCCTCCACTCCATTCCATTTCATTCCATCCCACTCGGATTGATTCAATTCCACCCCATTCCATTCAATTACATTCCATTCCAATCCACTCCAATCGTGTTGATTCAATTCCATTCGATTCTATTCCATACCATTCCATCCCGTGCCATTCCATTCCATTCCATTCCATTCGAGTTGATTCCATTCCAATCAATTCCATTCGGGTTGAATCCATTCCTTCTCATTCCATTGCATTCCATTCCATTCGGGTTGATTCCATTCCATTCCATTCCATTCCATTCCATTCCATTCGGTGTGATTAAATTCCCTTCCATTTCATTCCCTTCCATTCCATTCCATTCCATCCCGTTCCATTCCATTCCATTCCATTCCATTCGAGTTGATTCCATTTCAATCAATTCCATTAGGGTTGAATCCATTCCATGTCATTCCGTTGCATTCCATTCCATTCGGGTTGATTCCATTCCATTCCATTCCATTCCATTCCATTCGGTGTGATGAAATTCCCTTCCATTTCATTCCATTCCATTCCATTCCTTTCCATTCCATTCCATTCCATTCCATTCGAGTTGATTCCACTCCATTTCATTCCATGCGTGTTGATTCCATTCCCTTCCATTCCATTCCATTCCTTACCATTCCATACCATTCGGATAGATTCCATTCCAGTCCATTCTATTCCATTCCATTCCATTCGGTGTGATTAAATTCCCTTCCATTTCATTCCCTTCCATTCCATTCCATTCCATTCCGTTCCATTCCATTCCATTCGGGTTGACTACTTTCCATTCCATTCCATTGCATTCCATTCGGGTTGATTCCATTCCATTCCGTTCCATTCCATTCCATTCGGGATGATTCCATTGCATTCCATTCCATTCTATTCCATTCCATTCCATTCCATTCCATTCGGGTTGGTTCCTTTCCATTCCATTCCATTCCATTCCCCTCCATTCCATTTCATTCGGGTTTATTCCATTCCATTCCATTCCATTCCATTCCATTCCATTCCACTCACGTTGATTCCATTCCATTACATTCCACTCCACTCCATTCCATTCCATTTCATTCCCCTCCACTCCATTCCATTCCACTCGGATTGATTCAATTCCACCCCATTCCATTCAATTACATTCCATTCCAATCCACTCCAATCGGGTTGATTCAATTCCATTCGATTCTATTCCATACCATTCCATCCCGTGCCATTCCATTCCATTCCATTCGAGTTGATTCCATTCCAATCAATTCCATTAGGGTTGAATCCATTCCATGTCATTCCGTTGCATTCCATTCCATTCGGGTTGATTCCATTCCATTCCATTCCATTCCATTCGGTGTGATTAAATTCCCTTCCATTTCATTCCCTTCCATTCCATTCCTTTCCATTCCATTCCATTCCATTCCATTCCATTCGAGTTGATTCCACTCCATTTCATTCCATGCGTGTTGATTCCATTCCCTTCCATTCCATTCCATTCCTTACCATTCCATACCATTCGGATAGATTCCATTCCAGTCCATTCTATTCCATTCCATTCCATTCGGTGTGATTAAATTCCCTTCCATTTCATTCCCTTCCATTCCATTCCATTCCATTCCATTCCGTTCCATTCCATTCCATTCAGGTTGATTACTTTCCATTCCATTCCATTGCATTCCATTCGGGTTGATTCCATTTTATTCCATTGCATTTCATTCCATTCCATTCCATTCCATTCGAGTTGATTCCATCACTTTCCATTCCATTCCATTCCATTGTATTCCATTCCATTCGGGTTGATTCCATTCCATTCCATTCCAATCCATTCCATTCTATTCCATTCGAGTTGATTCCATTCCATTCCATTCCATTGCATTCCATTCCATTCGGGTTGATTCCATTCCATTCCATTTCATTCCATTCCATTCCATTGCATTCCATCCGGGTTGACTCCATTCCATTCCATTCCATTCCATTGCATTCCATTACATTCGGGTTGATTCCATTCCATTCCATTCCATTCCATTGCATTCCATTCGGGTTGATTCCATTCCTTTCCATTCCATTCGACTCCATTCGGGTTGATTCCATACCATTCCATTCCATTCCATTCCATTCCGGTGGATTCCATTCCATTCAATTCCATTCCATTTCATTCTATTCAGGTTGACTCCATTCCATTCCATTCCATTCCATTCCATTCCATTCCATTCGGGTTGATTCCATTCCATTCCATTCGATTCCATTCCATTCTGGTTGATTCCATTCCATTCCATTAAATTCCATTCAGGTTGATTCCATTCCATTCCTTTCCATTCCATTCCATTCCATTCCTTGCCATTTCATTCCATTCCGGTTGATTCCATTCCTTTCCATTCCATTCTGGTTGAATCCATTCCATTCCATTCGATTCCTTTCCATTGCCCTTGATTTGATTCCACTTCATTCCATTCCATTCGGGTTGATTCCATTGCATTCCATTCCATTCCATTCCATTCGGATTGATTGCATTCCATTCCATTCCATTCCATTCCATTCCATTCCATTCGGGTTGATTCCATTCCATTCCATTCCATTCCATTCCAATCCATTCCATTCGTGTTGATTCCATTCCATTCCATTCCATTGAATTCGGGTTGATTCCATTCCATTCCAATTCATTCCATTCCATTCGAGTTGGTTCCACTCCATTCCATTCCATGCGGGTTGATTCCATTCCATTCCATTCCATTCCTTTCCATTCCAATCCATTCGATAGATTCCATTCCATTCCATTCCATTCCATTCCATTCCATTCCAATCGGGTTGATTCCATTCCTTTCCATTCCATTCCACTCCATGCCATTCCACTCGGTTTGATTCCATTCCATACCATTAAATTCCATTCCATTCCATTCCGGTTTATTCCATTCCATTCCATTCCATTCGGGTTGATTCCATTCCATTCCATTCCATTCCATTCGGGTTTTTTCCTTTCCATTCCATTCCCTTCCATTCCATTCGGGTTGATTCCATTCCATTCCATTCCATTCCATTCCATTCCACTCCATTCCATTCGGGTTTATTCCATTTCATTCCACTCCATTCCATTCCGTTCCATTCGAGGTGATTACATCCCATTTCATTCCATTCCATTCCATTTCATTCCATACCATTCCATTCCATTCGATTTGATTCCACTTCACTCCATTCCATTCGGGTTGATTCCAGTCCATTCCATTCCATTTGGATTGATTGCATTCCATTCCATTCCTTTTCATTCCATTCCATTCCGTTCCATTCCACTCCATTCGGGTTGATTCCATTCCATTCCTTTCCATTGGATTCCATTCCATTTGAGTTGATTCCATTGCGTTCCATTCCATTCATTATGATTCGATTCCATTCCATTCCATTGCATTCCATTCCATTCGAGTTGATTCCATTCCATTCCATTGCATTCCATTCCATTCCATTCCATTCGGGTTGATTCCATTCCATTCCATTGCATTTGAGTTGCTTCCATTCCATTTTATTCCATTCCATTCCATTCCATTCCATTCCATTCCATTCCACTCAGGTTGATTCCATTCCGTTACATTCCACTCCACTGCATTCCATTCCATTTAATTCCCCTCCACTCCATTCCATTCCATTCCATTCCACTCGGATTGATTCAATTCCACCCCATTCCATTCAATTACATTCCATTCCAATCCACTCCAATCGGGTTGATTCAATTCCATTCGATTCTATTCCATACCATTCCATCCCGTGCCATTCCATTCCATTCCATTCCATTCGAGTTGATTCCATTCCAATCAATTCCATTAGGGTTGAATCCATTCCATGTCATTCCGTTGCATTCCATTCCATTCGGGTTGATTCCATTCCATTCCATTCCATTCCATTCGGTGTGATTAATTTCCCTTCCATTTCATTCCCTTCCATTCCATTCCTTTCCATTCCATTCCATTCCATTCCATTCGAGTTGATTCCACTCCATTTCATTCCATGCGTGTTGATTCCATTCCCTTCCATTCCATTCCATTCCTTACCATTCCATACCATTCGGATAGATTCCATTCCAGTCCATTCTATTCCATTCCATTCCATTCGGTGTGATTAAATTCCCTTCCATTTCATTCCCTTCCATTCCATTCCATTCCATTCCGTTCCATTCCATTCCATTCGGGTTGACTACTTTCCATTCCATTCCATTGCATTCCATTCGGGTTGATTCCATTCCATTCCGTTCCATTCCATTCCATTCGGGATGATTCCATTGCATTCCATTCCATTCTATTCCATTCCATTCCATTCCATTCCATTCGGGTTGGTTCCTTTCCATTCCATTCCATTCCATTCCCCTCCATTCCATTTCATTCGGGTTTATTCCATTCCATTCCATTCCATTCCATTCCATTCCATTCCATTCCATTCCATTCCATTCCATTCCACTCAGGTTGATTCCATTCCATTACATTCCACTCCACTCCATTCCATTCCATTTCATTCCCCTCCACTCCATTCCATTCCACTCGGATTGATTCAATTCCACCCCATTCCATTCAATTACATTCCATTCCAATCCACTCCAATCGGGTTGATTCAATTCCATTCGATTCTATTCCATACCATTCCATCCCGTGCCATTCCATTCCATTCCATTCGAGTTGATTCCATTCCAATCAATTCCATTAGGGTTGAATCCATTCCATGTCATTCCGTTGCATTCCATTCCATTCGGGTTGATTCCATTCCATTCCATTCCATTCCATTCGGTGTGATTAAATTCCCTTCCATTTCATTCCCTTCCATTCCATTCCTTTCCATTCCATTCCATTCCATTCCATTCCATTCGAGTTGATTCCACTCCATTTCATTCCATGCGTGTTGATTCCATTCCCTTCCATTCCATTCCATTCCTTACCTTTCCATACCATTCGGATAGATTCCATTCCAGTCCATTCTATTCCATTCCATTCCATTCGGTGTGATTAAATTCCCTTCCATTTCATTCCCTTCCATTCCATTCCATTCCATTCCATTCCGTTCCATTCCATTCCATTCTGGTTGATTACTTTCCATTCCATTCCATTGCATTCCATTCGGGTTGATTCCATTTTATTCCATTGCATTTCATTCCATTCCATTCCATTCCATTCGAGTTGATTCCATCACTTTCCATTCCATTCCATTCCATTGTATTCCATTCCATTCGGGTTGATTCCATTCCATTCCATTCCAATCCATTCCATTCTATTCCATTCGAGTTGATTCCATTCCATTCCATTCCATTGCATTCCATTCCATTCGGGTTGATTCCATTCCATTCCATTTCATTCCATTCCATTCCATTGCATTCCATCCGGGTTGACTCCATTCCATTCCATTCCATTCCATTGCATTCCATTACATTCGGGTTGATTCCATTCCATTCCATTCCATTCCATTGCATTCCATTCGGGTTGATTCCATTCCTTTCCATTCCATTCGACTCCATTCGGGTTGATTCCATACCATTCCATTCCATTCCATTCCATTCCGGTGGATTCCATTCCATTCAATTCCATTCCATTTCATTCTATTCAGGTTGATTCCATTCCATTCCATTCCATTCCATTCCATTCCATTCCATTCGGGTTGATTCCATTCCATTCCATTCGATTCCATTCCATTCTGGTTGATTCCATTCCATTCCATTAAATTCCATTCAGGTTGATTCCATTCCATTCCTTTCCATTCCATTCCATTCCATTCCTTGCCATTTCATTCCATTCCGGTTGATTCCATTCCTTTCCATTCCATTCTGGTTGAATCCATTCCATTCCATTCGATTCCATTCCATTGCCCTTGATTTGATTCCACTTCATTCCATTCCATTCGGGTTGATTCCATTGCATTCCATTCCATTCCATTCCATTCGGATTGATTGCATTCCATTCCATTCCATTCCATTCCATTCCATTCCATTCGGGTTGATTCCATTCCATTCCATTCCATTCCATTCCATTCCATTCCAATCCATTCCATTCGTGTTGATTCCATTCCATTCCATTCCATTCCATTGAATTCGGGTTGATTCCATTCCATTCCAATTCATTCCATTCCATTCGAGTTGGTTCCACTCCATTCCATTCCATGCGGGTTGATTCCATTCCATTCCATTCCATTCCTTTCCATTCCAATCCATTCGATAGATTCCATTCCATTCCATTCCATTCCATTCCATTCCATTCCAATCGGGTTGATTCCATTCCTTTCCATTCCATTCCACTCCATGCCATTCCACTCGGTTTCATTCCATTCCATACCATTAAATTCCATTCCATTCCATTCCGGTTTATTCCATTCCATTCCATTCCATTCGGGTTGATTCCATTCCATTCCATTCCATTCCATTCGGGTTTTTTCCTTTCCATTCCATTCCCTTCCATTCCATTCGGGTTGATTCCATTCCATTCCATTCCATTCCATTCCATTCCACTCCATTCCATTCGGGTTTATTCCATTTCATTCCATTCCATTCCATTCCGTTCCATTCGAGGTGATTACATCCCATTTCATTCCATTCCATTCCATTTCATTCCATACCATTCCATTCCATTCGATTTGATTCCACTTCACTCCATTCCATTCGGGTTGATTCCAGTCCATTCCATTCCATTTGGATTGATTGCATTCCATTCCATTCCTTTTCATTCCATTCCATTCCGTTCCATTCCACTCCATTCGGGTTGATTCCATTCCATTCCTTTCCATTGCATTCCATTCCATTTGAGTTGATTCCATTGCGTTCCATTCCATTCATTATGATTCGATTCCATTCCATTCCATTGCATTCCATTCCATTCGAGTTGATTCCATTCCATTCCATTGCATTCCATTCCATTCCATTCCATTCGGGTTGATTCCATTCCATTCCATTGCATTTGAGTTGCTTCCATTCCATTTTATTCCATTCCATTCCATTCCATTCCATTCCATTCCATTCCACTCAGGTTGATTCCATTCCGTTACATTCCACTCCACTGCATTCCATTCCATTTAATTCCCCTCCACTCCATTCCATTCCATTCCATTCCACTCGGATTGATTCAATTCCACCCCATTCCATTCAATTACATTCCATTCCAATCCACTCCAATCGGGTTGATTCAATTCCATTCGATTCTATTCCATACCATTCCATCCCGTGCCATTCCATTCCATTCCATTCCATTCGAGTTGATTCCATTCCAATCAATTCCATTAGGGTTGAATCCATTCCATGTCATTCCGTTGCATTCCATTCCATTCGGGTTGATTCCATTCCATTCCATTCCATTCCATTCCATTCCATTCCATTCGGTGTGATTAATTTCCCTTCCATTTCATTCCCTTCCATTCCATTCCTTTCCATTCCATTCCATTCCATTCCATTCGAGTTGATTCCACTCCATTTCATTCCATGCGTGTTGATTCCATTCCCTTCCATTCCATTCCATTCCTTACCATTCCATACCATTCGGATAGATTCCATTCCAGTCCATTCTATTCCATTCCATTCCATTCGGTGTGATTAAATTCCCTTCCATTTCATTCTCTTCCATTCCATTCCATTCCATTCCATTCCATTCCATTCCGTTCCATTCCATTCCATTCGGGTTGATTACTTTCCATTCCATTCCATTGCATTCCATTCGGGTTGATTCCATTCCATTCCGTTCCATTCCATTCCATTCGGGATGATTCCATTGCATTCCATTCCTTTCCATTCCATTCCATTCCATTCCATTCCATTCGGGTTGGTTCCTTTCCATTCCATTCCATTCCATTCCATTTCATTCGGGTTTATTCCATTCCATTCCATTCCATTCCATTCCATTCCACTCAGGTTGATTCCATTCCATTACATTCCACTCCACTCCATTCCATTCCATTTCATTCCCCTCCACTCCATTCCATTCCATTCCATTCCACTCGGATTGATTCAATTCCACCACATTCCATTCAATTACATTCCATTCCAATCCACTCCAATCGGGTTGATTCAATTCCATTCGATTCTATTCCATACCATTCCATCCCGTGCCATTCCCTTCCATTCCATTCCATTCCTTACCATTCCATACCATTCGGATAGATTCCATTCCAGTCCATTCTAATCCATTCCATTCCATTCGGTGTGATTAAATTCCCTTCCATTTCATTCCCTTCCATTCCATTCCATTCCATTCCGTTCCATTCCATTCCATTCCATTCCATTCCGTTTGATTCCATTCCATTCCATTCCATTCCATTCGCGTTTTTTCCTTTCCATTCCATTCCCTTCCATTCCATTCGGGTTGATTTCATTCCATTCCATTCCATTCCATTCCATTCCATTCGGGTTTATTCCATTTCATTCCATTCCATTCCATTCCATTCCATTCCATTCCGTTCCATTCGAGTTGATTCCATCCCTTTCCATTCCATTCCATTCCATTGTATTCCATTCCATTCGGGTTGATTCCATTCCATTCCATTCCAATCCATTCCATTCTATTCCATTCGAGTTGATTCCATTCCATTCCATTCCATTGCATTCCATTCCATTCGGGTTGATTCCATTCCATTCCATTGCATTCCATCCAGGTTGACTCCATTCCATTCCATTCCATTCCATTGCATTCCATTCCATTCGGGTTGATTCCATTCCATTCCATTCCATTCCATTGCATTCCATTCGGGTTGATTCCATTCCTTTCCATTCCATTCGACTCCATTCGGGTTGATTCCATACCATTCCATTCCATTCCATTCCATTCCATTCCGGTGGATTCCATTCCATTCAATTCCATTCCATTTCATTCCATTCAGGTTGATTCCATTCCATTCCATTCCATTCCATTCGGGTTGATTCCATTCCATTCCATTCCATTCCATTCCATTCTGGTTGATTCCATTCCATTCCATTAAATTCCATTCGGGTTGATTCCATTCCATTCATTTCCATTCCATTCCATTCCATTCCTTTCCATTTCATTCCATTCCGGTTGATTCCATTCCTTTCCATTCCATTCTGGTTGAATCCATTCCATTCCATTCGATTCCATTCCATTGCACTCGATTTGATTCCACTTCATTCCATTCCATTCGGGTTGATTCCATTGCATTCCATTCCATTCCATTCCATTCGGATTGATTGCATTCCATTCCATTTCATTCCATTCCATTCCATTCCATTCCATTCGGGTTGATTCCATTCAATTCCATTCCATTCCATTCCATTCCAATCCATTCCATTCGTGTTGATTCCATTCCATTCCATTCCATTGAATTCGGGTTGATTCCATTCCATTCGAATCCATTCCATTCCATTCGAGTTGGTTCCATTCCATTCCATTCCATGCGGGTTGATTCCATTCCATTCCATTCCATTCCATTCCATTCCATTCCATTCCTTTCCATTCCAATCCATTCGGATAGATTCCATTCCATTCCATTCCATTCCATTCCATTCCATTCCAATCGGGTTGATTCCATTCCTTTCCATTCCATTCCACTCCATGCCATTCCACTCGGTTTGATTCCATTCCATTCCATTCCATTCCATTCCATTCCATTCCATTCCATTCCGGTGTATTCCATTCCATTACATTCCATTCGGGTTGATTCCATTCCATTCCATTCCATTCCATTCGGGTTTTTTCCTTTCCCTTCCATTCCTTTCCATTGCATTCGGGTTGATTCCATTCCATTCCATTCCATTCCATTCCATTCCATTCGGGTTTATTCCGTTTCATTCCATTCCATTCCATTCCGTTCCATTTGAGGTGATTACATCCCATTCCATTCCATTCCATTCCATTCCATTCCATTCCATTCCATTCGATTTGATTCCACTTCACTCCATTCCATTCGGGTTGATTCCAGTCCAGTCCATTCCATTTGGATTGATTGCATTCCATTCCATTCCTTTTCATTCCATTCCATTCCGTTCCATTCCACTCCATTCGGGTTGATTCCATTCCATTCCTTTCCATTACATTCCATTCCATTTGAGTTGATTCCATTCCGTTCCATTCCATTCATGATGATTCGATTCCATTCCATTCCATTGCATTCCATTCCATTCGAGTTGATTCCATTCCATTCCATTGCATTCCATTCCATTCCATTCCATTCGGGTTGATTCCATTCCATTCCATTCCATTCCATTGCATTTGAGTTGCTTCCATTCCATTTTATTCCATTCCATTCCATTACATTCCATTCCATTCCACTCAGGTTGATTCCATTCCATTCCATTCCACTCCACTCCATTCCATTCCATTTCATTCCCCTCCACTCCATTCCATTCCATTCCATTCCACTCGGATTGATTCAATTCCACCCCATTCCATTCAATTACATTCCATTCCAATCCACTCCAATCGGGTTGATTCAATTCCATTCGATTCTATTCCATACCATTCCATCCCGTGCCATTCCATTCCATTCCATTCCATTCGAGTTGATTCCATTGCAATCAATTCCATTAGGGTTGAATCCATTCCATGTCATTCAGTTGCATTCCATTCCATTCGGGTTGATTCCATTCCATTCCATTCCATTCCATTCCATTCCATTCGGTGTGATGAAATTCCCTTCCATTTCATTCCATTCCATTCCATTCCTTTCCATTCCATTCCATTCCATTCCATTCGAGTTGATTCCACTCCATTTCATTCCATGCGTGTTGATTCCATTCCCTTCCATTCCATTCCATTCCTTACCATTCCATACCATTCGGATAGATTCCATTCCAGTCCATTCTATTCCATTCCATTCCATTCGGTGTGATTAAATTCCCTTCCATTTCATTCCCTTCCATTCCATTCCATTCCATTCCATTCCATTCCGTTCCATTCCATTCCATTCGGGTTGACTACTTTCCATTCCATTCCATTGCATTCCATTCGGGTTGTTTCCATTCCATTCCGTTCCATTCCATTCCATTCGGGATGATTCCATTGCATTCCATTCCATTCTATTCCATTCCATTCGATTCCATTCCATTAGGGTTGGTTCCTTTCCATTCCATTCCATTCTATTCCATTCCATTCGATTCCATTCCATTCGGGTTGGTTCCTTTCCATTCCATTCCATTCCATTCCCCTCCATTCCATTTCATTCGGGTTTATTCCATTCCATTCCATTCCACTCAGGTTGATTCCATTCCATTACATTCCACTCCACTCCATTCCATTCCATTTCATTCCCCTCCACTCCATTCCATTCCACTCGGATTGATTCAATTCCACCCCATTCCATTCAATTACATTCCATTCCAATCCACTCCAATCGGGTTGATTCAATTCCATTCGATTCTATTCCATACCATTCCATCCCGTGCCATTCCATTCCATTCCATTCGAGTTGATTCCATTCCAATCAATTCCATTAGGGTTGAATCCATTCCATGTCATTCCGTTGCATTCCATTCCATTCGGGTTGATTCCATTCCATTCCATTCCATTCCATTCGGTGTGATTAAATTCCCTTCCATTTCATTCCCTTCCATTCCATTCCTTTCCATTCCATTCCATTCCATTCCATTCCATTCGAGTTGATTCCACTCCATTTCATTCCATGCGTGTTGATTCCATTCCCTTCCATTCCATTCCATTCCTTACCATTCCATACCATTCGGATAGATTCCATTCCAGTCCATTCTATTCCATTCCATTCCATTCGGTGTGATTAAATTCCCTTCCATTTCATTCCCTTCCATTCCATTCCATTCCGTTCCATTCCATTCCATTCGGGTTGATTACTTTCCATTCCATTCCATTGCATTCCATTCGGGTTGATTCCATTTTATTCCATTGCATTTCATTCCATTCCATTCCATTCCATTCGAGTTGATTCCATCACTTTCCATTCCATTCCATTCCATTGTATTCCATTCCATTCGGGTTGATTCCATCTCATTCCATTCCAATCCATTCCATTCTATTCCATTCGAGTTGATTCCATTCCATTCCATTCCATTGCATTCCATTCCATTCGGGTTGATTCCATTCCATTCCATTTCATTCCATTCCATTCCATTCCATTGCATTCCATCCGGGTTGACTCCATTCCATTCCATTCCATTCCATTGCATTCCATTACATTCGGGTTGATTCCATTCCATTCCATTCCATTCCATTGCATTCCATTCGGGTTGATTCCATTCCTTTCCATTCCATTCGACTCCATTCGGGTTGATTCCATACCATTCCCTTCCATTCCATTCCATTCTGGTGGATTCCATTCCATTCAATTCCATTCCATTTCATTCCATTCAGGTTGATTCCATTCCATTCCATTTGATTCCATTCCATTCTGGTTGATTCCATTCCATTCCATTAAATTCCATTCGGGTTGATTCCATTCCATTCCTTTCCATTCCATTCCATTCCTTTCCATTCCATTCCATTCCATTCCTTTCCATTTCGTTCCATTCCGGTTGATTCCATTCCTTTCCATTCCATTCTGGTTGAATCCATTCCATTCCATTCGATTCCATTCCATTGCACTCGATTTGATTCCCCTTCATTCCATTCCATTCGGGTTGATTCCATTGCATTCCATTCCATTCCATTCCATTCGGATTGATTGCATTCCATTCCATTTCATTCCATTCCATTCCATTCCATTCCATTCGGGTTGATTCCATTCCATTCCATTCCATTCCATTCCATTCCATTCCAATCCATTCCATTCGTGTTGATTCCATTCCATTCCATTCCATTGAATTCGGGTTGATTCCATTCCATTCCAATCCATTTCATTTCATTCGAGTTGGTTCCACTCCATTCCATTCCATGCGGGTTGATTCCATTCCATTCCATTCCATTCCATTCCATTCCATTCCATTCCTTTCCATTCCAATCCATTCGGATAGATTCCATTCCATTCCATTCCATTCCATTCCAATCGGGTTGATTCCATTCCTTTCCATTCAATTCCACTCCATGCCATTCCACTCGGTTTGATTCCATTCCATTCCATTCCATTCCATTCCATTCAATTCCATTCCATTTCATTCTATTCAGGTTGATTCCATTCCATTCCATTCCATTCCATTCCATTCCATTCGGGTTGATTCCATTCCATTCCATTCGATTCCATTCCATTCCATTCCATTCGGTTTGATTCCATGCCATTATATTACATTCAATTCCATTCCATTCGGGTTGATTCCATTCCTTTCCATTCCATTCCACTCCATTCCATTCCATTCGGTTTGATTCCATTCCATTCCATTCCATTCCATTCCATTCCGGTTGATTCCATTCCATTCCATTCCATTCGATTCCATTCCATTCCATTCGGGTTGTTTCCATTCCATTCCATTCCATTCCATTCCATTCCATTCCATTCCATTCGGGTTTATTCCATTTCATTCCATTCCATTCCATTCCGTTCCATTCGAGGTGATTACATCCCATTTCATTCCATTCCATTCCATTCCATTCCATTCCATTCGATTTGATTCCACTTCACTCCATTCCATTCGGGTTGATTCCAGTCCATTCCATTCCATTTGGATTGATTGCATTCCATTCCATTCTTTTTCATTCCATTCCATTCCGTTCCATTCCACTCCATTCGGGTTGATTCCATTCCATTCCTTTCCATTGCATTCCATTCCATTTGAGTTGATTCCATTCCGTTCCATTCCATTCATGATGATTCGATTCCATTCCATTCCATTGCATTCCATTCCATTCGAGTTGATTCCATTCCATTCCATTGCATTCCATTCCATTCCATTCCATTCGGGTTGATTCCATTCCATTCCATTCCATTCCATTGCCTTTGAGTTGCTTCCATTCCATTCCATTCCATTCCATTCCATTCCACTCAGGTTGATTCCATTCCATTCCATTCCACTCCACTCCATTCCGTTCCATTTCATTCCCCTCCACTCCATTCCATTCCATTCCATTCCACTCGGATTGATTCAATTCCACCCCATTCCATTCAATTACATTCCATTCCAATCCACTCCAATCGTGTTGATTCAATTCCATTCGATTCTATTCCATACCATTCCATCCCGTGCCATTCCATTCCATTCCATTCCATTCGAGTTGATTCCATTCCAATCAATTCCATTCGGGTTGAATCCATTCCATGTCATTCCATTGCATTCCATTCCATTCGGGTTGATTCCATTCCATTCCATTCCATTCCATTCCATTCCATTCGGTGTGATTAAATTCCCTTCCATTTCATTCCCTTCCATTCCATTCCATTCCATTCCGTTCCATTCCATTCCATTCCATTCCATTCCGTTTGATTCCATTCCATTCCATTCCATTCCATTCGCGTTTTTTCCTTTCCATTCAATTCCCTTCCATTCCATTCGGGTTGATTTCATTCCATTCCATTCCATTCCATTCCATTCCATTCGGGTTTATTCCATTTCATTCCATTCCATTCCATTCCATTCCATTCCATTCCATTCCATTCCGTTCCATTCGAGTTGATTCCATCCCTTTCCATTCCATTCCATTCCATTGTATTCCATTCCATTCGGGTTGATTCCATTCCATTCCATTCCAATCCATTCCATTCTATTCCATTCGAGTTGATTCCATTCCATTCCATTCCATTGCATTCCATTCCATTCGGGTTGATTCCATTCCATTCCATTGCATTCCATCCGGGTTGACTCCATTCCATTCCATTCCATTCCATTGCATTCCATTCCATTCGGGTTGATTCCATTCCATTCCATTCCATTCCATTGCATTCCATTCGGGTTGATTCCATTCCTTTCCATTCCATTCGACTCCATTCGGGTTGATTTCATACCATTCCATTCCATTCCATTCCATTCCATTCCGGTGGATTCCATTCCATTCAATTCCATTCCATTTCATTCCATTCAGGTTGATTCCATTCCATTCCATTCCATTCCATTCGGGTTGATTCCATTCCATTCCATTCCATTCCATTCCATTCTGGTTGATTCCATTCCATTCCATTAAATTCCATTCGGGTTGATTCCATTCCATTCATTTCCATTCCATTCCATTCCATTCCTTTCCATTTCTTTCCATTCCGGTTGATTCCATTCCTTTCCATTCCATTCTGGTTGAATCCATTCCATTCCATTCGATTCCATTCCATTGCACTCGATTTGATTCCACTTCATTCCATTCCATTCGGGTTGATTCCATTGCATTCCATTCCATTCCATTCCATTCGGATTGATTGCATTCCATTCCATTTCATTCCATTCCATTCCATTCCATTCCATTCGGGTTGATTCCATTCCATTCCATTCCATTCCATTCCATTCCAATCCATTCCATTCGTGTTGATTCCATTCCATTCCATTCCATTGAATTCGGGTTGATTCCATTCCATTCGAATCCATTCCATTCCATTCGAGTTGGTTCCATTCCATTCCATTCCATGCGGGTTGATTCCATTCCATTCCATTCCATTCCATTCCATTCCATTCCATTCCATTCCTTTCCATTCCAATCCATTCGGATAGATTCCATTCCATTCCATTCCATTCCATTCCATTCCATTCCAATCGGGTTGATTCCATTCCTTTCCATTCCATTCCACTCCATGCCATTCCACTCGGTTTGATTCCATTCCATTCCATTCCATTCCATTCCATTCCATTCCATTCCATTCCGGTTTATTCCATTCCATTCCATTCCATTCGGGTTGATTCCATTCCATTCCATTCCATTCCATTCGGGTTTTTTCCTTTCCCTTCCATTCCCTTCCATTGCATTCGGGTTGATTCCATTCCATTCCATTCCATTCCATTCCATTCCATTCCATTCCATTCCATTCGGGTTTATTCCATTTCATTCCATTCCATTCCATTCCGTTCCATTTGAGGTGATTACATCCCATTCCATTCCATTCCATTCCATTCCATTCCATTCCATTCGATTTGATTCCACTTCACTCCATTCCATTCGGGTTGATTCCAGTCCATTCCATTCCATTTGGATTGATTGCATTCCATTCCATTCCTTTTCATTCCATTCCATTCCGTTCCATTCCACTCCATTCGGGTTGATTCCATTCCATTCCTTTCCATTACATTCCATTCCATTTGAGTTGATTCCATTCCGTTCCATTCCATTCATGATGATTCGATTCCATTCCATTCCATTGCATTCCATTCCATTCGAGTTGATTCCATTCCATTCCATTGCATTCCATTCCATTCCATTCCATTCGGGTTGATTCCATTCCATTCCATTCCATTCCATTGCATTTGAGTTGCTTCCATTCCATTTTATTCCATTCCATTCCATTCCATTCCATTCCATTCCATTCCACTCAGGTTGATTCCATTCCATTACATTCCACTCCACTCCATTCCATTCCATTTCATTCCCCTCCACTCCATTCCATTCCATTCCATTCCACTCGGATTGATTCAATTCCACCCCATTCTATTCAATTACATTCCATTCCAATCCACTCCAATCGGGTTGATTCAATTCCATTCGATTCTATTCCATACCATTCCATCCCGTGCCATTCCATTCCATTCCATTCCATTCGAGTTGATTCCATTTCAATCAATTCCATTAGGGTTGAATCCATTCCATGTCATTCCGTTGCATTCCATTCCATTCGGGTTGATTCCATTCCATTCCATTCCATTCCATTCCATTCGGTGTGATGAAATTCCCTTCCATTTCATTCCATTCCATTCCATTCCTTTCCATTCCATTCCATTCCATTCCATTCGAGTTGATTCCACTCCATTTCATTCCATGCGTGTTGATTCCATTCCCTTCCATTCCATTCCATTCCTTACCATTCCATACCATTCGGATAGATTCCATTCCAGTCCATTCTATTCCATTCCATTCCATTCGGTGTGATTAAATTCCCTTCCATTTCATTCCCTTCCATTCCATTCCATTCCATTCCATTCCATTCCATTCCATTCCAATCGGGTTGATTCCATTCCTTTCCATTCCATTCCACTCCATGCCATTCCACTCGGTTTGATTCCATTCCATTCCATTCCATTCCATTCCATTCAATTCCATTCCATTTCATTCTATTCAGGTTGATTCCATTCCATTCCATTCCATTCCATTCCATTCCATTCGGGTTGATTCCATTCCATTCCATTCGATTCCATTCCATTCCATTCCATTCGGTTTGATTCCATGCCATTATATTACATTCAATTCCATTCCATTCGGGTTGATTCCATTCCTTTCCATTCCATTCCACTCCATTCCATTCCATTCGGTTTGATTCCATTCCATTCCATTCCATTCCATTCCATTCCGGTTGATTCCATTCCATTCCATTCCATTCGATTCCATTCCATTCCATTCGGGTTGTTTCCATTCCATTCCATTCCATTCCATTCCATTCCATTCCATTCCATTCGGGTTTATTCCATTTCATTCCATTCCATTCCATTCCGTTCCATTCGAGGTGATTACATCCCATTTCATTCCATTCCATTCCATTCCATTCCATTCCATTCGATTTGATTCCACTTCACTCCATTCCATTCGGGTTGATTCCAGTCCATTCCATTCCATTTGGATTGATTGCATTCCATTCCATTCTTTTTCATTCCATTCCATTCCGTTCCATTCCACTCCATTCGGGTTGATTCCATTCCATTCCTTTCCATTGCATTCCATTCCATTTGAGTTGATTCCATTCCGTTCCATTCCATTCATGATGATTCGATTCCATTCCATTCCATTGCATTCCATTCCATTCGAGTTGATTCCATTCCATTCCATTGCATTCCATTCCATTCCATTCCATTCGGGTTGATTCCATTCCATTCCATTCCATTCCATTGCCTTTGAGTTGCTTCCATTCCATTCCATTCCATTCCATTCCATTCCACTCAGGTTGATTCCATTCCATTCCATTCCACTCCACTCCATTCCGTTCCATTTCATTCCCCTCCACTCCATTCCATTCCATTCCATTCCACTCGGATTGATTCAATTCCACCCCATTCCATTCAATTACATTCCATTCCAATCCACTCCAATCGTGTTGATTCAATTCCATTCGATTCTATTCCATACCATTCCATCCCGTGCCATTCCATTCCATTCCATTCCATTCGAGTTGATTCCATTCCAATCAATTCCATTCGGGTTGAATCCATTCCATGTCATTCCATTGCATTCCATTCCATTCGGGTTGATTCCATTCCATTCCATTCCATTCCATTCCATTCCATTCGGTGTGATTAAATTCCCTTCCATTTCATTCCCTTCCATTCCATTCCATTCCATTCCGTTCCATTCCATTCCATTCCATTCCATTCCGTTTGATTCCATTCCATTCCATTCCATTCCATTCGCGTTTTTTCCTTTCCATTCAATTCCCTTCCATTCCATTCGGGTTGATTTCATTCCATTCCATTCCATTCCATTCCATTCCATTCGGGTTTATTCCATTTCATTCCATTCCATTCCATTCCATTCCATTCCATTCCATTCCATTCCGTTCCATTCGAGTTGATTCCATCCCTTTCCATTCCATTCCATTCCATTGTATTCCATTCCATTCGGGTTGATTCCATTCCATTCCATTCCAATCCATTCCATTCTATTCCATTCGAGTTGATTCCATTCCATTCCATTCCATTGCATTCCATTCCATTCGGGTTGATTCCATTCCATTCCATTGCATTCCATCCGGGTTGACTCCATTCCATTCCATTCCATTCCATTGCATTCCATTCCATTCGGGTTGATTCCATTCCATTCCATTCCATTCCATTGCATTCCATTCGGGTTGATTCCATTCCTTTCCATTCCATTCGACTCCATTCGGGTTGATTTCATACCATTCCATTCCATTCCATTCCATTCCATTCTGGTGGATTCCATTCCATTCAATTCCATTCCATTTCATTCCATTCAGGTTGATTCCATTCCATTCCATTCCATTCCATTCGGGTTGATTCCATTCCATTCCATTCCATTCCATTCCATTCTGGTTGATTCCATTCCATTCCATTAAATTCCATTCGGGTTGATTCCATTCCATTCATTTCCATTCCATTCCATTCCATTCCTTTCCATTTCTTTCCATTCCGGTTGATTCCATTCCTTTCCATTCCATTCTGGTTGAATCCATTCCATTCCATTCGATTCCATTCCATTGCACTCGATTTGATTCCACTTCATTCCATTCCATTCGGGTTGATTCCATTGCATTCCATTCCATTCCATTCCATTCGGATTGATTGCATTCCATTCCATTTCATTCCATTCCATTCCATTCCATTCCATTCGGGTTGATTCCATTCCATTCCATTCCATTCCATTCCATTCCAATCCATTCCATTCGTGTTGATTCCATTCCATTCCATTCCATTGAATTCGGGTTGATTCCATTCCATTCGAATCCATTCCATTCCATTCGAGTTGGTTCCATTCCATTCCATTCCATGCGGGTTGATTCCATTCCATTCCATTCCATTCCATTCCATTCCATTCCATTCCTTTCCATTCCAATCCATTCGGATAGATTCCATTCCATTCCATTCCATTCCATTCCATTCCATTCCATTCCATTCCAATCGGGTTGATTCCATTCCTTTCCATTCCATTCCACTCCATGCCATTCCACTCGGTTTGATTCCATTCCATTCCATTCCATTCCATTCCATTCCATTCCATTCCATTCCGGTTTATTCCATTCCATTCCATTCCATTCGGGTTGATTCCATTCCATTCCATTCCATTCCATTCGGGTTTTTTCCTTTCCCTTCCATTCCCTTCCATTGCATTCGGGTTGATTCCATTCCATTCCATTCCATTCCATTCCATTCCATTCCATTCCATTCCATTCCATTCCATTCGGGTTTATTCCATTTCATTCCATTCCATTCCATTCCGTTCCATTTGAGGTGATTACATCCCATTCCATTCCATTCCATTCCATTCCATTCCATTCCATTCGATTTGATTCCACTTCACTCCATTCCATTCGGGTTGATTCCAGTCCATTCCATTCCATTTGGATTGATTGCATTCCATTCCATTCCTTTTCATTCCATTCCATTCCGTTCCATTCCACTCCATTCGGGTTGATTCCATTCCATTCCTTTCCATTACATTCCATTCCATTTGAGTTGATTCCATTCCGTTCCATTCCATTCATGATGATTCGATTCCATTCCATTCCATTGCATTCCATTCCATTCGAGTTGATTCCATTCCATTCCATTGCATTCCATTCCATTCCATTCCATTCGGGTTGATTCCATTCCATTCCATTCCATTCCATTGCATTTGAGTTGCTTCCATTCCATTTTATTCCATTCCATTCCATTCCATTCCATTCCATTCCATTCCACTCAGGTTGATTCCATTCCATTACATTCCACTCCACTCCATTCCATTCCATTTCATTCCCCTCCACTCCATTCCATTCCATTCCATTCCACTCGGATTGATTCAATTCCACCCCATTCTATTCAATTACATTCCATTCCAATCCACTCCAATCGGGTTGATTCAATTCCATTCGATTCTATTCCATACCATTCCATCCCGTGCCATTCCATTCCATTCCATTCCATTCGAGTTGATTCCATTTCAATCAATTCCATTAGGGTTGAATCCATTCCATGTCATTCCGTTGCATTCCATTCCATTCGGGTTGATTCCATTCCATTCCATTCCATTCCATTCCATTCGGTGTGATGAAATTCCCTTCCATTTCATTCCATTCCATTCCATTCCTTTCCATTCCATTCCATTCCATTCCATTCGAGTTGATTCCACTCCATTTCATTCCATGCGTGTTGATTCCATTCCCTTCCATTCCATTCCATTCCTTACCATTCCATACCATTCGGATAGATTCCATTCCAGTCCATTCTATTCCATTCCATTCCATTCGGTGTGATTAAATTCCCTTCCATTTCATTCCCTTCCATTCCATTCCATTCCATTCCATTCCATTCCGTTCCATTCCATTCCATTCGGGTTGACTACTTTCCATTCCATTCCATTGCATTCCATTCGGGTTGATTCCATTCCATTCCGTTCCATTCCATTCCATTCGGGATGATTCCATTGCATTCCATTCCATTCTATTCCATTCCATTCGATTCCATTCCATTCGGGTTGGTTCCTTTCCATTCCATTCCATTCCATTCCCCTCCATTCCATTTCATTCGGGTTTATTCCATTCCATTCCATTCCATTCCATTCCATTCCACTCAGGTTGATTCCATTCCATTACATTCCACTCCACTCCATTCCATTCCATTTCATTCCCCTCCACTCCATTCCATTCCACTCGGATTGATTCAATTCCACCCCATTCCATTCAATTACATTCCATTCCAATCCACTCCAATCGGGTTGATTCAATTCCATTCGATTCTATTCCATACCATTCCATCCCGTGCCATTCCATTCCATTCCATTCGAGTTGATTCCATTCCAATCAATTCCATTAGGGTTGAATCCATTCCATGTCATTCCGTTGCATTCCATTCCATTCGGGTTGATTCCATTCCATTCCATTCCATTCCATTCGGTGTGATTAAATTCCCTTCCATTTCATTCCCTTCCATTCCATTCCTTTCCATTCCATTCCATTCCATTCCATTCCATTCGAGTTGATTCCACTCCATTTCATTCCATGCGTGTTGATTCCATTCCCTTCCATTCCATTCCATTCCTTACCATTCCATACCATTCGGATAGATTCCATTCCAGTCCATTCTATTCCATTCCATTCCATTCGGTGTGATTAAATTCCCTTCCATTTCATTCCCTTCCATTCCATTCCATTCCATTCCATTCCGTTCCATTCCATTCCATTCGGGTTGATTACTTTCCATTCCATTCCATTGCATTCCATTCGGGTTGATTCCATTTTATTCCATTGCATTTCATTCCATTCCATTCCATTCCATTCGAGTTGATTCCATCACTTTCCATTCCATTCCATTCCATTGTATTCCATTCCATTCGGGTTGATTCCATTCCATTCCATTCCAATCCATTCCATTCTATTCCATTCGAGTTGATTCCATTCGATTCCATTCCATTGCATTCCATTCCATTCGGGTTGATTCCATTCCATTCCATTTCATTCCATTCCATTCCATTGCATTCCATCCGGGTTGACTCCATTCCATTCCATTCCATTCCATTGCATTCCATTACATTCGGGTTGATTCCATTCCATTCCATTCCATTCCATTGCATTCCATTCGGGTTGATTCCATTCCTTTCCATTCCATTCGACTCCATTCGGGTTGATTCCATACCATTCCATTCCATTCCATTCCATTCCGGTGGATTCCATTCCATTCAATTCCATTCCATTTCATTCTATTCAGGTTGATTCCATTCCATTCCATTCCATTCCATTCCATTCCATTCCATTCCATTCCATTCGGGTTGATTCCATTCCATTCCATTCGATTCCATTCCATTCCATTCCTTTCGGTTTGATTCCATGCCATTATATTACATTCAATTCCATTCCATTCGGGTTGATTCCATTCCTTTCCATTCCATTCCACTCCATTCCATTCCATTCGGTTTGATTCCATTCCATTCCATTCCATTCCATTCCATTCCGGTTGATTCCATTCCATTCCATTCCATTCGATTCCATTCCATTCCATTCGGGTTGTTTCCATTCCATTCCATTCCATTCCATTCCATTCCATTCCATTCCATTCGGGTTTATTCCATTTCATTCCATTCCATTCCATTCCGTTCCATTCGAGGTGATTACATCCCATTTCATTCCATTCCATTCCATTCCATTCCATTCCATTCCATTCGATTTGATTCCACTTCACTCCATTCCATTCGGGTTGATTCCAGTCCATTCCATTCCATTTGGATTGATTGCATTCCATTCCATTCTTTTTCATTCCATTCCATTCCGTTCCATTCCACTCCATTCGGGTTGATTCCATTCCATTCCTTTCCATTGCATTCCATTCCATTTGAGTTGATTCCATTCCGTTCCATTCCATTCATGATGATTCGATTCCATTCCATTCCATTGCATTCCATTCCATTCGAGTTGATTCCATTCCATTCCATTGCATTCCATTCCATTCCATTCCATTCGGGTTGATTCCATTCCATTCCATTCCATTCCATTGCCTTTGAGTTGCTTCCATTCCATTCCATTCCATTCCATTCCATTCCACTCAGGTTGATTCCATTCCATTCCATTCCACTCCACTCCATTCCGTTCCATTTCATTCCCCTCCACTCCATTCCATTCCATTCCATTCCACTCGGATTGATTCAATTCCACCCCATTCCATTCAATTACATTCCATTCCAATCCACTCCAATCGGGTTGATTCAATTCCATTCGATTCTATTCCATACCATTCCATCCCGTGCCATTCCATTCCATTCCATTCCATTCGAGTTGATTCCATTCCAATCAATTCCATTCGGGTTGAATCCATTCCATGTCATTCCATTGCATTCCATTCCATTCGGGTTGATTCCATTCCATTCCATTCCATTCCATTCGGTGTGATTAAATTCCCTTCCATTTCATTCCCTTCCATTCCATTCCATTCCATTCCGTTCCATTCCATTCCATTCGGGTTAATTACTTTCCATTCCACTCCATTGCATTCCATTCCATTCCATTCCATTCCATTCCATTCCATTCCATTCCATTCCATTCGGGTTGGTTCCTTTCCATTCCATTCCATTCCCCTCCATTCCATTTCATTCGGGTTTATTCCATTCCATTCCATTCCATTCGAGTTGATTGCACTCCATTTCATTCCATGAGGGTTGATTCCATTCCCTTCCATTCCATTCCATTCCTTACCATTCCATTCCTTTCGGATAGATTCCATTCCATTCCATTCTATTCCATTCCATTCCATTCCATTCGGTTTGATTCCATTCCATTCCATTCCATTCAATTCCATTCCATTCGGGTTGATTCCATTCCTTTCCATTCCATTCCACTCCCTTCCATTCCATTCGGTTTGATTCCATTCCCTTCCATTCCATTCCATTCCATTCCATTCCGGTTGATTCCATTCCATGCCATTCCATTCGATTGCATTCCATTCCATTCGGGTTGCTTCCATTCCATTGCATTCCATTCCACTCCATTCAGGTTGATTCCTTTCCATTCCTTTCCATTGCATTCCATTCCATTTGAGTTGATTCCATTCCGTTCCATTCCATTCGTGATGATTCGATTCCATTCCATTCCATTGCATTCCATTCCATTCGAGTTGATTCCATTCCATTCCATTGCATTCCATTCCATTCCATTCCATTCCATTCGGGTTGATTCCATTCCATTCCATTCCATTGCATTGCATTTGAGTTGCTTCCATTCCATTTTATTCCATTCCATTCCATTCCATTCCATTATACTCCACTCAGGTTGATTCCATTCCATTCCATTCCACTCCACTCCATTCCATTCCATTTCATTCCCCTCCACTCCATTCCATTTCATTCCATTCCACTCGGATTGATTCAATTCCACCCCATTCCATTCAATTACATTCCATTCCAATCCACTCCAATCGTGTTGATTCAATTCCATTCGATTCTATTCCATGCCATTCCATCCCGTGCCATTCCATTCCATTCCATTCCATTCGAGTTGATTCCATTCCAATCAATTCCATTCGGGTTGAATCCATTCCATGTCATTCAGTTGCATTCCATTCCATTCGGGTTGATTCCATTCCATTCCATTCCATTCCATTCCATTCGGTGTGATGAAATTCCCTTCCATTTCATTCCATTCCATTCCATTCCTTTCCATTCCATTCCATTCCATTCCATTCGAGTTGATTCCACTCCATTTCATTCCATGCGTGTTGATTCCATTCCCTTCCATTCCATTCCATTCCTTACCATTCCATACCATTCGGATAGATTCCATTCCAGTCCATTCTATTCCATTCCATTCCATTCGGTGTGATTAAATTCCCTTCCATTTCATTCCCTTCCCTTCCATTCCATTCCATTCCATTCCATTCCATTCCGTTCCATTCCATTCCATTCGGGTTGACTACTTTCCATTCCATTCCATTGCATTCCATTCGGGTTGATTCCATTCCATTCCGTTCCATTCCATTCCATTCGGGATGATTCCATTGCATTCCATTCCATTCTATTCCATTCCATTCGATTCCATTCCATTCGGGTTGGTTCCTTTCCATTCCATTCCATTCCATTCCCCTCCATTCCATTTCATTCGGGTTTATTCCATTCCATTCCATTCCATTCCATTCCATTCCACTCAGGTTGATTCCATTCCATTACATTCCACTCCACTCCATTCCATTCCATTTCATTCCCCTCCACTCCATTCCATTCCACTCGGATTGATTCAATTCCACCCCATTCCATTCAATTACATTCCATTCCAATCCACTCCAATCGGGTTGATTCAATTCCATTCGATTCTATTCCATACCATTCCATCCCGTGCCATTCCATTCCATTCCATTCGAGTTGATTCCATTCCAATCAATTCCATTAGGGTTGAATCCATTCCATGTCATTCCGTTGCATTCCATTCCATTCGGGTTGATTCCATTCCATTCCATTCCATTCCATTCGGTGTGATTAAATTCCCTTCCATTTCATTCCCTTCCATTCCATTCCTTTCCATTCCATTCCATTCCATTCCATTCCATTCGAGTTGATTCCACTCCATTTCATTCCATGCGTGTTGATTCCATTCCCTTCCATTCCATTCCATTCCTTACCATTCCATACCATTCGGATAGATTCCATTCCAGTCCATTCTATTCCATTCCATTCCATTCGGTGTGATTAAATTCCCTTCCATTTCATTCCCTTCCATTCCATTCCATTCCATTCCATTCCGTTCCATTCCATTCCATTCGGGTTGATTACTTTCCATTCCATTCCATTGCATTCCATTCGGGTTGATTCCATTTTATTCCATTGCATTTCATTCCATTCCATTCCATTCCATTCGAGTTGATTCCATCACTTTCCATTCCATTCCATTCCATTGTATTCCATTCCATTCGGGTTGATTCCATTCCATTCCATTCCAATCCATTCCATTCTATTCCATTCGAGTTGATTCCATTCGATTCCATTCCATTGCATTCCATTCCATTCGGGTTGATTCCAATCCATTCCATTTCATTCCATTCCATTCCATTGCATTCCATCCGGGTTGACTCCATTCCATTCCATTCCATTCCATTGCATTCCATTACATTCGGGTTGATTCCATTCCATTCCATTCCATTCCATTGCATTCCATTCGGGTTGATTCCATTCCTTTCCATTCCATTCGACTCCATTCGGGTTGATTCCATACCATTCCATTCCATTCCATTCCATTCCGGTGGATTCCATTCCATTCAATTCCATTCCATTTCATTCTATTCAGGTTGATTCCATTCCATTCCATTCCATTCCATTCCATTCCATTCCATTCGGGTTGATTCCATTCCATTCCATTCGATTCCATTCCATTCCATTCCATTCGGTTTGATTCCATGCCATTATATTACATTCAATTCCATTCCATTCGGGTTGATTCCATTCCTTTCCATTCCATTCCACTCCATTCCATTCCATTCGGTTTGATTCCATTCCATTCCATTCCATTCCATTCCATTCCATTCCATTCCATTCCATTCCGGTTGATTCCATTCCATTCCATTTCATTCGATTCCATTCCATTCCATTCGGGTTGTTTCCATTCCATTCCATTCCATTCCATTCCATTCCATTCCATTCCATTCGGGTTTATTCCATTTCATTCCATTCCATTCCATTCCGTTCCATTCGAGGTGATTACATCCCATTTCATTCCATTCCATTCCATTCCATTCCATTCCATTCGATTTGATTCCACTTCACTCCATTCCATTCGGGTTGATTCCAGTCCATTCCATTCCATTTGGATTGATTGCATTCCATTCCATTCTTTTTCATTCCATTCCATTCCGTTCCATTCCACTCCATTCGGGTTGATTCCATTCCATTCCTTTCCATTGCATTCCATTCCATTTGAGTTGATTCCATTCCGTTCCATTCCATTCATGATGATTCGATTCCATTCCATTCCATTGCATTCCATTCCATTCGAGTTGATTCCATTCCATTCCATTGCATTCCATTCCATTCCATTCCATTCGGGTTGATTCCATTCCATTCCATTCCATTCCATTGCCTTTGAGTTGCTTCCATTCCATTCCATTCCATTCCATTCCATTCCACTCAGGTTGATTCCATTCCATTCCATTCCACTCCACTCCATTCCGTTCCATTTCATTCCCCTCCACTCCATTCCATTCCATTCCATTCCACTCGGATTGATTCAATTCCACCCCATTCCATTCAATTACATTCCATTCCAATCCACTCCAATCGGGTTGATTCAATTCCATTCGATTCTATTCCATACCATTCCATCCCGTGCCATTCCATTCCATTCCATTCCATTCGAGTTGATTCCATTCCAATCAATTCCATTCGGGTTGAATCCATTCCATGTCATTCCATTGCATTCCATTCCATTCGGGTTGATTCCATTCCATTCCATTCCATTCCATTCAGTGTGATTAAATTCCCTTCCATTTCATTCCCTTCCATTCCATTCCATTCCATTCCGTTCCATTCAATTCCATTCGGGTTAATTACTTTCCATTCCACTCCATTGCATTCCATTCCATTCCATTCCATTCCATTCCATTCCATTCCATTCCATTCCATTCGGGTTGGTTCTTTCCATTCCATTCCATTCCCCTCCATTCCATTTCATTCGGGTTTATTCCATTCCATTCCATTCCATTCGAGTTGATTGCACTCCATTTCATTCCATGAGGGTTGATTCCATTCCCTTCCATTCCATTCCATTCCTTACCATTCCATTCCTTTCGGATAGATTCCATTCCATTCCATTCCATTCCATTCCATTCCATTCCATTCCATTCGGTTTGATTCCATTCCATTCCATTCCATTCAATTCCATTCCATTCGGGTTGATTCCATTCCTTTCCATTCCATTCCACTCCCTTCCATTCCATTCGGTTTGATTCCATTCCCTTCCATTCCATTCCATTCCATTCCATTCCGGTTGATTCCATTCCATTCCATTCCATTCGATTGCATTCCATTCCATTCGGGTTGCTTCCATTCCATTGCATTCCATTCCACTCCATTCAGGTTGATTCCTTTCCATTCCTTTCCATTGCATTCCATTCCATTTGAGTTGATTCCATTCCGTTCCATTCCATTCGTGATGATTCGATTCCATTCCATTCCATTGCATTCCATTCCATTCGAGTTGATTCCATTCCATTCCATTGCATTCCATTCCATTCCATTCCATTCCATTCGGGTTGATTCCATTCCATTCCATTCCATTGCATTGCATTTGAGTTGCTTCCATTCCATTTTATTCCATTCCATTCCATTCCATTCCATTATACTCCACTCAGGTTGATTCCATTCCATTCCACTCCACTCCATTCCATTCCATTTCATTCCCCTCCACTCCATTCCATTTCATTCCATTCCACTCGGATTGATTCAATTCCACCCCATTCCATTCAATTACATTCCATTCCAATCCACTCCAATCGTGTTGATTCAATTCCATTCGATTCTATTCCATGCCATTCCATCCCGTGCCATTCCATTCCATTCCATTCCATTCGAGTTGATTCCATTCCAATCAATTCCATTCGGGTTGAATCCATTCCATGTCATTCCATTGCATTCCATTCCATTCGGGTTGATTCCATTCCATTCCATTCCATTCCATTCCATTCGGTGTGATTAAATTCCCTTCCATTTCATTCCCTTCCATTCCATTCCATTCCATCCCGTTCCATTCCATTCCATTCCATTCCATTCCGTTTGATTCCATTCCATTCCATTCCATTCCATTCGCGTTTTTTCCTTTCCATTCCATTCCCTTCCATTCCATTCGGGTTGATTTCATTCCATTCCATTCCATTCCATTCCATTCCATTCCATTCCATTCCGTTCCATTCGAGTTGATTCCATCCCTTTCCATTCCATTCCATTCCATTGTATTCCATTCCATTCGGGTTGATTCCATTCCATTCCATTCCAATCCATTCCATTCTATTCCATTCGAGTTGATTCCATTCCATTCCATTCCATTGCATTCCATTCCATTCGGGTTGATTCCATTCCATTCCATTGCATTCCATCCGGGTTGACTCCATTCCATTCCATTCCATTCCATTGCATTCCATTCCATTCGGGTTGATTCCATTCCATTCCATTCCATTCCATTGCATTCCATTCGGGTTGATTCCATTCTTTTCCATTCCATTCGACTCCATTCGGGTTGATTCCATACCATTCCATTCCATTCCATTCAATTCCATTCCGGTGGATTCCATTCCATTCAATTCCATTCCATTTCATTCCATTCAGGTTGATTCCATTCCATTCCATTCCATTCCATTCGGGTTGATTCCATTCCGTTCCATTCCATTCCATTCGGGTTAATTACTTTCCATTCCATTCCATTGCATTCCATTCCATTCCATTCCATTCCATTCCATTCCATTCCATTCGGGTTGGTTCCTTTCCATTCCATTCCATTCCCCTCCATTCCATTTCATTCGTGTTTATTCCATTCCATTCCATTCCATTCGAGTTGATTCCACTCCATTTCATTCCATGAGGGTTGATTCCATTCCCTTCCATTCCATTCCATTCCTTACCATTCCATTCCTTTCGGATAGATTCCATTCCATTCCATTCTATTCCATTCCATTCCATTCCATTCGGTTTGATTCCATTCCATTCCATTCCATTCCATTCAATTCCATTCCATTCGGGTTGATTCCATTCCTTTCCATTCCATTCCACTCCATTCCATTCCATTCGGTTTGATTCCATTCCCTTCCATTCCATTCCATTCCATTCCATTCCGGTTGATTCCATTCCATTCCATTCCTTTCGATTCCATTCCATTCCATTCGGGTTGCTTCCATTCCATTCCATTCCATTCCATTCCACTCCATTCGGGTTGATTCCATTCCATTCCTTTCCATTGCATTCCATTCCATTTGAGTTGATTCCATTCCGTTCCATTCCATTCGTGATGATTCGATTCCATTCCATTCCATTGCATTCCATTCCATTCGAGTTGATTCCATTCCATTCCTTTGCATTCCATTCCATTCCATTCGATTCCATTCGGGTTGATTCCATTCCGTTCCATTCCATTGCATTGCATTTGAGTTGCTTCCATTCCATTTTATTCCATTCCATTCCATTCCATTCCATTCCATTACACTCCACTCAGGTTGATTCCATTCCATTCCATTCCACTCCACTCCATTCCATTCCATTTCATTCCCCTCCACTCCATTCCATTCCATTCCATTCCACTCGGATTGATTCAATTCCACCCCATTCCATTCAATTACATTCCATTCCAATCCACTCCAATCGGGTTGATTCAATTCCATTCGATTCTATTCCATACCATTCCATCCCGTGCCATTCCATTCCATTCCATTCCATTCGAGTTGATTCCATTCCAATCAAATCCATTCGGGTTGAATCCATTCCATGTCATTCCATTGCATTCCATTCCATTCAGGTTGATTCCATTCCATTCCATTCCATTCCATTCCATTCCATTCCATTCGGTGTGATTAAATTCCCTTCCATTTCATTCCCTTCCATTCCATTCCATTCCATTCCGTTCCATTCCATTCCATTCCATTCCATTCGGTTTGATTCCATTCCATTCCATTCCATTCCATTCCATTCCATTCGGGTTTTTTCCTTTCCATTCCATTCACTTCCATTCCATTCGGGTTGATTTCATTCCATTCCATTCCAGTCCATTCCATTCCATTCGGGTTTATTCCATTTCATTCCATTCCATTCCATTCCATTCCATTCCATTCCATTCCATTCCATTCGAGTTGATTCCATCCCTTTCCATTCCTTTCCATTCCATTGTATTCCATTCCATTCGTGTTGATTCCATCTCATTCCATTCCAATCCATTCCATTCTATTCCATTCGAGTTGATTCCATTCCATTCCATTCCATTGCATTCCATTCCATTCGGGTTGATTCCATTCCATTCTATTTCATTCCATTCCATTCCATTCCATTGCATTCCATCCGGGTTGACTCCATTCCATTCCATTCCATTCCATTGCATTCCATTACATTCGGGTTGATTCCATTCCATTCCATTCCATTCCATTGCATTCCATTCGGGTTGATTCCATTCCTTTCCATTCCATTCGACTCCATTCGGGTTGATTCCATACCATTCCCTTCCATTCCATTCCATTCTGGTGGATTCCATTCCATTCAATTCCATTCCATTTCATTCCATTCAGGTTGATTCCATTCCATTCCATTTGATTCCATTCCATTCTGGTTGATTCCATTCCATTCCATTAAATTCCATTCGGGTTGATTCCATTCCATTCCTTTCCATTCCATTCCATTCCTTTCCATTCCATTCCATTCCATTCCTTTCCATTTCATTCCATTCCGGTTGATTCCATTCCTTTCCATTCCATTCTGGTTGAATCCATTCCATTCCATTCGATTCCATTCCATTGCACTCGATTTGATTCCCCTTCATTCCATTCCATTCGGGTTGATTCCATTGCATTCCATTCCATTCCATTCCATTCGGATTGATTGCATTCCATTCCATTTCATTCCATTCCATTCCATTCCATTCAATTCGGGTTGATTCCATTCCATTCCATTCCATTCCATTCCATTCCATTCCAATCCATTCCATTCGTGTTGATTCCATTCCATTCCATTCCATTGAATTCGGGTTGATTCCATTCCATTCCAATCCATTTCATTCCATTCGAGTTGGTTCCACTCCATTCCATTCCATGCGGGTTGATTCCATTCCATTCCATTCCATTCCATTCCATTCCATTCCATTCCATTCCTTTCCATTCCAATCCATTCGGATAGATTCCATTCCATTCCATTCCATTCCATTCCATTCCAATCGGGTTGATTCCATTCCTTTCCATTCCATTCCACTCCATGCCATTCCACTCGGTTTGATTCCATTCCATTCCATTCCATTCCATTCCATTCCATTCCATTCCATTCTGGTTTATTCCATTCAATTCCATTCCATTCCATTCCATTCCATTCCATTCCATTCTGGTTTATTCCATTCCATTCCATTCCATTCGGGTTGATTCCATTCCATTCCATTCCATTCCATTCGGGTTTTTTCCTTTCCATTCCATTCCCTTCCATTCCATTCGGGTTGATTCCATTCCATTCCATTCCATTCCATTCCATTCCATTCGGGTTTATTCCATTTCATATCATTCCATTCAATTCCGTTCCATTCGAGGTGATTACAACCCATTTCATTCCATTCCATTCCATTCCATTCCATTCCATTCCATTCCATTCCAATCGGGTTGATTCCATTCCTTTCCATTCCATTCCACTCCATGCCATTCCACTCGGTTTGATTCCATTCCATTCCATTCCATTCCATTCCATTCCATTCCATTCCATTCCATTCCATTCTGGTTTATTCCATTCCATTCCATTCCATTCGGGTTGATTCCATTCCATTCCATTCCATTCCATTCGGGTTTTTTCCTTTCCATTCCATTCCCTTCCATTCCATTCGGGTTGATTCCAGTCCATTCCATTCCATTTGGATTGATTGCATTCCATTCCATTCCTTTTCATTCCATTCCATTCCGTTCAATTCCACTCCATTCGGGTTGATTCCATTCCATTCCTTTCCATTGCATTCCATTCCATTTGAGTTGATTCCATTCCGTTCCATTCCATTCATGATGATTCCATTACATTCCATTCCATTGCATTCCATTCCATTCGAGTTGATTCCATTCCATTCCATTGCATTCCATTCCATTCCATTCCTTTCGGGTTGATTCCATTCCATTCCATTCCATTCCATTGCATTTGAGTTGCTTCCATTCCATTTTATTCCATTCCATTCCATTCCATTCCATTCCACTCAGGTTGATTCCATTCCATTACATTCCACTCCACTCCATTCCATTCCATTTCATTCCCCTCCACTCCATTCCATTCCATTCCATTCCACTCGTATTGATTCAATTCCACCCCATTCCATTCAATTACATTCCATTCCATTCCACTCCAATCGGGTTGACTCAATTCCATTCGATTCTATTCCATACCATTCCATCCCGTGCCATTCCATTCCATTCCATTCCATTCGAGTTGATTCCATTCCAATCAATTCCATTAGTGTTGAATCCATTCCATGTCATTCCGTTGCATTCCATTCCATTCGGGTTGATTCCATTCCATTCCATTCCATTCGGTGTGATTAAATTCCCTTCCATTTCATTCCCTTCCATTCCATTCCTTTCCATTCCATTCCATTCCATTCGAGTTGATTCCACTCCATTTCATTCCATGCGTGTTGATTCCATTCCCTTCCATTCCATTCCATTCCTTACCATTCCATACCATTCGGATAGATTCCATTCCAGTCCATTCTATTCCATTCCATTCCATTCGGTGTGATTAAATTCCCTTCCATTTCATTCCCTTCCATTCCATTCCATTCCATTCCATTCCATTCCATTCCATTCCATTCGGGTTGATTACTTTCCATTCCATTGCATTGCATTCCATTCTGGTTGATTCCATTCCATTCCGTTCCATTCCATTCCATTCGGGATGATTCCATTGCATTCCATTCCATTCCATTCCATTCCATTCGATTCCATTCCATTCGGGTTGGTTCCTTTCCATTCCATTCCATTCCATTCCCCTCCATTCCATTTCATTCGGGTTTATTCCATTCCATTCCATTCCATTCCATTCCATTCCATTCCATTCCACTCAGGTTGATTCCATTCCATTCCATTCCACTCCACTCCATTCCAGTCCATTTCATTCCCCTCCACTCCATTCCATTCCATTCCATTCCACTCGGATTGATTCAATTCCACCCCATTCCATTCAATTACATTCCATTCCAATCCACTCCAATCGGGTTGGTTCAATTCCATTCGATTCTATTCCATACCATTCCATCCCGTGCCATTCCATTCCATTCAATTCCATTGACTTGATTCCATTCCAATCAATTCCATTCGGGTTGAATCCATTCCATGTCATTCCATTGCATTCCATTCCATTCGGGTTGATTCCATTCCATTCCATTCCATTCCATTCGGTGTGATTAAATTCCCTTCCATTTCATTCCCTTCCATTCCATTCCATTCCATTCCATTCCATTGCATTCCATTCGGGTTAATTACTTTCCATTCCATTCCATTCCATTACTTTCCATTCCATTCCATTCCATTTCATTCCATTCCATTCCATTCCATTCAATTCCATTCCATTCGGGTTGGTTCCTTTCCATTCCATTCCATTCCCCTCCATTCCATTTCATTCGGGTTTATTCCATTCCATTCCATTCCATTCGAGTTGATTCCACTCCATTTCATTCCATGAGGGTTGATTCCATTCCCTTCCATTCCATTCCATTCCTTACCATTCCATTCCTTTCGGATAGATTCCATTCCATTCCATTCTATTCCATTCCATTCCATTCCATTCGGTTTGATTCCATTCCATTCCATTCCATTCAATTCCATTCCATTCGGGTTGATTCCATTCCTTTCCATTCCATTCCACTACATTCCATTCCATTCGGTTTGATTCCATTCCCTTCCATTCCATTCCATTCCATGCCATTCCTGTTGATTCCATTCCATTCCATTCCATTCGATTCCATTCCATTCCATTCGGGTTGCTTCCATTCCATTCCATTCCATTCCACTCCATTCGGGTTGATTCCATTCCATTCCTTTCCATTGCATTCCATTCCATTTGAGTTGATTCCATTCCGTTCCATTCCATTCGTGATGATTCGATTCCATTCCATTCCATTGCATTCCATTCCATTCGAGTTGATTCCATTCCATTGCATTCCATTCCATTCCATTCCATTCCATTCCATTCCATTCGGGTTGATTCCATTCCATTCCATTCCATTGCATTGCATTTGAGTTGCTTCCATTCCATTTTATTCCATTCCATTCCATTCCATTACACTCCACTCAGTTTGATTCCATTCCATTACATTCCACTCCACTCCATTCCATTCCATTTCATTCCCCTCCACTCCATTCCATTCCATTCCATTCCACTCGGATTGATTCAATTCCACCCCATTCCATTCAATTACATTACATTCCAATCCACTCCAATCGTGTGGATTCAATTCCATTCGATTCTATTCCATACCATTCCATCCCATGCCATTCCATTCCATTCCATTCCATTCCATTCGAGTTGATTCCATTCCAATCAATTCCATTCGGGTTGAATCCATTCCATGTCATTCCATTGCATTCCATTCCATTCGGGTTCATTCCATTCCATTCCATTCCATTCCATTCCATTCGGTGTTATTAAATTCCCTTCCATTTCATTCCCTTCCATTCCATTCCGTTCCATTCCATTCCATTCGGTTTGATTCCATTCCATTCCATTCCATTCCATTCCATTCCATTCCATTCCATTCCATTCGGGTTTTTTCCTTTCGATTCCATTCCCTTCCATTCCATTCGGGTTGATTTCATTCCATTCCATTCCATTCCATTCCGTTCCATTCCATTCCATTCGGGTTTATTCCATTTCATTCCATTCCATTCCATTCCATTCCATTCCATTCCATTCCATTCGAGTTGATTCCATCCCTTTCCATTCCATTCCATTCCATTGTATTCCATTCCATTCGGGTTGATTCCATTCCATTCTATTCCAATCCATTCCATTCTATTCCATTCGAGTTGACTCCATTCCATTCCATTCCATTCCATTGCATTCCATTCCATGCGGGTTGATTCCATTCCATTCCATTCCATTCCATTGCATTCCATTACATTCGGGTTGATTCCATTCCATTCCATTCCATTCCATTGCATTCCATTCGGGTTGATTCCATTCCTTTCCATTCCATTCGACTCCATTCGGGTTGATTCCATACCATTCCATTCCATTCCATTCCATTCCATTCCATTCCGGTGGATTCCATTCCATTCAATTCCATTCCATTTCATTCCATTCAGGTTGATTCCATTCCATTCCATTCAATTCCATTCCATTCCATTCCATTCGGGTTGATTCCATTCCATTCCATTCGATTCCATTCCATTCTGGTTGATTCCATTCCATTCCATTAAATTCCATTCAGGTTGATTCCATTCCATTCCTTTCCATTCCATTCCATTCCATTCCTTTCCATTTCATTCCATTCCGGTTGATTCCATTCCTTTCCATTCCATTCTGGTTGAATCCATTCCATTCCATTCGATTCCATTCCATTGCACGCGATTTGATTCCACTTCATTCCATTCCATTCGGGTTGATTGCATTGCATTCCATTCCATTCCATTCCATTCGGATTGATTGCATTCCATTCCATTCCATTCCATTCCATTCCATTCGGGTTGATTCCATTCCATTCCATTCCATTCCATTCCATTCCATTCCATTCCAATCCATTCCATTCGTGTTGATTCCATTCCATTCCATTCCATTGAATTCGGGTTGATTCCATTCCATTCCAATCCATTCCATTCCATTCGAGTTGGTTCCACTCCATTCCATTCCATGCGGGTTGATTCCATTCCATTCCATTCCATTCCATTCCATTCCATTCCTTTCCATTCCAATCCATTCGGATAGATTCCATTCCATTCCATTCCATTCCATTCCATTCCAATCGGGTTGATTCCATTCCTTTCCATTCCATTCCCCTCCATGCCGTTCCACTCGGTTTGATTCCATTCCATTCCATTCCATTCCATTCCATTCCATTCCATTCCGGTTTATTCCATTCCATTCCATTCCATTCGGGTTGATTCCATTCCATTCCATTCCATTCCATTCGGGTTTTTTCCTTTCCATTCCATTCCCTTCCATTCCATTCGGGTTGATTCCATTCCATTCCATTCCATTCCATTCCATTCCATTCCACTCCATTCCATTCGGGTTTATTCCATTTCATTCCATTCCATTCCATTCCGTTCCATTCGAGGTGATTACATCCCATTTCATTCCATTCCATTCCATTTCATTCCATACCATTCCATTCCATTCGATTTGATTCCACTTCACTCCATTCCATTCGGGTTGATTCCAGTCCATTCCATTCAATTTGGATTGATTGCATTCCATTCCATTCCTTTTCATTTCATTCCATTCCGTTCCATTCCACTCCATTCGGGTTGATTCCATTCCATTCCTTTCCATTGCATTCCATTCCATTTGAGTTGATTCCATTCCGTTCCATTCCATTCATGATGATTCGATTCCATTCCATTCCATTGCATTCCATTCAATTCGAGTTGATTCCATTCCATTCCATTGCATTCCATTCCATTCCATTCCATTCCATTCGGGTTGATTCCATTCCATTCCATTCCATTCCATTGCATTTGAGTTGCTTCCATTCCATTTTATTCCATTCCATTCCATTCCATTCCATTCCATTCCATTCCACTCAGGTTGATTCCATTCCGTTACATTCCACTCCACTCCATTCCATTCCATTTAATTCCCCTCCACTCCATTCCATTCCATTCCATTCCACTCGGATTGATTCAATTCCACCCCATTCCATTCAATTACATTCCATTCCAATCCACTCCAATCGGGTTGATTCAATTCCATTCGATTCTATTCCATACCATTCCATCCCGTGCCATTCCATTCCATTCCATTCCATTCGAGTTGATTCCATTCCAATCAATTCCATTAGGGTTGAATCCATTCCATGTCATTCCGTTGCATTCCATTCCATTCGGGTTGATTCCATTTCATTCCATTCCATTCCATTCCATTCGGTGTGATTAAATTCCCTTCCATTTCATTCCCTTCCATTCCATTCCTTTCCATTCCATTGCATTCCATTCCATTCGAGTTGATTCCACTCCATTTCATTCCATGCGTGTTGATTCCATTCCCTTCCATTCCATTCCATTCCTTACCATTCCATACCATTCGGATAGATTCCATTCCAGTCCATACTATTCCATTCCATTCCATTCGGTGTGATTAAATTCCCTTCCATTTCATTCCCTTCCATTCCATTCCATTCCATTCCATTCCATTCCGTTCCATTCCATTCCATTCGGGTTGATTACTTTCCATTCCATTCCATTGCATTGCATTCGGGTTGATTCCATTCCATTCCGTTCCATTCCATTCCATTCGGGATGATTCCATTGCATTCCATTCCATTCTATTCCATTCCATTCGATTCCATTCCATTCGGGTTGGTTCCTTTCCATTCCATTCCCCTCCATTCCATTTCATTCGGGTTTATTCCATTCCATTCCATTCCATTCCATTCCACTCAGGTTGATTCCATTCCATTCCATTCCACTCCACTCCATTCCATTCCATTTCATTCCCCTCCACTCCATTCCATTCCATTCCATTCCACTCGGATTGATTCAATTCCACCCCATTCCATTCAATTACATTCCATTCCAATCCACTCCAATCGGGTTGATTCAATTCCATTCGATTCTATTCCATACCATTCCATCCCGTGCCATTCCATTCCATTCCATTCCATTCCATTCGAGTTGATTTCATTCCAATCAATTCCATTCGGGTTGAATCCATTCCATGTCATTCCATTGCATTCCATTCCATTCGGGTTGATTCCATTCCATTCCATTCCATTCCATTCGGTGTGATTAAATTCCCTTCCATTTCATTCCCTTCCATTCCATTCCGTTCCATTCCATGCCATTCGGGTTAATTACTTTCCATTCCATTCCATTGCATTCCATTCCATTTCATTCCACTCCATTCCATTCCATTCCATTCCATTCCATTCAATTCCATTCCATTCGGGTTGGTTCCTTTCCATTCCATTCCATTCCCCTCCATTCCATTTCATTCGGGTTTATTCCATTCCATTCCATTCCATTCGAGTTGATTCCACTCCATTTCATTCCATGAGGGTTGATTCCATTCCCTTCCATTCCATTCCATTCCTTACCATTCCATTCCTTTCGGATAGATTCCATTCCATTCCATTCTATTCCATTCCATTCCATTCCATTCGGTTTGATTCCATTCCATTCCATTCCATTCAATTCCATTCCATTCGGGTTGATTCCATTCCTTTCCATTCCATTCCACTCCATTCCATTCCATTCGGTTTGATTCCATTCCCTTCCATTCCATTCCATTCCATTCCATTCCATTCCATTCCGGTTGATTCCATTCCATTCCATTCCATTCGATTCCATTCCATTCCATTCGGGTTGATTCCATTCCATTCCATTCCATTGCATTGCATTTGAGTTGCTTCCATTCCATTTTTTTCCATTCCATTCCATTCCATTCCATTACACTCCACTCAGGTTGATTCCATTCCATTACATTCCACTCCACTCCATTCCATTCCATTTCATTCCCCTCCACTCCATTCCATTCCATTCCATTCCACTCGGAGTGATTCAATTCCACCCCATTCCATTCAATTAAATTCCATTCCAATCCACTCCAATCGTGTTGATTCAATTCCATTCGATTCTATTCCATACCATTCCATCCCGTGCCATTCCATTCCATTCCATTCCATTCGAGTTGATTCCATTCCAATCAATTCCATTAGGGTTGAATCCATTCCATGTCATTCCGTTGCATTCCATTCCATTCGGGTTGATTCCATTCCATTCCATTCCATTCCATTCCATTCGGTGTGATTAAATTCCCTTCCATTTCATTCCCTTCCATTCCATTCCATTCCATTCCGTTCCATTCCATTCCATTCCATTCCATTCGGTTTGATTCCATTCCATTCCATTCCATTCCATTCCATTCCATTCCATTCCATTCGGGTTTTTTCCTTTCCATTCCATTCCCTTCCATTCCATTCGGGTTGATTTCATTCCATTCCATTCCATTCCATTCCATTCGGGTTTATTCCATTTCATTCCATTCCATTCCATTCCATTCGAGTTGATTCCATCCCTTTCCATTCCATTCCATTCCATTGTATTCCATTCCATTCGGGTTGATTCCATTCCATTCCATTCCATTCCAATCCATTCCATTCTATTCCATTCGAGTTGATTCCATTCCATTCCATTCCATTGCATTCCATTCCACTCGGGTTGATTCCATTCCATTCCATTGCATTCCATTCCATTCCATTGCATTCCATCCGGGTTGACTCCATTCCATTCCATTCCATTCCATTGCATTCCATTACATTCGGGTTGATTCCATTCCATTCCATTCCATTCCATTGCATTCCATTCGGGTTGATTCCATTCCTTTCCATTCCATTCGCCTCCATTCGGGTTGATTCCATTCCATTCCATTCCATTCCATTCCATTCCATTCCATTCCATTCCGGTGGATTCCATTCCATTCAATTCCATTCCATTTCATTCCATTCAGGTTGATTCCATTCCATTCCATTCCATTCCATTCCATTCGGTTTGATTCCATTCCATTCCATTCGATTCCATTCCATGCGGGTTGATTCCATTCCATTCCATTCCATTCCATTCCATTCCATTCCTTTCCATTCCAATCCATTCGGATAGATTCCATTCCATTCCATTCCAATCGGGTTGATTCCATTCCTTTCCATTCCATTCCACTCCATTCCATTCCACTCGGTTTGATTCCATTCCATTCCATTCCATTCCATTCCATTCCATTCCATTCCGGTTTATTCCATTCCATTCCATTCCATTCGGGTTGATTCCATTCCATTCCATTCCATTCCATTCGGGTTTTTTCCTTTCCATTCCATTCCCTTCCATTCCATTCGGGTTGATTCCATTCCATTCCATTGCATTCCATTCCATTCCATTCCATTCCATTCGGGATTATTCCATTTCATTCCATTCCATTCCATTCCGTTCCATTCGAGGTGATTACATCCCATTCCATTCCATTCCATTCCATTCCATTCGGGTTTTTTCCTTTCCATTCCATTCCCTTCCATTCCATTCGGGTTGATTTCATTCCATTCCATTCCATTCCATTCCATTCCATTCCATTCCATTCCATTCGGGTTTATTCCATTTCATTCCATTCCATTCCATTCCATTCGAGTTGATTCCATCCCTTTCCATTCCATTGTATTCCATTCCATTCGGGTTGATTCTATTCCATTCCATTCCAATCCATTCCATTCTCTTCCATTCGAGTTGATTCCATTCCATTCCATTCCATTGCATTCCATTCCATTCGGATTGATTCCATTCCATTCCATTTCATTCCATTCCATTCCATTGCATTCCATCCGGGTTGATTCCATTCCATTCCATTCCATTCCATTACATTCCATTCGGATTGATTCCATTCCTTTCCATTCCATTCGACTTCATTCGGGTTGATTCCATACCATTCCATTCCATTCCATTCCATTCCATTCCATTCCATTCCATTCCGGTGGATTCCATTCCATTCAATTCCATTCCATTTCATTCCATTCAGGTTGATTCCATTCCATTCCATTCCATTCCATTCGGGTTGATTCCATTCCATTCCATTCCATTCCATTCCATTCCATTCTGGTTGATTCCATTCCATTCCATTAAATTCCATTCGGGTTGATTCCATTCCATTCCTTTCCATTCCATTCCATTCCATTCCTTTCCATTTCATTCCATTCCGGTTGATTCCATTCCTTTCCATTCCATTCTGGTTGAATCCATTCCATTCCATTCGATTCCATTCCATTGCACTCGATTTGATTCCACTTCATTCCATTCCATTCGGGTTGATTCCATTGCATTCCATGCCATTCGGATTGATTGCATTCCATTCCATTTCATTCCATTCCATTCCATTCCGTTCCATTCGGGTTGATTCCATTCCATTCCATTCCATTCCATTCCATTCCATTCCATTCCATTCGTGTTTATTCCATTTCATTCCATTCCATTCCATTCCGTTCCATTCGAGGTGATTACATCCCATTTCATTCCATTCCATTCCATTCCATTCCATTCCATTCGATTTGATTCCACTTCACTCCATTCCATTCGGGTTGATTCCAGTCCATTCCATTCCATTTGGATTGATTGCATTCCATTCCATTCCTTTTCATTCCATTCCATTCCGTTCCATTCCACTCCATTCGGGTTGATTCCATTCCATTCCTTTCCATTGCATTCCATTCCATTTGAGTTGATTCCATTCCGTTCCATTCCATTCATGATGATTCGATTCCATTCGATTCCATTGCATTCCATTCAATTCGAGTTGATTCCATTCCATTCCATTGCATTCCATTCCATTCCATTCCATTCGGGTTGATTCCATTCCATTCCATTCCATTCCATTGCATTTGAGTTGCTTCCATTCCATTTTATTCCATTCCATTCCATTCCATTCCATTCCACTCAGGTTGATTCCATTCCATTACATTCCACTCCACTCCATTCCATTCCATTTCATTCCCCTCCACTCCATTCCATTCCATTCCATTCCACTCGGATTGATTCAGTTCCACCCCATTCCATTCAATTACATTCCATTCCAATCCACTCCAATCGGGTTGATTCAATTCCATTCGATTCTATTCCATTCCATTCAATCCCGTGCCATTCCATTCCATTCCATTCGAGTTGATTCCATTCCAATCAATTCCATTAGGGTTGAATCCATTCCATGTCATTCCGTTGCATTCCATTCCATTCGGGTTGATTCCATTCCATTCCATTCCATTCCATTCGGTGTGATTAAATTCCCTTCCATTCCATTCCTTTCCATTCCATTTCATTCCATTCCATTCCATTCGAGTTGATTCCAGTCCATTTCATTCCATGCGTGTTGATTCCATTCCCTTCCATTCCATTCCATTCCTTACCATTCCATACCATTCGGATAGATTCCATTCCAGTCCATTCTATTCCAATCCATTCCATTCGGTGTGATTAATTTCCCTTCCATTTCATTCCCTTCCATTCCATTCCATTCCATTCCATTCCGTTCCATTCCATTCCATTCGGGTTGATTACTTTCCATTCCATTCCATTGCATTCCATTCGGGTTGATTCCATTCCATTCCGTTCCATTCCATTCCATTCGGGATGATTCCATTGCATTCCATTCCGTTCCATTCGATTCCATTCCATTCGGGTTGGTTCCTTTCCATTCCATTCCCCTCCATTCCATTTCATTCGGGTTTATTCCATTCCATTCCATTCCATTCCATTCCATTCCACTCAGGTTGATTCCATTCCAGTCCATTCTATTCCATTCCATTCCATTCGGTGTGATTAATTTCCCTTCCATTTCATTCCCTTCCATTCCATTCCATTCCATTCCGTTCCATTGCATTCCATTCGGGTTAATTACTTTCCATTGCATTCCATTGCATTCCATTCCATTCCATTCCATTCCATTCCATTCCATTCCATTCCATTCCATTCGGGTTGGTTCCTTTCCATTCCATTGCATTCCCCTCCATTCCATTTCATTCGGGTTTATTCCATTCCATTCCTTTCCATTCGAGTTGATTCCACTCCATTTCATTCCATGAGGGTTGCTTCCATTCCCTTCCATTCCATTCCATTCCTTACCATTCCATTCCTTTCGGATAGATTCCATTCCATTCCATTCTATTCCATTCCATTCCATTCCATTCGGTTTGATTCCATGCCATTATATTACATTCAATTCCATTCCATTCGGGTTGATTCCATTCCTTTCCATTCCATTCCACTCCATTCCATTCCATTCGGTTTGATTCCATTCCATTCCATTCCATTCCATTCCATTCCATTCCATTCCATTCCATTCCATTCCGGTTGATTCCATTCCATTCCATTCCATTCGATTCCATTCCATTCCATTCGGGTTGTTTCCATTCCATTCCATTCCATTCCATTCCATTCCATTCCATTCCATTCGGGTTTATTGCATTTCATTCCATTCCATTCCATTCCGTTCCATTCGAGGTGATTACATCCCATTTCATTCCATTCCATTCCATTCCATTCCATTCCATTCCATTCCATTCCATTCGATTTGATTCCACTTCACTCCATTCCATTCGGGTTGATTCCAGTCCATTCCATTCCATTTGGATTGATTGCATTCCATTCCATTCTTTTTCATTCCATTCCATTCCGTTCCATTCCACTCCATTCGGGTTGATTCCATTCCATTCCTTTCCATTGCATTCCATTCCATTTGAGTTGATTCCATTCCGTTCCATTCCATTGATGATGATTCGATTCCATTCCATTCCATTGCATTCCATTCCATTCGAGTTGATTCCATTCCATTCCATTGCATTCCATTCCATTCCATTCCATTCGGGTTGATTCCATTCCATTCCATTCCATTCCATTGCCTTTGAGTTGCTTCCATTCCATTCCATTCCATTCCATTCCATTCCACTCAGGTTGATTCCATTCCATTCCATTCCACTCCACTCCATTCCGTTCCATTTCATTCCCCTCCACTCCATTCCATTCCATTCCATTCCACTCGGATTGATTCAATTCCACCCCATTCCATTCAATTACATTCCATTCCAATCCACTCCAATCGGGTTGATTCAATTCCATTCGATTCTATTCCATACCATTCCATCCCGTGCCATTCCATTCCATTCCATTCCATTCGAGTTGATTCCATTCCAATCAATTCCATTCGGGTTGAATCCATTCCATGTCATTCCATTGCATTCCATTCCATTTGGGTTGATTCCATTCCATTCCATTCCATTCCATTCGGTGTGATTAAATTCCCTTCCATTTCATTCCCTTCCATTCCATTCCATTCCATTCCGTTCCATTCCATTCCATTCGGGTTAATTACTTTCCATTCCATTCCATTGCATTCCATTCCATTCCATTCCATTCCATTCCATTCCATTCCATTCCATTCAATTCCATTCCATTCGGGTTGGTTCCTTTCCATTCCATTCCATTCCCCTCCATTCCATTTCATTCGGGTTTATTCCATTCCATTCCATTCCATTCGAGTTGATTGCACTCCATTTCATTCCATGAGGGTTGATTCCATTCCCTTCCATTCCATTGCATTCCTTACCATTCCATTCCTTTCGGATAGATTCCATTCCATTCCATTCTATTCCATTCCATTCCATTCCATTCGGTTTGATTCCTTTCCATTCCATTCCATTCAATTCCATTCCATTCGGGTTGATTCCATTCCTTTCCATTCCATTCCACTCCATTCCATTCCATTCGGTTTGATTCCATTCCCTTCCATTCCATTCCATTCCATTCCATTCCGGTTGATTCCATTCCATTCCATTCCATTCGATTGCATTCCATTCCATTCGGGTTGCTTCCATTCCATTCCATTCCATTCCACTCCATTCAGGTTGATTCCTTTCCATTCCTTTCCATTGCATTCCATTCCATTTGAGTTGATTCCATTCCGTTCCATTCCATTCGTGATGATTCGATTCCATTCCATTCCATTGCATTCCATTCCATTCGAGTTGATTCCATTCCATTCCATTGCATTCCATTCCATTCCATTCCATTCCATTCGGGTTGATTCCATTCCATTCCATTCTATTGCGTTGCATTTGAGTTGCTTCCATTCCATTTTATTCCATTCCATTCCATTCCATTCCATTACACTCCCCTCAGGTTGATTCCATTCCATTCCATTCCACTCCACTCCATTCCATTCCATTTCTTTCCCCTCCACTCCATTCCATTCCATTCCATTCCACTCGGATTGATTCAATTCCACCCCATTCCATTCAATTACATTCCATTCCAATCCACTCCAATCGTGTTGATTCAATTCCATTCGATTCTATTCCATACCATTCCATCCCGTGCCATTCCATTCCATTCCATTCCATTCGAGTTGATTCCATTCCAATCAATTCCATTCGGGTTGAATCCATTCCATGTCATTCCATTGCATTCCATTCCATTCGGGTTGATTCCATTCCATTCCATTCCATTCCATTCCATTCCATTCCATTCGGTGTGATTAAATTCCCTTCCATTTCATTCCCTTCCATTCCATTCCATTCCATTCCGTTCCATTCCATTCCATTCCATTCCATTCCGTTTGATTCCATTCCATTCCATTCCATTCCATTCGCGTTTTTTCCTTTCCATTCCATTCCCTTCCATTCCTTTCGGGTTGATTTCATTCCATTCCATTCCATTCCATTCCATTCCATTCGGGTTTATTCCATTTCATTCCATTCCATTCCATTCCATTAAATTCCATTCCATTCCATTCCGTTCCATTCGAGTTGATTCCATCCCTTTCCATTCCATTCCATTCCATTGTATTCCATTCCATTCGGGTTGATGCCATTCCATTCCATTGCATTCCATTCCATTCGGGTTGATGCCATTCCATTCCATTGCATTCCATCCGGGTTGACTCCATTCCATTCCATTCCATTCCATTGCATTCCATTCCATTCAGGTTGATTCCATTCCATTCCATTCCATTCCATTGCATTCCATTCGGGTTGATTCCATTCCTTTCCATTCCATTCGACTCCATTCGGGTTGATTCCATACCATTCCATTCCATTCCATTCCATTCCGGTGGATTCCATTCCATTCAATTCCATTCCATTTCATTCCATTCAGGTTGATTCCATTCCATTCCATTCCATTCCATTCGGGTTGATTCCATTCCATTCCATTCCATTCCATTCCATTCTGGTTGATTCCATTCCATTCCATTAAATTCCATTCGGGTTGATTCCATTCCATTCATTTCCATTCCATTCCATTCCATTCCTTTCCATTTCATTCCATTCCGGTTGATTCCATTCCTTTCCATTCCATTCTGGTTGAATCCATTCCATTCCATTCGATTCCATTCCATTACACTCGATTTGATTCCACTTCATTCCATTCCATTCGGGTTGATTCCATTGCATTCCATTCCATTCCATTCCATTCGGATTGATTGCATTCCATTCCATTTCATTCCATTACATTCCATTCCATTCCATTCGGGTTGATTCCATTCCATTCCATTCCATTCCATTCCAATCCATTCCATTCGTGTTGATTCCATTCCATTCCATTCCATTGAATTCGGGTTGATTCCATTCCATTCGAATCCATTCCATTCCATTCGAGTTGGTTCCATTCCATTCCATTCCACGCGGGTTGATTCCATTCCATTCCATTCCATTCCATTCCATTCCATTCCTTTCCTTTCCATTCCAATCCATTCGGATAGATTCCATTCCATTCCATTCCATTCCATTCCACTCCATTCCATTCCATTCCAATCGGGTTGATTCCATTCCTTTCCATTCCATTCCACTCCATGCCATTCCACTCGGTTTGATTCCATTCCATTCCATTCCATTCCATTCCATTCCATTCCATTCCATTCCGGTTTATTCCATTCCATTCCATTCCATTCGGGTTGATTCCATTCCATTCCATTCGGGTTTTTTCCTTTCCCTTCCATTCCCTTCCATTGCATTCGGGTTGATTCCATTCCATTCCATTCCATTCCATTCCATTCCATTCCATTCCATTCCATTCGGGTTGATTCCATTCCATTCCATTCCATTCCATTCCATTCTGGTTGATTGCATTCCATTCCATTAAATTCCATTCGGGTTGATTCCATTCCATTCATTTCCATTCCATTCCATTCCTTTCCATTTCATTCCATTCCGGTTGATTCCATTCCTTTCCATTCCATTCTGGTTGAATCCATTCCATTCCATTCGATTCCATTCCATTACACTCGATTTGATTCCACTTCATTCCATTCCATTCGGGTTGATTCCATTGCATTCCATTCCATTCCATTCCATTCGGATTGATTGCATTCCATTCCATTTCATTCCATTCCATTCCATTCCATTCCATTCGGGTTGATTCCATTCCATTCCATTCCATTCCATTCCAATCCATTCCATTCGTGTTGATTCCATTCCATTCCATTCCATTGAATTCGGGTTGATTCCATTCCATTCGAATCCATTCCATTCCATTCGAGTTGGTTCCATTCCATTCCATTCCACGCGGGTTGATTCCATTCCATTCCATTCCATTCCATTCCATTCCATTCCATTCCATTCCTTTCCATTCCAATCCATTCGGATAGATTCCATTCCATTCCACTCCATTCCATTCCATTCCATTCCATTCCAATCGGGTTGATTCCATTCCTTTCCATTCCATTCCACTCCATGCCATTCCACTCGGTTTGATTCCATTCCATTCCATTCCATTCCATTCCATTCCATTCCATTCCATTCCATTCCGGTTTATTCCATTCCATTCCATTCCATTCGGGTTGATTCCATTCCATTCCATTCCATTCCATTCGGGTTTTTTCCTTTCCCTTCCATTCCCTTCCATTGCATTCGGGTTGATTCCATTCCATTCCATTCCATTCCATTCCATTCCATTCCATTCCATTCGGGTTTATTCCATTTCATTCCATTCCATTCCATTCCGTTCCATTTGAGGTGATTACATCCCATTCCATCCCATTCCATTCCATTCCATTCCATTCCATTCCATTCGATGTGATTCCACTTCACTCCATTCCATTCGGGTTGATTCCAGTCCATTCCATTCCATTTGGATTGATTGCATTCCATTCCATTCCTTTTCATTCCATTCCATTCCGTTCCATTCCACTCCATTCGGGTTGATTCCATTCCATTCCTTTCCATTACATTCCATTCCATTTGAGTTGATTCCATTCCGTTACATTCCATTCATGATGATTCGATTCCATTCCATTCCATTGCATTCCATTCCATTCCATTCGAGTTGATTCCATTCCATTCCATTCCACTCCACTCCATTCCATTCCATTTCATTCCCCTCCACTCCATTCCATTCCATTCCATTCCACTCGGATTGATTCAATTCCACCCCATTCCATTCAATTACATTCCATTCCAATCCACTCCAATCGGGTTGATTCAATTCCATTCGATTCTATTCCATACCATTCCATCCCGTGCCATTCCATTCCATTCCATTCCATTCGAGTTGATTCCATTTCAATCAATTCCATTAGGCTTGAATCCATTCCATGTCATTCCGTTGCATTCCATTCCATTCGGGTTGATTCCATTCCATTCCATTCCATTCCATTCCATTCGGTGTGATGAAATTCCCTTCCATTTCATTCCATTCCATTCCATTCCTTTCCATTCCATTCCATTCCATTCCATTCGAGTTGATTCCACTCCATTTCATTCCATGCGTGTTGATTCCATTCCCTTCCATTCCATTCCATTCCTTACCATTCCATACCATTCGGATAGATTCCATTCCAGTCCATTCTATTCCATTCCATTCCATTCGGTGTGATTAAATTCCCTTCCATTTCATTCCCTTCCATTCCATTCCATTCCATTCCATTCCATTCCGTTCCATTCCATTCCATTCGGGTTGACTACTTTCCATTCCATTCCATTGCATTCCATTCGGGTTGATTCCATTCCATTCCGTTCCATTCCATTCCATTCGGGATGATTCCATTGCATTCCATTCCATTCTATTCCATTCCATTCGATTCCATTCCATTCGGGTTGGTTCCTTTCCATTCCATTCCATTCCATTCCCCTCCATTCCATTTCATTCGGGTTTATTCCATTCCATTCCATTCCATTCCATTCCATTCCACTCAGGTTGATTCCATTCCATTACATTCCACTCCACTCCATTCCATTCCATTTCATTCCCCTCCACTCCATTCCATTCCACTCGGATTGATTCAATTCCACCCCATTCCATTCAATTACATTCCATTCCAATCCACTCCAATCGGGTTGATTCAATTCCATTCGATTCTATTCCATACCATTCCATCCCGTGCCATTCCATTCCATTCCATTCGAGTTGATTCCATTCCAATCAATTCCATTAGGGTTGAATCCATTCCATGTCATTCCGTTGCATTCCATTCCATTCGGGTTGATTCCATTCCATTCCATTCGGTGTGATTAAATTCCCTTCCATTTCATTCCCTGCCATTCCATTCCTTTCCATTCCATTCCATTCCATTCCATTCCATTCGAGTTGATTCCACTCCATTTCATTCCATGCGTGTTGATTCCATTCCCTTCCATTCCATTCCATTCCTTACCATTCCATACCATTCGGATAGATTCCATTCCAGTCCATTCTATTCCATTCCATTCCATTCGGTGTGATTAAATTCCCTTCCATTTCATTCCCTTCCATTCCATTCCATTCCATTCCATTCCGTTCCATTCCATTCCATTCGGGTTGATTACTTTCCATTCCATTCCATTGCATTCCATTCGGGTTGATTCCATTTTATTCCATTGCATTTCATTCCATTCCATTCCATTCCATTCGAGTTGATTCCATCACTTTCCATTCCATTTCATTCCATTGTATTCCATTCCATTCGGGTTGATTCCATTCCATTCCATTCCAATCCATTCCATTCTATTCCATTCGAGTTGATTCCATTCGATTCCATTCCATTGCATTCCATTCCATTCGGGTTGATTCCATTCCATTCCATTTCATTCCATTCCATTCCATTGCATTCCATCCGGGTTGACTCCATTCCATTCCATTCCATTCCATTGCATTCCATTACATTCGGGTTGATTCCATTCCATTCCATTCCATTCCATTGCATTCCATTCGGGTTGATTCCATTCCTTTCCATTCCATTCGACTCCATTCGGGTTGATTCCATACCATTCCATTCCATTCCATTCCATTCCGGTGGATTCCATTCCATTCAATTCCATTCCATTTCATTCTATTCAGGTTGATTCCATTCCATTCCATTCCATTCCATTCCATTCCATTCCATTCGGGTTGATTCCATTCCATTCCATTCGATTCCATTCCATTCCATTCCATTCGGTTTGATTCCATGCCATTATATTACATTCAATTCCATTCCATTCGGGTTGATTCCATTCCTTTCCATTCCATTCCACTCCATTCCATTCCATTCGGTTTGATTCCATTCCATTCCATTCCATTCCATTCCATTCCATTCCGGTTGATTCCATTCCATTCCATTCCATTCGATTCCATTCCATTCCATTCGGGTTGTTTCCATTCCATTCCATTCCATTCCATTCCATTCCATTCCATTCCATTCCATTCGGGTTTATTCCATTTCATTCCATTCCATTCCATTCCGTTCCATTCGAGGTGATTACATCCCATTTCATTCCATTCCATTCCATTCCATTCCATTCCATTCCATTCGATTTGATTCCACTTCACTCCATTCCATTCGGGTTGATTCCAGTCCATTCCATTCCATTTGGATTGATTGCATTCCATTCAATTCTTTTTCATTCCATTCCATTCCGTTCCATTCCACTCCATTCGGGTTGATTCCATTCCATTCCTTTCCATTGCATTCCATTCCATTTGAGTTGATTCCATTCCGTTCCATTCCATTCATGATGATTCGATTCCATTCCATTCCATTGCATTCCATTCCATTCGAGTTGATTCCATTCCATTCCATTGCATTCCATTCCATTCCATTCCATTCGGGTTGATTCCATTCCATTCCATTCCATTCCATTGCCTTTGAGTTGCTTCCATTCCATTCCATTCCATTCCATTCCATTCCATTCCACTCAGGTTGATTCCATTCCATTCCATTCCACTCCACTCCATTCCGTTCCATTTCATTCCCCTCCACTCCATTCCATTCCATTCCATTCCACTCGGATTGATTCAATTCCACCCCATTCCATTCAATTACATTCCATTCCAATCCACTCCAATCGGGTTGATTCAATTCCATTCGATTGTATTCCATACCATTCCATCCCGTGCCATTCCATTCCATTCCATTCCATTCGAGTTGATTCCATTCCAATCAATTCCATTCTTGTTGAATCCATTCCATGTCATTCCATTGCATTCCATTCCATTCGGGTTGATTCCATTCCATTCCATTCCATTCCATTCGGTGTGATTAAGTTCCCTTCCATTTCATTCCCTTCCATTCCATTCCATTCCATTCCGTTCCATTCCATTCCATTCGGGTTAATTACTTTCCATTCCACTCCATTGCATTCCATTCCATTCCATTCCATTCCATTCCATTCCATTCCATTCCATTCCATTCGGGTTGGTTCATTTCCATTCCATTCCATTCCCCTCCATTCCATTTCATTCGGGTTTATTCCATTCCATTCCATTCCATTCGAGTTGATTGCACTCCATTTCATTCCATGAGGGTTGATTCCATTCCCTTCCATTCCATTCCATTCCTTACCATTCCATTCCTTTCGGATAGATTCCATTCCATTCCATTCTATTCCATTCCATTCCATTCCATTCGGTTTGATTCCATTCCATTCCATTCCATTCAATTCCATTCCATTCGGGTTGATTCCATTCCTTTCCATTCCATTCCACTCCCTTCCATTCCATTCGGTTTGATTCCATTCCCTTCCATTCCATTCCATTCCATTCCATTCCGGTTGATTCCATTCCATTCCATTCCATTCGATTGCATTCCATTCCATTCGGGTTGCTTCCATTCCATTGCATTCCATTCCACTCCATTCAGGTTGATTCCTTTCCATTCCTTTCCATTGCATTCCATTCCATTTGAGTTGATTCCATTCCGTTCCATTCCATTCGTGATGATTCGATTCCATTCCATTCCATTGCATTCCATTCCATTCGAGTTGATTCCATTCCATTCCATTGCATTCCATTCCATTCCATTCCATTCCATTCGGGTTGATTCCATTCCATTCCATTCCATTGCATTGCATTTGAGTTGCTTCCATTCCATTTTATTCCATTCCATTCCATTCCATTCCATTATACTCCACTCAGGTTGATTCCATTCCATTCCATTCCACTCCACTCCATTCCATTCCATTTCATTCCCCTCCACTCCATTCCATTTCATTCCATTCCACTCGGATTGATTCAATTCCACCCCATTCCATTCAATTACATTCCATTCCAATCCACTCCAATCGTGTTGATTCAATTCCATTCGATTCTATTCCATGCCATTCCATCCCGTGCCATTCCATTCCATTCCATTCCATTCGAGTTGATTCCATTCCAATCAATTCCATTCGGGTTGAATCCATTCCATGTCATTCCATTGCATTCCATTCCATTCGGGTTGATTCCATTCCATTCCATTCCATTCCATTCCATTCGGTGTGATTAAATTCCCTTCCATTTCATTCCCTTCCATTCCATTCCATTCCATCCCGTTCCATTCCATTCCATTCCATTCCATTCCGTTTGATTCCATTCCATTCCAATCCATTCCATTCGCGTTTTTTCCTTTCCATTCCATTCCCTTCCATTCCATTCGGGTTGATTTCATTCCATTCCATTCCATTCCATTCCATTCCATTCCGTTCCATTCGAGTTGATTCCATCCCTTTCCATTCCATTCCATTCCATTGTATTCCATTCCATTCGGGTTGATTCCATTCCATTCCATTCCAATCCACTCCATTCTATTCCATTCGAGTTGATTCCATTCCATTCCATTCCATTGCATTCCATTCCATTCGGGTTGATTCCATTCCATTCCATTGCATTCCATCCGGGTTGACTCCATTCCATTCCATTCCATTCCATTGCATTCCATTCCATTCGGGTTGATTCCATTCCATTCCATTCCATTCCATTGCATTCCATTCGGGATGATTCCATTCCTTTCCATTCCATTCGACTCCATTCGGGTTGATTCCATACCATTCCATTCCATTCCATTCCGGTGGATTCCATTCCATTCAATTCCATTCCATTTCATTCCATTCAGGTTGATTCCATTCCATTCCATTCCATTCCATTCGGGTTGATTCCATTCCGTTCCCTTCCATTCCATTCGGGTTAATTACTTTCCATTCCATTCCATTGCATTCCATTCCATTCCATTCCATTCCATTCCATTCCATTCCATTCGGGTTGGTTCCTTTCCATTCCATTCCATTCCCCTCCATTCCATTTCATTCGTGTTTATTCCATTCCATTCCATTCCATTCGAGTTGATTCCACTCCATTTCATTCCATGAGGGTTGATTCCATTCCCTTCCATTCCATTCCATTCCTTACCATTCCATTCCTTTCGGATAGATTCCATTCCATTCCATTCTATTCCATTCCATTCCATTCCATTCGGTTTGATTCCATTCCATTCCATTCCATTCCATTCAATTCCATTCCATTCGGGTTGATTCCATTCCTTTCCATTCCATTCCACTCCATTCCATTCCATTCGGTTTGATTCCATTCCCTTCCATTCCATTCCATTCCATTCCATTCCGGTTGATTCCATTCCATTCCATTCCTTTCGATTCCATTCCATTCCATTCGGGTTGCTTCCATTCCATTCCATTCCATTCCATTCCACTCCATTCGGGTTGATTCCATTCCATTCCTTTCCATTGCATTCCATTCCATTTGAGTTGATTCCATTCCGTTCCATTCCATTCGTGATGATTCGATTCCATTCCATTCCATTGCATTCCATTCCATTCGAGTTGATTCCATTCCATTCCTTTGCATTCCATTCCATTCCATTCGATTCCATTCGGGTTGATTCCATTCCGTTCCATTCCATTGCATTGCATTTGAGTTGCTTCCATTCCATTTTATTCCATTCCATTCCATTCCATTCCATTCCATTACACTCCACTCAGGTTGATTCCATTCCATTCCATTCCACTCCACTCCATTCCATTCCATTTCATTCCCCTCCACTCCATTCCATTCCATTCCATTCCACTCGGATTGATTCAATTCCACCCCATTCCATTCAATTACATTCCATTCCAATCCACTCCAATCGGGTTGATTCAATTCCATTCGATTCTATTCCATACCATTCCATCCCGTGCCATTCCATTCCATTCCATTCCATTCGAGTTGATTCCATTCCAATCAATTCCATTCGGGTTGAATCCATTCCATGTCATTCCATTGCATTCCATTCCATTCAGGTTGATTCCATTCCATTCCATTCCATTCCATTCCATTCCATTCGGTGTGATTAAATTCCCTTCCATTTCATTCCCTTCCATTCCATTCCATTCCATTCCGTTCCATTCCATTCCATTCCATTCCATTCGGTTTGATTCCATTCCATTCCATTCCATTCCATTCCATTCCATTCGGGTTTTTTCCTTTCCATTCCATTCACTTCCATTCCATTCGGGTTGATATCATTCCATTCCATTCCAGTCCATTCCATTCCATTCGGGTTTATTCCATTTCATTCCATTCCATTCCATTCCATTCCATTCCATTCCATTCCATTCGAGTTGATTCCATCCCTTTCCATTCCTTTCCATTCCATTGTATTCCATTCCATTCGGGTTGATTCCATCTCATTCCATTCCAATCCATTCCATTCTATTCCATTCGAGTTGATTCCATTCCATTCCATTCCATTGCATTCCATTCCATTCGGGTTGATTCCATTCCATTCCATTTCATTCCATTCCATTCCATTAAATTGCATTCCATCCGGGTTGACTCCATTCCATTCCATTCCCTTCCATTGCATTCCATTACATTCGGGTTGATTCCATTCCATTCCATTCCATTCCATTGCATTCCATTCGGGTTGATTCCATTCCTTTCCATTCCATTCGACTCCATTCGGGTTGATTCCATACCATTCCCTTCCATTCCATTCCATTCTGGTGGATTCCATTCCATTCAATTCCATTCCATTTCATTCCATTCAGGTTGATTCCATTCCATTCCATTTGATTCCATTCCATTCTGGTTGATTCCATTCCATTCCATTAAATTCCATTCGGGTTGATTCCATTCCATTCCTTTCCATTCCATTCCATTCCTTTCCATTCCATTCCATTCCATTCCTTTCCATTTCATTCCATTCCGGTTGATTCCATTCCTTTCCATTCCATTCTGGTTGAATCCATTCCATTCCATTCGATTCCATTCCATTGCACTCGATTTGATTCCCCTTCATTCCATTCCATTCGGGTTGATTCCATTGCATTCCATTCCATTCCATTCGGATTGATTGCATTCCATTCCATTTCATTCCATTCCATTCCATTCCATTCAATTCGGGTTGATTCCATTCCATTCCATTCCATTCCATTCCATTCCATTCCAATCCATTCCATTCGTGTTGATTCCATTCCATTCCATTCCATTGAATTCGGGTTGATTCCATTCCATTCCAATCCATTTCATTCCATTCGAGTTGGTTCCACTCCATTCCATTCCATGCGGGTTGATTCCATTCCATTCCATTCCATTCCATTCCATTCCATTCCATTCCTTTCCATTCCAATCCATTCGGATAGATTCCATTCCATTCCATTCCATTCCATTCCATTCCATTCCATTCCAATCGGGTTGATTCCATTCCTTTCCATTCCATTCCACTCCATGCCATTCCACTCGGTTTGATTCCATTCCATTCCATTCCATTCCATTCCATTCCATTCCATTCCATTCCATTCTGGTTTATTCCATTCCATTCCATTCCATTCGGGTTGATTCCATTCCATTCCATTCCATTCCATTCGGGTTTTTTCCTTTCCATTCCATTCCCTTCCATTCCATTCGGGTTGATTCCATTCCATTCCATTCCATTCCATTCCATTCCATTCCATTCGGGTTTATTCCATTTCATATCATTCCATTCAATTCCGTTCCATTCGAGGTGATTACAACCCATTTCATTCCATTCCATTCCATTCCATTCCATTCCATTCCATTCCAATCGGGTTGATTCCATTCCTTTCCATTCCATTCCACTCCATGCCATTCCACTCGGTTTGATTCCATTCCATTCCATTCCATTCCATTCCATTCCATTCCATTCCATTCCATTCTGGTTTATTCCATTCCATTCCATTCCATTCGGGTTGATTCCATTCCATTCCATTCCATTCCATTCCATTCGGGTTTTTTCCTTTCCATTCCATTCCCTTCCATTCCATTCGGGTTGATTCCAGTCCATTCCATTCCATTTGGATTGATTGCATTCCATTCCATTCCTTTTCATTCCATTCCATTCCGTTCAATTCCACTCCATTCGGGTTGATTCCATTCCATTCCTTTCCATTGCATTCCATTCCATTTGAGTTGATTCCATTCCGTTCCATTCCATTCATGATGATTCCATTACATTCCATTCCATTGCATTCCATTCCATTCGAGTTGATTCCATTCCATTCCATTGCATTCCATTCCATTCCATTCCTTTCGGGTTGATTCCATTCCATTCCATTCCATTCCATTGCATTTGTGTTGCTTCCATTCCATTTTATTCCATTCCATTCCATTCCATTCCATTCCACTCAGGTTGATTCCATTCCATTACATTCCACTCCACTCCATTCCATTCCATTTCATTCCCCTCCACTCCATTCCATTCCATTCCATTCCACTCGTATTGATTCAATTCCACCCCATTCCATTCAATTACATTCCATTCCATTCCATTCCAATCGGGTTGACTCAATTCCATTCGATTCTATTCCATACCATTCCATCCCGTGCCATTCCATTCCATTCCATTCCATTCCATTCGAGTTGATTCCATTCCAATCAATTCCATTAGTGTTGAATCCATTCCATGTCATTCCGTTGCATTCCATTCCATTCGGGTTGATTCCATTCCATTCCATTCCATTCCATTCCATTCGGTGTGATTAAATTCCCTTCCATTTCATTCCCTTCCATTCCATTCCTTTCCATTCCATTCCATTCCATTCGAGTTGATTCCACTCCATTTCATTCCATGCGTGTTGATTCCATTCCCTTCCATTCCATTCCATTCCTTACCATTCCATACCATTCGGATAGATTCCATTCCAGTCCATTCTATTCCATTCCATTCCATTCGGTGTGATTAAATTCCCTTCCATTTCATTCCCTTCCATTCCATTCCATTCCATTCCATTCCGTTCCATTCCATTCCATTCGGGTTGATTACTTTCCATTCCATTGCATTGCATTCCATTCTGGTTGATTCCATTCCATTCCGTTCCATTCCATTCCATTCGGGATGATTCCATTGCATTCCATTCCATTCCATTCCATTCCATTCGATTCCATTCCATTCGGGTTGGTTCCTTTCCATTCCATTCCATTCCATTCCCCTCCATTCCATTTCATTCGGGTTTATTCCATTCCATTCCATTCCATTCCATTCCATTCCATTCCATTCCATTCCATTCCACTCAGGTTGATTCCATTCCATCCCATTCCACTCCACTCCATTCCAGTCCATTTCATTCCCCTCCACTCCATTCCATTCCATATCCATTCCACTCGGATTGATTCAATTCCACCCCATTCCATTCAATTACATTCCATTCCAATCCACTCCAATCGGGTTGGTTCAATTCCATTCGATTCTATTCCATACCATTCCATCCCGTGCCATTCCATTCCATTCAATTCCTTTGAGTTGATTCCATTCCAATCAATTCCATTCGGGTTGAATCCATTCCATGTCATTCCATTGCATTCCATTCCATTCGGGTTGATTCCATTCCATTCCATTCCATTCCATTCGGTGTGATTAAATTCCCTTCCATTTCATTCCCTTCCATTCCATTCCATTCCATTCCATTCCATTGCATTCCATTCGGGTTAATTACTTTCCATTCCATTCCATTCCATTACTTTCCATTCCATTCCATTCCATTCCATTCCATTCCATTCCATTCCATTCAATTCCATTCCATTCGGGTTGGTTCCTTTCCATTCCATTCCATTCCCCTCCATTCCATTTCATTCGGGTTTATTCCATTCCATTCCATTCCATTCGAGTTGATTCCACTCCATTTCATTCCATGAGGGTTGATTCCATTCCCTTCCATTCCATTCCATTCCTTACCATTCCATTCCTTTCGGATAGATTCCATTCCATTCCATTCTATTCCATTCCATTCCATTCCATTCGGTTTGATTCCATTCCATTCCATTCCATTCAATTCCATTCCATTCGGGTTGATTCCATTCCTTTCCATTCCATTCCACTCCATTCCATTCCATTCGGTTTGATTCCATTCCCTTCCATTCCATTCCATTCCATGCCATTCCTGTTGATTCCATTCCATTCCATTCCATTCGATTCCATTCCATTCCATTCGGGTTGCTTCCATTCCATTCCATTCCATTCCACTCCATTCGGGTTGATTCCATTCCATTCCTTTCCATTGCATTCCATTCCATTTGAGTTGATTCCATTCCGTTCCATTCCATTCGTGATGATTCGATTCCATTCCATTCCATTGCATTCCATTCCATTCGAGTTGATTCCATTCCATTGCATTCCATTCCTTTCCATTCCATTCCATTCGGGTTGATTCCATTCCATTCCATTTCATTGCATTGCATTTGAGTTGCTTCCATTCCATTTTATTCCATTCCATTCCATTCCATTCCATTACACTCCACTCAGTTTGATTCCATTCCATTACATTCCACTCCACTCCATTCCATTCCATTTCATTCCCCTCCACTCCATTCCATTCCATTCCATTCCACTCGGATTGATTCAATTCCACCCCATTCCATTCAATTACATTACATTCCAATCCACTCCAATCGTGTGGATTCAATTCCATTCGATTCTATTCCATACCATTCCATCCCATGCCATTCCATTCCATTCCATTCCATTCCATTCGAGTTGATTCCATTCCAATCAATTCCATTCGGGTTGAATCCATTCCATGTCATTCCATTGCATTCCATTCCATTCGGGTTCATTCCATTCCATTCCATTCCATTCCATTCCATTCCATTCCATTCGGTGTTATTAAATTCCCTTCCATTTCATTCCCTTCCATTCCATTCCGTTCCATTCCATTCCATTCCATTCCATTCGGTTTGATTCCATTCCATTCCATTCCATTCCATTCCATTCCATTCCATTCCATTCCATTCGGGTTTTTTCCTTTCGATTCCATTCCCTTCCATTCCATTCGGGTTGATTTCATTCCATTCCATTCCATTCCATTCCGTTCCATTCCATTCCATTCGGGTTTATTCCATTTCATTCCATTCCATTCCATTCCATTCCATTCCATTCCATTCGAGTTGATTCCATCCCTTTCCATTCCATTCCATTCCATTGTATTCCATTCCATTCGGGTTGATTCCATTCCATTCTATTCCAATCCATTCCATTCTATTCCATTCGAGTTGACTCCATTCCATTCCATTCCATTCCATTGCATTCCATTCCATTCCATTCCATTCCATTGCATTCCATTCCATTCGGGTTGATTCCATTCCATTCCATTCCATTCCATTGCATTCCATTACATTCGGGTTGATTCCATTCCATTCCATTCCATTCCATTGCATTCCATTCGGGTTGATTCCATTCCTTTCCATTCCATTCGACTCCATTCGGGTTGATTCCATACCATTCCATTCCATTCCATTCCATTCCATTCCATTCCGGTGGATTCCATTCCATTCAATTCCATTCCATTTCATTCCATTCAGGTTCATTCCATTCCATTCCATTCAATTCCATTCCATTCCATTCCATTCGGGTTGATTCCATTCCATTCCATTCGATTCCATTCCATTCTGGTTGATTCCATTCCATTCCATTAAATTCCATTCAGGTTGATTCCATTCCATTCCTTTCCATTCCATTCCATTCCATTCCTTTCCATTTCATTCCATTCCGGTTGATTCCATTCCTTTCCATTCCATTCTGGTTGAATCCATTCCATTCCATTCGATTCCATTCCATTGCACTCGATTTGATTCCACTTCATTCCATTCCATTCGGGTTGATTCCATTGCATTCCATTCCATTCCATTCCATTCGGATTGATTGCATTCCATTCCATTCCATTCCATTCCATTCCATTCGGGTTGATTCCATTCCATTCCATTCCATTCCATTCCATTCCATTCCAATCCATTCCATTCGTGTTGATTCCATTCCATTCCATTCCATTGAATTCGGGTTGATTCCATTCCATTCCAATCCATTCCATTCCATTCGAGTTGGTTCCACTCCATTCCATTCCATGCGGGTTGATTCCATTCCATTCCATTCCATTCCATTCCATTCCATTCCATTCCAATCGGGTTGATTCCATTCCTTTCCATTCCATTCCCCTCCATGCCGTTCCACTCGGTTTGATTCCATTCCATTCCATTCCATTCCATTCCATTCCATTCCATTCCGGTTTATTCCATTCCATTCCATTCCATTCGGGTTGATTCCATTCCATTCCATTCCATTCCATTCGGGTTTTTTCCTTTCCATTCCATTCCCTTCCATTCCATTCGGGTTGATTCCATTCCATTCCATTCCATTCCATTCCATTCCATTCCACTCCATTCCATTCGGGTTTATTCCATTTCATTCCATTCCATTCCATTCCGTTCCATTCGAGGTGATTACATCCCATTTCATTCCATTCCATTCCATTTCATTCCATACCATTCCATTCCATTCGATTTGATTCCACTTCACTCCATTCCATTCGGGTTGATTCCAGTCCATTCCATTCCATTTGGATTGATTGCATTCCATTCCATTCCTTTTCATTTCATTCCATTCCGTTCCATTCCACTCCATTCGGGTTGATTCCATTCCATTCCTTTCCATTGCATTCCATTCCATTTGAGTTGATTCCATTCCGTTCCATTCCATTCATGATGATTCGATTCCATTCCATTCCATTGCATTCCATTCCATTCGAGTTGATTCCATTCCATTCCATTGCATTCCATTCCATTCCATTCCATTCCATTCGGGTTGATTCCATTCCATTCCATTCCATTCCATTGCATTTGAGTTGCTTCCATTCCATTTTATTCCATTCCATTCCATTCCATTCCATTCCATTCCATTCCACTCAGGTTGATTCCATTCCGTTACATTCCACTCCACTCCATTCCATTCCATTTAATTCCCCTCCACTCCATTCCATTCCATTCCATTCCACTCGGATTGATTCAATTCCACCCCATTCCATTCAATTACATTCCATTCCAATCCACTCCAATCGGGTTGATTCAATTCCATTCGATTCTATTCCATACCATTCCATCCCGTGCCATTCCATTCCATTCCATTGCATTCGAGTTGATTCCATTCCAATCAATTCCATTAGGGTTGAATCCATTCCATGTCATTCCGTTGCATTCCATTCCATTCGGGTTGATTCCATTTCATTCCATTCCATTCCATTCCATTCGGTGTGATTAAATTCCCTTCCATTTCATTCCCTTCCATTCCATTCCTTTCCATTCCATTGCATTCCATTCCATTCGAGTTGATTCCACTCCATTTCATTCCATGCGTGTTGATTCCATTCCCTTCCATTCCATTCCATTCCTTACCATTCCATACCATTCGGATAGATTCCATTCCAGTCCATACTATTCAATTCCATTCCATTCAGTGTGATTAAATTCCCTTCCATTTCATTCCCTTCCATTCCATTCCATTCCATTCCATTCCATTCCATTCCGTTCCATTCCATTCCATTCGGGTTGATTACTTTCCATTCCATTCCATTGCATTCCATTCGGGTTGATTCCATTCCATTCCGTTCCATTCCATTCCATTCGGGATGATTCCATTGCATTCCATTCCATTCTATTCCATTCCATTCGATTCAATTCCATTCGGGTTGGTTCCTTTCCATTCCATTCCCCTCCATTCCATTTCATTCGGGTTTATTCCATTCCATTCCATTCCATTCCATTCCACTCAGGTTGATTCCATTCCATTCCATTCCACTCCACTCCATTCCATTCCATTTCATTCCCCTCCACTCCATTCCATTCCATTCCATTCCACTCGGATTGATTCAATTCCACCCCATTCCATTCAATTACATTCCATTCCAATCCACTCCAATCGGGTTGATTCAATTCCATTCGATTCTATTCCATACCATTCCATCCCGTGCCATTCCATTCCATTCCATTCCATTCCATTCGAGTTGATTTCATTCCAATCAATTCCATTCGGGTTGAATCCATTCCATGTCATTCCATTGCATTCCATTCCATTCGGGTTGATTCCATTCCATTCCATTCCATTCCATTCGGTGTGATTAAATTCCCTTCCATTTCATTCCCTTCCATTCCATTCCATTCCATTCCGTTCCATTCCATGCCATTCGGGTTAATTACTTTCCATTCCATTCCATTGCATTCCATTCCATTTCATTCCACTCCATTCCATTCCATTCCATTCCATTCCATTCAATTCCATTCCATTCGGGTTGGTTCCTTTCCATTCCATTCCATTCCCCTCCATTCCATTTCATTCGGGTTTATTCCATTCCATTCCATTCCATTCGAGTTGATTCCACTCCATTTCATTCCATGAGGGTTGATTCCATTCCCTTCCATTCCATTCCATTCCTTACCATTCCATTCCTTTCGGATAGATTCCATTCCATTCCATTCTATTCCATTCCATTCCATTCGGTTTGATTCCATTCCATTCCATTCCATTCAATTCCATTCCATTCGGGTTGATTCCATTCCTCTCCATTCCATTCCAATCCATTCCATTCCATTCGGTTTGATTCCATTCCCTTCCATTCCATTCCATTCCATTCCATTCCATTCCATTCCGGTTGATTCCATTCCATTCCATTCGATTCCATTCCATTCCATTCGGGTTGATTCCATTCCATTCCATTCCATTGCATTGCATTTGAGTTGCTTCCATTCCATTTTTTTCCATTCCATTCCATTCCATTCCATTACACTCCACTCAGGTTGATTCCATTCCATTACATTCCACTCCACTCCATTCCATTCCATTTCATTCCCCTCCACTCCATTCCATTCCATTCCATTCCACTCGGAGTGATTCAATTCCACCCCATTCCATTCAATTACATTCCATTCCAATCCACTCCAATCGTGTTGATTCAATTCCATTCGATTCTATTCCATACCATTCCATCCCGTGCCATTCCATTCCATTCCATTCCATTCGAGTTGATTCCATTCCAATCAATTCCATTAGGGTTGAATCCATTCCATGTCATTCCGTTGCATTCCATTCCATTCGGGTTGATTCCATTCCATTCCATTCCATTCCATTCCATTCGGTGTGATTAAATTCCCTTCCATTTCATTCCCTTCCATTCCATTCCATTCCATTCCGTTCCATTCCATTCCATTCCATTCCATTCGGTTTGATTCCATTCCATTCCATTCCATTCCATTCCATTCCATTCGGGTTTTTTCCTTTCCATTCCATTCACTTCCATTCCATTCGGGTTGATATCATTCCATTCCATTCCAGTCCATTCCATTCCATTCGGGTTTATTCCATTTCATTCCATTCCATTCCATTCCATTCCATTCCATTCCATTCCATTCGAGTTGATTCCATCCCTTTCCATTCCTTTCCATTCCATTGTATTCCATTCCATTCGGGTTGATTCCATCTCATTCCATTCCAATCCATTCCATTCTATTCCATTCGAGTTGATTCCATTCCATTCCATTCCATTGCATTCCATTCCATTCGGGTTGATTCCATTCCATTCCATTTCATTCCATTCCATTCCATTAAATTGCATTCCATCCGGGTTGACTCCATTCCATTCCATTCCCTTCCATTGCATTCCATTACATTCGGGTTGATTCCATTCCATTCCATTCCATTCCATTGCATTCCATTCGGGTTGATTCCATTCCTTTCCATTCCATTCGACTCCATTCGGGTTGATTCCATACCATTCCCTTCCATTCCATTCCATTCTGGTGGATTCCATTCCATTCAATTCCATTCCATTTCATTCCATTCAGGTTGATTCCATTCCATTCCATTTGATTCCATTCCATTCTGGTTGATTCCATTCCATTCCATTAAATTCCATTCGGGTTGATTCCATTCCATTCCTTTCCATTCCATTCCATTCCTTTCCATTCCATTCCATTCCATTCCTTTCCATTTCATTCCATTCCGGTTGATTCCATTCCTTTCCATTCCATTCTGGTTGAATCCATTCCATTCCATTCGATTCCATTCCATTGCACTCGATTTGATTCCCCTTCATTCCATTCCATTCGGGTTGATTCCATTGCATTCCATTCCATTCCATTCGGATTGATTGCATTCCATTCCATTTCATTCCATTCCATTCCATTCCATTCAATTCGGGTTGATTCCATTCCATTCCATTCCATTCCATTCCATTCCATTCCAATCCATTCCATTCGTGTTGATTCCATTCCATTCCATTCCATTGAATTCGGGTTGATTCCATTCCATTCCAATCCATTTCATTCCATTCGAGTTGGTTCCACTCCATTCCATTCCATGCGGGTTGATTCCATTCCATTCCATTCCATTCCATTCCATTCCATTCCATTCCTTTCCATTCCAATCCATTCGGATAGATTCCATTCCATTCCATTCCATTCCATTCCATTCCATTCCAATCGGGTTGATTCCATTCCTTTCCATTCCATTCCACTCCATGCCATTCCACTCGGTTTGATTCCATTCCATTCCATTCCATTCCATTCCATTCCATTCCATTCCATTCTGGTTTATTCCATTCCATTCCATTCCATTCGGGTTGATTCCATTCCATTCCATTCCATTCCATTCGGGTTTTTTCCTTTCCATTCCATTCCCTTCCATTCCATTCGGGTTGATTCCATTCCATTCCATTCCATTCCATTCCATTCCATTCCATTCCATTCGGGTTTATTCCATTTCATATCATTCCATTCAATTCCGTTCCATTCGAGGTGATTACAACCCATTTCATTCCATTCCATTCCATTCCATTCCATTCCATTCCATTCCAATCGGGTTGATTCCATTCCTTTCCATTCCATTCCACTCCATGCCATTCCACTCGGTTTGATTCCATTCCATTCCATTCCATTCCATTCCATTCCATTCCATTCCATTCCATTCTGGTTTATTCCATTCCATTCCATTCCATTCGGGTTGATTCCATTCCATTCCATTCCATTCCATTCCATTCGGGTTTTTTCCTTTCCATTCCATTCCCTTCCATTCCATTCGGGTTGATTCCAGTCCATTCCATTCCATTTGGATTGATTGCATTCCATTCCATTCCTTTTCATTCCATTCCATTCCGTTCAATTCCACTCCATTCGGGTTGATTCCATTCCATTCCTTTCCATTGCATTCCATTCCATTTGAGTTGATTCCATTCCGTTCCATTCCATTCATGATGATTCCATTACATTCCATTCCATTGCATTCCATTCCATTCGAGTTGATTCCATTCCATTCCATTGCATTCCATTCCATTCCATTCCTTTCGGGTTGATTCCATTCCATTCCATTCCATTCCATTGCATTTGTGTTGCTTCCATTCCATTTTATTCCATTCCATTCCATTCCATTCCATTCCACTCAGGTTGATTCCATTCCATTACATTCCACTCCACTCCATTCCATTCCATTTCATTCCCCTCCACTCCATTCCATTCCATTCCATTCCACTCGTATTGATTCAATTCCACCCCATTCCATTCAATTACATTCCATTCCATTCCATTCCAATCGGGTTGACTCAATTCCATTCGATTCTATTCCATACCATTCCATCCCGTGCCATTCCATTCCATTCCATTCCATTCCATTCGAGTTGATTCCATTCCAATCAATTCCATTAGTGTTGAATCCATTCCATGTCATTCCGTTGCATTCCATTCCATTCGGGTTGATTCCATTCCATTCCATTCCATTCCATTCCATTCGGTGTGATTAAATTCCCTTCCATTTCATTCCCTTCCATTCCATTCCTTTCCATTCCATTCCATTCCATTCGAGTTGATTCCACTCCATTTCATTCCATGCGTGTTGATTCCATTCCCTTCCATTCCATTCCATTCCTTACCATTCCATACCATTCGGATAGATTCCATTCCAGTCCATTCTATTCCATTCCATTCCATTCGGTGTGATTAAATTCCCTTCCATTTCATTCCCTTCCATTCCATTCCATTCCATTCCATTCCGTTCCATTCCATTCCATTCGGGTTGATTACTTTCCATTCCATTGCATTGCATTCCATTCTGGTTGATTCCATTCCATTCCGTTCCATTCCATTCCATTCGGGATGATTCCATTGCATTCCATTCCATTCCATTCCATTCCATTCGATTCCATTCCATTCGGGTTGGTTCCTTTCCATTCCATTCCATTCCATTCCCCTCCATTCCATTTCATTCGGGTTTATTCCATTCCATTCCATTCCATTCCATTCCATTCCATTCCATTCCATTCCACTCAGGTTGATTCCATTCCATCCCATTCCACTCCACTCCATTCCAGTCCATTTCATTCCCCTCCACTCCATTCCATTCCATATCCATTCCACTCGGATTGATTCAATTCCACCCCATTCCATTCAATTACATTCCATTCCAATCCACTCCAATCGGGTTGGTTCAATTCCATTCGATTCTATTCCATACCATTCCATCCCGTGCCATTCCATTCCATTCAATTCCTTTGAGTTGATTCCATTCCAATCAATTCCATTCGGGTTGAATCCATTCCATGTCATTCCATTGCATTCCATTCCATTCGGGTTGATTCCATTCCATTCCATTCCATTCCATTCGGTGTGATTAAATTCCCTTCCATTTCATTCCCTTCCATTCCATTCCATTCCATTCCATTCCATTGCATTCCATTCGGGTTAATTACTTTCCATTCCATTCCATTCCATTACTTTCCATTCCATTCCATTCCATTCCATTCCATTCCATTCCATTCCATTCAATTCCATTCCATTCGGGTTGGTTCCTTTCCATTCCATTCCATTCCCCTCCATTCCATTTCATTCGGGTTTATTCCATTCCATTCCATTCCATTCGAGTTGATTCCACTCCATTTCATTCCATGAGGGTTGATTCCATTCCCTTCCATTCCATTCCATTCCTTACCATTCCATTCCTTTCGGATAGATTCCATTCCATTCCATTCTATTCCATTCCATTCCATTCCATTCGGTTTGATTCCATTCCATTCCATTCCATTCAATTCCATTCCATTCGGGTTGATTCCATTCCTTTCCATTCCATTCCACTCCATTCCATTCCATTCGGTTTGATTCCATTCCCTTCCATTCCATTCCATTCCATGCCATTCCTGTTGATTCCATTCCATTCCATTCCATTCGATTCCATTCCATTCCATTCGGGTTGCTTCCATTCCATTCCATTCCATTCCACTCCATTCGGGTTGATTCCATTCCATTCCTTTCCATTGCATTCCATTCCATTTGAGTTGATTCCATTCCGTTCCATTCCATTCGTGATGATTCGATTCCATTCCATTCCATTGCATTCCATTCCATTCGAGTTGATTCCATTCCATTGCATTCCATTCCTTTCCATTCCATTCCATTCGGGTTGATTCCATTCCATTCCATTTCATTGCATTGCATTTGAGTTGCTTCCATTCCATTTTATTCCATTCCATTCCATTCCATTCCATTACACTCCACTCAGTTTGATTCCATTCCATTACATTCCACTCCACTCCATTCCATTCCATTTCATTCCCCTCCACTCCATTCCATTCCATTCCATTCCACTCGGATTGATTCAATTCCACCCCATTCCATTCAATTACATTACATTCCAATCCACTCCAATCGTGTGGATTCAATTCCATTCGATTCTATTCCATACCATTCCATCCCATGCCATTCCATTCCATTCCATTCCATTCCATTCGAGTTGATTCCATTCCAATCAATTCCATTCGGGTTGAATCCATTCCATGTCATTCCATTGCATTCCATTCCATTCGGGTTCATTCCATTCCATTCCATTCCATTCCATTCCATTCCATTCGGTGTTATTAAATTCCCTTCCATTTCATTCCCTTCCATTCCATTCCGTTCCATTCCATTCCATTCCATTCCATTCGGTTTGATTCCATTCCATTCCATTCCATTCCATTCCATTCCATTCCATTCCATTCCATTCGGGTTTTTTCCTTTCGATTCCATTCCCTTCCATTCCATTCGGGTTGATTTCATTCCATTCCATTCCATTCCATTCCGTTCCATTCCATTCCATTCGGGTTTATTCCATTTCATTCCATTCCATTCCATTCCATTCCATTCCATTCCATTCGAGTTGATTCCATCCCTTTCCATTCCATTCCATTCCATTGTATTCCATTCCATTCGGGTTGATTCCATTCCATTCTATTCCAATCCATTCCATTCTATTCCATTCGAGTTGACTCCATTCCATTCCATTCCATTCCATTGCATTCCATTCCATTCCATTCCATTCCATTGCATTCCATTCCATTCGGGTTGATTCCATTCCATTCCATTCCATTCCATTGCATTCCATTACATTCGGGTTGATTCCATTCCATTCCATTCCATTCCATTGCATTCCATTCGGGTTGATTCCATTCCTTTCCATTCCATTCGACTCCATTCGGGTTGATTCCATACCATTCCATTCCATTCCATTCCATTCCATTCCATTCCGGTGGATTCCATTCCATTCAATTCCATTCCATTTCATTCCATTCAGGTTCATTCCATTCCATTCCATTCAATTCCATTCCATTCCATTCCATTCGGGTTGATTCCATTCCATTCCATTCGATTCCATTCCATTCTGGTTGATTCCATTCCATTCCATTAAATTCCATTCAGGTTGATTCCATTCCATTCCTTTCCATTCCATTCCATTCCATTCCTTTCCATTTCATTCCATTCCGGTTGATTCCATTCCTTTCCATTCCATTCTGGTTGAATCCATTCCATTCCATTCGATTCCATTCCATTGCACTCGATTTGATTCCACTTCATTCCATTCCATTCGGGTTGATTCCATTGCATTCCATTCCATTCCATTCCATTCGGATTGATTGCATTCCATTCCATTCCATTCCATTCCATTCCATTCGGGTTGATTCCATTCCATTCCATTCCATTCCATTCCATTCCATTCCAATCCATTCCATTCGTGTTGATTCCATTCCATTCCATTCCATTGAATTCGGGTTGATTCCATTCCATTCCAATCCATTCCATTCCATTCGAGTTGGTTCCACTCCATTCCATTCCATGCGGGTTGATTCCATTCCATTCCATTCCATTCCATTCCATTCCATTCCATTCCAATCGGGTTGATTCCATTCCTTTCCATTCCATTCCCCTCCATGCCGTTCCACTCGGTTTGATTCCATTCCATTCCATTCCATTCCATTCCATTCCATTCCATTCCGGTTTATTCCATTCCATTCCATTCCATTCGGGTTGATTCCATTCCATTCCATTCCATTCCATTCGGGTTTTTTCCTTTCCATTCCATTCCCTTCCATTCCATTCGGGTTGATTCCATTCCATTCCATTCCATTCCATTCCATTCCATTCCACTCCATTCCATTCGGGTTTATTCCATTTCATTCCATTCCATTCCATTCCGTTCCATTCGAGGTGATTACATCCCATTTCATTCCATTCCATTCCATTTCATTCCATACCATTCCATTCCATTCGATTTGATTCCACTTCACTCCATTCCATTCGGGTTGATTCCAGTCCATTCCATTCCATTTGGATTGATTGCATTCCATTCCATTCCTTTTCATTTCATTCCATTCCGTTCCATTCCACTCCATTCGGGTTGATTCCATTCCATTCCTTTCCATTGCATTCCATTCCATTTGAGTTGATTCCATTCCGTTCCATTCCATTCATGATGATTCGATTCCATTCCATTCCATTGCATTCCATTCCATTCGAGTTGATTCCATTCCATTCCATTGCATTCCATTCCATTCCATTCCATTCCATTCGGGTTGATTCCATTCCATTCCATTCCATTCCATTGCATTTGAGTTGCTTCCATTCCATTTTATTCCATTCCATTCCATTCCATTCCATTCCATTCCATTCCACTCAGGTTGATTCCATTCCGTTACATTCCACTCCACTCCATTCCATTCCATTTAATTCCCCTCCACTCCATTCCATTCCATTCCATTCCACTCGGATTGATTCAATTCCACCCCATTCCATTCAATTACATTCCATTCCAATCCACTCCAATCGGGTTGATTCAATTCCATTCGATTCTATTCCATACCATTCCATCCCGTGCCATTCCATTCCATTCCATTGCATTCGAGTTGATTCCATTCCAATCAATTCCATTAGGGTTGAATCCATTCCATGTCATTCCGTTGCATTCCATTCCATTCGGGTTGATTCCATTTCATTCCATTCCATTCCATTCCATTCGGTGTGATTAAATTCCCTTCCATTTCATTCCCTTCCATTCCATTCCTTTCCATTCCATTGCATTCCATTCCATTCGAGTTGATTCCACTCCATTTCATTCCATGCGTGTTGATTCCATTCCCTTCCATTCCATTCCATTCCTTACCATTCCATACCATTCGGATAGATTCCATTCCAGTCCATACTATTCCATTCCATTCCATTCAGTGTGATTAAATTCCCTTCCATTTCATTCCCTTCCATTCCATTCCATTCCATTCCATTCCATTCCATTCCGTTCCATTCCATTCCATTCGGGTTGATTACTTTCCATTCCATTCCATTGCATTCCATTCGGGTTGATTCCATTCCATTCCGTTCCATTCCATTCCATTCGGGATGATTCCATTGCATTCCATTCCATTCTATTCCATTCCATTCGATTCAATTCCATTCGGGTTGGTTCCTTTCCATTCCATTCCCCTCCATTCCATTTCATTCGGGTTTATTCCATTCCATTCCATTCCATTCCATTCCACTCAGGTTGATTCCATTCCATTCCATTCCACTCCACTCCATTCCATTCCATTTCATTCCCCTCCACTCCATTCCATTCCATTCCATTCCACTCGGATTGATTCAATTCCACCCCATTCCATTCAATTACATTCCATTCCAATCCACTCCAATCGGGTTGATTCAATTCCATTCGATTCTATTCCATACCATTCCATCCCGTGCCATTCCATTCCATTCCATTCCATTCCATTCGAGTTGATTTCATTCCAATCAATTCCATTCGGGTTGAATCCATTCCATGTCATTCCATTGCATTCCATTCCATTCGGGTTGATTCCATTCCATTCCATTCCATTCCATTCGGTGTGATTAAATTCCCTTCCATTTCATTCCCTTCCATTCCATTCCATTCCATTCCGTTCCATTCCATGCCATTCGGGTTAATTACTTTCCATTCCATTCCATTGCATTCCATTCCATTTCATTCCACTCCATTCCATTCCATTCCATTCCATTCCATTCAATTCCATTCCATTCGGGTTGGTTCCTTTCCATTCCATTCCATTCCCCTCCATTCCATTTCATTCGGGTTTATTCCATTCCATTCCATTCCATTCGAGTTGATTCCACTCCATTTCATTCCATGAGGGTTGATTCCATTCCCTTCCATTCCATTCCATTCCTTACCATTCCATTCCTTTCGGATAGATTCCATTCCATTCCATTCTATTCCATTCCATTCCATTCCATTCGGTTTGATTCCATTCCATTCCATTCCATTCAATTCCATTCCATTCGGGTTGATTCCATTCCTCTCCATTCCATTCCAATCCATTCCATTCCATTCGGTTTGATTCCATTCCCTTCCATTCCATTCCATTCCATTCCATTCCATTCCATTCCGGTTGATTCCATTCCATTCCATTCGATTCCATTCCATTCCATTCGGGTTGATTCCATTCCATTCCATTCCATTGCATTGCATTTGAGTTGCTTCCATTCCATTTTTTTCCATTCCATTCCATTCCATTCCATTACACTCCACTCAGGTTGATTCCATTCCATTACATTCCACTCCACTCCATTCCATTCCATTTCATTCCCCTCCACTCCATTCCATTCCATTCCATTCCACTCGGAGTGATTCAATTCCACCCCATTCCATTCAATTACATTCCATTCCAATCCACTCCAATCGTGTTGATTCAATTCCATTCGATTCTATTCCATACCATTCCATCCCGTGCCATTCCATTCCATTCCATTCCATTCGAGTTGATTCCATTCCAATCAATTCCATTAGGGTTGAATCCATTCCATGTCATTCCGTTGCATTCCATTCCATTCGGGTTGATTCCATTCCATTCCATTCCATTCCATTCCATTCGGTGTGATTAAATTCCCTTCCATTTCATTCCCTTCCATTCCATTCCATTCCATTCCGTTCCATTCCATTCCATTCCATTCCATTCGGTTTGATTCCATTCCATTCCATTCCATTCCATTCCATTCCATTCGGGTTTTTTCCTTTCCATTCCATTCACTTCCATTCCATTCGGGTTGATATCATTCCATTCCATTCCAGTCCATTCCATTCCATTCGGGTTTATTCCATTTCATTCCATTCCATTCCATTCCATTCCATTCCATTCCATTCCATTCGAGTTGATTCCATCCCTTTCCATTCCTTTCCATTCCATTGTATTCCATTCCATTCGGGTTGATTCCATCTCATTCCATTCCAATCCATTCCATTCTATTCCATTCGAGTTGATTCCATTCCATTCCATTCCATTGCATTCCATTCCATTCGGGTTGATTCCATTCCATTCCATTTCATTCCATTCCATTCCATTAAATTGCATTCCATCCGGGTTGACTCCATTCCATTCCATTCCCTTCCATTGCATTCCATTACATTCGGGTTGATTCCATTCCATTCCATTCCATTCCATTGCATTCCATTCGGGTTGATTCCATTCCTTTCCATTCCATTCGACTCCATTCGGGTTGATTCCATACCATTCCCTTCCATTCCATTCCATTCTGGTGGATTCCATTCCATTCAATTCCATTCCATTTCATTCCATTCAGGTTGATTCCATTCCATTCCATTTGATTCCATTCCATTCTGGTTGATTCCATTCCATTCCATTAAATTCCATTCGGGTTGATTCCATTCCATTCCTTTCCATTCCATTCCATTCCTTTCCATTCCATTCCATTCCATTCCTTTCCATTTCATTCCATTCCGGTTGATTCCATTCCTTTCCATTCCATTCTGGTTGAATCCATTCCATTCCATTCGATTCCATTCCATTGCACTCGATTTGATTCCCCTTCATTCCATTCCATTCGGGTTGATTCCATTGCATTCCATTCCATTCCATTCGGATTGATTGCATTCCATTCCATTTCATTCCATTCCATTCCATTCCATTCAATTCGGGTTGATTCCATTCCATTCCATTCCATTCCATTCCATTCCATTCCAATCCATTCCATTCGTGTTGATTCCATTCCATTCCATTCCATTGAATTCGGGTTGATTCCATTCCATTCCAATCCATTTCATTCCATTCGAGTTGGTTCCACTCCATTCCATTCCATGCGGGTTGATTCCATTCCATTCCATTCCATTCCATTCCATTCCATTCCATTCCTTTCCATTCCAATCCATTCGGATAGATTCCATTCCATTCCATTCCATTCCATTCCATTCCATTCCAATCGGGTTGATTCCATTCCTTTCCATTCCATTCCACTCCATGCCATTCCACTCGGTTTGATTCCATTCCATTCCATTCCATTCCATTCCATTCCATTCCATTCCATTCTGGTTTATTCCATTCCATTCCATTCCATTCGGGTTGATTCCATTCCATTCCATTCCATTCCATTCGGGTTTTTTCCTTTCCATTCCATTCCCTTCCATTCCATTCGGGTTGATTCCATTCCATTCCATTCCATTCCATTCCATTCCATTCCATTCCATTCGGGTTTATTCCATTTCATATCATTCCATTCAATTCCGTTCCATTCGAGGTGATTACAACCCATTTCATTCCATTCCATTCCATTCCATTCCATTCCATTCCATTCCAATCGGGTTGATTCCATTCCTTTCCATTCCATTCCACTCCATGCCATTCCACTCGGTTTGATTCCATTCCATTCCATTCCATTCCATTCCATTCCATTCCATTCCATTCCATTCTGGTTTATTCCATTCCATTCCATTCCATTCGGGTTGATTCCATTCCATTCCATTCCATTCCATTCCATTCGGGTTTTTTCCTTTCCATTCCATTCCCTTCCATTCCATTCGGGTTGATTCCAGTCCATTCCATTCCATTTGGATTGATTGCATTCCATTCCATTCCTTTTCATTCCATTCCATTCCGTTCAATTCCACTCCATTCGGGTTGATTCCATTCCATTCCTTTCCATTGCATTCCATTCCATTTGAGTTGATTCCATTCCGTTCCATTCCATTCATGATGATTCCATTACATTCCATTCCATTGCATTCCATTCCATTCGAGTTGATTCCATTCCATTCCATTGCATTCCATTCCATTCCATTCCTTTCGGGTTGATTCCATTCCATTCCATTCCATTCCATTGCATTTGAGTTGCTTCCATTCCATTTTATTCCATTCCATTCCATTCCATTCCATTCCACTCAGGTTGATTCCATTCCATTACATTCCACTCCACTCCATTCCATTCCATTTCATTCCCCTCCACTCCATTCCATTCCATTCCATTCCACTCGTATTGATTCAATTCCACCCCATTCCATTCAATTACATTCCATTCCATTCCATTCCAATCGGGTTGACTCAATTCCATTCGATTCTATTCCATACCATTCCATCCCGTGCCATTCCATTCCATTCCATTCCATTCCATTCGAGTTGATTCCATTCCAATCAATTCCATTAGTGTTGAATCCATTCCATGTCATTCCGTTGCATTCCATTCCATTCGGGTTGATTCCATTCCATTCCATTCCATTCCATTCCATTCGGTGTGATTAAATTCCCTTCCATTTCATTCCCTTCCATTCCATTCCTTTCCATTCCATTCCATTCCATTCGAGTTGATTCCACTCCATTTCATTCCATGCGTGTTGATTCCATTCCCTTCCATTCCATTCCATTCCTTACCATTCCATACCATTCGGATAGATTCCATTCCAGTCCATTCTATTCCATTCCATTCCATTCGGTGTGATTAAATTCCCTTCCATTTCATTCCCTTCCATTCCATTCCATTCCATTCCATTCCGTTCCATTCCATTCCATTCGGGTTGATTACTTTCCATTCCATTGCATTGCATTCCATTCTGGTTGATTCCATTCCATTCCGTTCCATTCCATTCCATTCGGGATGATTCCATTGCATTCCATTCCATTCCATTCCATTCCATTCGATTCCATTCCATTCGGGTTGGTTCCTTTCCATTCCATTCCATTCCATTCCCCTCCATTCCATTTCATTCGGGTTTATTCCATTCCATTCCATTCCATTCCATTCCATTCCATTCCATTCCATTCCACTCAGGTTGATTCCATTCCATCCCATTCCACTCCACTCCATTCCAGTCCATTTCATTCCCCTCCACTCCATTCCATTCCATATCCATTCCACTCGGATTGATTCAATTCCACCCCATTCCATTCAATTACATTCCATTCCAATCCACTCCAATCGGGTTGGTTCAATTCCATTCGATTCTATTCCATACCATTCCATCCCGTGCCATTCCATTCCATTCAATTCCTTTGAGTTGATTCCATTCCAATCAATTCCATTCGGGTTGAATCCATTCCATGTCATTCCATTGCATTCCATTCCATTCGGGTTGATTCCATTCCATTCCATTCCATTCCATTCGGTGTGATTAAATTCCCTTCCATTTCATTCCCTTCCATTCCATTCCATTCCATTCCATTCCATTGCATTCCATTCGGGTTAATTACTTTCCATTCCATTCCATTCCATTACTTTCCATTCCATTCCATTCCATTCCATTCCATTCCATTCCATTCCATTCAATTCCATTCCATTCGGGTTGGTTCCTTTCCATTCCATTCCATTCCCCTCCATTCCATTTCATTCGGGTTTATTCCATTCCATTCCATTCCATTCGAGTTGATTCCACTCCATTTCATTCCATGAGGGTTGATTCCATTCCCTTCCATTCCATTCCATTCCTTACCATTCCATTCCTTTCGGATAGATTCCATTCCATTCCATTCTATTCCATTCCATTCCATTCCATTCGGTTTGATTCCATTCCATTCCATTCCATTCAATTCCATTCCATTCGGGTTGATTCCATTCCTTTCCATTCCATTCCACTCCATTCCATTCCATTCGGTTTGATTCCATTCCCTTCCATTCCATTCCATTCCATGCCATTCCTGTTGATTCCATTCCATTCCATTCCATTCGATTCCATTCCATTCCATTCGGGTTGCTTCCATTCCATTCCATTCCATTCCACTCCATTCGGGTTGATTCCATTCCATTCCTTTCCATTGCATTCCATTCCATTTGAGTTGATTCCATTCCGTTCCATTCCATTCGTGATGATTCGATTCCATTCCATTCCATTGCATTCCATTCCATTCGAGTTGATTCCATTCCATTGCATTCCATTCCTTTCCATTCCATTCCATTCGGGTTGATTCCATTCCATTCCATTTCATTGCATTGCATTTGAGTTGCTTCCATTCCATTTTATTCCATTCCATTCCATTCCATTCCATTACACTCCACTCAGTTTGATTCCATTCCATTACATTCCACTCCACTCCATTCCATTCCATTTCATTCCCCTCCACTCCATTCCATTCCATTCCATTCCACTCGGATTGATTCAATTCCACCCCATTCCATTCAATTACATTACATTCCAATCCACTCCAATCGTGTGGATTCAATTCCATTCGATTCTATTCCATACCATTCCATCCCATGCCATTCCATTCCATTCCATTCCATTCCATTCGAGTTGATTCCATTCCAATCAATTCCATTCGGGTTGAATCCATTCCATGTCATTCCATTGCATTCCATTCCATTCGGGTTCATTCCATTCCATTCCATTCCATTCCATTCCATTCCATTCGGTGTTATTAAATTCCCTTCCATTTCATTCCCTTCCATTCCATTCCGTTCCATTCCATTCCATTCCATTCCATTCGGTTTGATTCCATTCCATTCCATTCCATTCCATTCCATTCCATTCCATTCCATTCCATTCGGGTTTTTTCCTTTCGATTCCATTCCCTTCCATTCCATTCGGGTTGATTTCATTCCATTCCATTCCATTCCATTCCGTTCCATTCCATTCCATTCGGGTTTATTCCATTTCATTCCATTCCATTCCATTCCATTCCATTCCATTCCATTCGAGTTGATTCCATCCCTTTCCATTCCATTCCATTCCATTGTATTCCATTCCATTCGGGTTGATTCCATTCCATTCTATTCCAATCCATTCCATTCTATTCCATTCGAGTTGACTCCATTCCATTCCATTCCATTCCATTGCATTCCATTCCATTCCATTCCATTCCATTGCATTCCATTCCATTCGGGTTGATTCCATTCCATTCCATTCCATTCCATTGCATTCCATTACATTCGGGTTGATTCCATTCCATTCCATTCCATTCCATTGCATTCCATTCGGGTTGATTCCATTCCTTTCCATTCCATTCGACTCCATTCGGGTTGATTCCATACCATTCCATTCCATTCCATTCCATTCCATTCCATTCCGGTGGATTCCATTCCATTCAATTCCATTCCATTTCATTCCATTCAGGTTCATTCCATTCCATTCCATTCAATTCCATTCCATTCCATTCCATTCGGGTTGATTCCATTCCATTCCATTCGATTCCATTCCATTCTGGTTGATTCCATTCCATTCCATTAAATTCCATTCAGGTTGATTCCATTCCATTCCTTTCCATTCCATTCCATTCCATTCCTTTCCATTTCATTCCATTCCGGTTGATTCCATTCCTTTCCATTCCATTCTGGTTGAATCCATTCCATTCCATTCGATTCCATTCCATTGCACTCGATTTGATTCCACTTCATTCCATTCCATTCGGGTTGATTCCATTGCATTCCATTCCATTCCATTCCATTCGGATTGATTGCATTCCATTCCATTCCATTCCATTCCATTCCATTCGGGTTGATTCCATTCCATTCCATTCCATTCCATTCCATTCCATTCCAATCCATTCCATTCGTGTTGATTCCATTCCATTCCATTCCATTGAATTCGGGTTGATTCCATTCCATTCCAATCCATTCCATTCCATTCGAGTTGGTTCCACTCCATTCCATTCCATGCGGGTTGATTCCATTCCATTCCATTCCATTCCATTCCATTCCATTCCATTCCAATCGGGTTGATTCCATTCCTTTCCATTCCATTCCCCTCCATGCCGTTCCACTCGGTTTGATTCCATTCCATTCCATTCCATTCCATTCCATTCCATTCCATTCCGGTTTATTCCATTCCATTCCATTCCATTCGGGTTGATTCCATTCCATTCCATTCCATTCCATTCGGGTTTTTTCCTTTCCATTCCATTCCCTTCCATTCCATTCGGGTTGATTCCATTCCATTCCATTCCATTCCATTCCATTCCATTCCACTCCATTCCATTCGGGTTTATTCCATTTCATTCCATTCCATTCCATTCCGTTCCATTCGAGGTGATTACATCCCATTTCATTCCATTCCATTCCATTTCATTCCATACCATTCCATTCCATTCGATTTGATTCCACTTCACTCCATTCCATTCGGGTTGATTCCAGTCCATTCCATTCCATTTGGATTGATTGCATTCCATTCCATTCCTTTTCATTTCATTCCATTCCGTTCCATTCCACTCCATTCGGGTTGATTCCATTCCATTCCTTTCCATTGCATTCCATTCCATTTGAGTTGATTCCATTCCGTTCCATTCCATTCATGATGATTCGATTCCATTCCATTCCATTGCATTCCATTCCATTCGAGTTGATTCCATTCCATTCCATTGCATTCCATTCCATTCCATTCCATTCCATTCGGGTTGATTCCATTCCATTCCATTCCATTCCATTGCATTTGAGTTGCTTCCATTCCATTTTATTCCATTCCATTCCATTCCATTCCATTCCATTCCATTCCACTCAGGTTGATTCCATTCCGTTACATTCCACTCCACTCCATTCCATTCCATTTAATTCCCCTCCACTCCATTCCATTCCATTCCATTCCACTCGGATTGATTCAATTCCACCCCATTCCATTCAATTACATTCCATTCCAATCCACTCCAATCGGGTTGATTCAATTCCATTCGATTCTATTCCATACCATTCCATCCCGTGCCATTCCATTCCATTCCATTGCATTCGAGTTGATTCCATTCCAATCAATTCCATTAGGGTTGAATCCATTCCATGTCATTCCGTTGCATTCCATTCCATTCGGGTTGATTCCATTTCATTCCATTCCATTCCATTCCATTCGGTGTGATTAAATTCCCTTCCATTTCATTCCCTTCCATTCCATTCCTTTCCATTCCATTGCATTCCATTCCATTCGAGTTGATTCCACTCCATTTCATTCCATGCGTGTTGATTCCATTCCCTTCCATTCCATTCCATTCCTTACCATTCCATACCATTCGGATAGATTCCATTCCAGTCCATACTATTCCATTCCATTCCATTCAGTGTGATTAAATTCCCTTCCATTTCATTCCCTTCCATTCCATTCCATTCCATTCCATTCCATTCCATTCCGTTCCATTCCATTCCATTCGGGTTGATTACTTTCCATTCCATTCCATTGCATTCCATTCGGGTTGATTCCATTCCATTCCGTTCCATTCCATTCCATTCGGGATGATTCCATTGCATTCCATTCCATTCTATTCCATTCCATTCGATTCAATTCCATTCGGGTTGGTTCCTTTCCATTCCATTCCCCTCCATTCCATTTCATTCGGGTTTATTCCATTCCATTCCATTCCATTCCATTCCACTCAGGTTGATTCCATTCCATTCCATTCCACTCCACTCCATTCCATTCCATTTCATTCCCCTCCACTCCATTCCATTCCATTCCATTCCACTCGGATTGATTCAATTCCACCCCATTCCATTCAATTACATTCCATTCCAATCCACTCCAATCGGGTTGATTCAATTCCATTCGATTCTATTCCATACCATTCCATCCCGTGCCATTCCATTCCATTCCATTCCATTCCATTCGAGTTGATTTCATTCCAATCAATTCCATTCGGGTTGAATCCATTCCATGTCATTCCATTGCATTCCATTCCATTCGGGTTGATTCCATTCCATTCCATTCCATTCCATTCGGTGTGATTAAATTCCCTTCCATTTCATTCCCTTCCATTCCATTCCATTCCATTCCGTTCCATTCCATGCCATTCGGGTTAATTACTTTCCATTCCATTCCATTGCATTCCATTCCATTTCATTCCACTCCATTCCATTCCATTCCATTCCATTCCATTCAATTCCATTCCATTCGGGTTGGTTCCTTTCCATTCCATTCCATTCCCCTCCATTCCATTTCATTCGGGTTTATTCCATTCCATTCCATTCCATTCGAGTTGATTCCACTCCATTTCATTCCATGAGGGTTGATTCCATTCCCTTCCATTCCATTCCATTCCTTACCATTCCATTCCTTTCGGATAGATTCCATTCCATTCCATTCTATTCCATTCCATTCCATTCCATTCGGTTTGATTCCATTCCATTCCATTCCATTCAATTCCATTCCATTCGGGTTGATTCCATTCCTCTCCATTCCATTCCAATCCATTCCATTCCATTCGGTTTGATTCCATTCCCTTCCATTCCATTCCATTCCATTCCATTCCATTCCATTCCGGTTGATTCCATTCCATTCCATTCGATTCCATTCCATTCCATTCGGGTTGATTCCATTCCATTCCATTCCATTGCATTGCATTTGAGTTGCTTCCATTCCATTTTTTTCCATTCCATTCCATTCCATTCCATTACACTCCACTCAGGTTGATTCCATTCCATTACATTCCACTCCACTCCATTCCATTCCATTTCATTCCCCTCCACTCCATTCCATTCCATTCCATTCCACTCGGAGTGATTCAATTCCACCCCATTCCATTCAATTACATTCCATTCCAATCCACTCCAATCGTGTTGATTCAATTCCATTCGATTCTATTCCATACCATTCCATCCCGTGCCATTCCATTCCATTCCATTCCATTCGAGTTGATTCCATTCCAATCAATTCCATTAGGGTTGAATCCATTCCATGTCATTCCGTTGCATTCCATTCCATTCGGGTTGATTCCATTCCATTCCATTCCATTCCATTCCATTCGGTGTGATTAAATTCCCTTCCATTTCATTCCCTTCCATTCCATTCCATTCCATTCCGTTCCATTCCATTCCATTCCATTCCATTCGGTTTGATTCCATTCCATTCCATTCCATTCCATTCCATTCCATTCCATTCCATTCCATTCCATTCGGGTTTTTTCCTTTCCATTCCATTCCCTTCCATTCCATTCGGGTTGATTTCATTCCATTCCATTCCATTCCATTCCATTCGGGTTTATTCCATTTCATTCCATTCCATTCCATTCCATTCGAGTTGATTCCATCCCTTTCCATTCCATTCCATTCCATTGTATTCCATTCCATTCGGGTTGATTCCATTCCATTCCATTCCATTCCATTCCATTGCATTCCATTACATTCGGGTTGATTCCATTCCATTCCATTCCATTCCATTGCATTCCATTCGGGTTGATTCCATTCCTTTCCATTCCATTCGCCTCCATTCGGGTTGATTCCGTTCCATTCCATTCCATTCCATTCCATTCCATTCCGGTGGATTCCATTCCATTCAATTCCATTCCATTTCATTCCATTCAGGTTGATTCCATTCCATTCCATTCCATTCCATTCCATTCGGTTTGATTCCATTCCATTCCATTCGATTCCATTCCATGCGGGTTGATTCCATTCCATTCCATTCCATTCCATTCCATTCCATTCCATTCCTTTCCATTCCAATCCATTCGGATAGATTCCATTCCATTCCATTCCATTCCATTCCATTCCAATCGGGTTGATTCCATTCCTTTCCATTCCATTCCACTCCATTCCATTCCACTCGGTTTGATTCCATTCCATTCCATTCCATTCCATTCCATTCCATTCCATTCCGGTTTATTCCATTCCATTCCATTCCATTCGGGTTGATACCATTCCATTCCATTCCATTCCATTCGGGTTTTTTCCTTTCCATTCCATTCCCTTCCATTCGGGTTGATTCCATTCCATTCCATTGCATTCCATTCCATTCCATTCCATTCCATTCGGGATTATTCCATTTCATTCCATTCCATTCCATTCCGTTCCATTCGAGGTGATTACATCCCATTCCATTCCATTCCATTCCATTCCATTCCATTCGGGTTTTTTCCTTTCCACTCCATTCCCTTCCATTCCATTCGGGTTGATTTCATTCCATTCCATTCCATTCCATTCCATTCCATTCCATTCCATTCGGGTTTATTCCATTTCATTCCATTCCATTCCATTCCATTCGAGTTGATTCCATCCCTTTCCATTCCATTGTATTCCATTCCATTCGGGTTGATTCTATTCCATTCCATTCCAATCCATTCCATTCTCTTCCATTCGAGTTGATTCCATTCCATTCCATTCCATTGCATTCCATTCCATTCGGATTGATTCCATTCCATTCCATTTCATTCCATTCCATTCCATTGCATTCCATCCGGGTTGATTCCATTCCATTCCATTCCATTCCATTACTTTCCATTCGGATTGATTCCATTCCTTTCCATTCCATTCGACTTCATTCGGGTTGATTCCATACCATTCCATTCCATTCCATTCCATTCCATTCCATTCCATTCCGGTGGATTCCATTCCATTCAATTCCATTCCATTTCATTCCATTCAGGTTGATTCCATTCCATTCCATTCCATTCCATTCGGGTTGATTCCATTCCATTCCATTCCATTCCATTCCATTCCATTCTGGTTGATTCCATTCCATTCCATTAAATTCCATTCGGGTTGATTCCATTCCATTCCTTTCCATTCCATTCCATTCCATTCCTTTCCATTTCATTCCATTCCGGTTGATTCCATTCCTTTCCATTCCATTCTGGTTGAATCCATTCCATTCCATTCGATTCCATTCCATTGCACTCGATTTGATTCCACTTCATTCCATTCCATTCGGGTTGATTCCATTGCATTCCATTCCATTCCATTCCATTCGGATTGATTGCATTCCATTCCATTTAATTCCATTCCATTCCATTCCGTTCCATTCGGGTTGATTCCATTCCATTCCATTCCATTCCATTCCATTCCATTCCATTCCATTCGTGTTTATTCCATTTCATTCCATTCCATTCCATTCCGTTCCATTCGAGGTGATTACATCCCATTTCATTCCATTCCATTCCATTCCATTCCATTCCATTCCATTCCATTCGATTTGATTCCACTTCACTCCATTCCATTCGGGTTGATTCCAGTCCATTCCATTCCATTTGGATTGATTGCATTCCATTCCATTCCTTTTCATTCCATTCCATTCCGTTCCATTCCACTCCATTCGGGTTGATTCCATTCCATTCCTTTCCATTGCATTCCATTCCATTTGAGTTGATTCCATTCCGTTCCATTCCATTCATGATGATTCGATTCCATTCGATTCCATTGCATTCCATTCAATTCGAGTTGATTCCATTCCATTCCATTGCATTCCATTCCATTCCATTCCATTCGGGTTGATTCCATTCCATTCCATTCCATTCCATTGCATTTGAGTTGCTTCCATTCCATTTTATTCCATTCCATTCCATTCCATTCCATTCCACTCAGGTTGATTCCATTCCATTACATTCCACTCCACTCCATTCCATTCCATTTCATTCCCCTCCACTCCATTCCATTCCATTCCATTCCACTCGGATTGATTCAGTTCCACCCCATTCCATTCAATTACATTCCATTCCAATCCACTCCAATCGGGTTGATTCAATTCCATTCGATTCTATTCCATTCCATTCAATCCCGTGCCATTCCATTCCATTCCATTCGAGTTGATTCCATTCCAATCAATTCCATTAGGGTTGAATCCATTCCATGTCATTCCGTTGCATTCCATTCCATTCGGGTTGATTCCATTCCATTCCATTCCATTCCATTCGGTGTGATTAAATTCCCTTCCATTCCATTCCTTTCCATTCCATTTCATTCCATTCCATTCCATTCGAGTTGATTCCAGTCCATTTCATTCCATGCGTGTTGATTCCATTCCCTTCCATTCCATTCCATTCCTTACCATTCCATACCATTCGGATAGATTCCATTCCAGTCCATTCTATTCCAATCCATTCCATTCGGTGTGATTAATTTCCCTTCCATTTCATTCCCTTCCATTCCATTCCATTCCATTCCATTCCGTTCCATTCCATTCCATTCGGGTTGATTACTTTCCATTCCATTCCATTGCATTCCATTCGGGTTGATTCCATTCCATTCCGTTCCATTCCATTCCATTCGGGATGATTCCATTGCATTCCATTCCATTCCATTCGATTCCATTCCATTCGGGTTGGTTCCTTTCCATTCCATTCCCCTCCATTCCATTTCATTCGGGTTTATTCCATTCCATTCCATTCCATTCCATTCCATTCCACTCAGGTTGATTCCATTCCAGTCCATTCTATTCCATTCCATTCCATTCGGTGTGATTAATTTCCCTTCCATTTCATTCCCTTCCATTCCATTCCATTCCATTCCGTTCCATTGCATTCCATTCGGGTTAATTACTTTCCATTGCATTCCATTGCATTCCATTCCATTCCATTCCATTCCATTCCATTCCATTCCATTCCATTCCATTCCATTCGGGTTGGTTCCTTTCCATTCCATTGCATTCCCCTCCATTCCATTTCATTCGGGTTTATTCCATTCCATTCCTTTCCATTCGAGTTGATTCCACTCCATTTCATTCCATGAGGGTTGCTTCCATTCCCTTCCATTCCATTCCATTCCTTACCATTCCATTCCTTTCGGATAGATTCCATTCCATTCCATTCTATTCCATTCCATTCCATTCCATTCGGTTTGATTCCATGCCATTATATTACATTCAATTCCATTCCATTCGGGTTGATTCCATTCCTTTCCATTCCATTCCACTCCATTCCATTCCATTCGGTTTGATTCCATTCCATTCCATTCCATTCCATTCCATTACATTCCATTCCATTCCGGTTGATTCCATTCCATTCCATTCCATTCGATTCCATTCCATTCCATTCGGGTTGTTTCCATTCCATTCCATTCCATTCCATTCCATTCCATTCCATTCCATTCGGGTTTATTCCATTTCATTCCATTCCATTCCATTCCGTTCCATTCGAGGTGATTACATCCCATTTCATTCCATTCCATTCCATTCCATTCCATTCCATTCCATTCCATTCGATTTGATTCCACTTCACTCCATTCCATTCGGGTTGATTCCAGTCCATTCCATTCCATTTGGATTGATTGCATTCCATTCCATTCTTTTTCATTCCATTCCATTCCGTTCCATTCCACTCCATTCGGGTTGATTCCATTCCATTCCTTTCCATTGCATTCCATTCCATTTGAGTTGATTCCATTCCGTTCCATTCCATTGATGATGATTCGATTCCATTCCATTCCATTGCATTCCATTCCATTCGAGTTGATTCCATTCCATTCCATTGCATTCCATTCCATTCCATTCCATTCGGGTTGATTCCATTCCATTCCATTCCATTCCATTGCCTTTGAGTTGCTTCCATTCCATTCCATTCCATTCCATTCCATTCCACTCAGGTTGATTCCATTCCATTCCATTCCACTCCACTCCATTCCGTTCCATTTCATTCCCCTCCACTCCATTCCATTCCATTCCATTCCACTCGGATTGATTCAATTCCACCCCATTCCATTCAATTACATTCCATTCCAATCCACTCCAATCGGGTTGATTCAATTCCATTCGATTCTATTCCATACCATTCCATCCCGTGCCATTCCATTCCATTCCATTCCATTCGAGTTGATTCCATTCCAATCAATTCCATTCGGGTTGAATCCATTCCATGTCATTCCATTGCATTCCATTCCATTTGGGTTGATTCCATTCCATTCCATTCCATTCCATTCGGTGTGATTAAATTCCCTTCCATTTCATTCCCTTCCATTCCATTCCATTCCATTCCGTTCCATTCCATTCCATTCGGGTTAATTACTTTCCATTCCATTCCATTCCATTGCATTCCATTCCATTCCATTCCATTCCATTCCATTCCATTCCATTCAATTCCATTCCATTCGGGTTGGTTCCTTTCCATTCCATTCCATTCCCCTCCATTCCATTTCATTCGGGTTTATTCCATTCCATTCCATTCCATTCGAGTTGATTGCACTCCATTTCATTCCATGAGGGTTGATTCCATTCCCTTCCATTCCATTGCATTCCTTACCATTCCATTCCTTTCGGATAGATTCCATTCCATTCCATTCTATTCCATTCCATTCCATTCCATTCGGTTTGATTCCTTTCCATTCCATTCCATTCAATTCCATTCCATTCGGGTTGATTCCATTCCTTTCCATTCCATTCCACTCCATTCCATTCCATTCGGTTTGATTCCATTCCCTTCCATTCCATTCCATTCCATTCCATTCCGGTTGATTCCATTCCATTCCATTCCATTCGATTGCATTCCATTCCATTCGGGTTGCTTCCATTCCATTCCATTCCATTCCACTCCATTCAGGTTGATTCCTTTCCATTCCTTTCCATTGCATTCCATTCCATTTGAGTTGATTCCATTCCGTTCCATTCCATTCGTGATGATTCGATTCCATTCCATTCCATTGCATTCCATTCCATTCGAGTTGATTCCATTCCATTCCATTGCATTCCATTCCATTCCATTCCATTCCATTCGGGTTGATTCCATTCCATTCCATTCTATTGCATTGCATTTGAGTTGCTTCCATTCCATTTTATTCCATTCCATTCCATTCCATTCCATTCCATTCCATTCCATTCCATTCGGTGTGATTAAATTCCCTTCCATTTCATTCCCTTCCATTCCATTCCATTCCATTCCGTTCCATTCCATTCCATTCCATTCCATTCCGTTTGATTCCATTCCATTCCATTCCATTCCATTCGCGTTTTTTCCTTTCCATTCCATTCCCTTCCATTCCATTCGGGTTGATTTCATTCCATTCCATTCCATTCCATTCCATTCCATTCGGGTTTATTCCATTTCATTCCATTCCATTCCATTCCATTAAATTCCATTCCATTCCATTCCGTTCCATTCGAGTTGATTCCATCCCTTTCCATTCCATTCCATTCCATTGTATTCCATTCCATTCGGGTTGATGCCATTCCATTCCATTGCATTCCATTCCATTCGGGTTGATGCCATTCCATTCCATTGCATTCCATCCGGGTTGACTCCATTCCATTCCATTCCATTCCATTGCATTCCATTCCATTCAGGTTGATTCCATTCCATTCCATTCCATTCCATTGCATTCCATTCGGGTTGATTCCATTCCTTTCCATTCCATTCGACTCCATTCGGGTTGATTCCATACCATTCCATTCCATTCCATTCCATTCCGGTGGATTCCATTCCATTCAATTCCATTCCATTTCATTCCATTCAGGTTGATTCCATTCCATTCCATTCCATTCCATTCGGGTTGATTCCATTCCATTCCATTCCATTCCATTCCATTCTGGTTGATTCCATTCCATTCCATTAAATTCCATTCGGGTTGATTCCATTCCATTCATTTCCATTCCATTCCATTCCATTCCTTTCCATTTCATTCCATTCCGGTTGATTCCATTCCTTTCCATTCCATTCTGGTTGAATCCATTCCATTCCATTCGATTCCATTCCATTACACTCGATTTGATTCCACTTCATTCCATTCCATTCGGGTTGATTCCATTGCATTCCATTCCATTCCATTCCATTCCATTCGGATTGATTGCATTCCATTCCATTTCATTCCATTCCATTCCATTCCATTCCATTCGGGTTGATTCCATTCCATTCCATTCCATTCCATTCCAATCCATTCCATTCGTGTTGATTCCATTCCATTCCATTCCATTGAATTCGGGTTGATTCCATTCCATTCGAATCCATTCCATTCCATTCGAGTTGGTTCCATTCCATTCCATTCCACGCGGGTTGATTCCATTCCATTCCATTCCATTCCATTCCATTCCTTTCCATTCCAATCCATTCGGATAGATTCCATTCCATTCCATTCCATTCCATTCCATTCCAATCGGGTTGATTCCATTCCTTTCCATTCCATTCCACTCCATGCCATTCCACTCGGTTTGATTCCATTCCATTCCATTCCATTCCATTCCATTCCGGTTTATTCCATTCCATTCCATTCCATTCGGGTTGATTGCATTCCATTCCATTCCATTCCATTCGGGTTTTTTCCTTTCCCTTCCATTCCCTTCCATTGCATTCGGGTTGATTCCATTCCATTCCATTCCATTCCATTCCATTCCATTCCATTCCATTCGGGTTTATTCCATTTCATTCCATTCCATTCCATTCCGTTCCATTTGAGGTGATTACATCCCATTCCATCCCATTCCATTCCATTCCATTCCATTCCATTCCATTCGATGTGATTCCACTTCACTCCATTCCATTCGGGTTGATTCCAGTCCATTCCATTCCATTTGGATTGATTGCATTCCATTCCATTCCTTTTCATTCCATTCCATTCCGTTCCATTCCACTCCATTCGGGTTGATTCCATTCCATTCCTTTCCATTACATTCCATTCCATTTGAGTTGATTCCATTCCGTTACATTCCATTCATGATGATTCGATTCCATTCCATTCCATTGCATTCCATTCCATTCCATTCGAGTTGATTCCATTCCATTCCATTGCATTCCATTCCATTCCATTCCATTCGGGTTGATTCCATTCCATTCCATTCCATTCCATTGCATTTGAGTTGCTTCCATTCCATTTTATTCCATTCCATTCCATTACATTCCATTCCATTCCACTCAGGTTGATTCCATTCCATTCCATTCCACTCCACTCCATTCCATTCCATTTCATTCCCCTCCACTCCATTCCATTCCATTCCATTCCACTCGGATTGATTCAATTCCACCCCATTCCATTCAATTACATTCCATTCCAATCCACTCCAATCGGGTTGATTCAATTCCATTCGATTCTATTCCATACCATTCCATCCCGTGCCATTCCATTCCATTCCATTCCATTCGAGTTGATTCCATTTCAATCAATTCCATTAGGCTTGAATCCATTCCATGTCATTCCGTTGCATTCCATTCCATTCGGGTTGATTCCATTCCATTCCATTCCATTCCATTCCATTCGGTGTGATGAAATTCCCTTCCATTTCATTCCATTCCATTCCATTCCTTTCCATTCCATTCCATTCCATTCCATTCGAGTTGATTCCACTCCATTTCATTCCATGCGTGTTGATTCCATTCCCTTCCATTCCATTCCATTCCTTACCATTCCATACCATTCGGATAGATTCCATTCCAGTCCTTTCTATTCCATTCCATTCCATTCGGTGTGATTAAATTCCCTTCCATTTCATTCCCTTCCATTCCATTCCATTCCATTCCATTCCATTCCATTCCGTTCCATTCCATACGGGATGATTCCATTGCATTCCATTCCATTCTATTCCATTCCATTCGATTCCATTCCACTCGGGTTGGTTCCTTTCCATTCCATTCCATTCCATTCCCCTCCATTCCATTTCATTCGGGTTTATTCCATTCCATTCCATTCCATTCCATTCCATTCCATTCCATTCCATTCCACTCAGGTTGATTCCATTCCATTCCATTCCACTCCACTCCATTCCATTCCATTTCATTCCCCTCCACTCCATTCCATTCCACTCGGATTGATTCAATTCCACCCCATTCCATTCAATTACATTCCATTCCAATCCACTCCAATCGGGTTGATTCAATTCCATTCGATTCTATTCCATACCATTCCATCCCGTGCCATTCCATTCCATTCCATTCGAGTTGATTCCATTCCAATCAATTCCATTAGGGTTGAATCCATTCCATGTCATTCCGTTGCATTCCATTCCATTCGGGTTGATTCCATTCCATTCCATTCCATTCCATTCGGTGTGATTAAATTCCCTTCCATTTCATTCCCTTCCATTCCATTCCTTTCCATTCCATTCCATTCCATTCCATTCCATTCGAGTTGATTCCACTCCATTTCATTCCATGCGTGTTGATTCCATTCCCTTCCATTCCATTCCATTCCTTACCATTCCATACCATTCGGATAGATTCCATTCCAGTCCATTCTATTCCATTCCATTCCATTCGGTGTGATTAAATTCCCTTCCATTTCATTCCCTTCCATTCCATTCCATTCCATTCCATTCCGTTCCATTCCATTCCATTCCGGTTGATTACTTTCCATTCCATTCCATTGCATTCCATTCGGGTTGATTCCATTTTATTCCATTGCATTTCATTCCATTCCGTTCCATTCCATTCGAGTTGATTCCATCCCTTTGCATTCCATTCCATTCCATTGTATTCCATTCCATTCGGGTTGATTCCATTCCATTCCATTCCAATCCATTCCATTCTATTCCATTCGAGTTGATTCCATTCCATTCCATTCCATTGCATTCCATTCCATTCGGGTTGATTCCATTCCATTCCATTCCATTGCATTCCATTCCATTCGGGTTGATTCCATTCCATTCCATTTCATTCCATTCCATTCCATTGCATTCCATCCGGGTTGACTCCATTCCATTCCATTCCATTCCATTGCATTCCATTACATTCGGGTTGATTCCATTCCATTCCATTCCATTACATTGCATTCCATTCGGGTTGATTCCATTCCTTTCCATTCCATTCGACTCCATTCGGGTTGATTCCATACCATTCCATTCCATTCCATTCCATTCCGGTGGATTCCATTCCATTCAATTCCATTCCATTTCATTCTATTCAGGTTGATTCCATTCCATTCCATTCCATTCCATTCCATTCCATTCGGGTTGATTCCATTCCATTCCATTCGATTCCACTCCATTCTGGTTGATTCCATTCCATTCCATTAAATTCCATTCAGGTTGATTCCATTCCATTCCTTTCCATTCCATTCCATTCCATTCCTTGCCATTTCATTCCATTCCGGTTGATTCCATTCCTTTCCATTCCATTCTGGTTGAATCCATTCCATTCCATTCGATTCCATTCCATTGCCCTTGATTTGATTCCACTTCATTCCATTCCATTCGGGTTGATTCCATTGCATTCCATTCCATTCCATTCCATTCGGATTGATTGCATTCCATTCCATTCCATTCCATTCCATTCCATTCGGGTTGATTCCATTCCATTCCATTCCATTCCATTCCATTCCATTCCAATCCATTCCATTCGTGTTGATTCCATTCCATTCCATTCCATTGAATTCGGGTTGATTCCATTCCATTCCAATTCATTCCATTCCATTCGAGTTGGTTCCACTCCATTCCATTCCATGCGGGTTGATTCCATTCCATTCCATTCCATTCCTTTCCATTCCAATCCATTCGATAGATTCCATTCCATTCCATTCCATTCCATTCCATTCCATTCCAATCGGGTTGATTCCATTCCTTTCCATTCCATTCCACTCCATGCCATTCCACTCGGTTTGATTCCATTCCATACCATTAAATTCCATTCCATTCCATTCCGGTTTATTCCATTCCATTCCATTCCATTCGGGTTGATTCCATTCCATTCCATTCCATTCGGGTTTTTTCCTTTCCATTCCATTCCCTTCCATTCCATTCGGGTTGATTCCATTCCATTCCATGCCATTCCATTCCATTCCACTCCATTCCATTCGGGTTTATTCCATTTCATTCCATTCCATTCCATTCCGTTCCATTCGAGGTGATTACATCCCATTTCATTCCATTCCATTCCATTTCATTCCATACCATTCCATTCCATTCGATTTGATTCCACTTCACTCCATTCCATTCGGGTTGATTCCAGTCCATTCCATTCCATTTGGATTGATTGCATTCCATTCCATTCCTTTTCATTCCATTCCATTCCGTTCCATTCCACTCCATTCGGGTTGATTCCATTCCATTCCTTTCCATTGCATTCCATTCCATTTGAGTTGATTCCATTGCGTTCCATTCCATTCATTATGATTCGATTCCATTCCATTCCATTGCATTCCATTCCATTCGAGTTGATTCCATTCCATTCCATTGCATTCCATTCCATTCCATTCCATTCGGGTTGATTCCATTCCATTTCATTGCATTTGAGTTGCTTCCATTCCATTTTATTCCATTCCATTCCATTCCATTCCATTCCATTCCATTCCATTCCACTCAGGTTGATTCCATTCCGTTACATTCCACTCCACTGCATTCCATTCCATTTAATTCCCCTCCACTCCATTCCATTCCATTCCATTCCACTCGGATTGATTCAATTCCACCCCATTCCATTCAATTACATTCCATTCCAATCCACTCCAATCGGGTTGATTCAATTCCATTCGATTCTATTCCATACCATTCCATCCCGTGCCATTCCATTCCATTCCATTCCATTCGAGTTGATTCCATTCCAATCAATTCCATTAGGGTTGAATCCATTCCATGTCATTCCGTTGCATTCCATTCCATTCGGGTTGATTCCATTCCATTCCATTCCATTCCATTCCATTCGGTGTGATTAATTTCCCTTCCATTTCATTCCCTTCCATTCCTTTCCTTTCCATTCCATTCCATTCCATTCCATTCGAGTTGATTCCACTCCATTTCATTCCATGCGTGTTGATTCCATTCCCTTCCATTCCATTCCATTCCTTACCATTCCATACCATTCGGATAGATTCCATTCCAGTCCATTCTATTCCATTCCATTCCATTCGGTGTGATTAAATTCCCTTCCATTTCATTCTCTTCCATTCCATTCCATTCCATTCCATTCCATTCCATTCCGTTCCGTTCCATTCCATTCCATTCGGGTTGATTACTTTCCATTCCATTCCATTGCATTCCATTCGGGTTGATTCCATTCCATTCCGTTCCATTCCATTCCATTCGGGATGATTCCATTGCATTCCATTCCTTTCCATTCCATTCCATTCCATTCCATTCCATTCGGGTTGGTTCCTATCCATTCCATTCCATTCCATTCCATTTCATTCGGGTTTATTCCATTCCATTCCATTCCATTCCATTCCATTCCATTCCATTCCATTCCATTCCACTCAGGTTGATTCCATTCCATTACATTCCACTCCACTCCATTCCATTCCATTTCATTCCCCTCCACTCCATTCCATTCCATTCCATTCCACTCGGATTGATTCAATTCCACCACATTCCATTCAATTACATTCCATTCCAATCCACTCCAATCGGGTTGATTCAATTCCATTCGATTCTATTCCATACCATTCCATCCCGTGCCATTCCCTTCCATTCCATTCCATTCCTTACCATTCCATACCATTCGGATAGATTCCATTCCAGTCCATTCTATTCCATTCCATTCCATTCGGTGTGATTAAATTCCCTTCCATTTCATTCCCTTCCATTCCATTCCATTCCATTCCGTTCCATTCCATTCCATTCCATTCCATTCCGTTTGATTCCATTCCATTCCATTCCATTCCATTCGCGTTTTTTCCTTTCCATTCCATTCCCTTCCATTCCATTCGGGTTGATTTCATTCCATTCCATTCCATTCCATTCCATTCCATTCCATTCGGGTTTATTCCATTTCATTCCATTCCATTCCATTCCATTCCATTCCATTCCATTCCATTCCATTCCGTTCCATTCGAGTTGATTCCATCCCTTTCCATTCCATTCCATTCCATTGTATTCCATTCCATTCGGGTTGATTCCATTCCATTCCATTCCAATCCATTCCATTCTATTCCATTCGAGTTGATTCCATTCCATTACATTCCATTGCATTCCATTCCATTCGTGTTGATTCCATTCCATTCCATTTCATTCCATTCCATTCCATTGCATTCCATCCGGGTTGACTCCATTCCATTCCATTCCATTCCATTGCATTCCATTCCATTCGGGTTGATTCCATTCCATTCCATTCCATTCCATTGCATTCCATTCGGGTTGATTCCATTCCTTTCCATTCCATTCGACTCCATTCGGGTTGATTCCATACCATTCCATTCCATTCCATTCCATTCCATTCCGGTGGATTCCATTCCATTCAATTCCATTCCATTTCATTCCATTCAGGTTGATTCCATTCCATTCCATTCCATTCCATTCGGGTTGATTCCATTCCATTCCATTCCATTCCATTCCATTCTGGTTGATTCCATTCCATTCCATTAAATTCCATTCGGGTTGATTCCATTCCATTCCTTTCCATTCCATTCCATTCCATTCCTTTCCATTTCATTCCATTCCGGTTGATTCCATTCCTTTCCATTCCATTCTGGTTGAATCCATTCCATTCCATTCGATTCCATTCCATTGCACTCGATTTGATTCCACTTCATTCCATTCCATTTGGGTTGATTCAATTGCATTCCATTCCATTCCATTCCATTCGGATTGATTGCATTCCATTCCATTTCATTCCATTCCATTCCATTCCATTCCATTCGGGTTGATTCCATTCCATTGCATTCCATTCCATTCCATTCCATTCCAATCCATTCCATTCGTGTTGATTCCATTCCATTCCATTCCATTGAATTCGGGTTGATTCCATTCCATTCCAATCCATTCCATTCCATTCGAGTTGGTTCCACTCCATTCCATTCCATGCGGGTTGATTCCATTCCATTCCATTCCATTCCATTCCATTCCATTCCATTCCATTCCTTTCCATTCCAATCCATTCGGATAGATTCCATTCCATTCCATTCCATTCCATTCCATTCCATTCCATTCCAATCGGGTTGATTCCATTCCTTTCCACTCCATTCCACTCCATGCCATTCCACTCGGTCGGATTCCATTCCATTCCATTCCATTCCATTCCGGTTTATTCCATTCCATTCCATTCCATTCCATTCCATTCGGGTTGATTCCATTCCATTCCATTCCATTCCATTCGGGTTTTTTCCTTTCCATTCCATTCCCTTCCATTCCATTCGGGTTGATTCCATTCCATTCCATTCCATTCCATTCCATTCCATTCCATTCCATTCGGGTTTATTCCATTTCATTCCATTCCATTCCATTCCGTTCCATTCGAGGTGATTACATCCCATTTCATTCCATTCCATTCCATTCCATTCCATTCCATTCCATTCGATTTGATTCCACTTCACTCCATTCCATTCGGGTTGATTCCAGTACATTCCATTCCATTTGGATTGATTGCATTCCATTCCATTCCTTTTCATTCCATTCCATTCCGTTCCATTGCATTCCATCCGGGTTGATTCCATTCCATTCCATTCCATTGCATTCCGTTACATTCGGGTTGATTCCATTCCATTCCATTCCATTGCATTCCATTCGGGTTGTTTCCATTCCTTTCCATTCCATTTGAATCCATTCGGGTTGATTCCATACCATTCCATTCCGTTCCATTCCATTCCATTCCATTCCATTCCGGTGGATTCCATTCCATTCAATTCCATTCCATTTCATTCCATTCAGGCTGATTCCATTCCATTCCATTCCATTCCATTCCATTCCATTCCAATCGGATTGATTCCATTCCATTTCATTCGATTCCATTCCATTCTGTTTGATTCCATTCCATTCCATTAAATTCCATTCGGGTTGATTCCATTCCATTCCTTTCCATTCCATTCCATTCCATTCCATTCGAGTTGATTCCACTCCATTCCATTCCATGCGAGTTGATTCCATTCCATTCCATTCCATTCCATTCCATTCGGATAGATTGCATTCCATTCCATTCCATTCCATTCCAATCGGGTTTATTCCATTCCATTTCATTCCATTCGGGTTGATTCCATTCCAGTCCATTGCATTCCATTCCATTCCCTTAAATTCCATTCGGGTTGATTCCATTCCATTCCATTCCATTCCATTCCGGTTAATTGAATTCCATTCCATTCCATTCGTGTTGAATCCATTCCATTCCATTCCATTCCATTCCATTCCATTCCATTCCATTTGATTCCACTTCACTCCATTCCATTCGGGTTGATTCCATTCCATTCCATTCCATTTGGATTGATTGCATTCCATTCCATTCCTTTTCATTCCATTCCATTCTGTTCCATTCCACTCCATTCGGGTTGATTCCATTCCATTCCTTTCCATTGCATTCCATTCCATTTGAGTTGATTCCATTCCGTTCCATTCCATTCGTGATGATTCGATTCCATTCCATTCCATTGCATTCCATTCCATTCGAGTTGATTCCATTCCATTCCATTGCATTCCATTCCATTCCATTCCATTCCATTCGGGTTGATTCCATTCCATTCCATTCCATTCCAATGCATTTGAGTTGCTTCCATTCCATTTTATTCCATTCCATTCCATTCCATTCCATTTCATTACACTCCACTCAGGTTGATTCCATTCCATTACATTCCACTCCACTCCATTCCATTCCATTTCATTCCCCTCCACTGCATTCCATTCCATTCCATTCCACTCGGATTGATTCAATTCCACCCCATTCCATTCAATTACATTCCATTCCAATCCACTCCAATCGTGTTGATTCAATTCCATTCGATTCTATTCCATACCATTCCATCCCGTGCCATTCCATTCCATTCCATTCGAGTTGATTCCATTCCAATCAATTCCATTCGGGTTGAATCCATTCCATGTCATTCCATTGCATTCCATTCCATTCGGGTTGATTCCATTCCATTCCATTCCATTCCATTCCATTCGGTGTGATTAAATTCCCTTCCATTTCATTCCCTTCCATTCCATTCCATTCCATTCCGTTCCATTCCATTCCATTCCATTCCATTCGGTTTGATTCCATTCCATTTCATTTCATTCCATTCCATTCCATTCCATTCCATTCCATTCCATTCCATTCCATTCGGGTTTTTTCCTTTCCATTCCATTCCCTTCCATTCCATTCGGGTTGATTTCATTCCATTCCATTCCATTCCATTCCATTCCATTCGGGTTTATTCCATTTCATTCCATTCCATTCCATTCCATTCCATTCCATTCCATTCCATTCGAGTTGATTCCATCCCTTTCCATTCCATTCCATTCCATTGTATTCCATTCCATTCGGGTTGATTCCATTCCATTCCATTCCAATCCATTCCATTCTATTCCATTCGAGTTGATTCCATTCCATTCCATTCCATTGCATTCCATTCCATTCGGGTTGATTCCATTCCATTCCATTTCATTCCATTCCATTCCATTGCATTCCATCCGGGTTGACTCCATTCCATTCCATTCCATTCCATTGCATTCCATTACATTCGGGTTGATTCCATTCCATTCCATTCCATTCCATTGCATTCCATTCGGGTTGATTCCATTTCTTTCCATTCCATTCGACTCCATTCGGGTTGATTCCATACCATTCCATTCCATTCCATTTCATTCCATTCCATTCCGGTGGATTCCATTCCATTCAATTCCATTCCATTTCATTCCATTCAGGTTGATTCCATTCCATTCCATTCCATTCCATTCCATTCCATTCAATTCCATTCGGGTTGATTCCATTCCATTCCTTTCCATTCCATTCCATTCCATTCCTTTCCATTTCATTCCATTCCGGTTGATTCCATTCCTTTCCATTCCATTCTTGTTGAATCCATTCCATTCCATTCGATTCCATTCCATTGCACTCGATTTGATTCCACTTCATTCCATTCCATTCGGGTTGATTCCATTGCATTCCATTCCATTCCATTCCATTCGGATTGATTGCATTCCATTCCATTTCATTCCATTCCATTCTATTCGGGTTGATTCCATTCCATTCCATTCCTTCCCGTTCCAATCCATTCCATTCGTGTTGATTCCATTCCATTCCATTCCATTGAATTCGGGTTGATTCCATTCCATTCCAATCCATTCCATTCCATTCGAGTTGGTTCCACTCCATTCTATTCTATGCGGGTTGATTCCATTGCATTCCATTCCATTCCATTCCATTCGGATTGATTGCATTCCATTCCATTTCATTCCATTCCATTCCATTCCATTCCATTCGGGTTGATTCCATTCTATTCCATTCCATTCCATTCCATTCCATTCCATTGCGTTGCATTTGAGTTGCTTCCATTCCATTTTATTCCATTCCATTCCATTCCATTCCATTACACTCCACTCAGGTTGATTCCATTCCATTACATTCCACTCCTCTCCATTCCATTCCATTTCATTCCCCTCCACTCCATTCCATTCCATTCCATTCCACTCGGATTGATTCAATTCCACCCCATTCCATTCAATTACATTCCATTCCAATCCACTCCAATCGTGTTGATTCAATTCCATTCGATTCTATTCCATACCATTCCATCCCGTGCCATTCCATTCCATTCCCTTCCATTCGAGTTGATTCCATTCCAATCAATTCCATTCGGGTTGAATCCATTCCATGTCATTCCATTGCATTCCATTCCATTCGGGTTGATTCCATTCCATTCCATTCCATTGCATTCCATTCGTGTTGATTCCATTCCATTCCGTTCCATTCCATTCCATTCGGGATGATTCCATTGCATTCCATTCCATTCCATTCGATTCCATTCCATTCGGGTTGGTTCCTTTCCATTCCATTCCCCTCCATTCCATTTCATTCGGGTTTATTCCATTCCATTCCATTCCATTCCATTCCATTCCACTCAGGTTGATTCCATTCCAGTCCATTCTATTCCATTCCATTCCCTTCGGTGTGATTAATTTCCCTTCCATTTCATTCCCTTCCATTCCATTCCATTCCATTCCGTTCCATTGCATTCCATTCGGGTTAATTACTTTCCATTGCATTCCATTGCATTCCATTCCATTCCATTCCATTCCATTCCATTCCATTCCATTCCATTCCATTCCATTCGGGTTGGTTCCTTTCCATTCCATTGCATTCCCCTCCATTCCATTTCATTCGGGTTTATTCCATTCCATTCCTTTCCATTCGAGTTGATTCCACTCCATTTCATTCCATGAGGGTTGCTTCCATTCCCTTCCATTCCATTCCATTCCTTACCATTCCATTCCTTTCGGATAGATTCCATTCCATTCCATTCTATTCCATTCCATTCCATTCCATTCGGTTTGATTCCATGCCATTATATTACATTCAATTCCATTCCATTCGGGTTGATTCCATTCCTTTCCATTCCATTCCACTCCATTCCATTCCATTCCATTCCATTCCATTCCATTCCATTCCATTCCATTCCATTCCATTCCGGTTGATTCCATTCCATTCCATTCCATTCGATTCCATTCCATTCCATTCGGGTTGTTTCCATTCCATTCCATTCCATTCCATTCGGGTTTATTCCATTTCATTCCATTCCATTCCATTCCGTTCCATTCGAGGTGATTACATCCCATTTCATTCCATTCCATTCCATTCCATTCCATTCCATTCCATTCCATTCCATTCGATTTGATTCCACTTCACTCCATTCCATTCGGGTTGATTCCAGTCCATTCCATTCCATTTGGATTGATTGCATTCCATTCCATTCTTTTTCATTCCATTCCATTCCGTTCCATTCCACTCCATTCGGGTTGATTCCATTCCATTCCTTTCCATTGCATTCCATTCCATTTGAGTTGATTCCATTCCGTTCCATTCCATTGATGATGATTCGATTCCATTCCATTCCATTGCATTCCATTCCATTCGAGTTGATTCCATTCCATTCCATTGCATTCCATTCCATTCCATTCCATTCGGGTTGATTCCATTCCATTCCATTCCATTCCATTGCCTTTGAGTTGCTTCCATTCCATTCCATTCCATTCCATTCCATTCCACTCAGGTTGATTCCATTCCATTCCATTCCACTCCACTCCATTCTGTTCCATTTCATTCCCCTCCACTCCATTCCATTCCATTCCATTCCACTCGGATTGATTCAATTCCACCCCATTCCATTCAATTACATTCCATTCCAATCCACTCCAATCGGGTTGATTCAATTCCATTCGATTCTATTCCATACCATTCCATCCCGTGCCATTCCATTCCATTCCATTCCATTCGAGTTGATTCCATTCCAATCAATTCCATTCGGGTTGAATCCATTCCATGTCATTCCATTGCATTCCATTCCATTTGGGTTGATTCCATTCCATTCCATTCCATTCCATTCGGTGTGATTAAATTCCCTTCCATTTCATTCCCTTCCATTCCATTCCATTCCATTCCGTTCCATTCCATTCCATTCGGGTTAATTACTTTCCATTCCATTCCATTGCATTCCATTCCATTCCATTCCATTCCATTCCATTCCATTCCATTCCATTCAATTCCATTCCATTCGGGTTGGTTCCTTTCCATTCCATTCCATTCCCCTCCATTCCATTTCATTCGGGTTTATTCCATTCCATTCCATTCCATTCGAGTTGATTGCACTCCATTTCATTCCATGAGGGTTGATTCCATTCCCTTCCATTCCATTGCATTCCTTACCATTCCATTCCTTTCGGATAGATTCCATTCCATTCCATTCTATTCCATTCCATTCCATTCCATTCGGTTTGATTCCTTTCCATTCCATTCCATTCAATTCCATTCCATTCGGGTTGATTCCATTCCTTTCCATTCCATTCCACTCCATTCCATTCCATTCGGTTTGATTCCATTCCCTTCCATTCCATTCCATTCCATTCCATTCCGGTTGATTCCATTCCATTCCATTCCATTCGATTGCATTCCATTCCATTCGGGTTGCTTCCATTCCATTCCATTCCATTCCACTCCATTCAGGTTGATTCCTTTCCATTCCTTTCCATTGCATTCCATTCCATTTGAGTTGATTCCATTCCGTTCCATTCCATTCGTGATGATTCGATTCCATTCCATTCCATTGCATTCCATTCCATTCGAGTTGATTCCATTCCATTCCATTGCATTCCATTCCATTCCATTCCATTCCATTCGGGTTGATTCCATTCCATTCCATTCTATTGCATTGCATTTGAGTTGCTTCCATTCCATTTTATTCCATTCCATTCCATTCCATTCCATTACACTCCCCTCAGGTTGATTCCATTCCATTCCATTCCACTCCACTCCATTCCATTCCATTTCATTCCCCTCCACTCCATTCCATTCCATTCCATTCCACTCGGATTGATTCAATTCCACCCCATTCCATTCAATTACATTCCATTCCAATCCACTCCAATCGTGTTGATTCAATTCCATTCGATTCTATTCCATACCATTCCATCCCGTGCCATTCCATTCCATTCCATTCCATTCGAGTTGATTCCATTCCAATCAATTCCATTCGGGTTGAATCCATTCCATGTCATTCCATTGCATTCCATTCCATTCGGGTTGATTCCATTCCATTCCATTCCATTCCATTCCATTCCATTCCATTCGGTGTGATTAAATTCCCTTCCATTTCATTCCCTTCCATTCCATTCCATTCCATTCCGTTCCATTCCATTCCATTCCATTCCGTTTGATTCCATTCCATTCCATTCCATTCCATTCGCGTTTTTTCCTTTCCATTCCATTCCCTTCCATTCCATTCGGGTTGATTTCATTCCATTCCATTCCATTCCATTCCATTCCATTCGGGTTTATTCCATTTCATTCCATTCCATTCCATTCCATTAAATTCCATTCCATTCCATTCCGTTCCATTCGAGTTGATTCCATCCCTTTCCATTCCATTCCATTCCATTGTATTCCATTCCATTCGGGTTGATGCCATTCCATTCCATTGCATTCCATTCCATTCGGGTTGATGCCATTCCATTCCATTGCATTCCATCCGGGTTGACTCCATTCCATTCCATTCCATTCCATTGCATTCCATTCCATTCAGGTTGATTCCATTCCATTCCATTCCATTCCATTGCATTCCATTCGGGTTGATTCCATTCCTTTCCATTCCATTCGACTCCATTCGGGTTGATTCCATACCATTCCATTCCATTCCATTCCATTCCATTCCGGTGGATTCCATTCCATTCAATTCCATTCCATTTCATTCCATTCAGGTTGATTCCATTCCATTCCATTCCATTCCATTCGGGTTGATTCCATTCCATTCCATTCCATTCCATTCCATTCTGGTTGATTCCATTCCATTCCATTAAATTCCATTCGGGTTGATTCCATTCCATTCATTTCCATTCCATTCCATTCCATTCCTTTCCATTTCATTCCATTCCGGTTGATTCCATTCCTTTCCATTCCATTCTGGTTGAATCCATTCCATTCCATTCGATTCCATTCCATTACACTCGATTTGATTCCACTTCATTCCATTCCATTCGGGTTGATTCCATTGCATTCCATTCCATTCCATTCCATTCGGATTGATTGCATTCCATTCCATTTCATTCCATTCCATTCCATTCCATTCCATTCCATTCGGGTTGATTCCATTCCATTCCATTCCATTCCATTCCAATCCATTCCATTCGTGTTGATTCCATTCCATTCCATTCCATTGAATTCGGGTTGATTCCATTCCATTCGAATCCATTCCATTCCATTCGAGTTGGTTCCATTCCATTCCATTCCACGCGGGTTGATTCCATTCCATTCCATTCCATTCCATTCCATTCCATTCCATTCCTTTCCATTCCAATCCATTCGGATAGATTCCATTCCATTCCATTCCATTCCATTCCATTCCATTCCATTCCATTCCAATCGGGTTGATTCCATTCCTTTCCATTCCATTCCACTCCATGCCATTCCACTCGGTTTGATTCCATTCCATTCCATTCCATTCCATTCCATTCCATTCCATTCCGGTTTATTCCATTCCATTCCATTCCATTCGGGTTGATTCCATTCCATTCCATTCCATTCCATTCGGGTTTTTTCCTTTCCCTTCCATTCCCTTCCATTGCATTCGGGTTGATTCCATTCCATTCCATTCCATTCCATTCCATTCCATTCCATTCGGGTTTATTCCATTTCATTCCATTCCATTCCATTCCGTTCCATTTGAGGTGATTACATCCCATTCCATCCCATTCCATTCCATTCCATTCCATTCCATTCCATTCGATGTGATTCCACTTCACTCCATTCCATTCCGGTTGATTCCAGTCCATTCCATTCCATTTGGATTGATTGCATTCCATTCCATTCCTTTTCATTCCATTCCATTCCGTTCCATTCCACTCCATTCGGGTTGATTCCATTCCATTCCTTTCCATTACATTCCATTCCATTTGAGTTGATTCCATTCCGTTACATTCCATTCATGATGATTCGATTCCATTCCATTCCATTGCATTCCATTCCATTCCATTCGAGTTGATTCCATTCCATTCCATTGCATTCCATTCCATTCCATTCCATTCGGGTTGATTCCATTCCATTCCATTCCATTCCATTGCATTTGAGTTGCTTCCATTCCATTTTATTCCATTCCATTCCATTCCATTACATTACATTCCATTCCACTCAGGTTGATTCCATTCCATTCCATTCCACTCCACTCCATTCCATTCCATTTCATTCCCCTCCACTCCATTCCATTCCATTCCATTCCACTCGGATTGATTCAATTCCACCCCATTCCATTCAATTACATTCCATTCCAATCCACTCCAATCGGGTTTATTCAATTCCATTCGATTCTATTCCATACCATTCCATCCCGTGCCATTCCATTCCATTCCATTCCATTCGAGTTGATTCCATTTCAATCAATTCCATTAGGGTTGAATCCATTCCATGTCATTCCGTTGCATTCCATTCCATTCGGGTTGATTCCATTCCATTCCATTCCATTCCATTCCATTCGGTGTGATGAAATTCCCTTCCATTTCATTCCATTCCATTCCATTCCTTTCCATTCCATTCCATTCCATTCCATTCGAGTTGATTCCACTCCATTTCATTCCATGCGTGTTGATTCCATTCCCTTCCATTCCATTCCATTCCTTACCATTCCATACCGTTCGGATAGATTGCATTCCAGTCCATTCTATTCCATTCCATTCCATTCGGTGTGATTAAATTCCCTTCCATTTCATTCCCTTCCATTCCATTCCATTCCATTCCATTCCATTCCGTTCCATTCCATTCCATTCGGGTTGACTACTTTCCATTCCATTCCATTGCATTCCATTCGGGTTGATTCCATTCCATTCCGTTCCATTCCATTCCATTCGGGATGATTCCATTGCATTCCATTCCATTCTATTCCATTCCATTCGATTCCATTCCATTCGGGTTGGTTCCTTTCCATTCCATTCCATTCCATTCCCCTCCACTCCATTTCATTCGGGTTTATTCCATTCCATTCCATTCCATTCCATTCCATTCCATTCCATTCCATTCCACTCAGGTTGATTCCATTCCATTCCATTCCACTCCACTCCATTCCATTCCATTTCATTCCCCTCCACTCCATTCCATTCCACTCGGATTGATTCAATTCCACCCCATTCCATTCAATTACATTCCATTCCAATCCACTCCAATCGGGTTGATTCAATTCCATTCGATTCTATTCCATACCATTCCATCCCGTGCCATTCCATTCCATTCCATTCGAGTTGATTCCATTCCAATCAATTCCATTAGGGTTGAATCCATTCCATGTCATTCCGTTGCATTCCATTCCATTCGGGTTGATTCCATTCCATTCCATTCCATTCCATTTGGTGTGATTAAATTCCCTTCCATTTCATTCCCTTCCATTCCATTCCTTTCCATTCCATTCCATTCCATTCCATTCGAGTTGATTCCACTCCATTTCATTCCATGCGTGTTGATTCCATTCCCTTCCATTCCATTCCATTCCTTACCATTCCATACCATTCGGATAGATTCCATTCCAGTCCATTCTATTCCATTCCATTCCATTCGGTGTGATTAAATTCCCTTCCATTTCATTCCCTTCCATTCCATTCCATTCCATTCCATTCCGTTCCATTCCATTCCATTCGGGTTGATTACTTTCCATTCCATTCCGTTGCATTCCATTCGGGTTGATTCCATTTTATTCCATTGCATTTCATTCCATTCCAATCCATTCCATTCGAGTTGATTCCATCACTTTCCATTCCATTCCATTCCATTGTATTCCATTCCATTCGGGTTGATTCCATTCCATTCCATTCCAATCCATTCCATTCTATTCCATTCGAGTTGGTTCCATTCCATTCCATTCCATTGCATTCCATTCCATTCGGGTTGATTCCATTCCATTCCATTTCATTCCATTCCATTCCATTGCATTCCATCCGGGTTGACTCCATTCCATTCCATTCCATTCCATTGCATTCCATTACATTCGGGTTGATTCCATTCCATTCCATTCCATTCCATTGCATTCCATTCGGGTTGATTCCATTCCTTTCCATTCCATTCGACTCCATTCGGGTTGATTCCATACCATTCCATTCCATTCCATTCCATTCCGGTGGATTCCATTCCATTCAATTCCATTCCATTTCATTCTATTCAGGTTGATTCCATTCCATTCCATTCCATTCCATTCCATTCCATTCGGGTTGATTCCATTCCATTCCATTCGATTCCATTCCATTCCATTCCATTCGGTTTGATTCCATGCCATTATATTACATTCAATTCCATTCCATTCGGGTTGATTCCATTCCTTTCCATTCCATTCCATTCCATTCCATTCGGGTTTATTCCATTTCATTCCATTCCATTCCATTCCGTTCCATTCGAGGTGATTACATCCCATTTCATTCCATTCCATTCCATTCCATTCCATTCCATTCCATTCGATTTGATTCCACTTCACTTCATTCCATTCGGGTTGATTCCAGTCCATTCCATTCCATTTGGATTGATTGCATTCCATTCCATTCTTTTTCATTCCATTCCATTCCGTTCCATTCCACTCCATTCGGGTTGATTCCATTCCATTCCTTTCCATTGCATTCCATTCCATTTGAGTTGATTCCATTCCGTTGCATTCCATTCATGATGATTCGATTCCATTCCATTCCATTGCATTCCATTCCATTCGAGTTGATTCCATTCCATTCCATTGCATTCCATTCCATTCCATTCCATTCGGGTTGATTCCATTCCATTCCATTCCATTCCATTGCCTTTGAGTTCCTTCCATTCCATTCCATTCCATTCCATTCCATTCCATTCCATTCCACTCAGGTTGATTCCATTCCATTCCATTCCACTCCACTCCATTCCGTTCCATTTCATTCCCCTCCACTCCCTTCCATTCCATTCTATTCCACTCGGATTGATTCAATTCCACCCCATTCCATTCAATTACATTCCATTCCAATCCACTCCAATCGGGTTGATTCAATTCCATTCGATTCTATTCCATACCATTCCATCCCGTGCCATTCCATTCCATTCCATTCCATTCGAGTTGATTCCATTCCAATCAATTCCATTCGGGTTGAATCCATTCCATGTCATTCCATTGCATTCCATTCCATTTGGGTTGATTCCATTCCATTCCATTCCATTCCATTCGGTGTGATTAAATTCCCTTCCATTTCATTCCCTTCCATTCCATTCCATTCCATTCCGTTCCATTCCATTCCATTCGGGTTAATTACTTTCCATTCCACTCCATTGCATTCCATTCCATTCCATTCCATTCCATTCCATTCCATTCCATTCAATTCCATTCCATTCGGGTTGGTTCCTTTCCATTCCATTCCATTCCCCTCCATTCCATTTCATTCGGGTTTATTCCATTCCATTCCATTCCATTCGAGTTGATTGCACTCCATTTCATTCCATGAGGGTTGATTCCATTCCCTTCCATTACATTCCATTCGAGTTGATTGCACTCCATTTCATTCCATGAGGGTTGATTCCATTCCCTTCCATTCCATTCCATTCCATTCCATTCCATTCCGGTTGATTCCATTCCATTCCATTCCATTCGATTGCATTCCATTCCATTCGGGTTGCTTCCATTCCATTCCATTCCATTCCACTCCATTCAGGTTGATTCCTTTCCATTCCTTTCCATTGCATTCCATTCCATTTGAGTTGATTCCATTCCGTTCCATTCCATTCGTGATGATTCGATTCCATTCCATTCCATTGCATTCCATTCCATTCGAGTTGATTCCATTCCATTCCATTGCATTCCATTCCATTCCATTCCATTCCATTCGGGTTGATTCCATTCCATTCCATTCCATTGCATTGCATTTGAGTTGCTTCCATTCCATTTTATTCCATTCCATTCCATTCCATTCCATTACACTCCACTCAGGTTGATTCCATTCCATTCCATTCCACTCCACTCCATTCCATTCCATTTCATTCCCCTCCACTCCATTCCATTTCATTCCATTCCACTCGGATTGATTCAATTCCACCCCATTCCATTCAATTACATTCCATTCCAATCCACTCCAATCGTGTTGATTCAATTCCATTCGATTCTATTCCATACCATTCCATCCCGTGCCATTCCATTCCATTCCATTCCATTCGAGTTGATTCCATTCCAATCAATTCCATTCGGGTTGAATCCATTCCTTGTCATTCCATTGCATTCCATTCCATTCGGGTTGATTCCATTCCATTCCATTCCATTCCATTCCATTCCATTCGGTGTGATTAAATTCCCTTCCATTTCATTCCCTTCCATTCCATTCCATTCCATCCCGTTCCATTCCATTCCATTCCATTCCATTCGAGTTGATTCCATTTCAATCAATTCCATTAGGGTTGAATCCATTCCATGTCATTCCGTTGCATTCCATTCCATTCGGGTTGATTCCATTCCATTCCATTCCATTCCATTCCATTCGGTGTGATGAAATTCCCTTCCATTTCTTTCCATTCCATTCCATTCCTTTCCATTCCATTCCATTCCATTCCATTCGAGTTGATTCCACTCCATTTCATTCCATGCGTGTTGATTCCATTCCCTTCCATTCCATTCCATTCCTTACCATTCCATACCATTCGGATAGATTCCATTCCAGTCCATTCTATTCCATTCCATTCCATTCGGTGTGATTAAATTCCCTTCCATTTCATTCCCTTCCATTCCATTCCATTCCATTCCGTTCCATTCCATTCCATTCGGGTTGACTACTTTCCATTCCATTCCATTGCATTCCATTCGGGTTGATTCCATTCCATTCCGTTCCATTCCATTCCATTCGGGATGATTCCATTGCATTCCATTCCATTCTATTCCATTCCATTCCATTCCATTCCATTCGGGTTGGTTCCTTTCCATTCCATTCCATTCCATTCCCCTCCATTCCATTTCATTCGGGTTTATTCCATTCCATTCCATTCCATTCCATTCCATTCCATTCCACTCAGGTTGATTCCATTCCATTACATTCCACTCCACTCCATTCCATTCCATTTCATTCCCCTCCACTCCATTCCATTCCACTCGGATTGATTCAATTCCACCCCATTCCATTCAATTACATTCCATTCCAATCCACTCCAATCGGGTTGATTCAATTCCATTCGATTCTATTCCATACCATTCCATCCCGTGCCATTCCATTCCATTCCATTCGAGTTGATTCCATTCCAATCAATTCCATTAGGGTTGAATCCATTCCATGTCATTCCGTTGCATTCCATTCCATTCGGGTTGATTCCATTCCATTCCATTCCATTCCATTCGGTGTGATTAAATTCCCTTCCATTTCATTCCCTTCCATTCCATTCCTTTCCATTCCATTCCATTCCATTCCATTCCATTCGAGTTGATTCCACTCCATTTCATTCCATGCGTGTTGATTCCATTCCCTTCCATTCCATTCCATTCCTTACCATTCCATACCATTCGGATAGATTCCATTCCAGTCCATTCTATTCCATTCCATTCCATTCGGTGTGATTAAATTCCCTTCCATTTCATTCCCTTCCATTCCATTCCATTCCATTCCATTCCGTTCCATTCCATTCCATTCAGGTTGATTACTTTCCATTCCATTCCGTTGCATTCCATTCGGGTTGATTCCATTTTATTCCATTGCATTTCATTCCATTCCATTCGATTCCATTCGAGTTGATTCCATCACTTTCCATTCCATTCCATTCCATTGTATTCCATTCCATTCGGGTTGATTCCATTCCATTCCATTCCAATCCATTCCATTCTATTCCATTCGAGTTGATTCCATTCCATTCCATTCCATTGCATTCCATTCCATTCGGGTTGATTCCATTCCATTCCATTTCATTCCATTCCATTCCATTGCATTCCATCCGGGTTGACTCCATTCCATTCCATTCCATTCCATTTCATTCCATTACATTCGGGTTGATTCCATTCCATTCCATTCCATTCCATTGCATTCCATTCGGGTTGATTCCATTCCTTTCCATTCCATTCGACTCCATTCGGGTTGATTCCATACCATTCCATTCCATTCCAATCCATTCCGGTGGATTCCATTCCATTCAATTCCATTCCATTTCATTCTATTCAGGTTGATTCCATTCCATTCCATTGCATTCCATTCCATTCCATTCGGGTTGATTCCATTCCATTCCATTCGATTCCATTCCATTCTGGTTGATTCCATTCCATTCCATTAAATTCCATTCAGGTTGATTCCATTCCATTCCTTTCCATTCCATTCCATTCCATTCCTTGCCATTTCATTCCATTCCGGTTGATTCCATTCCTTTCCATTCCATTCTGGTTGAATCCATTCCATTCCATTCGATTCCATTCCATTGCCCTTGATTTGATTCCACTTCATTCCATTCCATTCGGGTTGATTCCATTGCATTCCATTCCATTCCATTCCATTCGGATTGATTGCATTCCATTCCATTCCATTCCATTCCATTCCATTCCATTCGGGTTGATTCCATTCCATTCCATTCCATTCCATTCCATTCCATTCCAATCCATTCCATTCGTGTTGATTCCATTCCATTCCATTCCATTGAATTCGGGTTGATTCCATTCCATTCCAATTCATTCCATTCCATTCGAGTTGGTTCCACTCCATTCCATTCCATGCGGGTTGATTCCATTCCCTTCCATTCCATTCCATTCCTTACCATTCCATACCATTCGGATAGATTCCATTCCAGTCCATTCTATTCCATTCCATTCCATTCGGTGTGATTAAATTCCCTTCCATTTCATTCCCTTCCATTCCATTCCATTCCATTCCATTCCGTTCCATTCCATTCCATTCGGGTTGATTACTTTCCATTCCATTCCGTTGCATTCCATTCGGGTTGATTCCATTTTATTCCATTGCATTTCATTCCATTCCATTCCATTCCATTCGAGTTGATTCCATCACTTTCCATTACATTCCATTCCATTGTATTCCATTCCATTCGGGTTGATTCCATTCCATTCCATTCCAATCCATTCCATTCTATTCCATTCGAGTTGGTTCCATTCCATTCCATTCCATTGCATTCCATTCCATTCGGGTTGATTCCATTCCATTCCATTTCATTCCATTCCATTCCATTGCATTCCATCCGGGTTGACTCCATTCCATTCCATTCCATTCCATTGCATTCCATTACATTCGGGTTGATTCCATTCCATTCCATTCCATTCCATTGCATTCCATTCGGGTTGATTCCATTCCTTTCCATTCCATTCGACTCCATTCGGGTTGATTCCATACCATTCCATTCCATTCCATTCCATTCCGGTGGATTCCATTCCATTCAATTCCATTCCATTTCATTCTATTCAGGTTGATTCCATTCCATTCCATTCCATTCCATTCCATTCCATTCGGGTTGATTCCATTCCATTCCATTCGATTCCATTCCATTCCATTCCATTCGGTTTGATTCCATGCCATTATATTACATTCAATTCCATTCCATTCGGGTTGATTCCATTCCTTTCCATTCCATTCCACTCCATTCCATTACATTCGGTTTGATTCCATTCCATTCCATTCCATTCCATTCCATTCCATTCCATTCCGGTTGATTCCATTCCATTCCATTCCATTCGATTCCATTCCATTCCATTCGGGTTGTTTCCATTCCATTCCATTCCATTCCATTCCATTCCATTCCATTCCATTCGGGTTTATTCCATTTCATTCCATTCCATTCCATTCCGTTCCATTCGAGGTGATTACATCCCATTTCATTCCATTCCATTCCATTCCATTCCATTCCATTCCATTCCATTCCATTCGATTTGATTCCACTTCACTTCATTCCATTCGGGTTGATTCCAGTCCATTCCATTCCATTTGGATTGATTGCATTCCATTCCATTCTTTTTCATTCCATTCCATTCCGTTCCATTCCACTCCATTCGGGTTGATTCCATTCCATTCCTTTCCATTGCATTCCATTCCATTTGAGTTGATTCCATTCCGTTCCATTCCATTCATGATGATTCGATTCCATTCCATTCCATTGCATTCCATTCCATTCGAGTTGATTCCATTCCATTCCATTGCATTCCATTCCATTCCATTCCATTCGGGTTGATTCCATTCCATTCCATTCCATTCCATTGCCTTTGAGTTGCTTCCATTCCATTCCATTCCATTCCATTCCATTCCATTCCATTCCACTCAGGTTGATTCCATTCCATTCCATTCCACTCCACTCCATTCCGTTCCATTTCATTCCCCTCCACTCCCTTCCATTCCATTCTATTCCACTCGGATTGATTCAATTCCACCCCATTCCATTCAATTACATTCCATTCCAATCCACTCCAATCGGGTTGATTCAATTCCATTCGATTCTATTCCATACCATTCCATCCCGTGCCATTCCATTCCATTCCATTCCATTCGAGTTGATTCCATTCCAATCAATTCCATTCGGGTTGAATCCATTCCATGTCATTCCATTGCATTCCATTCCATTTGGGTTGATTCCATTCCATTCCATTCCATTCCATTCGGTGTGATTAAATTCCCTTCCATTTCATTCCCTTCCATTCCATTCCATTCCATTCCGTTCCATTCCATTCCATTCGGGTTAATTACTTTCCATTCCACTCCATTGCATTCCATTCCATTCCATTCCATTCCATTCCATTCCATTCCATTCCATTCCATTCAATTCCATTCCATTCGGGTTGGTTCCTTTCCATTCCATTCCATTCCCCTCCATTCCATTTCATTCGGGTTTATTCCATTCCATTCCATTCCATTCGAGTTGATTGCACTCCATTTCATTCCATGAGGGTTGATTCCATTCCCTTCCATTACATTCCATTCGAGTTGATTGCACTCCATTTCATTCCATGAGGGTTGATTCCATTCCCTTCCATTCCATTCCATTCCATTCCATTCCGGTTGATTCCATTCCATTCCATTCCATTCGATTGCATTCCATTCCATTCGGGTTGCTTCCATTCCATTCCATTCCATTCCACTCCATTCAGGTTGATTCCTTTCCATTCCTTTCCATTGCATTCCATTCCATTTGAGTTGCTTCCATTCCGTTCCATTCCATTCGTGATGATTCGATTCCATTCCATTCCATTGCATTCCATTCCATTCGAGTTGATTCCATTCCATTCCATTGCATTCCATTCCATTCCATTCCATTCCATTCGGGTTGATTCCATTCCATTCCATTCCATTGCATTGCATTTGAGTTGCTTCCATTCCATTTTATTCCATTCCATTCCATTCCATTCCATTACACTCCACTCAGGTTGATTCCATTCCATTCCATTCCACTCCACTCCATTCCATTCCATTTCATTCCCATCCACTCCATTCCATTTCATTCCATTCCACTCGGATTGATTCAATTCCACCCCATTCCATTCAATTACATTCCATTCCAATCCACTCCAATCGTGTTGATTCAATTCCATTCGATTCTATTCCATACCATTCCATCCCGTGCCATTCCATTCCATTCCATTCCATTCGAGTTGATTCCATTCCAATCAATTCCATTCGGGTTGAATCCATTCCTTGTCATTCCATTGCATTCCATTCCATTCGGGTTGATTCCATTCCATTCCATTCCATTCCATTCCATTCCATTCCATTCGGTGTGATTAAATTCCCTTCCATTTCATTCCCTTCCATTCCATTCCATTCCATCCCGTTCCATTCCATTCCATTCCATTCCATTCGAGTTGATTCCATTTCAATCAATTCCATTAGGGTTGAATCCATTCCATGTCATTCCGTTGCATTCCATTCCATTCGGGTTGATTCCATTCCATTCCATTCCATTCCATTCCATTCGGTGTGATGAAATTCCCTTCCATTTCATTCCATTCCATTCCATTCCTTTCCATTCCATTCCATTCCATTCCATTCGAGTTGATTCCACTCCATTTCATTCCATGCGTGTTGATTCCATTCCCTTCCATTCCATTCCATTCCTTACCATTCCATACCATTCGGATAGATTCCATTCCAGTCCATTCTATTCCATTCCATTCCATTCGGTGTGATTAAATTCCCTTCCATTTCATTCCCTTCCATTCCATTCCATTCCATTCCGTTCCATTCCATTCCATTCGGGTTGACTACTTTCCATTCCATTCCATTGCATTCCATTCGGGTTGATTCCATTCCATTCCGTTCCATTCCATTCCATTCGGGATGATTCCATTGCATTCCATTCCATTCTATTCCATTCCATTCCATTCCATTCCATTCGGGTTGGTTCCTTTCCATTCCATTCCATTCCATTCCCCTCCATTCCATTTCATTCGGGTTTATTCCATTCCATTCCATTCCATTCCATTCCATTCCATTCCATTCCATTCCACTCAGGTTGATTCCATTCCATTACATTCCACTCCACTCCATTCCATTCCATTTCATTCCCCTCCACTCCATTCCATTCCACTCGGATTGATTCAATTCCACCCCATTCCATTCAATTACATTCCATTCCAATCCACTCCAATCGGGTTGATTCAATTCCATTCGATTCTATTCCATACCATTCCATCCCGTGCCATTCCATTCCATTCCATTCGAGTTGATTCCATTCCAATCAATTCCATTAGGGTTGAATCCATTCCATGTCATTCCGTTGCATTCCATTCCATTCGGGTTGATTCCATTCCATTCCATTCCATTCCATTCGGTGTGATTAAATTCCCTTCCATTTCATTCCCTTCCATTCCATTCCTTTCCATTCCATTCCATTCCATTCCATTCCATTCGAGTTGATTCCACTCCATTTCATTCCATGCGTGTTGATTCCATTCCCTTCCATTCCATTCCATTCCTTACCATTCCATACCATTCGGATAGATTCCATTCCAGTCCATTCTATTCCATTCCATTCCATTCGGTGTGATTAAATTCCCTTCCATTTCATTCCCTTCCATTCCATTCCATTCCATTCCATTCCGTTCCATTCCATTCCATTCAGGTTGATTACTTTCCATTCCATTCCATTGCATTCCATTCGGGTTGATTCCATTTTATTCCATTGCATTTCATTCCATTCCATTCGATTCCATTCGAGTTGATTCCATCACTTTCCATTCCATTCCATTCCATTGTATTCCATTCCATTCGGGTTGATTCCATTCCATTCCATTCCAATCCATTCCATTCTATTCCATTCGAGTTGATTCCATTCCATTCCATTCCATTGCATTCCATTCCATTCGGGTTGATTCCATTCCATTCCATTTCATTCCATTCCATTCCATTGCATTCCATCCGGGTTGACTCCATTCCATTCCATTCCATTCCATTTCATTCCATTACATTCGGGTTGATTCCATTCCATTCCATTCCATTCCATTGCATTCCATTCGGGTTGATTCCATTCCTTTCCATTCCATTCGACTCCATTCGGGTTGATTCCATACCATTCCATTCCATTCCATTCCATTCCGGTGGATTCCATTCCATTCAATTCCATTCCATTTCATTCTATTCAGGTTGATTCCATTCCATTCCATTCCATTCCATTCCATTCCATTCGGGTTGATTCCATTCCATTCCATTCGATTCCATTCCATTCTGGTTGATTCCATTCCATTCCATTAAATTCCATTCAGGTTGATTCCATTCCATTCCTTTCCATTCCATTCCATTCCATTCCTTGCCATTTCATTCCATTCCGGTTGATTCCATTCCTTTCCATTCCATTCTGGTTGAATCCATTCCATTCCTTTCGATTCCATTCCATTGCCCTTGATTTGATTCCACTTCATTCCATTCCATTCGGGTTGATTCCATTGCATTCCATTCCATTCCATTCCATTCGGATTGATTGCATTCCATTCCATTCCATTCCATTCCATTCCATTCCATTCCATTCCATTCGGGTTGATTCCATTCCATTCCATTCCATTCCATTCCATTCCATTCCAATCCATTCCATTCGTGTTGATTCCATTCCATTCCATTCCATTGAATTCGGGTTGATTCCATTCCATTCCAATTCATTCCATTCCATTCGAGTTGGTTCCACTCCATTCCATTCCATGCGGGTTGATTCCATTCCATTCCATTCCATTCCTTTCCATTCCAATCCATTCGATAGATTCCATTCCATTCCATTCCATTCCATTCCATTCCATTCCAATCGGGTTGATTCCATTCCTTTCCATTCCATTCCACTCCATGCCATTCCACTCGGTTTGATTCCATTCCATACCATTAAATTCCATTCCATTCCATTCCGGTTTATTCCATTCCATTCCATTCCATTCGGGTTGATTCCATTCCATTCCATTCCATTCGGGTTTTTTCCTTTCCATTCCATTCCCTTCCATTCCATTCGGGTTGATTCCATTCCATTCCATTCCATTCCATTCCATTCCATTCCACTCCATTCCATTCGGGTTTATTCCATTTCATTCCATTCCATTCCATTCCGTTCCATTCGAGGTGATTACATCCCATTTCATTCCATTCCATTCCATTTCATTCCATACCATTCCATTCCATTCGATTTGATTCCACTTCACTCCATTCCATTCGGGTTGATTCCAGTCCATTCCATTCCATTTGGATTGATTGCATTCCATTCCATTCCTTTTCATTCCATTCCATTCCGTTCCATTCCACTCCATTCGGGTTGATTCCATTCCATTCCTTTCCATTGCATTCCATTCCATTTGAGTTGATTCCATTCCGTTCCATTCCATTCATTATGATTCGATTCCATTCCATTCCATTGCATTCCATTCCATTCGAGTTGATTCCATTCCATTCCATTGCATTCCATTCCATTCCATTCCATTCGGGTTGATTCCATTCCATTCCATTGCATTTGAGTTGCTTCCATTCCATTTTATTCCATTCCATTCCATTCCATTCCATTCCATTCCATTCCATTCCACTCAGGTTGATTCCATTCCGTTACATTCCACTCCACTGCATTCCATTCCATTTAATTCCCCTCCACTCCATTCCATTCCATTCCATTCCACTCGGATTGATTCAATTCCACCCCATTCCATTCAATTACATTCCATTCCAATCCACTCCAATCGGGTTGATTCAATTCCATTCGATTCTATTCCATACCATTCCATCCCGTGCCATTCCATTCCATTCCATTCCATTCGAGTTGATTCCATTCCAATCAATTCCATTAGGGTTGAATCCATTCCATGTCATTCCGTTGCATTCCATTCCATTCGGGTTGATTCCATTCCATTCCATTCCATTCCATTCCATTCCATTCGGTGTGATTAATTTCCCTTCCATTTCATTCCCTTCCATTCCATTCCTTTCCGTTCCATTCCATTCCATTCCATTCGAGTTGATTCCACTCCATTTCATTCCATGCGTGTTGATTCCATTCCCTTCCATTCCATTCCATTCCTTACCATTCCATACCATTCGGATAGATTCCATTCCAGTCCATTCTATTCCATTGCATTCCATTCGGTGTGATTAAATTCCCTTCCATTTCATTCTCTTCCATTCCATTCCATTCCATTCCATTCCATTCCGTTCCATTCCATTCCATTCGGGTTGATTACTTTCCATTCCATTCCATTGCATTCCATTCGGGTTGATTCCATTCCATTCCGTTCCATTCCATTCCATTCGGGATGATTCCATTGCATTCCATTCCTTTCCATTCCATTCCATTCCATTCCATTCCATTCGGGTTGGTTCCTTTCCATTCCATTCCATTCCATTCCATTTCATTCGGGTTTATTCCATTCCATTCCATTCCATTCCATTCCATTCCATTCCATTACATTCCATTCCATTCCACTCAGGTTGATTCCATTCCATTACATTCCACTCCACTCCATTCCATTCCATTTCATTCCACTCCACTCCATTCCATTCCATTCCATTCCACTCGGATTGATTCAATTCCACCACATTCCATTCAATTACATTCCATTCCAATCCACTCCAATCTGGTTGATTCAATTCCATTCGACTCTATTCCATACCATTCCATCCCGTGCCATTCCCTTCCATTCCATTCCATTCCTTACCATTCCATACCATTCGGATAGATTCCATTCCAGTCCATTCTATTCCATTCCATTCCATTCGGTGTGATTAAATTCCCTTCCATTTCATTCCCTTCCATTCCATTCCATTCCATTCCGTTCCATTCCATTCCATTCCATTCCATTCCGTTTGATTCCATTCCATTCCATTCCATTCCATTCGCGTTTTTTCCTTTCCATTCCATTCCCTTCCATTCCATTCGGGTTGATTTCATTCCATTCCATTCCATTCCATTCCATTCCATTCGGGTTTATTCCATTTCATTCCATTCCATTCCATTCCATTCCATTCCATTCCATTCCATTCCATTCCGTTCCATTCGAGTTGATTCCATCCCTTTCCATTCCATTCCATTCCATTGTATTCCATTCCATTCGGGTTGATTCCATTCCATTCCATTCCAATCCATTCCATTCTATTCCATTCGAGTTGATTCCATTCCATTCCATTCCATTGCATTCCATTCCATTCGGGTTGATTCCATTCCATTCCATTGCATTCCATCCGGGTTGACTCCATTCCATTCCATTCCATTCCATTGCATTCCATTCCATTCGGGTTGATTCCATTCCATTCCATTCCATTCCATTGCATTCCATTCGGGTTGATTCCATTCCTTTCCATTCCATTCGACTCCATTCGGGTTGATTCCATACCATTCCATTCCATTCCATTCCATTCCATTCCGGTGGATTCCATTCCATTCAATTCCATTCCATTTCATTCCATTCAGGTTGATTCCATTCCATTCCATTCCATTCCATTCGGGTTGATTCCATTCCATTCCATTCCATTCCATTCCATTCCATTCTGGTTGATTCCATTCCATTCCATTAAATTCCATTCGGGTTGATTCCATTCCATTCCTTTCCATTCCATTCCATTCCATTCCTTTCCATTTCATTCCATTCCGGTTGATTCCATTCCTTTCCATTCCATTCTGGTTGAATCCATTCCATTCCATTCGATTCCATTCCATTGCACTCGATTTGATTCCACTTCATTCCATTCCATTCGGGTTGATTCCATTGCATTCCATTCCATTCCATTCCATTCGGATTGATTGCATTCCATTCCATTTCATTCCATTCCATTCTATTCGGGTTGATTCCATTCCATTCCATTCCTTCCCATTCCAATCCATTCCATTCGTGTTGATTCCATTCCATTCCATTCCATTGAATTCGGGTTGATTCCATTCCATTCCAATCCATTCCATTCCATTCGAGTTGGTTCCACTCCATTCTATTCTATGCGGGTTGATTCCATTGCATTCCATTCCATTCCATTCCATTCGGATTGATTGCATTCCATTCCATTTCATTCCATTCCATTCCATTCCATTCCATTCGGGTTGATTCCATTCTATTCCATTCCATTCCATTCCATTCCATTCCATTGCGTTGCATTTGAGTTGCTTCCATTCCATTTTATTCCATTCCATTCCATTCCATTCCATTACACTCCACTCAGGTTGATTCCATTCCATTACATTCCACTCCTCTCCATTCCATTCCATTTCATTCCCCTCCACTCCATTCCATTCCATTCCATTCCACTCGGATTGATTCAATTCCACCCCATTCCATTCAATTACATTCCATTCCAATCCACTCCAATCGTGTTGATTCAATTCCATTCGATTCTATTCCATACCATTCCATCCCGTGCCATTCCATTCCATTCCCTTCCATTCGAGTTGATTCCATTCCAATCAATTCCATTCGGGTTGAATCCATTCCATGTCATTCCATTGCATTCCATTCCATTCGGGTTGATTCCATTCCATTCCATTCCATTCCATTCCATTCGGTGTGATTAAATTCCCTTCCTTTTCATTCCCTTCCATTCCATTCCATTCCATTCCGTTCCATTCCATTCCATTCCATTCCATTCGGTTTGATTCCATTCCATTCCATTCCATTCCATTCCATTCGGGTTTTTTCCTTTCCATTCCATTCCCTTCCATTCCATTCGGGTTGATTTCATTCCATTCCATTCCATTCCATTCGGGTTTATTCCATTTCATTCCATTCCATTCCATTCCATTCCATTCCATTCGAGTTGATTCCATCCCTTTCCATTCCATTCCATTGCATTGTATTCCATTCCATTCGGGTTGATTCCATTCCATTCCATTCCAATCCATTCCATTCTATTCCATTCGAGTTGATTCCATTCCATTCCATTCCATTCCATTCGGGTTGATTCCATTCCATTCCATTTCATTCCATTCCATTCCATTGCATTCCATCCGGGTTGACTCCATTCCATTCCATTCCATTCCATTGCATTCCATTACATTCTGGTTGATTCCATTCCATTACATTACATTCCATTGCATTCCATTCGGGTTGATTCCATTTCTTTCCATTCCATTCGACTCCCTTCGGGTTGATTCCATACCATTCCATTCCATTCCATTCCACTCCATTCCGGTGGATTCCATTCCATTCAATTCCATTCCATTTCATTCCATTCAGGTTGATTCCATTCCATTCCATTCCATTCCATTCCATTCGGGTTGATTCCATTCCATTCCATTCGATTCCATTCCATTCTGGTTGATTCCATTCCATTCCATTAAATTCCATTCGGGTTGATTCCATTCCATTCCTTTCCATTCCATTCCATTCCATTCCATTCCTTTCCATTTCATTCCATTCCGGTTGATTCCATTCCTTTCCATTCCATTCTGGTTGAATCCATTCCATTCCATTCGATTCCATTCCATTGCACTCGATTTGATTCCACTTCATTCCATTCCATTCGGGTTGATTCCATTGCATTCCATTCCATTCCATTCCATTCGGATTGATTGCATTCCATTCCATTTCATTCCATTCCATTCCATTCGGGTTGATTCCATTCCATTCCATTCCATTCCATTCCTTTCCAATCCATTCCATTCGTGTTGATTCCATTCCATTCCATTCCATTGAATTCGGGTTGATTCCATTCCATTCCAAACCATTCCATTCCATTCGAGTTGGTTCCACTCCATTCCATTCCATGTGGGTTGATTCCATTCCATTCCATTCCATTCCATTCCATTCCATTCCATTCCTTTCCATTCCAATCCATTCGGATGGATTCCATTCCATTCCATTCCATTCCATTGCATTCCATTCCAATCGGGTTGATTCCATTCCTGTCCATTCCATTCCACTCCATGCCATTCCACTCGGTTTGATTCCATTCCATTCCATTCCATTCCATTCCATTCGGTGTGATTAAATTCCCTTCCATTTCATTCCCTTCCATTCCATTCCATTCCATTCCGTTCCATTCCATTCCATTCGGGTTAATTATTTTCCATTCCATTCCATTGCATTCATTCCATTCCATTCCATTCCATTCCATTCCATTCCATTCCATTCCATTCCATTCGGGTTGGTTCCTTTCCATTCCATTCCATTCCCCTCCATTCCATTTCATTCGGGTTTATTCCATTCCATTCCATTCCATTCGAGTTGATTCCACTCCATTTCATTCCATGAGGGTTGATTCCATTCCCTTCCATTCCATTCCATTCCTTACCATTCCATTCCTTTCGTATAGATTCCATTCCATTCCATTCTATTCCATTCCATTCCATTCCATTCGGTTTGATTCCATTCCATTCCATTCCATTCAATTCCATTCCATTCGGGTTGATTCCATTCCTTTCCATTCCATTCCACTCCATTCCATTCCATTCGGTTTGATTCCATTCCATTCCATTCCATTCCATTCCATTCCATTCCATTCCGGTTGATTCCATTCCATTCCATTCCATTCGATTCCATTCCATTCCATTCGGGTTGTTTCCATTCCATTCCATTCCATTCCACTCCATTCGGGTTCATTCCATTCCATTCCTTTCCATTGCATTCCATTCCATTTGAGTTGATTCCATTCCGTTCCATTCCATTCGTGATGATTCGATTCCATTCTATTCCATTGCATTCCATTCCATTCCATTGCATTCCATTCCATTCCATTCCATTCCATTCGGGTTGATTCCATTCCATTCCATTCCATTGCATTGCATTTGAGTTGCTTCCATTCCATTTTAGTCCATTCCATTCCATTCCATTACACTCTACTCAGGTTGATTCCATTCCATTACATTCCACTCCACTCAATTCCATTCCATTTCATTCCCCTCCACTCCATTCCATTCCATTCCATTCCACTCGGATTGATTCAATTCCACCCCATTCCGTTCAATTACATTCCATTCCAATCCACTCCAATCGTGTTGATTGAATTCCATTAGATTCTATTCCATACCATTCCATCCCGTGCCATTCCATTCCATTCCATTCCATTCGAGTTGATTCCATTCCAATCAATTCCATTCGGGTTGAATCCATTCCATGTCATTCCATTGCATTCCATTCCATTCGGGTTGATTCCATTCCATTCCATTCCATTCCATTCCATTCGGTGTGATTAAATTCCCTTCCATTTCATTCCCTTCCATTCCATTCCGTTCCATTCCGTTCCATTCCATTCCATTCGATTCCATTCGGTTTGATTCCATTCCATTCCATTCCATTCCCACGGGTTTTTTCCTTTCCATTCCATTCCCTTCCATTCCATTCGGGTTGATTTCATTCCATTCCATTCCATTCCATTCCATTCCATTCGGGTTTATTCCATTTCATTCCATTCCATTCCATTCCATTCGAGTTGATTCCATCCCTTTCCATTCCATTCCATTCCATTGTATTCCATTCCATTCGGGTTGATTCCATTCCATTCCATTCCAATCCATTCCATTCTATTCCATTCAAGTTGATTCCATTCCATTCCATTCCATTGCATTCCATTCCATTCGGGTTGATTCCATCCATTCCATTTCATTCCATTCCATTGCATTGCATTCCATCCGGGTTGACTCCATTCCATTCCATTCCGTTCCATTGCATTCCATTACATTCGGGATGATTCCATTCCATTCCATTCCATTCCATTCCATTGCATTCCATTCGGGTTGATTCCATTCCTTTCCATTCCATTCGACTCCATTCGGGTTGATTCCATACCATTCCATTCCATTCCATTCCATTCCATTCCGGTGGATTCCATTCCATTCAATTCCATTCCATTTCATTCCATTCAGGTTGATTCCATTCCATTCCATTCCATTCCATTCCATTCCATTCCATTCCATTCCATTCGGGGTGATTCCATTCCATTCCATTCGATTCCATTCCATTCTGGTTGATTGCATTCCATTCCATTAAATTCCATTCGGGTTGATTCCATTCCATTCCTTTCCATTCCATTCCATTCCATTCCTTTCCATTTCATTCCATTCCGGTTGATTCAATTCCTTTCCATTCCATTCTGGTTGAATCCATTCCATTCCATTCGATTCCATTCCATTGCACTCGATTTGATTCCACTTCATTCCATTCCATTCGGGTTGATTCCATTGCATTCCATTCCATTCCATTCCATTCGGATTGATTGCATTCCATTCCATTTCATTCCATTCCATTCTATTCGGGTTGATTCCATTCCATTCCATTCCATCCCATTCCAATCCATTCCATTCGTGTTGATTCCATTCCATTCCATTCCATTGAATTCGGGTTGATTCCATTCCATTCCAATCCATTCCATTCCATTCGAGTTGGTTCCACTCCATTCTATTCTATGCGGGTTGATTCCATTGCATTCCATTCCATTCCATTCCATTCGGATTGATTGCATTCCATTCCATTTCATTCCATTCCATTCCATTCCATTCCATTCGGGTTGATTCCATTCTATTCCATTCCATTCCATTCCATTCCATTCCATTGCATTGCATTTGAGTTGCTTCCATTCCATTTTATTCCATTCCATTCCATTCCATTCCATTACACTCCACTCAGGTTGATTCCATTCCATTACATTCCACTCCTCTCCATTCCATTCCATTTCATTCCCCTCCACTCCATTCCATTCCATTCCATTCCACTCGGATTGATTCAATTCCACCCCATTCCATTCAATTACATTCCATTCCAATCCACTCCAATCGTGTTGATTCAATTCCATTCGATTATATTCCATACCATTCCATCCCGTGCCATTCCATTCCATTCCCTTCCATTCGAGTTGATTCCATTCCAATCAATTCCATTCGGGTTGAATCCATTCCATGTCATTCCATTGCATTCCATTCCATTCGGGTTGATTCCATTCCATTCCATTCCATTCCATTCCATTCGGTGTGATTAAATTCCCTTCCTTTTCATTCCCTTCCATTCCATTCCATTCCATTCCGTTCCATTCCATTCCATTCCATTCCATTCGGTTTGATTCCATTCCATTCCATTCCATTCCATTCCATTCGGGTTTTTTCCTTTCCATTCCATTCCCTTCCATTCCATTCGGGTTGATTTCATTCCATTCCATTCCATTCCATTCGGGTTTATTCCATTTCATTCCATTCCATTCCATTCCATTCCATTCCATTCGAGTTGATTCCATCCCTTTCCATTCCATTCCATTCCATTGTATTCCATTCCATTCGGGTTTATTCCATTCCATTCCATTCCAATCCATTCCATTCTATTCCATTCGAGTTGATTCCATTCCATTCCATTCCATTGCATTCCATTCCATTCGGGTTGATTCCATTCCATTCCATTTCATTCCATTCCATTCCATTGCATTCCATCCGGGTTGACTCCATTCCATTCCATTCCATTCCATTGCATTCCATTACATTCTGGTTGATTCCATTCCATTCCATTCCATTCCATTGCATTCCATTCGGGTTGATTCCATTTCTTTCCATTCCATTCGACTCCATTCGGGTTGATTCCATACCATTCCATTCCATTCCATTCCACTCCATTCCGGTGGATTCCATTCCATTCAATTCCATTCCATTTCATTCCATTCAGGTTGATTCCATTCCATTCCATTCCATTCCATTCCATTCGGGTTGATTCCATTCCATTCCATTCGATTCCATTCCATTCTGGTTGATTCCATTCCATTCCATTAAATTCCATTCGGGTTGATTCCATTCCATTCCTTTCCATTCCATTCCATTCCATTCCATTCCATTCCTTTCCATTTCATTCCATTCCGGTTGATTCCATTCCTTTCCATTCCATTCTGGTTGAATCCATTCCATTCCATTCGATTCCATTCCATTGCACTCGATTTGATTCCACTTCATTCCATTCCATTCGGGTTGATTCCATTGCATTCCATTCCATTCCATTCCATTCGGATTGATTGCATTCCATACCATTTCATTCCATTCCATTCCATTCGGGTTGATTCCATTCCATTCCATTCCATTCCATTCCTTTCCAATCCATTCCATTCGTGTTGATTCCATTCCATTCCATTCCATTGAATTCGGGTTGATTCCATTCCATTCCAAACCATTCCATTCCATTCGAGTTGGTTCCACTCCATTCCATTCCATGTGGGTTGATTCCATTCCATTCCATTCCATTCCATTCCATTCCATTCCTTTCCATTCCAATCCATTCGGATGGATTCCATTCCATTCCATTCCATTCCATTCCATTCCATTCCAATCGGGTTGATTCCATTCCTTTCCATTCCATTCCACTCCATGCCATTCCACTCGGTTTGATTCCATTCCATTCCATTCCATTCCATTCGGTGTGATTAAATTCCCTTCCATTTCATTCCCTTCCATTCCATTCCATTCCATTCCGTTCCATTCCATTCCATTCGGGTTAATTACTTTCCATTCCATTCCATTGCATTCATTCCATTCCATTCCATTCCATTCCATTCCATTCCATTCCATTCGGGTTGGTTCCTTTCCATTCCATTCCATTCCCCTCCATTCCATTTCATTCGGGTTTATTCCATTCCATTCCATTCCATTCGAGTTGATTCCACTCCATTTCATTCCATGAGGGTTGATTCCATTCCCTTCCATTCCATTCCATTCCTTACCATTCCATTCCTTTCGTATAGATTCCATTCCATTCCATTCTATTCCATTCCATTCCATTCCATTCGGTTTGATTCCATTCCATTCCATTCCATTCAATTCCATTCCATTCGGGTTTATTCCATTCCTTTCCATTCCATTCCACTCCATTCCATTCCATTCGGTTTGATTCCATTCCCTTCCATTCCATTCCATTCCATTCCATTCCATTCCATTCCGGTTGATTCCATTCCATTCCATTCCATTCGGTTCCATTCCATTCCATTCGGGTTGTTTCCATTCCATTCCATTCCATTCCACTCCATTCGGGTTGATTCCATTCCATTCCTTTCCATTGCATTCCATTCCATTTGAGTTGATTCCATTCCGTTCCATTCCATTCGTGATGATTCGATTCCATTCAATTCCATTGCATTCCATTCCATTCGAGTTGATTCCATTCCATTCCATTGCATTCCATTCCATTCCATTCCATTCCATTCGGGTTGATTCCATTCCATTCCATTCCATTGCATTGCATTTGAGTTGCTTCCATTCCATTTTATTCCATTCCATTCCATTCCATTACACTCCACTCAGGTTGATTCCATTCCATTACATTCCACTCCACTCCATTCCATTCCATTTCATTCCCCTCCACTCCATTCCATTCCATTCCATTCCACTCGGATTGATTCAATTCCACCCCATTCCGTTCAATTACATTCCATTCCAATCCACTCCAATCGTGTTGATTCAATTCCATTCGATTCTATTCCATACCATTCCATCCCGTGCCATTCCATTCCATTCCATTCCATTCGAGTTGATTCCATTCCAATCAATTCCATTCGGGTTGAATCCATTCCATGTCATTCCATTGCATTCCATTCCATTCGGGTTGATTCCATTCCATTCCATTCCATTCCATTCCATTAGGTGTGATTAAATTCCCTTCCATTTCATTCCCTTCCATTCCATTCCGTTCCATTCCGTTCCATTCCATTCCATTCCATTCCATTCCATTCGGTTTGATTCCATTCCATTCCATTCCATTCCCACGCATTTTTTCCTTTCCATTCCATTCCCTTCCATTCCATTCGGGTTGATTTCATTCCATTCCATTCCATTCCATTCCATTCCATTCGGGTTTATTCCATTTCATTCCATTCCATTCCATTCCATTCGAGTTGATTCCATCCCTTTCCATTCCATTCCATTCCATTGTATTCCATTCCATTCGGGTTGATTCCATTCCATTCCATTCCAATCCATTCCATTCTATTCCATTCAAGTTGATTCCATTCCATTCCATTCCATTGCATTCCATTCCATTCGGGTTGATTCCATCCATTCCATTTCATTCCATTCCATTGCATTGCATTCCATCCGGGTTGACTCCATTCCATTCCATTCCATTCCATTGCATTCCATTACATTCGGGTTGATTCCATTCCATTCCATTCCATTCCATTCCATTGCATTCCATTCGGGTTGATTCCATTCCTTTCCATTCCATTCGACTCCATTCGGGTTGATTCCATACCATTCCATTCCATTCCATTCCATTCCATTCCATTCCATTCCGGTGGATTCCATTCCATTCAATTCCATTCCATTTCATTCCATTCAGGTTGATTCCATTCCATTCCATTCCATTCCATTCCATTCCATTCCATTCGGGGTGATTCCATTCCATTCCATTCGATTCCATTCCATTCTGGTTGATTGCATTCCATTCCATTAAATTCCATTCGGGTTGATTCCATTCCATTCCTTTCCATTCCATTCCATTCCATTCCTTTCCATTTCATTCCATTCCGGTTGATTCCATTCCTTTCCATTCCATTCTGGTTGATTCCATTCCATTCCATTCGATTCCATTCCATTTCACTCGATTTGATTCCACTTCATTCCATTCCATTCGGGTTGATTCCATTGCATTCCATTCCATTCCATTCCATTCCATTCGGATTGATTGCATTCCATTCCATTTCATTCCATTCCATTCCATTCGGGTTGATTCCATTCCATTCCATTCCATTCCATTCCATTCCAATCCATTCCATTCGTGTTGATTCCACTCAATTCCATTCCATTGAATTCGGGTTGATTCCATTCCATTCCAATCCATTCCATTCCATTCGAGTTGGTTCCACTCCATTCCATTCCATGCGGGTTGATTCCATTGCATTCCATTCCATTCCATTCCATTCGGATTGATTGCATTCCATTCCATTTCATTCCATTCCATTCCATTCCATTCCATTCGGGTTGATTCCATTCCACTCCATTCCATTCGGGTTGATTCCATTCCATTCCATTCCATTGCATTCCATTCCATTCCATTCGGGTTGATTCCATTCCATTCCATTCCATTCGGGTTGATTCCATTCCATTCCATTCCATTGCATTGCATTTGAGTTGCTTCCATTCCATTTTATTCCATTCCATTCCATTCCATTCCATTACACTCCACTCAGGTTGATTCCATTCCATTACATTCCACTCCACTCCATTCCATTCCATTTCATTCCCATCCACTCCATTCCATTCCATTCCATTCCACTCGGATTGATTCAATTCCACCCCATTCCATTCAATTCCATTCCATTCGGGTTTATTCCATTCCTTTCCATTTCATTCCACTCCATTCGATTCCATTCGGTTTGATTCCATTCCCTTCCATTCCATTCCATTCCATTCCATTCCATTCCATTCCATTCCGGTTGATTCCATTCCATTCCATTCCATTCGATTCCATTCCATTCCATTCGGGTTGTTTCCATTCCATTCCATTCCATTCCACTCCATTCGGGTTGATTCCATTCCATTCCTTTCCATTGCATTCCATTCCATTTGAGTTGATTCCATTCCGTTCCATTCCATTCGTGATGATTCGATTCCATTCAATTCCATTGCATTCCATTCCATTCGAGTTGATTCCATTCCATTCCATTGCATTCCATTCCATTCCATTCCATTCCATTCGGGTTGATTCCATTCCATTCCATTCCATTGCATTGCATTTGAGTTGCTTCCATTCCATTTTATTCCATTCCATTCCATTCCATTACACTCCACTCAGGTTGATTCCATTCCATTACATTCCACTCCACTCCATTCCATTCCATTTCATTCCCCTCCACTCCATTCCATTCCATTCCATTCCACTCGGATTGATTCAATTCCACCCCATTCCGTTCAATTACATTCCATTCCAATCCACTCCAATCGTGTTGATTCAATTCCATTCGATTCTATTCCATACCATTCCATCCCGTGTCATTCCATTCCATTCCATTCCATTCGAGTTGATTCCATTCCAATCAATTCCATTCGGGTTGAATCCATTCCATGTCATTCCATTGCATTCCATTCCATTCGGGTTGATTCCATTCCATTCCATTCCATTCCATTCGGTGTGATTAAATTCCCTTCCATTTCATTCCCTTCCATTCCATTCCGTTCCATTCCGTTCCATTCCATTCCATTCCATTCCATTCCATTCCATTCGGTTTGATTCCATTCCATTCCATTCCATTCCCACGGATTTTTTCCTTTCCATTCCATTCCCTTCCATTCCATTCGGGTTGATTTCATTCCATTCCATTCCATTCCATTCCATTCCATTCCATTGGGGTTTATTCCATTTCATTCCATTCCATTCCATTCCATTCGAGTTGATTCCATCCCTTTCCATTCCATTCCATTCCATTGTATTCCATTCCATTCGGGTTGATTCCATTCCATTCCATTCCAATCCATTCCATTCTATTCCATTCAAGTTGATTCCATTCCATTCCATTCCATTGCATTCCATTCCATTCGGGTTGATTCCATCCATTCCATTTCATTCCATTCCATTGCATTGCATTCCATCCGGGTTGACTCCATTCCATTCCATTCCATTCCATTGCATTCCATTACATTCGGGTTGATTCCATTCCATTCCATTCCATTCCATTCCATTGCATTCCATTCGGGTTGATTCCATTCCTTTCCATTCCATTCGACTCCATTCGGGTTGATTCCATACCATTCCATTCCATTCCATTCCATTCCATTCCATTCCGGTGGATTCCATTCCATTCAATTCCATTCCATTTCATTCCATTCAGGTTGATTCCATTCCATTCCATTCCATTCCATTCCATTCGGGGTGATTCCATTCCATTCCATTCGATTCCATTCCATTCTGGTTGATTGCATTCCATTCCATTAAATTCCATTCGGGTTGATTCCATTCCATTCCTTTCCATTCCATTCCATTCCATTCCTTTCCATTTCATTCCATTCCGGTTGATTCCATTCCTTTCCATTCCATTCTGGTTGATTCCATTCCATTCCATTAGATTCCATTCCATTTCACTCGATTTGATTCCACTTCATTCCATTCCATTCGGGTTGATTCCATTGCATTCCATTCCATTCCATTCCATTCGGATTGATTGCATTCCATTCCATTTCATTCCATTCCATTCCATTCCATTCCATTCGGGTTGATTCCATTCCATTCCATTCCATTCCATTCCATTCCAATCCATTCCATTCGTGTTGATTCCATTCAATTCCATTCCGTTGAATTCGGGTTGATTCCATTCCATTCCAATCCATTCCATTCCATTCGAGTTGGTTCCACTCCATTCCAATCCATGCGGGTTGATTCCATTGCATTCCATTCCATTCCATTCCATTCGGATTGATTGCATTCCATTCCATTTCATTCCATTCCATTCCATTCCATTCCATTCGGGTTGATTCCATTCCATTCCATTCCATTCGGGTTGATTCCATTCCATTCCATTCCATTGCATTCCATTCCATTCCATTCGGGTTGATTCCATTCCATTCCATTCCATTCGGGTTGATTCCATTCCATTCCATTCCATTGCATTGCATTTGAGTTGCTTCCATTCCATTTTATTCCATTCCATTCCATTCCATTCCATTACACTCCACTCAGGTTGATTCCATTCCATTACATTCCACTCCACTCCATTCCATTCCATTTCATTCCCATCCACTCCATTCCATTCCATTCCATTCCACTCGGATTGATTCAATTCCACCCCATTCCATTCAATTACATTCCATTCCAATCCACTCCAATCGTGTTGATTCAATTCCATTCGATTCTATTCCATACCATTCCATCCCGTGCCATTCCATTCCATTCCCTTCCATTCGAGTTGATTCCATTCCAATCAATTCCATTCGGATTGAATCCATTCCATGTCATTCCATTGCATTCCATTCCATTCGGGTTGATTCCATTCCATTCCATTCCATTCGGTGTGATTAAATTCCCTTCCTTTTCATTCCCTTCCATTCCATTCCATTCCATTCCGTTCCATTCCATTCCATTCCATTCCATTCGGTTTGATTCCATTCCATTCCATTCCATTCCATTCGGGTTTTTTCCTTTCCATTCCATTCCCTTCCATTCCATTCCGGTTGATCTCATTCCATTCCATTCCATTCCATTCCATTCGGGTTTATTCCATTTCATTCCATTCCATTCCATTCCATTCCATTCCATTCGAGTTGATTCCATCCCTTTCCATTCCATTCCATTCCATTGTATTCCATTCCATTCGGGTTGATTCCTTTCCATTCCATTCCAATCCATTCCATTCTATTCCATTCGAGTTGATTCCATTCCATTCCATTCCATTGCATTCCATTCCATTCGGGTTGATTCCATTCCATTCCATTTCATTCCATTCCATTCCATTGCATTCCATCCGGGTTGACTCCATTCCATTCCATTCCATTCCATTGCATTCCATTACATTCGGGTTGATTCCATTCCATTCCATTCCATGCCATTGCATTCCATTCGGGTTGATTCCATTTGTTTCCATTCCATTCGACTCCATTCGGGTTGATTCCATACCATTCCATTCCATTCCATTCCATTCCATTCCATTCCGGTGGATTCCATTCCATTCAATTCCATTCCATTTCATTCCATTCAGGTTGATTCCATTCCATTCCATTCCATTCCATTCCATTCCATTCCATTCGGGTTGATTCCATTCCATTCCATTCGATTCCATTCCATTCCATTAAATTCCATTCGGGTTGATTCCATTCCATTCCTTTCCATTTCATTCCATTCCGGTTGATTCCATTCCTTTCCATTCCATTCTGGTTGAATCCATTCCATTCCATTCAATTCCATTCCATTGCACTCGATTTGATTCCACTTCATTCCATTCCATTCGGGTTGATTCCATTGCATTCCATTCCATTCCATTCCATTCGGATTGATTGCATTCCATTCCATTTCATTCCATTCCATTCCATTCCATTCCATTCTATTCGGTTTGATTCCATTCCATTCCATTCCATTCCAATCCATTCCATTCGTGTTGATTCCATTCCATTCCATTCCATTGAATTCGGGTTGATTCCATTCCATTCCAATCCATTCCATTCCATGCGAGTTGGTTCCACTCCATTCCATTCCATGAGGGTTGATTCCATTGCATTCCATTCCATTCCATTCCATTCGGATTGATTGCATTCCATTCCATTTCATTCCATTCCTTTCCATTCCATTCTGGTTGATTCCATTCCATTCCATTCGATTCCATTCCATTTCACTCGATTTGATTCCACTTCATTCCATTCCATTCGGGTTGATTCCATTGCATTCCATTCCATTCCATTCCATTCGGATTGATTGCATTCCATTCCATTTCATTCCATTCCATTCCATTCCATTCCATTCGGGTTGATTCCATTCCATTCCATTCCATTCCATTCCAATCCATTCCATTCGTGTTGATTCCATTCAATTCCATTCCGTTGAATTCGGGTTGATTCCATTCCATTCCAATCCATTCCATGCCATTCGAGTTGGTTCCACTCCATTCCAATCCATGCGGGTTGATTCCATTGCATTCCATTCCATTCCATTCCATTCGGATTGATTGCATTCCATTCCATTTCATTCCATTCCATTCCATTCCATTCCATTCGGGTTGATTCCATTCCATTCCATTCCATTCGGGTTGATTCCATTCCATTCCATTCCATTGCATTCCATTCCATTCCATTCGGGTTGATTCCATTCCATTCCATTCCATTCGGGTTGATTCCATTCCATTCCATTCCATTGCATTGCATTTGAGTTGCTTCCATTCCATTTTATTCCATTCCATTCCATTCCATTCCATTACACTCCACTCAGGTTGATTCCATTCCATTACATTCCACTCCACTCCATTCCATTCCATTTCATTCCCATCCACTCCATTCCATTCCATTCCATTCCACTCGGATTGATTCAATTCCACCCCATTCCATTCAATTCCATTCCATTCGGGTTTATTCCATTCCTTTCCATTCCATTCCACTCCATTCCATTCCATTCGGTTTGATTCCATTCCATTCCATTCCATTCCATTCCATTCCATTCCATTCTATTCCATTCCGGTTGATTCCATTCCATTCCATTCCATTCGATTCCATTCCATTCCATTCGGGTTGTTTCCATTCCATTCCATTCCATTCCACTCCATTCGGGTTGATTCCATTCCATTCCTTTCCATTGCTTTCCATTCCATTTGAGTTGATTCCATTCCGTTCCATTCCATTCGTGATGATTCGATTCCATTCTATTCCATTGCATTCCATTCCATTCGAGTTGATTCCATTCCATTCCATTGCATTCCATTCCATTCCATTCCATTCCATTCGGGTTGATTCCATTCCATTCCATTCCATTGCATTGCATTTGAGTTGCTTCCATTCCATTTTATTCCATTCCATTCCATTCCATTACACTCCAATCAGGTTGATTCCATTCCATTACATTCCACTCCACTCCATTCCATTCCATTTCATTCCCCTCCACTCCATTCCATTCCATTCCATTCCTCTCGGATTGATTCAATTCCACCCCATTCCGTTCAATTACATTCCATTCCAATCCACTTCAATCGTGTTGATTCAATTCCATTCGATTCTATTCCATACCATTCCATCCCGTGTCATTCCATTCCATTCCATTCCATTCGAGTTGAATCCATTCCAGTCAATTCCATTCGGGTTGAATCCATTCCATGTCATTCCATTGCATTCCATTCCATTCGGGTTGATTCCATTCCATTCCATTCCATTCCATTCCATTCGGTGTGATTAAATTCCCTTCCATTTCATTCCCTTCCATTCCATTCCGTTCCATTCCGTTCCATTCCATTCCATTCCATTCCATTCCATTAAATTCGGTTTGATTCCATTCCATTCCATTCCATTCCCACGGATTTTTTCCTTTCCATTCCATTCCCTTCCATTCCATTCGGGTTGATTTCATTCCATTCCATTCCATTCCATTCCATTCCATTCCATTCGGGTTTATTCCATTTCATTCCATTCCATTCCATTCCATTCGAGTTGATTCCATCCCTTTCCATTCCATTCCATTCCATTGTATTCCATTCCATTCGGGTTGATTCCATTCCATTCCATTCCAATCCATTCCATTCTATTCCATTCAAGTTGATTCCATTCCATTCCATTCCATTGCATTCCATTCCATTCGGGTTGATTCCATCCATTCCATTTCATTCCATTCCATTGCATTGCATTCCATCCGGGTTGACTCCATTCCATTCCATTCCATTCCATTGCATTCCATTACATTCGGGTTGATTCCATTCCATTCCATTCCATTCCATTCCATTGCATTCCATTCGGGTTGATTCCATTCCTTTCCATTCCATTCGACTCCATTCGGGTTGATTCCATACCATTCCATTCCATTCCATTCCATTCCATTCCATTCCGGTGGATTCCATTCCATTCAATTCCATTCCATTTCATTCCATTCAGGTTGATTCCATTCCATTCCATTCCATTCCATTCCATTCCATTCCATTCCATTCGGGGTGATTCCATTCCATTCCATTCGATTCCATTCCATTCTGGTTGATTGCATTCCATTCCATTAAATTCCATTCGGGTTGATTCCATTCCATTCCTTTCCATTCCATTCCATTCCATTCCTTTCCATTTCATTCCATTCCGGTTGATTCCATTCCTTTCCATTCCATTCTGGTTGATTCCATTCCATTCCATTCGATTCCATTCCATTTCACTCGATTTGATTCCACTTCATTCCATTCCATTCGGGTTGATTCCATTGCATTCCATTCCATTCCATTCCATTCGGATTGATTGCATTCCATTCCATTTCATTCCATTCCATTCCATTCCATTCCATTCGGGTTGATTCCATTCCATTCCATTCCATTCCATTCCATTCCAATCCATTCCATTCGTGTTGATTCCATTCAATTCCATTCCGTTGAATTCGGGTTGATTCCATTCCATTCCAATCCATTCCATTCCAATCGAGTTGGTTCCACTCCATTCCATTCCATGCGGGTTGATTCCATTGCATTCCATTCCATTCCATTCCATTCGGATTGATTGCATTCCATTCCATTTCATTCCATTCCATTCCATTCCATTCCATTCGGGTTGATTCCATTCCATTCCATTCCATTCGGGTTGATTCCATTCCATTCCATTCCATTGCATTCCATTCCATTCCATTCGGGTTGATTCCATTCCATTCCATTCCATTCGGGTTGATTCCATTCCATTCCATTCCATTGCATTGCATTTGAGTTGCTTCCATTCCATTTTATTCCATTCCATTCCATTCCATTCCATTACACTCCACTCAGGTTGATTCCATTCCATTACATTCCACTCCACTCCATTCCATTCCATTTCATTCCCATCCACTCCATTCCATTCCATTCCATTCCACTCGGATTGATTCAATTCCACCCCATTCCATTCAATTACATTCCATTCCAATCCACTCCAATCGTGTTGATTCAATTCCATTCGATTCTATTCCATACCATTCCATCCCGTGCCATTCCATTCCATTCCATTCCATTCGAGTTGATTCCATTCCAATCAATTCCATTCGGGTTGAATCCATTCCATGTCATTCCATTGCATTCCATTCCATTCGGGTTGATTCCATTCCATTCCATTCCATTCCATTCGGTGTGATTAAATTCCCTTCCTTTTCATTCCCTTCCATTCCATTCCATTCCATTCGGTTTGATTCCATTCCATTCCATTCCATTCCATTCGGGTTTTTTCCTTTCCATTCCATTCCCTTCCATTCCATTCCGGTTGATCTCATTCCATTCCATTCCATTCCATTCCATTCGGGTTTATTCCATTTCATTCCATTCCATTCCATTCCATTCCATTCCATTCGAGTTGATTCCATCCCTTTCCATTCCATTCCATTCCATTGTATTCCATTCCATTCGGGTTGATTCCATTCCATTCCATTCCAATCCATTCCATTCTATTCCATTCGAGTTTATTCCATTCCATTCCATTCCATTGCATTCCATTCCATTCGGGTTGATTCCATTCCATTCCATTTCATTCCATTCCATTCCATTGCATTCCATCCGGGTTGACTCCATTCCATTCCATTCCATTCCATTGCATTCCATTACATTCGGGTTGATTCCATTCCATTCCATTCCATGCCATTGCATTCCATTCGGGTTGATTCCATTTCTTTCCATTCCATTCGACTCCATTCGGGTTGATTCCATACCATTCCATTCCATTCCATTCCATTCCATTCCATTCCGGTGGATTCCATTCCATTCAATTCCATTCCATTTCATTCCATTCAGGTTGATTCCATTCCATTCCATTCCATTCCATTCCATTCCATTCCATTCGGGTTGATTCCATTCCATTCCATTCGATTCCATTCCATTCCATTAAATTCCATTCGGGTTGATTCCATTCCATTCCTTTCCATTTCATTCCATTCCGGTTGATTCCATTCCTTTCCATTCCATTCTGGTTGAATCCATTCCATTCCATTCAATTCCATTCCATTGCACTCGATTTGATTCCACTTCATTCCATTCCATTCGGGTTGATTCCATTGCATTCCATTCCATTCCATTCCATTCGGATTGATTGCATTCCATTCCATTTCATTCCATTCCATTCCATTCCATTCTATTCGGTTTGATTCCATTCCATTCCATTCCATTCCAATCCATTCCATTCGTGTTGATTCCATTCCATTCCATTCCATTGAATTCGGGTTGATTCCATTCCATTCCAATCCATTCCATTCCATGCGAGTTGGTTCCACTCCATTCCATTCCATGAGGGTTGATTCCATTGCATTCCATTCCATTCCATTCCATTCGGATTGATTGCATTCCATTCCATTTCATTCCATTCCATTCCATTCCATTCGGGTTGATTCCATTCCATTCCATTCCATTCCATTCCATTCGGGTTGATTCCATTCCATTCCATTCCATTGCATTGCATTTGAGTTGCTTCCATTCCATTTTATTCCATTCCATTCCATTCCATTCCATTAGACTCCACTCAGGTTGATTCCATTCCATTACATTCCACTCCACTCCATTCCATTCCAATTCATTCCCCTCCACTCCATTCCATTCCATTCCTTTCCACTCGGATTGATTCAATTCCACCCCATTCCATTCAATTACATTCCATTCCAATCCACTCCAATCGTGTTGATTCAACTCCATTCGATTCTATTCCATACCATTCCATCCCGTGCCATTCCATTCCATTCCATTCCATTCGAGTTGATTCCATTCCAATCAATTCCATTTGGGTTGAATCCATTCCATGTCATTCCATTGCATTCCATTCCATTCGGGTTGATTCCATTCCATTCCATTCCATTCCATTCCATTCCATTCGGTGTGATTAAATTCCCTTCCTTTTCATTCCCTTCCATTCCATTCCATTCCATTCCGTTCAATTCCATTCCATTCCATTCCATTCGGTTTGATTCCATTCCATTCCATTCCATTCCATTCGGGTTTTTTCCTTTCCATTCCATTCCCTTCCATTCCATTCGGGTTGATTTCATTCCATTCCATTCCATTCCATTCCATTCCATTCCATTCCATTCGGGTTTATTCCATTTCATTCCATTCCATTCCATTCCATTCCATTCCATTCCATTCCATTCGAGTTGATTCCATCCCTTTCCATTCCATTCCATTCCATTGTATTCCATTCCATTCGGGTTGATTCCATTCAATTCCATTCCAATCCATTCCATTCTATTCCATTCGAGTTGATTCCTTTCACTCCATTCCATTGCATTCCATTCCATTCGGGTTGATTCCATTCCATTCCATTTCATTCCATTCCATTCCATTGCATTCCATCCGGGTTGACTCCATTCCATTCCATTCCATTCCATTGCATTCCATTACATTCGGGTTGATTCCATTCCATTCCATTCCATTCCATTGCTTTCCATTCGGGTTGATTCCATTTCTTTCCATTCCATTTGACTCCATTCGGGATGATTCCATACCATTCCATTCCATTCCATTCCATTCCATTATGGTGGATTCCATTCCATTCAATTCCATTCCATTTCATTCCATTCAGGTTGATTCCATTCCATTCCATTCCATTCCATTCCATTCCATTCCATTCGGTTTGATTCCATTCCATTCCATTCGATTCCATTCCATTCTGGTTGATTCCGTTCCATTCCATTAAATTCCATTCGGGTTGCTTCCATTCCATTCCTTTCCATTCCATTCCATTCCATTCCTTTCCATTTCATTCCATTCCGGTTGATTCCATTCCTCTCCATTCCATTCTGGTTGAATCCATTCCATTCCATTCGATTCCATTCCATTGCACTCGATTTGATTCCACTTCATTCCATTCCATTCGGGTTGATTCCATTGCATTCCATTCCATTCCATTCCATTCGGATTGATTGCATTCCATTCCATTTCATTCCATTCCATTCCATTCCATTCCATTCGGGTTGATTCCATTCCATTCCATTCCATTCCATTCCATTCCAATCCATTCCATTCGTGTTGATTCCATTCCATTCCATTCCATTGAATTCGGGTTGATTCCATTCCATTCCAATCCATTCCATTCCATTAGAGTTGGTTCCACTCCATTCCATTCCATGCGGGGTGATTCCATTCCATTCCATTCCATTCCATTCCATTCCATTCCTTTCCATTCCAATCCATTTGGATAGATTCCATTCCATTCCATTCCATTCCATTCCATTCCATTCCATTCCAATCGGGTTGATTCCATTCCTTTCCATTCCATTCCACTCCATGCCATTCCACTCGGTTTGATTCCATTCCATTCCATTCCATTCCATTCCATTCCATTCCATTCCAGTTTATTCCATTCGATTCCATTCCATTCGGGTTGATTCCATTCCATTCCATTCCATTCCATTCCATTCGGGTTTTTTCCTTTCCATTCCATTCCCTTCCATTCCGTTCGGGTTGATTCCATTCCATTCCATTCCATTCCATTCCATTCCATTCGGGTTTATTCCATTTCATTCCATTCCATTCCATTCCGTTCCATTCGAGGTGATTACATCCCATTTCATTCCATTCCATTCCATTCCATTCCATTCGATTTGATTCCACTTCACTCCATTCCATTCGGGTTGATTCCAGTCCATTCAATTCCATTTGGATTGATTGCATTCCATTCCATTCCTTTTCATTCCATTCCATTCCGTTCCATTCCACTCCATTCGTGTTGATTCCATTCCATTCCATTCGATTCCATTCCATTCCATTAAATTCCATTCGGGTTGATTCCATTCCATTCCTTTCCATTCCATTCCATTCCATTCCTTTCCATTTCATTCCATTCCGGTTGATTCCATTCCTTTCCATTCCATTCTGGTTGAATCCATTCCGTTCCATTCGATTCCATTCCATTGCACTCGATTTGATTCCACTTCATTCCATTCCATTCGGGTTGATTCCATTGCATTCCATTCCATTCCATTCTATTCGGATTGATTGCATTCCATTCCATTTCATTCCATTCCATTCCATTCCATTCTATTCGGGTTGATTCCATTCCATTCCATTCCATTCCATTCCAATCCATTCCATTCGTGTTGATTCCATTCCATTCCATTCCATTGAATTCGGGTTGATTCCATTCCATTCCATTCCATTGCATTGCATTTGAGTTGCTTCCATTCCATTTTATTCCATTCCATACCATTCCATTCCATTACACTCCACTCAGGTTGATTCCATTCCATTACATTCCACTCCACTCCATTCCATTCCAATTCATTCCCCTCCACTCCATTCCATTCCATTCCATTCCACTCGGATTGATTCAATTCCACCCCATTCCATTCAATTACATTCCATTCCAATCCACTCCAATCGTGTTGATTCAACTCCATTCGATTCTATTCCATACCATTCCATCCCATGCCATTCCATTCCATTCCATTCCATTCGAGTTGATTCCATTCCAATCAATTCCATTCGGGTTGATTCCATTCCATTCCATTCCATTCCATTCCATTCCATTCGGTGTGATTAAATTCCCTTCCTTTTCATTCCCTTCCATTCCATTCCATTCCATTCCGTTCCATTCCATTCCATTCCATTCCATTCGGTTTGATTCCTTTCCATTACATTCCCTTCCATTCCATTCGGGTTGATTTCATTCCATTCCATTCCATTCCATTCCATTCCATTCCATTCCATTCGGGTTTATTCCATTTCATTCCATTCCATTCCATTCCATTCCATTCCATTCGAGTTGATTCCATCCCTTTCCATTCCATTCCATTCCATTGTATTCCATTCCATTCGGGTTGATTCCATTCCATCCATTCCAATCTATTCCATTCTATTCCATTCGAGTTGATTCCATTCCATTCCATTCCATTGCATTCCATTCCATTCGGGTTGATTCCATTCCATTCCATTTCATTCCATTCCATTCCATTGCATTCCATCCGGGTTGACTCCATTCCATTCCATTCCATTCCATTGCATTCCATTACATTCGGGTTGATTCTATTCCATTCCATTCCATTCCATTGCATTCCATTCGGGTTGATTCCATTTCTTTCCGTTCCATTCGACTCCATTCGTGTTGATTCCATTCCATTCCATTCCATTCCATTCCATTCCATTCCATTCCGGTGGATTCCATTCCATTCAATTCCATTCCATTTCATTCCATTCAGGTTGATTCCATTCTATTCCATTCCATTCCATTCCATTCCATTCCATTCCATTCCATTCGGGTTGATTCCATTCCATTCCATTCGATTCCATTCCATTCTGGTTGATTCCATTCCATTCCATTAAATTCCATTCGGGTTGATTCCATTCCATTCCTTTCCCTTCCATTCAATTCCATTCCTTTCCATTTCATTCCATTCCGGTTGATTCCATTCCTTTCCATTCCATTCTGGTTGAATCCATTCCATTCCATTCGATTCCATTCCATTGCACTCGTTTTGATTCCACTTCATTCCATTCCATTCGGGTTGATTCCATTGCATTCCATTCCATTCCATTCCATTCGGATTGATTGCATTCCATTCCATTTCATTCCATTCCATTCCATTCCATTCCATTCGGGTTAATTCCATTCCATTCCATTCCATTCCATTCCATTCCATTCCAATCCATTCCATTCGTGTTGATTCCATTCCATTCCATTCCATTGAATTCGGGTTGATTCCATTCCATTCCAATCCATTCCATTCCATTCGAGTTGGTTCCACTCCATTCCATTCCATGCGGGTTGATTCCATTCCATTCCATTCCATTCTATTCCATTCCATTCCTTTCCATTCCAATCCATTCGGATAGATTCCATTCCATTCCATTCCATTCCATTCCATTCCATTCCATTCCAATCGGGTTGATTCCATTCCTTTCCATTCCATTCCACTCCATGCCATTCCACTCGGTTTGATTCCATTCCATTCCATTCCATTCCATTCCATTCCATTCCATTCCATTCCATTCCGGTTTATTCCATTCCATTCCATTCCATTCGGGTTGATTCCATTCCATTCCATTCCATTCCATTCCATTCGGGTTTTTTCCTTTCCATTCCATTCCCTTCCATTCCGTTCGGGTTGATTCCATTCCATTCCATCCCATTCCATTCGGTTTATTCCATTTCATTCCATTCCATTCCATTCCGTTCCATTCGAGGTGATTACATCCCATTTCATTCCATTCCATTCCATTCCATTCCATTCCATTCGATTTGATTCCACTTCACTCCATTCCATTCGGGTTGATTCCAGTCCATTCCATTCCATTTGGATTGATTGCATTCCATACTATTCCGTTTCATTCCATTCCAATCCGTTCCATTCGACTCCATTCGGGTTGACTCCATTCCATTCCTTTCCATTGCATTCCATTCCATTTGAGTTGATTCCATTCCGTTCCATTCGATTCATGATGATTCGATTCCATTCCATTCCATTGCATTACATTCCATTCGAGTTGATTCCATTCCATTCCATTGCATTCCATTCCATTCCATTCAATTCGGGTTGATTCCATTCCATTCCATTCCATTCCATTGCATTTGAGTTGCTTCCATTCCATTTTATTCCATTCCATTCCATTCCATTCCATTCCATTCCATTCCATTCCACTCAGGTTGATTCCATTCCATTCCATTCCACTCCACTCCATTCCATTCCATTTCATTCCCCTCCACTCCATTCCATTCCATTCCATTCCACTCGGATTGATTCAATTCCACCCCATTCCATTCAATTACATTCCATTCCAATCCACTCCAATCGGGTTGATTCAATTCCATTCGATTCTATTCCCTACCATTCCATCCCGTGCCATTCCATTCCATTCCATTCGAGTTGATTCCATTCCAATCAATTCCATTAGGGTTGAATCCATTCCATGTCATTCCGTTGCATTCCATTCCATTCGGGTTGATTCCATTCCATTCCATTCCATTCCATTCGGTGTGATTAAATTCCCTTCCATTTCATTCCCTTCCATTCCATTCCTTTCCATTCCATTCCATTCCATTCCATTCCATTCCATTCTGGTTGATTCCACTCCTTTTCATTCCATGCGTGTTGATTCCATTCCCTTCCATTCCATTCCATTCCTTACCATTCCATACCATTCGGATAGATTCCATTCCAGTCCATTCTATTCCATTCCATTCCATTCGGTGTGACTAAATTCCCTTCCATTTCATTCCCTTCCATTCCATTGCATTCCATTCCATTCCGTTCCATTCCATTCCATTCGGGTTGATTACTTTCCATTCCATTCCATTGCATTCCATTCGGGTTGATTCCATTCCATTCCGTTCCATTCCATTCCATTCGGGATGATTCCATCGCATTCCATTCCATTCCATTCCATTCCATTCGATTCCATTCCATTCGGGTTGGTTCCTTTCCATTCCATTCCATTCCCCTCCATTCCATTTCATTCGGGTTTATTCCATTCCATTCCATTCCATTCCATTCCATTCCATTCCATTCCACTCAGGTTGATTCCATGCCATTCCATTCCACTCCACTCCATTACATTCCATTTCATTCCCCTCCACTCCATTCCATTCCATTCCATTCCACTCGGATTGATTCAATTCCACCCCATTCCATTCAATTACATTCCATTCCAATCCACTCCAATCGGGTTGATTCAATTCCATTCGATTCTATTCCATACCATTCCATCCCGTGCCATTCCATTCCATTCCATTCCATTCGAGTTGATTCCATTCCAATCAATTCCATTCGGGTTGAATCCATTCCATGTCATTCCATTGCATTCCATTCCATTCGGGTTGATTCCATTCCATTCCATTCCATTCCATTCCATTCGGTGTGATTAAATTCCCTTCCATTTCATTCCCTTCCATTCCATTCCATTCCATTCCGTTCCATTCCATTCCATTCGGGTTAATTACTTTCCATTCCATTCCATTGCATTCCATTCCATTCCATTCCATTCCATTCCATTCCATTCCATTCGGTTTGGTTCCTTTCCATTCCATTCCATTCCCCTCCATTCCTTTTCATTCGGGTTTATTCCATTCCATTCCATTCCATTCGAGTTGATTCCACTCCATTTCATTCCATGAGGGTTGATTCCATTCCCTTCCATTCCATTCCATTCCTTACCATTCCATTCCTTTCGGATAGATTCCATTCCATTCCATTCCATTCCATTCCATTCCATTCGGTGTGATTAAATTCCCTTCCTTTTCATTCCCTTCAATTCCATTCCTTTCCATTCCATTCCATTCCATTCCATTCGAGTTGATTCCACTCCATTTCATTCCATGCGTGTTGATTCCATTCCCTTCCATTCCATTCCATTCCATTCCATTCCATTCCATTCCGGTGGATTCCATTCCATTCAATTCCATTCCATTTCATTCCATTCAGGTTGATTCCATTCCATTCCATTCCATTCCATTCCATTCCATTCGGGTTGATTCCATTCCATTCCATTCGATTCCATTCCATTCTGGTTGATTCCATTCCATTCCATTAAATTCCATTCGGGTTGATTCCATTCCATTCCTTTCCATTCCATTCCATTCCATTCCATTCCTTTCCATTTCATTCCATTCCGGTTGATTCCATTCCTTTCCATTCCATTCTGGTTGAATCCATTCCATTCCATTCGATTCCATTCCATTGCACTCGATTTGATTCCACTTCATTCCATTCCATTCGGGTTGATTCCATTGCATTCCATTCCATTCCATTCCATTCGGATTGATTGCATTCCATTCCATTTCATTCCATTCCATTCCATTCGGGTTGATTCCATTCCATTCCATTCCATTCCATTCCTTTCCAATCCATTCCATTCGTGTTGATTCCATTCCATTCCATTCCATTGAATTCGGGTTGATTCCATTCCATTCCAAACCATTCCATTCCATTCGAGTTGGTTCCACTCCATTCCATTCCATGTGGGTTGATTCCATTCCATTCCATTCCATTCCATTCCATTCCATTCCTTTCCATTCCAATCCATTCGGATGGATTCCATTCCATTCCATTCCATTCCATTCCATTCCATTCCACTCCATGCCATTCCACTCGGTTTGATTCCATTCCATTCCATTCCATTCCATTCGGTGTGATTAAATTCCCTTCCATTTCATTCCCTTCCATTCCATTCCATTCCATTCCGTTCCATTCCATTCCATTCGGGTTAATTACTTTCCATTCCATTCCATTGCATTCATTCCATTCCATTCCATTCCATTCCATTCCATTCCATTCCATTCCATTCGGGTTGGTTCCTTTCCATTCCATTCCATTCCCCTCCATTCCATTTCATTCGGGTTTATTCCATTCCATTCCATTCCATTCGAGTTGATTCCACTCCATTTCATTCCATGAGGGTTGATTCCATTCCCTTCCATTCCATTCCATTCCTTACCATTCCATTCCTTTCGTATAGATTCCATTCCATTCCATTCTATTCCATTCCATTCCATTCCATTCGGTTTGATTCCATTCCATTCCATTCCATTCAATTCCATTCCATTCGGGTTTATTCCATTCCTTTCCATTCCATTCCACTCCATTCCATTCCATTCGGTTTGATTCCATTCCCTTCCATTCCATTCCATTCCATTCCATTCCATTCCATTCCGGTTGATTCCATTCCATTCCATTCCATTGGATTCCATTCCATTCCATTCGGGTTGTTTCCATTCCATTCCATTCCATTCCACTCCATTCGGGTTGATTCCATTCCATTCCTTTCCATTGCATTCCATTCCATTTGAGTTGATTCCATTCCGTTCCATTCCATTCGTGATGATTCGATTCCATTCAATTCCATTGCATTCCATTCCATTCGAGTTGATTCCATTCCATTCCATTGCATTCCATTCCATTCCATTCCATTCCATTCGGGTTGATTCCATTCCATTCCATTCCATTGCATTGCATTTGAGTTGCTTCCATTCCATTTTATTCCATTCCATTCCATTCCATTACACTCCACTCAGGTTGATTCCATTCCATTACATTCCACTCCACTCCATTCCATTCCATTTCATTCCCCTCCACTCCATTCCATTCCATTCCATTCCACTCGGATTGATTCAATTCCACCCCATTCCGTTCAATTACATTCCATTCCAATCCACTCCAATCGTGTTGATTCAATTCCATTCGATTCTATTCCATACCATTCCATCCCGTGCCATTCCATTCCATTCCATTCCATTCGAGTTGATTCCATTCCAATCAATTCCATTCGGGTTGAATCCATTCCATGTCATTCCATTGCATTCCATTCCATTCGGGTTGATTCCATTCCATTCCATTCCATTCCATTCCATTCGGTGTGATTAAATTCCCTTCCATTTCATTCCCTTCCATTCCATTCCGTTCCATTCCGTTCCATTCCATTCCATTCCATTCCATTCCATTCCATTCGGTTTGATTCCATTCCATTCCATTCCATTCCCACGGATTTTTTCCTTTCCATTCCATTCCCTTCCATTCCATTCGGGTTGATTTCATTCCATTCCATTCCATTCCATTCCATTCCATTCCATTCGGGTTTATTCCATTTCATTCCATTCCATTCCATTCCATTCGAGTTGATTCCATCCCTTTCCATTCCATTCCATTCCATTGTATTCCATTCCATTCGGGTTGATTCCATTCCATTCCATTCCAATCCATTCCATTCTATTCCATTCAAGTTGATTCCATTCCATTCCATTCCATTGCATTCCATTCCTTTCGGGTTGATTCCATCCATTCCATTTCATTCCATTCCATTGCATTGCATTCCATCCGGGTTGACTCCATTCCATTCCATTCCATTCCATTGCATTCCATTACATTCGGGTTGATTCCATTCCATTCCATTCCATTCCATTCCATTGCATTCCATTCGGGTTGATTCCATTCCTTTCCATTCCATTCGACTCCATTCGGGTTGATTCCATACCATTCCATTCCATTCCATTCCATTCCATTCCATTCCGGTGGATTCCATTCCATTCAATTCCATTCCATTTCATTCCATTCAGGTTGATTCCATTCCATTCCATTCCATTCCATTCCATTCCATTCCATTCCATTCCATTCGGGGTGATTCCATTCCATTCCATTCGATTCCATTCCATTCTGGTTGATTGCATTCCATTCCATTAAATTCCATTCGGGTTGATTCCATTCCATTCCTTTCCATTCCATTCCATTCCATTCCTTTCCATTTCATTCCATTCCGGTTGATTCCATTCCTTTCCATTCCATTCTGGTTGATTCCATTCCATTCCATTCGATTCCATTCCATTTCACTCGATTTGATTCCACTTCATTCCATTCCATTCGGGTTGATTCCATTGCATTCCATTCCATTCCATTCCATTCGGATTGATTGCATTCCATTCCATTTCATTCCATTCCATTCCATTCCATTCCATTCGGGTTGATTACATTCCATTCCATTCCATTCCATTCCATTCCAATCCATTCCATTCGTGTTGATTCCATTCAATTCCATTCCATTGAATTCGGGTTGATTCCATTCCATTCCAATCCATTCCATTCCATTCGAGTTGGTTCCACTCCATTCCATTCCATGCGGGTTGATTCCATTGCATTCCATTCCATTCCATTCCATTCGGATTGATTGCATTCCATTCCATTTCATTCCATTCCATTCCATTCCATTCCATTCCATTCGGGTTGATTCCATTCCATTCCATTCCATTCGGGTTGATTCCATTCCATTCCATTCCATTGCATTCCATTCCATTCCATTCGGGTTGATTCCATTCCATTCCATTCCATTCGGGTTGATTCCATTCCATTCCATTCCATTGCATTGCATTTGAGTTGCTTCCATTCCATTTTATTCCATTCCATTCCATTCCATTCCATTACACTCCACTCAGGTTGATTCCATTCCATTACATTCCACTCCACTCCATTCCATTCCATTTCATTCCCATCCACTCCATTCCATTCCATTCCATTCCACTCGGATTGATTCAATTCCACCCCATTCCATTCAATTACATTCCATTCCAATCCACTCCAATCGTGTTGATTCAATTCCATTCGATTCTATTCCATACCATTCCATCCCGTGCCATTCCATTCCATTCCATTCCATTCGAGTTGATTCCATTCCAATCAATTCCATTCGGGTTGAATCCATTCCATGTCATTCCATTGCATTCCATTCCATTCGTGTTGATTCCATTCCATTCCATTCCATTCGGTGTGATTAAATTCCCTTCCTTTTCATTCCCTTCCATTCCATTCCATTCCATTCCGTTCCATTCCATTCCATTCCATTCCATTCGGTTTGATTCCATTCCATTCCATTCCATTCCATTCGGGTTTTTTCCTTTCCATTCCATTCCCTTCCATTCCATTCCGGTTGATCTCATTCCATTCCATTCCATTCCATTCCATTCCATTCGGGTTTATTCCATTTCATTCCATTCCATTCCATTCCATTCCATTCCATTCCATTCGAGTTGATTCCATCCCTTTCCATTCCATTCCATTCCATTGTATTCCATTCCATTCGGGTTGATTCCATTCCATTCCATTCCAATCCATTCCATTCTATTCCATTCGAGTTGATTCCATTCCATTCCATTCCATTGCATTCCATTCCATTCGGGTTGATTCCATTCCATTCCATTTCATTCCATTCCATTCCATTGCATTCCATCCGGGTTGACTCCATTCCATTCCATTCCATTCCATTGCATTCCATTACATTCGGGTTGATTCCATTCCATTCCATTCCATGCCATTGCATTCCATTCGGGTTGATTCCATTTCTTTCCATTCCATTCGACTCTATTCGGGTTGATTCCATACCATTCCATTCCATTCCATTCCATTCCATTCCATTCCGGTGGATTCCATTCCATTCAATTCCATTCCATTTCATTCCATTCAGGTTGATTCCATTCCATTCCATTCCATTCCATTCCATTCCATTCCATTCCATTCGGGTTGATTCCATTCCATTCCATTCGATTCCATTCCATTCCATTAAATTCCATTCGGGTTGATTCCATTCCATTCCTTTCCATTCCATTCCATTCCATTCCTTTCCATTTCATTCCATTCCGGTTGATTCCATTCCTTTCCATTCCATTCTGGTTGAATCCATTCCATTCCATTCAATTCCATTCCATTGCACTCGATTTGATTCCACTTCATTCCATTCCATTCGGGTTGATTCCATTGCATTCCATTCCATTCCATTCCATTCGGATTGATTGCATTCCATTCCATTTCATTCCATTCCATTCCATTCCATTCTATTCGGTTTGATTCCATTCCATTCCATTCCATTCCAATCCATTCCATTCGTGTTGATTCCATTCCATTCCATTCCATTGAATTCGGGTTGATTCCATTCCATTCCAATCCATTCCATTCCATGCGAGTTGGTTCCACTCCATTCCATTCCATGAGGGTTGATTCCATTGCATTCCATTCCATTCCATTCCATTCCATTCGGATTGATTGCATTCCATTCCATTTCATTCCATTCCATTCCATTCCATTCGGGTTGATTCCATTCCATTCCATTCCATTCCATTCCATTCCATTCCATTCCATTCGGGTTGATTCCATTCCATTCCATTCCATTGCATTGCATTTGAGTTGCTTCCATTCCATTTTATTCCATTCCATTCCATTCCATTCCATTAGACTCCACTCAGGTTGATTCCATTCCATTACATTCCACTCCACTCCATTCCATTCCAATTCATTCCCCTCCACTCCATTCCATTCCATTCCTTTCCACTCGGATTGATTCAATTCCACCCCATTCCATTCAATTACATTCCATTCCAATCCACTCCAATCGTGTTGATTCAACTCCATTCGATTCTATTCCATACCATTCCATCCCGTGCCATTCTATTCCATTCCATTCCATTCGAGTTGATTCCATTGCAATCAATTCCATTTGGGTTGAATCCATTCCATGTCATTCCATTGCATTCCATTCCATTCGGGTTGATTCCATTCCATTCCATTCCATTCCATTCCATTCCATTCGGTGTGATTAAATTCCCTTCCTTTTCATTCCCTTCCATTCCATTCCATTCCATTCCGTTCAATTCCATTCCATTCCATTCCATTCGGTTTGATTCCATTCCATTCCATTCCATTCCATTCCATTCGGGTTTTTTCCTTTCCATTCCATTCCCTTCCATTCCATTCGGGTTGATTTCATTCCATTCCATTCCATTCCATTCCATTCCATTCCATTCCATTCGGGTTTATTCCATTTCATTCCATTCCATTCCATTCCATTCCATTCCATTCCATTCGAGTTGATTCCATCCCTTTCCATTCCATTCCATTCCATTGTATTCCATTCCATTCGGGTTGATTCCATTCCATTCCATTCCAATCCATTCCATTCTATTCCATTCGAGTTGATTCCTTTCACTCCATTCCATTGCATTCCATTCCATTCGGGTTGATTCCATTCCATTCCATTTCATTCCATTCCATTCCATTGCATTCCATCCGGGTTGACTCCATTCCATTCCATTCCATTCCATTGCATTCCATTACATTCGGGTTGATTCCATTCCATTCCATTCCATTCCATTGCATTCCATTCGGGTTGATTCCATTTCTTTCCATTCCATTTGACTCCATTCGGGATGATTCCATACCATTCCATTCCATTCCATTCCATTCCATTCTGGTGGATTCCATTCCATTCAATTCCATTCCATTTCATTCCATTCAGGTTGATTCCATTCCATTCCATTCCATTCCATTCCATTCCATTCGGTTTGATTCCATTCCATTCCATTCGATTCCATTCCATTCTGGTTGATTCCATTCCATTCCATTAAATTCCATTCGGGTTGCTTCCATTCCATTCCTTTCCATTCCATTCCATTCCATTCCTTTCCATTTCATTCCATTCCGGTTGATTCCATTCCTTTCCATTCCATTCTGGTTGAATCCATTCCATTCCATTCGATTCCATTCCATTGCACTCGATTTGATTCCACTTCATTCCATTCCATTCGGGTTGATTCCATTGCATTCCATTCCATTCCATTCCATTCGGATTGATTGCATTCCATTCCATTTCATTCCATTCCATTCCATTCCATTCCATTCGGGTTGATTCCATTCCATTCCATTCCATTCGGGTTGATTCCATTCCATTCCATTCCATTGCATTCCATTCCATTCCATTCGGGTTGATTCCATTCCATTCCATTCCATTCGGGTTGATTCCATTCCATTCCATTCCATTGCATTGCATTTGAGTTGCTTCCATTCCATTTTATTCCATTCCATTCCATTCCATTCCATTACACTCCACTCAGGTTGATTCCATTCCATTACATTCCACTCCACTCCATTCCATTCCATTTCATTCCCATCCACTCCATTCCATTCCATTCCATTCCACTCGGATTGATTCAATTCCACCCCATTCCATTCAATTCCATTCCATTCGGGTTTATTCCATTCCTTTCCATTCCATTCCACTCCATTCCATTCCATTCGGTTTGATTCCATTCCATTCCATTCCATTCCATTCCATTCCATTCCATTCCATTCTATTCCATTCCGGTTGATTCCATTCCATTCCATTCCATTCGATTCCATTCCATTCCATTCGGGTTGTTTCCATTCCATTCCATTCCATTCCACTCCATTCGGGTTGATTCCATTCCATTCCTTTCCATTGCTTTCCATTCCATTTGAGTTGATTCCATTCCGTTCCATTCCATTCGTGATGATTTGATTCCATTCTATTCCATTGCATTCCATTCCATTCGAGTTGATTCCATTCCATTCCATTGCATTCCATTCCATTCCATTCCATTCCATTCGGGTTGATTCCATTCCATTCCATTCCATTGCATTGCATTTGAGTTGCTTCCATTCCATTTTATTCCATTCCATTCCATTCCATTACACTCCACTCAGGTTGATTCCATTCCATTACATTCCACTCCACTCCATTCCATTCCATTTCATTCCCCTCCACTCCATTCCATTCCATTCCACTCGGATTGATTCAATTCCACCCCATTCCGTTCAATTACATTCCATTCCAATCCACTCCAATCGTGTTGATTCAATTCCATTCGATTCTATTCCATACCATTCCATCCCGTGTCATTCCATTCCATTCCATTCCATTCGAGTTGATTCCATTCCAATCAATTCCATTCGGGTTGAATCCATTCCATGTCATTCCATTGCATTCCATTCCATTCGGGTTGATTCCATTCCATTCCATTCCATTCCATTCCATTCGGTGTGATTAAATTCCCTTCCATTTCATTCCCTTCCATTCCATTCCGTTCCATTCCGTTCCATTCCATTCCATTCCATTCCATTCCATTCCATTCGGTTTGATTCCATTCCATTCCATTCCATTCCCACGGATTTTTTCCTTTCCATTCCATTCCCTTCCATTCCATTCGGGTTGATTTCATTCCATTCCATTCCATTCCATTCCATTCCATTCCATTCGGGTTTATTCCATTTCATTCCATTCCATTCCATTCCATTCGAGTTGATTCCATCCCTTTCCATTCCATTCCATTCCATTGTATTCCATTCCATTCGGGTTGATTCCATTCCATTCCATTCCAATCCATTCCATTCTATTCCATTCAAGTTGATTCCATTCCATTCCATTCCATTGCATTCCATTCCATTCGGGTTGATTCCATCCATTCCATTTCATTCCATTCCATTGCATTGCATTCCATCCGGGTTGACTCCATTCCATTCCATTCCATTCCATTGCATTCCATTACATTCGGGTTGATTCCATTCCATTCCATTCCATTCCATTCCATTGCATTCCATTCGGGTTGATTCCATTCCTTTCCATTCCATTCGACTCCATTCGGGTTGATTCCATACCATTCCATTCCATTCCATTCCATTCCATTCCATTCCGGTGGATTCCATTCCATTCAATTCCATTCCATTTCATTCCATTCAGGTTGATTCCATTCCATTCCATTCCATTCCATTCCATTCCATTCGGGGTGATTCCATTCCATTCCATTCGATTCCATTCCATTCTGGTTGATTGCATTCCATTCCATTAAATTCCATTCGGGTTGATTCCATTCCATTCCTTTCCATTCCATTCCATTCCATTCCTTTCCATTTCATTCCATTCCGGTTGATTCCATTCCTTTCCATTCCATTCTGGTTGATTCCATTCCATTCCATTCGATTCCATTCCATTTCACTCGATTTGATTCCACTTCATTCCATTCCATTCGGGTTGATTCCATTGCATTCCATTCCATTCCATTCCATTCGGATTGATTGCATTCCATTCCATTTCATTCCATTCCATTCCATTCCATTCCATTCGGGTTGATTCCATTCCATTCCATTCCATTCCATTCCATTCCAATCCATTCCATTCGTGTTGATTCCATTCAATTCCATTCCGTTGAATTCGGGTTTATTCCATTCCATTCCAATCCATTCCATTCCATTCGAGTTGGTTCCACTCCATTCCATTCCATGCGGGTTGATTCCATTGCATTCCATTCCATTCCATTCCATTCGGATTGATTGCATTCCATTCCATTTCATTCCATTCCATTCCATTCCATTCCATTCGGGTTGATTCCATTCCATTCCATTCCATTCGGGTTGATTCCATTCCATTCCATTCCATTGCATTCCATTCCATTCCATTCGGGTTGATTCCATTCCATTCCATTCCATTCGGGTTGATTCCATTCCATTCCATTCCATTGCATTGCATTTGAGTTGCTTCCATTCCATTTTATTCCATTCCATTCCATTCCATTCCATTACACTCCACTCAGGTTGATTCCATTCCATTACATTCCACTCCACTCCATTCCATTCCATTTCATTCCCATCCACTCCATTCCATTCCATTCCATTCCACTCGGATTGATTCAATTCCACCCCATTCCATTCAATTACATTCCATTCCAATCCACTCCAATCGTGTTGATTCAATTCCATTCGATTCTATTCCATACCATTCCATCCCGTGCCATTCCATTCCATTCCATTCCATTCGAGTTGATTCCATTCCAATCAATTCCATTCGGGTTGAATCCATTCCATGTCATTCCATTGCATTCCATTCCATTCGGGTTGATTCCATTCCATTCCATTCCATTCCATTCGGTGTGATTAAATTCCCTTCCTTTTCATTCCCTTCCATTCCATTCCATTCCATTCCATTCGGTTTGATTCCATTCCATTCCATTCCATTCCATTCGGGTTTTTTCCTTTCCATTCCATTCCCTTCCATTCCATTCCGGTTGATCTCATTCCATTCCATTCCATTCCATTCCATTCGTGTTTATTCCATTTCATTCCATTCCATTCCATTCCATTCCATTCCATTCGAGTTGATTCCATCCCTTTCCATTCCATTCCATTCCATTGTATTCCATTCCATTCGGGTTGATTCCATTCCATTCCATTCCAATCCATTCCATTCTATTCCATTCGAGTTGATTCCATTCCATTCCATTCCATTGCATTCCATTCCATTCGGGTTGATTCCATTCCATTCCATTTCATTCCATTCCATTCCATTGCATTCCATCCGGGTTGACTCCATTCCATTCCATTCCATTCCATTGCATTCCATTACATTCGGGTTGATTCCATTCCATTCCATTCCATGCCATTGCATTCCATTCGGGTTGATTCCATTTCTTTCCATTCCATTCGACTCCATTCGGGTTGATTCCATACCATTCCATTCCATTCCATTCCATTCCATTCCATTCCGGTGGATTCCATTCCATTCAATTCCATTCCATTTCATTCCATTCAGGTTGATTCCATTCCATTCCATTCCATTCCATTCCATTCCATTCCATTCGGGTTGATTCCATTCCATTCCATTCGATTCCATTCCATTCCATTAAATTCCATTCGGGTTGATTCCATTCCATTCCTTTCCATTTCATTCCATTCCGGTTGATTCCATTCCTTTCCATTCCATTCTGGTTGAATCCATTCCATTCCATTCAATTCCATTCCATTGCACTCGATTTGATTCCACTTCATTCCATTCCATTCGGGTTGATTCCATTGCATTCCATTCCATTCCATTCCATTCGGATTGATTGCATTCCATTCCATTTCATTCCATTCCATTCCATTCCATTCCATTCTATTCGGTTTGATTCCATTCCATTCCATTCCATTCCATTCCAATCCATTCCATTCGTGTTGATTCCATTCCATTCCATTCCATTGAATTCGGGTTGATTCCATTCCATTCCAATCCATTCCATTCCATGCGAGTTGGTTCCACTCCATTCCATTCCATGAGGGTTGATTCCATTGCATTCCATTCCATTCCATTCCATTCCATTCGGATTGATTGCATTCCATTCCATTTCATTCCATTCCATTCCATTCCATTCGGGTTGATTCCATTCCATTCCATTCCATTCCATTCCATTCCATTCGGGTTGATTCCATTCCATTCCATTCCATTGCATTGCATTTGAGTTGCTTCCATTCCATTTTATTCCATTCCATTCCATTCCATTCCATTAGACTCCACTCAGGTTGATTCCATTCCATTACATTCCACTCCACTCCATTCCATTCCAATTCATTCCCCTCCACTCCATTCCATTCCATTCCTTTCCACTCGGATTGATTCAATTCCACCCCATTCCATTCAATTACATTCCATTCCAATCCACTCCAATCGTGTTGATTCAACTCCATTCGATTCTATTCCATACCATTCCATCCCGTGCCATTCCATTCCATTCCATTCCATTCGAGTTGATTCCATTCCAATCAATTCCATTTGGGTTGAATCCATTCCATGTCATTCCATTGCATTCCATTCCATTCGGGTTGATTCCATTCCATTCCATTCCATTCCATTCCATTCCATTCGGTGTGATTAAATTCCCTTCCTTTTCATTCCCTTCCATTCCATTCCATTCCATTCCGTTCAATTCCATTCCATTCCATTCCATTCGGTTTGATTCCATTCCATTCCATTCCATTCCATTCCATTCGGGTTTTTTCCTTTCCATTCCATTCCCTTCCATTCCATTCGGGTTGATTTCATTCCATTCCATTCCATTCCATTCCATTCCATTCCATTCCATTCGGGTTTATTCCATTTCATTCCATTCCATTCCATTCCATTCCATTCCATTCCATTCCATTCGAGTTGATTCCATCCCTTTCCATTCCATTCCATTCCATTGTATTCCATTCCATTCGGGTTGATTCCATTCCATTCCATTCCAATCCATTCCATTCTATTCCATTCGAGTTGATTCCTTTCACTCCATTCCATTGCATTCCATTCCATTCGGGTTGATTCCATTCCATTCCATTTCATTCCATTCCATTCCATTGCATTCCATCCGGGTTGACTCCATTCCATTCCATTCCATTCCATTGCATTCCATTACATTCGGGTTGATTCCATTCCATTCCATTCCATTCCATTGCTTTCCATTCGGGTTGATTCCATTTCTTTCCATTCCATTTGACTCCATTCGGGATGATTCCATACCATTCCATTCCATTCCATTCCATTCCATTATGGTGGATTCCATTCCATTCAATTCCATTCCATTTCATTCCATTCAGGTTGATTCCATTCCATTCCATTCCATTCCATTCCATTCCATTCCATTCCATTCGGTTTGATTCCATTCCATTCCATTCGATTCCATTCCATTCTGGTTGATTCCGTTCCATTCCATTAAATTCCATTCGGGTTGCTTCCATTCCATTCCTTTCCATTCCATTCCATTCCATTCCTTTCCATTTCATTCCATTCCGGTTGATTCCATTCCTCTCCATTCCATTCTGGTTGAATCCATTCCATTCCATTCGATTCCATTCCATTGCACTCGATTTGATTCCACTTCATTCCATTCCATTCGGGTTGATTCCATTGCATTCCATTCCATTCCATTCCATTCGGATTGATTGCATTCCATTCCATTTCATTCCATTCCATTCCATTCCATTCCATTCGGGTTGATTCCATTCCATTCCATTCCATTCCATTCCATTCCAATCCATTCCATTCGTGTTGATTCCATTTCATTCCATTCCATTGAATTCGGGTTGATTCCATTCCATTCCAATCCATTCCATTCCATTAGAGTTGGTTCCACTCCATTCCATTCCATGCGGGGTGATTCCATTCCATTCCATTCCATTCCATTCCATTCCATTCCTTTCCATTCCAATCCATTTGGATAGATTCCATTCCATTCCATTCCATTCCATTCCATTCCATTCCAATCGGGTTGATTCCATTCCTTTCCATTCCATTCCACTCCATGCCATTCCACTCGGTTTGATTCCATTCCATTCCATTCCATTCCATTCCATTCCATTCCATTCCAGTTTATTCCATTCGATTCCATTCCATTCGGGTTGATTCCATTCCATTCCATTCCATTCCATTCCATTCCATTCGGGTTTTTTCCTTTCCATTCCATTCCCTTCCATTCCGTTCGGGTTGATTCCATTCCATTCCATTCCATTCCATTCCATTCCATTCGGGTTTATTCCATTTCATTCCATTCCATTCCATTCCGTTCCATTCGAGGTGATTACATCCCATTTCATTCCATTCCATTCCATTCCATTCCATTCGATTTGATTCCACTTCACTCCATTCCATTCGGGTTGATTCCAGTCCATTCAATTCCATTTGGATTGATTGCATTCCATTCCATTCCTTTTCATTCCATTCCATTCCGTTCCATTCCACTCCATTCGTGTTGATTCCATTCCATTCCATTCGATTCCATTCCATTCCATTAAATTCCATTCGGGTTGATTCCATTCCATTCCTTTCCATTCCATTCCATTCCATTCCTTTCCATTTCATTCCATTCCGGTTGATTCCATTCCTTTCCATTCCATTCTGGTTGAATCCATTCCGTTCCATTCGATTCCATTCCATTGCACTCGATTTGATTCCACTTCATTCCATTCCATTCGGGTTGATTCCATTGCATTCCATTCCATTCCATTCTATTCGGATTGATTGCATTCCATTCCATTTCATTCCATTCCATTCCATTCCATTCTATTCGGGTTGATTCCATTCCATTCCATTCCATTCCATTCCAATCCATTCCATTCGTGTTGATTCCATTCCATTCCATTCCATTGAATTCGGGTTGATTCCATTCCATTCCATTCCATTGCATTGCATTTGAGTTGCTTCCATTCCATTTTATTCCATTCCATACCATTCCATTCCATTACACTCCACTCAGGTTGATTCCATTCCATTACATTCCACTCCACTCCATTCCATTCCAATTCATTCCCCTCCACTCCATTCCATTCCATTCCATTCCACTCGGATTGATTCAATTCCACCCCATTCCATTCAATTACATTCCATTCCAATCCACTCCAATCGTGTTGATTCAACTCCATTCGATTCTATTCCATACCATTCCATCCCATGCCATTCCATTCCATTCCATTCCATTCGAGTTGATTCCATTCCAATCAATTCCATTCGGGTTGATTCCATTCCATTCCATTCCATTCCATTCCATTCCATTCCATTCGGTGTGATTAAATTCCCTTCCTTTTCATTCCCTTCCATTCCATTCCATTCCATTCCGTTCCATTCCATTCCATTCCATTCCATTCGGTTTGATTCCTTTCCATTACATTCCCTTCCATTCCATTCGGGTTGATTTCATTCCATTCCATTCCATTCCATTCCATTCCATTCCATTCCATTCGGGTTTATTCCATTTCATTCCATTCCATTCCATTCCATTCCATTCCATTCGAGTTGATTCCATCCCTTTCCATTCCATTCCATTCCATTGTATTCCATTCCATTCGGGTTGATTCCATTCCATCCATTCCAATCTATTCCATTCTATTCCATTCGAGTTGATTCCATTCCATTCCATTCCATTGCATTCCATTCCATTCGGGTTGATTCCATTCCATTCCATTTCATTCCATTCCATTCCATTGCATTCCATCCGGGTTGACTCCATTCCATTCCATTCCATTCCATTGCATTCCATTACATTCGGGTTGATTCTATTCCATTCCATTCCATTCCATTGCATTCCATTCGTGTTGATTCCATACCATTCCATTCCATTCCATTCCATTCCATTCCATTCCGGTGGATTCCATTCCATTCAATTCCATTCCATTTCATTCCATTCAGGTTGATTCCATTCCATTCCATTCCATTCCATTCCATTCCATTCCATTCCATTCCATTCCATTCCATTCCATTCGGGTTGATTCCATTCCATTCTATTCGATTCCATTCCATTCTGGTTGATTCCATTCCATTCCATTAAATTCCATTCGGGTTGATTCCATTCCATTCCTTTCCCTTCCATTCAATTCCATTCCTTTCCATTTCATTCCATTCCGGTTGATTCCATTCCTTTCCATTCCATTCTGGTTGAATCCATTCCATTCCATTCGATTCCATTCCATTGCACTCGTTTTGATTCCACTTCATTCCATTCCATTCGGGTTGATTCCATTGCATTCCATTCCATTCCATTCCATTCGGATTGATTGCATTCCATTCCATTTCATTCCATTCCATTCCATTCCATTCCATTCGGGTTAATTCCATTCCATTCCATTCCATTCCATTCCATTCCATTCCAATCCATTCCATTCGTGTTGATTCCATTCCATTCCATTCCATTGAATTCGGGTTGATTCCATTCCATTCCAATCCATTCCATTCCATTCGAGTTGGTTCCACTCCATTCCATTCCATGCGGGTTGATTCCATTCCATTCCATTCCATTCTATTCCATTCCATTCCTTTCCATTCCAATCCATTCGGATAGATTCCATTCCATTCCATTCCATTCCATTCCATTCCATTCCATTCCATTCCAATCGGGTTGATTCCATTCCTTTCCATTCCATTCCACTCCATGCCATTCCACTCGGTTTGATTCCATTCCATTCCATTCCATTCCATTCCATTCCATTCCATTCCGGTTTATTCCATTCCATTCCATTCCATTCGGGTTGATTCCATTCCATTCCATTCCATTCCATTCCATTCGGGTTTTTTCCTTTCCATTCCATTCCCTTCCATTCCGTTCGGGTTGATTCCATTCCATTCCATCCCATTCCATTCGGGTTTATTCCATTTCATTCCATTCCATTCCATTCCGTTCCATTCGAGGTGATTACATCCCATTTCATTCCATTCCATTCCATTCCATTCCATTCCATTCCATTCGATTTGATTCCACTTCACTCCATTCCATTCGGGTTGATTCCAGTCCATTCCATTCCATTTGGATTGATTGCATTCCATACTATTCCGTTTCATTCCATTCCAATCCGTTCCATTCGACTCCATTCGGGTTGACTCCATTCCATTCCTTTCCATTGCATTCCATTCCATTTGAGTTGATTCCATTCCGTTCCATTCGATTCATGATGATTCGATTCCATTCCATTCCATTGCATTCCATTCCATTCGAGTTGATTCCATTCCATTCCATTGCATTCCATTCCATTCCATTCAATTCGGGTTGATTCCATTCCATTCCATTCCATTCCATTGCATTTGAGTTGCTTCCATTCCATTTTATTCCATTCCATTCCATTCCATTCCATTCCATTCCATTCCATTCCATTCCACTCAGGTTGATTCCATTCCATTCCATTCCACTCCACTCCATTCCATTCCATTTCATTCCCCTCCACTCCATTCCATTCCATTCCATTCCACTCGGATTGATTCAATTCCACCCCATTCCATTCAATTACATTCCATTCCAATCCACTCCAATCGGGTTGATTCAATTCCATTCGATTCTATTCCCTACCATTCCATCCCGTGCCATTCCATTCCATTCCATTCGAGTTGATTCCATTCCAATCAATTCCATTAGGGTTGAATCCATTCCATGTCATTCCGTTGCATTCCATTCCATTCGGGTTGATTCCATTCCATTCCATTCCATTCCATTCGGTGTGATTAAATTCCCTTCCATTTCATTCCCTTCCATTCCATTCCTTTCCATTCCATTCCATTCCATTCCATTCCATTCCATTCTGGTTGATTCCACTCCTTTTCATTCCATGCGTGTTGATTCCTTTCCCTTCCATTCCATTCCATTCCTTACCATTCCATACCATTCGGATAGATTCCATTCCAGTCCATTCTATTCCATTCCATTCCATTCGGTGTGATTAAATTCCCTTCCATTTCATTCCCTTCCATTCCATTGCATTCCATTCCATTCCGTTCCATTCCATTCCATTCGGGTTGATTACTTTCCATTCCATTCCATTGCATTCCATTCGGGTTGATTCCATTCCATTCCGTTCCATTCCATTCCATTCGGGATGATTCCATCGCATTCCATTCCATTCCATTCCATTCCATTCGATTCCATTCCATTCGGGTTGGTTCCTTTCCATTCCATTCCATTCCCCTCCATTCCATTTCATTCGGGTTTATTCCATTCCATTCCATTCCATTCCATTCCATTCCATTCCATTCCATTCCACTCAGGTTGATTCCATGCCATTCCATTCCACTCCACTCCATTACATTCCATTTCATTCCCCTCCACTCCATTCCATTCCATTCCATTCCACTCGGATTGATTCAATTCCACCCCATTCCATTCAATTACATTCCATTCCAATCCACTCCAATCGGGTTGATTCAATTCCATTCGATTCTATTCCATACCATTCCATCCCGTGCCATTCCATTCCATTCCATTCCATTCGAGTTGATTCCATTCCAATCAATTCCATTCGGGTTGAATCCATTCCATGTCATTCCATTGCATTCCATTCCATTCGGGTTGATTCCATTCCATTCCATTCCATTCCATTCCATTCGGTGTGATTAAATTCCCTTCCATTTCATTCCCTTCCATTCCATTCCATTCCATTCCGTTCCATTCCATTCCATTCGGGTTAATTACTTTCCATTCCATTCCATTGCATTCCATTCCATTCCATTCCATTCCATTCCATTCCATTCCATTCCATTCCATTCGGTTTGGTTCCTTTCCATTCCATTCCATTCCCCTCCATTCCTTTTCATTCGGGTTTATTCCATTCCATTCCATTCCATTCGAGTTGATTCCACTCCATTTCATTCCATGAGGGTTGATTCCATTCCCTTCCATTCCATTCCATTCCTTACCATTCCATTCCTTTCGGATAGATTCCATTCCATTCCATTCCATTCCATTCCATTCCATTCGGTGTGATTAAATTCCCTTCCTTTTCATTCCCTTCAATTCCATTCCTTTCCATTCCATTCCATTCCATTCCATTCCATTCGAGTTGATTCCACTCCATTTCATTCCATGCGTGTTGATTCCATTCCCTTCCATTCCATTCCATTCCATTCCATTCCGGTGGATTCCATTCCATTCAATTCCATTCCATTTCATTCCATTCAGGTTGATTCCATTCCATTCCATTCCATTCCATTCCATTCCATTCGGGTTGATTCCATTCCATTCCATTCGATTCCATTCCATTCTGGTTGATTCCATTCCATTCCATTAAATTCCATTCGGGTTGATTCCATTCCATTCCTTTCCATTCCATTCCATTCCATTCCATTCCTTTCCATTTCATTCCATTCCGGTTGATTCCATTCCTTTCCATTCCATTCTGGTTGAATCCATTCCATTCCATTCGATTCCATTCCATTGCACTCGATTTGATTCCACTTCATTCCATTCCATTCGGGTTGATTCCATTGCATTCCATTCCATTCCATTCCATTCGGATTGATTGCATTCCATTCCATTTCATTCCATTCCATTCCATTCGGGTTGATTCCTTTCCATTCCATTCCATTCCATTCCTTTCCAATCCATTCCATTCGTGTTGATTCCATTCCATTCCATTCCATTGAATTCGGGTTGATTCCATTCCATTCCAAACCATTCCATTCCATTCGAGTTGGTTCCACTCCATTCCATTCCATGTGGGTTGATTCCATTCCATTCCATTCCATTCCATTCCATTCCATTCCTTTCCATTCCAATCCATTCGGATGGATTCCATTCCATTCCATTCCATTCCATTCCATTCCACTCCATGCCATTCCACTCGGTTTGATTCCATTCCATTCCATTCCATTCCATTCGGTGTGATTAAATTCCCTTCCATTTCATTCCCTTCCATTCCATTCCATTCCATTCCGTTCCATTCCATTCCATTCGGGTTAATTACTTTCCATTCCATTCCATTGCATTCATTCCATTCCATTCCATTCCATTCCATTCCATTCCATTCCATTCCATTCGGGTTGGTTCCTTTCCATTCCATTCCATTCCCCTCCATTCCATTTCATTCGGGTTTATTCCATTCCATTCCATTCCATTCGAGTTGATTCCACTCCATTTCATTCCATGAGGGTTGATTCCATTCCCTTCCATTCCATTCCATTCCTTACCATTCCATTCCTTTCGTATAGATTCCATTCCATTCCATTCTATTCCATTCCATTCCATTCCATTCGGTTTGATTCCATTCCATTCCATTCCATTCAATTCCATTCCATTCGGGTTTATTCCATTCCTTTCCATTCCATTCCACTCCATTCCATTCCATTCGGTTTGATTCCATTCCCTTCCATTCCATTCCATTCCATTCCATTCCATTCCATTCCGGTTGATTCCATTCCATTCCATTCCATTCGATTCCATTCCATTCCATTCGGGTTGTTTCCATTCCATTCCATTCCATTCCACTCCATTCGGGTTGATTCCATTCCATTCCTTTCCATTGCATTCCATTCCATTTGAGTTGATTCCATTCCGTTCCATTCCATTCGTGATGATTCGATTCCATTCAATTCCATTGCATTCCATTCCATTCGAGTTGATTCCATTCCATTCCATTGCATTCCATTCCATTCCATTCCATTCCATTCGGGTTGATTCCATTCCATTCCATTCCATTGCATTGCATTTGAGTTGCTTCCATTCCATTTTATTCCATTCCATTCCATTCCATTACACTCCACTCAGGTTGATTCCATTCCATTACATTCCACTCCACTCCATTCCATTCCATTTCATTCCCCTCCACTCCATTCCATTCCATTCCATTCCATTCCACTCGGATTGATTCAATTCCACCCCATTCCGTTCAATTACATTCCATTCCAATCCACTCCAATCGTGTTGATTCAATTCCATTCGATTCTATTCCATACCATTCCATCCCGTGCCATTCCATTCCATTCCATTCCATTCGAGTTGATTCCATTCCAATCAATTCCATTCGGGTTGAATCCATTCCATGTCATTCCATTGCATTCCATTCCATTCGGGTTGATTCCATTCCATTCCATTCCATTCCATTCCATTCGGTGTGATTAAATTCCCTTCCATTTCATTCCCTTCCATTCCATTCCATTCCATTCCGTTCCATTCCATTCCATTCCATTCCATTCCATTCCATTCGGTTTGATTCCATTCCATTCCATTCCATTCCCACGGATTTTTTCCTTTCCATTCCATTCCCTTCCATTCCATTCGGGTTGATTTCATTCCATTACATTCCATTCCATTCCATTCCATTCCATTCGGGTTTATTCCATTTCATTCCATTCCATTCCATTCCATTCGAGTTGATTCCATCCCTTTCCATTCCATTCCATTCCATTGTATTCCATTCCATTCAGGTTGATTCCATTCCATTCCATTCCAATCCATTCCATTCTATTCCATTCAAGTTGATTCCATTCCATTCCATTCCATTGCATTCCATTCCTTTCGGGTTGATTCCATCCATTCCATTTCATTCCATTCCATTGCATTGCATTCCATCCGGGTTGACTCCATTCCATTCCATTCCATTCCATTGCATTCCATTACATTCGGGTTGATTCCATTCCATTCCATTCCATTCCATTCCATTGCTTTCCATTCGGGTTGATTCCATTCCTTTCCATTCCATTCGACTCCATTCGGGTTGATTCCATACCATTCCATTCCATTCCATTCCATTCCATTCCATTCCGGTGGATTCCATTCCATTCAATTCCATTCCATTTCATTCCATTCAGGTTGATTCCATTCCATTCCATTCCATTCCATTCCATTCCATTCGGGGTGATTCCATTCCATTCCATTCGATTCCATTCCATTCTGGTTGATTGCATTCCATTCCATTAAATTCCATTCGGGTTGATTCCATTCCATTCCTTTCCATTCCATTCCATTCCATTCCTTTCCATTTCATTCCATTCTGGTTGATTCCATTCCTTTCCATTCCATTCTGGTTGATTCCATTCCATTCCATTCCATTCCATTCCATTTCACTCGATTTGATTCCACTTCATTCCATTCCATTCGGGTTGATTCCATTGCATTCCATTCCATTCCATTCCATTCGGATTGATTGCATTCCATTCCATTTCATTCCATTCCATTCCATTCCATTCCATTCGGGTTGATTCCATTCCATTCCATTCCATTCCAATCCATTCCATTCGTGTTGATTCCATTCAATTCCATTCCATTGAATTCGGGTTGATTCCATTCCATTCCAATCCATTCCATTCCATTCGAGTTGGTTCCACTCCATTCCATTCCATGCGGGTTGATTCCATTGCATTCCATTCCATTCCATTCCATTCGGATTGATTGCATTCCATTCCATTTCATTCCATTCCATTCCATTCCATTCCATTCCATTCGGGTTGATTCCATTCCATTCCATTCCATTCGGGTTGATTCCATTCCATTCCATTCCATTGCATTCCATTCCATTCCATTCGGGTTGATTCCATTCCATTCCATTCCATTCGGGTTGATTCCATTCCATTCCATTCCATTGCATTGCATTTGAGTTGCTTCCATTCCATTTTATTCCATTCCATTCCATTCCATTCCATTACACTCCACTCAGGTTGATTCCATTCCATTACATTCCACTCCACTCCATTCCATTCCATTTCATTCCCATCCACTCCATTCCATTCCATTCCATTCCACTCGGATTGATTCAATTCCACCCCATTCCATTCAATTACATTCCATTCCAATCCACTCCAATCGTGTTGATTCAATTCCATTCGATTCTATTCCATACCATTCCATCCCGTGCCATTCCATTCCATTCCATTCCATTCGAGTTGATTCCATTCCAATCAATTCCATTCGGGTTGAATCCATTCCATGTCATTCCATTGCATTCCATTCCATTCGGGTTGATTCCATTCCATTCCATTCCATTCGGTGTGATTAAATTCCCTTCCTTTTCATTCCCTTCCATTCCATTCCATTCCATTCCGTTCCATTCCATTCCATTCCATTCCATTCGGTTTGATTCCATTCCATTCCATTCCATTCCATTCGGGTTTTTTCCTTTCCATTCCATTCCCTTCCATTCCATTCCGGTTGATCTCATTCCATTCCATTCCATTCCATTCCATTCCATTCGGGTTTATTCCATTTCATTCCATTCCATTCCATTCCATTCCATTCCATTCCATTCGAGTTGATTCCATCCCTTTCCATTCCATTCCATTCCATTGTATTCCATTCCATTCGGGTTGATTCCATTCCATTCCATTCCAATCCATTCCATTCTATTCCATTCGAGTTGATTCCATTCCATTCCATTCCATTGCATTCCATTCCATTCGGGTTGATTCCATTCCATTCCATTTCATTCCATTCCATTCCATTGCATTCCATCCGGGTTGACTCCATTCCATTCCATTCCATTCCATTGCATTCCATTACATTCGGGTTGATTCCATTCCATTCCATTCCATGCCATTGCATTCCATTCGGGTTGATTCCATTTCTTTCAATTCCATTCGACTCCATTCGGGTTGATTCCATACCATTCCATTCCATTCCATTCCATTCCATTCCATTCCATTCCGGTGGATTCCATTCCATTCAATTCCATTCCATTTCATTCCATTCAGGTTGATTCCATTCCATTCCATTCCATTCCATTCCATTCCATTCCATTCCATTCCATTCGGGTTGATTCCATTCCATTCCATTCGATTCCATTCCATTCCATTAAATTCCATTCGGGTTGATTCCATTCCATTCCTTTCCATTCCATTCCATTCCATTCCTTTCCATTTCATTCCATTCCGGTTTATTCCATTCCTTTCCATTCCATTCTGGTTGAATCCATTCCATTCCATTCAATTCCATTCCATTGCACTCGATTTGATTCCACTTCATTCCATTCCATTCGGGTTGATTCCATTGCATTCCATTCCATTCCATTCCATTCGGATTGATTGCATTCCATTCCATTTCATTCCATTCCATTCCATTCCATTCTATTCGGTTTGATTCCATTCCATTCCATTCCATTCCAATCCATTCCATTCGTGTTGATTCCATTCCATTCCATTCCATTGAATTCGGGTTGATTCCATTCCATTCCAATCCATTCCATTCCATGCGAGTTGGTTCCACTCCATTCCATTCCATGAGGGTTGATTCCATTGCATTCCATTCCATTCCATTCCATTCGGATTGATTGCATTCCATTCCATTTCATTCCATTCCATTCCATTCCATTCGGGTTGATTCCATTCCATTCCATTCCATTCCATTCCATTCCATTCGGGTTGATTCCATTCCATTCCATTCCATTGCATTGCATTTGAGTTGCTTCCATTCCATTTTATTCCATTCCATTCCATTCCATTCCATTAGACTCCACTCAGGTTGATTCCATTCCATTACATTCCACTCCACTCCATTCCATTCCAATTCATTCCCCTCCACTCCATTCCATTCCATTCCTTTCCACTCGGATTGATTCAATTCCACCCCATTCCATTCAATTACATTCCATTCCAATCCACTCCAATCGTGTTGATTCAACTCCATTCGATTCTATTCCATACCATTCCATCCCGTGCCATTCCATTCCATTCCATTCCATTCGAGTTGATTCCATTCCAATCAATTCCATTTGGGTTGAATCCATTCCATGTCATTCCATTGCATTCCATTCCATTCGGGTTGATTCCATTCCATTCCATTCCATTCCATTCCATTCCATTCCATTCCATTCGGTGTGATTAAATTCCCTTCCTTTTCATTCCCTTCCATTCCATTCCATTCCATTCCGTTCAATTCCATTCCATTCCATTCCATTCGGTTTGATTCCATTCCATTCCATTCCATTCCATTCCATTCGGGTTTTTTCCTTTCCATTCCATTCCCTTCCATTCCATTCGGGTTGATTTCATTCCATTCCATTCCATTCCATTCCATTCCATTCCATTCCATTCGGGTTTATTCCATTTCATTCCATTCCATTCCATTCCATTCCATTCCATTCCATTCGAGTTGATTCCATCCCTTTCCATTCCATTCCATTCCATTGTATTCCATTCCATTCGGGTTGATTCCATTCCATTCCATTCCAATCCATTCCATTCTATTCCATTCGAGTTGATTCCTTTCACTCCATTCCATTGCATTCCATTCCATTCGGGTTGATTCCATTCCATTCCATTTCATTCCATTCCATTCCATTGCATTCCATCCGGGTTGACTCCATTCCATTCCATTCCATTCCATTGCATTCCATTACATTCGGGTTGATTCCATTCCATTCCATTCCATTCCATTGCATTCCATTCGGGTTGATTCCATTTCTTTCCATTCCATTTGACTCCATTCGGGATGATTCCATACCATTCCATTCCATTCCATTCCATTCCATTCTGGTGGATTCCATTCCATTCAATTCCATTCCATTTCATTCCATTCAGGTTGATTCCATTCCATTCCATTCCATTCCATTCCATTCCATTCGGTTTGATTCCATTCCATTCCATTCGATTCCATTCCATTCTGGTTGATTCCGTTCCATTCCATTAAATTCCATTCGGGTTGCTTCCATTCCATTCCTTTCCATTCCATTCCATTCCATTCCTTTCCATTTCATTCCATTCCGGTTGATTCCATTCCTTTCCATTCCATTCTGGTTGAATCCATTCCATTCCATTCGATTCCATTCCATTGCACTCGATTTGATTCCACTTCATTCCATTCCATTCGGGTTGATTCCATTGCATTCCATTCCATTCCATTCCATTCGGATTGATTGCATTCCATTCCATTTCATTCCATTCCATTCCATTCCATTCCATTCGGGTTGATTCCATTCCATTCCATTCCATTCCATTCCATTCCAATCCATTCCATTCGTGTTGATTCCATTCCATTCCATTCCATTGAATTCGGGTTGATTCCATTCCATTCCAATCCATTCCATTCCATTCGAGTTGGTTCCACTCCATTCCATTCCATGCGGGGTGATTCCATTCCATTCCATTCCATTCCATTCCATTCCATTCCTTTCCATTCCAATCCATTTGGATAGATTCCATTGCATTCCATTCCATTCCATTCCATTCCATTCCAATCGGGTTGATTCCATTCCTTTCCATTCCATTCCACTCCATGCCATTCCACTCGGTTTGATTCCATTCCATTCCATTCCATTCCATTCCATTCCATTCCATTCCATTCCAGTTTATTCCATTCGATTCCATTCCATTCGGGTTGATTCCATTCCATTCCATTCCATTCCATTCCATTCGGGTTTTTTCCTTTCCATTCCATTCCCTTCCATTCCGTTCGGGTTGATTCCATTCCATTCCATTCCATTCCATTCCATTCCATTCGGGTTTATTCCATTTCATTCCATTCCATTCCATTCCGTTCCATTCGAGGTGATTACATCCCATTTCATTCCATTCCATTCCATTCCATTCCATTCTATTCCATTCCGGTTGATTCCATTCCATTCCATTCCATTCGATTCCATTCCATTCCATTCGGGTTGTTTCCATTCCATTCCATTCCATTCCACTCCATTCGGGTTGATTCCATTCCATTCCTTTCCATTGCTTTCCATTCCATTTGAGTTGATTCTATTCCGTTCCATTCCATTCGTGATGATTCGATTCCATTCTATTCCATTGCATTCCATTCCATTCGAGTTGATTCCATTCCATTCCATTGCATTCCATTCCATTCCATTCCATTCCATTCGGGTTGATTCCATTCCATTCCATTCCATTGCATTGCATTTGAGTTGCTTCCATTCCATTTTATTCCATTCCATTCCATTCCATTACACTCCAATCAGGTTGATTCCATTCCATTACATTCCACTCCACTCCATTCCATTCCATTTCATTCCCCTCCACTCCATTCCATTCCATTCCATTCCTCTCGGATTGATTCAATTCCACCCCATTCCGTTCAATTACATTCCATTCCAATCCACTTCAATCGTGTTGATTCAATTCCATTCGATTCTATTCCATACCATTCCATCCCGTGTCATTCCATTCCATTCCATTCCATTCGAGTTGAATCCATTCCAATCAATTCCATTCGGGTTGAATCCATTCCATGTCATTCCATTGCATTCCATTCCATTCGGGTTGATTCCATTCCATTCCATTCCATTCCATTCCATTCGGTGTGATTAAATTCCCTTCCATTTCATTCCCTTCCATTCCATTCCGTTCCATTCCGTTCCATTCCATTCCATTCCATTCCATTCCATTAAATTCGGTTTGATTCCATTCCATTCCATTCCATTCCCACGGATTTTTTCCTTTCCATTCCATTCCCTTCCATTCCATTCGGGTTGATTTCATTCCATTCCATTCCATTCCATTCCATTCCATTCCATTCGGGTTTATTCCATTTCATTCCATTCCATTCCATTCCATTCGAGTTGATTCCATCCCTTTCCATTCCATTCCATTCCATTGTATTCCATTCCATTCGGGTTGATTCCATTCCATTCCATTCCAATCCATTCCATTCTATTCCATTCAAGTTGATTCCATTCCATTCCATTCCATTGCATTCCATTCCATTCGGGTTGATTCCATCCATTCCATTTCATTCCATTCCATTGCATTGCATTCCATCCGGGTTGACTCCATTCCATTCCATTCCATTCCATTGCATTCCATTACATTCGGGTTGATTCCATTCCATTCCATTCCATTCCATTCCATTGCATTCCATTCGGGTTGATTCCATTCCTTTCCATTCCATTCGACTCCATTCGGGTTGATTCCATACCATTCCATTCCATTCCATTCCATTCCATTCCATTCCGGTGGATTCCATTCCATTCAATTCCATTCCATTTCATTCCATTCAGGTTGATTCCATTCCATTCCATTCCATTCCATTCCATTCCATTCCATTCGGGGTGATTCCATTCCATTCCATTCGATTCCATTCCATTCTGGTTGATTGCATTCCATTCCATTAAATTCCATTCGGGTTGATTCCATTCCATTCCTTTCCATTCCATTCCATTCCATTCCTTTCCATTTCATTCCATTCCGGTTGATTCCATTCCTTTCCATTCCATTCTGGTTGATTCCATTCCATTCCATTCGATTCCATTCCATTTCACTCGATTTGATTCCACTTCATTCCATTCCATTCGGGTTGATTCCATTGCATTCCATTCCATTCCATTCCATTCGGATTGATTGCATTCCATTCCATTTCATTCCATTCCATTCCATTCCATTCCATTCGGGTTGATTCCATTCCATTCCATTCCATTCCATTCCAATCCATTCCATTCGTGTTGATTCCATTCAATTCCATTCCGTTGAATTCGGGTTGATTCCATTCCATTCCAATCCATTCCATTCCATTCGAGTTGGTTCCACTCCATTCCATTCCATGCGGGTTGATTCCATTGCATTCCATTCCATTCCATTCCATTCGGATTGATTGCATTCCATTCCATTTCATTCCATTCCATTCCATTCCATTCCATTCGGGTTGATTCCATTCCATTCCATTCCATTCGGGTTGATTCCATTCCATTCCATTCCATTGCATTCCATTCCATTCCATTCGGGTTGATTCCATTCCATTCCATTCCATTCGGGTTGATTCCATTCCATTCCATTCCATTGCATTGCATTTGAGTTGCTTCCATTCCATTTTATTCCATTCCATTCCATTCCATTCCATTACACTCCACTCAGGTTGATTCCATTCCATTACATTCCACTCCACTCCATTCCATTCCATTTCATTCCCATCCACTCCATTCCATTCCATTCCATTCCACTCGGATTGATTCAATTCCACCCCATTCCATTCAATTACATTCCATTCCAATCCACTCCAATCGTGTTGATTCAATTCCATTCGATTCTATTCCATACCATTCCATCCCGTGCCATTCCATTCCATTCCATTCCATTCGAGTTGATTCCATTCCAATCAATTCCATTCGGGTTGAATCCATTCCATGTCATTCCATTGCATTCCATTCCATTCGGGTTGATTCCATTCCATTCCATTCCATTCCATTCGGTGTGATTAAATTCCCTTCCTTTTCATTCCCTTCCATTCCATTCCATTCCATTCGGTTTGATTCCATTCCATTCCATTCCATTCCATTCGGGTTTTTTCCTTTCCATTCCATTCCCTTCCATTCCATTCCGGTTGATCTCATTCCATTCCATTCCATTCCATTCCATTCGGGTTTATTCCATTTCATTCCATTCCATTCCATTCCATTCCATTCCATTCGAGTTGATTCCATCCCTTTCCATTCCATTCCATTCCATTGTATTCCATTCCATTCGGGTTGATTCCATTCCATTCCATTCCAATCCATTCCATTCTATTCCATTCGAGTTTATTCCATTCCATTCCATTCCATTGCATTCCATTCCATTCGGGTTGATTCCATTCCATTCCATTTCATTCCATTCCATTCCATTGCATTCCATCCGGGTTGACTCCATTCCATTCCATTCCATTCCATTGCATTCCATTACATTCGGGTTGATTCCATTCCATTCCATTCCATGCCATTGCATTCCATTCGGGTTGATTCCATTTCTTTCCATTCCATTCGACTCCATTCGGGTTGATTCCATACCATTCCATTCCATTCCATTCCATTCCATTCCATTCCGGTGGATTCCATTCCATTCAATTCCATTCCATTTCATTCCATTCAGGTTGATTCCATTCCATTCCATTCCATTCCATTCCATTCCATTCCATTCGGGTTGATTCCATTCCATTCCATTCGATTCCATTCCATTCCATTAAATTCCATTCGGGTTGATTCCATTCCATTCCTTTCCATTTCATTCCATTCCGGTTGATTCCATTCCTTTCCATTCCATTCTGGTTGAATCCATTCCATTCCATTCAATTCCATTCCATTGCACTCGATTTGATTCCACTTCATTCCATTCCATTCGGGTTGATTCCATTGCATTCCATTCCATTCCATTCCATTCGGATTGATTGCATTCCATTCCATTTCATTCCATTCCATTCCATTCCATTCTATTCGGTTTGATTCCATTCCATTCCATTCCATTCCAATACATTCCATTCGTGTTGATTCCATTCCATTCCATTCCATTGAATTCGGGTTGATTCCATTCCATTCCAATCCATTCCATTCCATGCGAGTTGGTTCCACTCCATTCCATTCCATGAGGGTTGATTCCATTGCATTCCATTCCATTCCATTCCATTCGGATTGATTGCATTCCATTCCATTTCATTCCATTCCATTCCATTCCATTCGGGTTGATTCCATTCCATTCCATTCCATTCCATTCCATTCGGGTTGATTCCATTCCATTCCATTCCATTGCATTGCATTTGAGTTGCTTCCATTCCATTTTATTCCATTCCATTCCATTCCATTCCATTAGACTCCACTCAGGTTGATTCCATTCCATTACATTCCACTCCACTCCATTCCATTCCAATTCATTCCCCTCCACTCCATTCCATTCCATTCCTTTCCACTCGGATTGATTCAATTCCACCCCATTCCATTCAATTACATTCCATTCCAATCCACTCCAATCGTGTTGATTCAACTCCATTCGATTCTATTCCATACCATTCCATCCCGTGCCATTCCATTCCATTCCATTCCATTCGAGTTGATTCCATTCCAATCAATTCCATTTGGGTTGAATCCATTCCATGTCATTCCATTGCATTCCATTCCATTCGGGTTGATTCCATTCCATTCCATTCCATTCCATTCCATTCCATTCGGTGTGATTAAATTCCCTTCCTTTTCATTCCCTTCCATTCCATTCCATTCCATTCCGTTCAATTCCATTCCATTCCATTCCATTCGGTTTGATTCCATTCCATTCCATTCCATTCCATTCGGGTTTTTTCCTTTCCATTCCATTCCCTTCCATTCCATTCGGGTTGATTTCATTCCATTCCATTCCATTCCATTCCATTCCATTCCATTCCATTCCATTCGGGTTTATTCCATTTCATTCCATTCCATTCCATTCCATTCCATTCCATTCCATTCCATTCGAGTTGATTCCATCCCTTTCCATTCCATTCCATTCCATTGTATTCCATTCCATTCGGGTTGATTCCATTCAATTCCATTCCAATCCATTCCATTCTATTCCATTCGAGTTGATTCCTTTCACTCCATTCCATTGCATTCCATTCCATTCGGATTGATTCCATTCCATTCCATTTCATTCCATTCCATTCCATTGCATTCCATCCGGGTTGACTCCATTCCATTCCATTCCATTCCATTGCATTCCATTACATTCGGGTTGATTCCATTCCATTCCATTCCATTCCATTGCTTTCCATTCGGGTTGATTCCATTTCTTTCCATTCCATTTGACTCCATTCGGGATGATTCCATACCATTCCATTCCATTCCATTCCATTCCATTATGGTGGATTCCATTCCATTCAATTCCATTCCATTTCATTCCATTCAGGTTGATTCCATTCCATTCCATTCCATTCCATTCCATTCCATTCCATTCGGTTTGATTCCATTCCATTCCATTCGATTCCATTCCATTCTGGTTGATTCCGTTCCATTCCATTAAATTCCATTCGGGTTGCTTCCATTCCATTCCTTTCCATTCCATTCCATTCCATTCCTTTCCATTTCATTCCATTCCGGTTGATTCCATTCCTCTCCATTCCATTCTGGTTGAATCCATTCCATTCCATTCGATTCCATTCCATTGCACTCGATTTGATTCCACTTCATTCCATTCCATTCGGGTTGATTCCATTGCATTCCATTCCATTCCATTCCATTCGGATTGATTGCATTCCATTCCATTTCATTCCATTCCATTCCATTCCATTCCATTCGGGTTGATTCCATTCCATTCCATTCCATTCCATTCCATTCCAATCCATTCCATTCGTGTTGATTCCATTCCATTCCATTCCATTGAATTCGGGTTGATTCCATTCCATTCCAATCCATTCCATTCCATTAGAGTTGGTTCCACTCCATTCCATTCCATGCGGGGTGATTCCATTCCATTCCATTCCATTCCATTCCATTCCATTCCTTTCCATTCCAATCCATTTGGATAGATTCCATTCCATTCCATTCCATTCCATTCCATTCCATTCCATTCCAATCGGGTTGATTCCATTCCTTTCCATTCCATTCCACTCCATGCCATTCCACTCGGTTTGATTCCATTCCATTCCATTCCATTCCATTCCATTCCATTCCAGTTTATTCCATTCGATTCCATTCCATTCGGGTTGATTCCATTCCATTCCATTCCATTCCATTCCATTCGGGTTTTTTCCTTTCCATTCCATTCCCTTCCATTCCGTTCGGGTTGATTCCATTCCATTCCATTCCATTCCATTCCATTCCATTCGGGTTTATTCCATTTCATTCCATTCCATTCCATTCCGTTCCATTCGAGGTGATTACATCCCATTTCATTCCATTCCATTCCATTCCATTCCATTCGATTTGATTCCACTTCACTCCATTCCATTCGGGTTGATTCCAGTCCATTCAATTCCATTTGGATTGATTGCATTCCATTCCATTCCTTTTCATTCCATTCCATTCCGTTCCATTCCACTCCATTCGTGTTGATTCCATTCCATTCCATTCGATTCCATTCCATTCCATTAAATTCCATTCGGGTTGATTCCATTCCATTCCTTTCCATTCCATTCCATTCCATTCCTTTCCATTTCATTCCATTCCGGTTGATTCCATTCCTTTCCATTCCATTCTGGTTGAATCCATTCCGTTCCATTCGATTCCATTCCATTGCACTCGATTTGATTCCACTTCATTCCATTCCATTCGGGTTGATTCCATTGCATTCCATTCCATTCCATTCTATTCGGATTGATTGCATTCCATTCCATTTCATTCCATTCCATTCCATTCCATTCTATTCGGGTTGATTCCATTCCATTCCATTCCATTCCATTCCAATCCATTCCATTCGTGTTGATTCCATTCCATTCCATTCCATTGAATTCGGGTTGATTCCATTCCATTCCATTCCATTGCATTGCATTTGAGTTGCTTCCATTCCATTTTATTCCATTCCATACCATTCCATTCCATTACACTCCACTCAGGTTGATTCCATTCCATTACATTCCACTCCACTCCATTCCATTCCAATTCATTCCCCTCCACTCCATTCCATTCCATTCCATTCCACTCGGATTGATTCAATTCCACCCCATTCCATTCAATTACATTCCATTCCAATCCACTCCAATCGTGTTGATTCAACTCCATTCGATTCTATTCCATACCATTCCATCCCATGCCATTCCATTCCATTCCATTCCATTCGAGTTGATTCCATTCCAATCAATTCCATTCGGGTTGATTCCATTCCATTCCATTCCATTCCATTCCATTCCATTCGGTGTGATTAAATTCCCTTCCTTTTCATTCCCTTCCATTCCATTCCATTCCATTCCGTTCCATTCCATTCCATTCCATTCCATTCGGTTTGATTCCTTTCCATTACATTCCCTTCCATTCCATTCGGGTTGATTTCATTCCATTCCATTCCATTCCATTCCATTCCATTCCATTCCATTCGGGTTTATTCCATTTCATTCCATTCCATTCCATTCCATTCCATTCCATTCGAGTTGATTCCATCCCTTTCCATTCCATTCCATTCCATTGTATTCCATTCCATTCGGGTTGATTCCATTCCATCCATTCCAATCTATTCCATTCTATTCCATTCGAGTTGATTCCATTCCATTCCATTCCATTGCATTCCATTCCATTCGGGTTGATTCCATTCCATTCCATTTCATTCCATTCCATTCCATTGCATTCCATCCGGGTTGACTCCATTCCATTCCATTCCATTCCATTGCATTCCATTACATTCGGGTTGATTCTATTCCATTCCATTCCATTCCATTGCATTCCATTCGGGTTGATTCCATTTCTTTCCGTTCCATTCGACTCCATTCGTGTTGATTCCATTCCATTCCATTCCATTCCATTCCATTCCATTCCGGTGGATTCCATTCCATTCAATTCCATTCCATTTCATTCCATTCAGGTTGATTCCATTCTATTCCATTCCATTCCATTCCATTCCATTCCATTCCATTCCATTCGGGTTGATTCCATTCCATTCCATTCGATTCCATTCCATTCTGGTTGATTCCATTCCATTCCATTAAATTCCATTCGGGTTGATTCCATTCCATTCCTTTCCCTTCCATTCAATTCCATTCCTTTCCATTTCATTCCATTCCGGTTGATTCCATTCCTTTCCATTCCATTCTGGTTGAATCCATTCCATTCCATTCGATTCCATTCCATTGCACTCGTTTTGATTCCACTTCATTCCATTCCATTCGGGTTGATTCCATTGCATTCCATTCCATTCCATTCCATTCGGATTGATTGCATTCCATTCCATTTCATTCCATTCCATTCCATTCCATTCCATTCGGGTTAATTCCATTCCATTCCATTCCATTCCATTCCATTCCATTCCAATCCATTCCATTCGTGTTGATTCCATTCCATTCCATTCCATTGAATTCGGGTTGATTCCATTCCATTCCAATCCATTCCATTCCATTCGAGTTGGTTCCACTCCATTCCATTCCATGCGGGTTGATTCCATTCCATTCCATTCCATTCTATTCCATTCCATTCCTTTCCATTCCAATCCATTCGGATAGATTCCATTCCATTCCATTCCATTCCATTCCATTCCATTCCATTCCATTCCAATCGGGTTGATTCCATTCCTTTCCATTCCATTCCACTCCATGCCATTCCACTCGGTTTGATTCCATTCCATTCCATTCCATTCCATTCCATTCCATTCCATTCCGGTTTATTCCATTCCATTCCATTCCATTCGGGTTGATTCCATTCCATTCCATTCCATTCCATTCCATTCGGGTTTTTTCCTTTCCATTCCATTCCCTTCCATTCCGTTCGGGTTGATTCCATTCCATTCCATCCCATTCCATTCGGGTTTATTCCATTTCATTCCATTCCATTCCATTCCGTTCCATTCGAGGTGATTACATCCCATTTCATTCCATTCCATTCCATTCCATTCCATTCCATTCGATTTGATTCCACTTCACTCCATTCCATTCGGGTTGATTCCAGTCCATTCCATTCCATTTGGATTGATTGCATTCCATACTATTCCGTTTCATTCCATTCCAATCCGTTCCATTCGACTCCATTCGGGTTGACTCCATTCCATTCCTTTCCATTGCATTCCATTCCATTTGAGTTGATTCCATTCCGTTCCATTCGATTCATGATGATTCGATTCCATTCCATTCCATTGCATTCCATTCCATTCGAGTTGATTCCATTCCATTCCATTGCATTCCATTCCATTCCATTCAATTCGGGTTGATTCCATTCCATTCCATTCCATTCCATTGCATTTGAGTTGCTTCCATTCCATTTTATTCCATTCCATTCCATTCCATTCCATTCCATTCCATTCCATTCCACTCAGGTTGATTCCATTCCATTCCATTCCACTCCACTCCATTCCATTCCATTTCATTCCCCTCCACTCCATTCCATTCCATTCCATTCCACTCGGATTGATTCAATTCCACCCCATTCCATTCAATTACATTCCATTCCAATCCACTCCAATCGGGTTGATTCAATTCCATTCGATTCTATTCCCTACCATTCCATCCCGTGCCATTCCATTCCATTCCATTCGAGTTGATTCCATTCCAATCAATTCCATTAGGGTTGAATCCATTCCATGTCATTCCGTTGCATTCCATTCCATTCGGGTTGATTCCATACCATTCCATTCCATTCCATTCGGTGTGATTAAATTCCCTTCCATTTCATTCCCTTCCATTCCATTCCTTTCCATTCCATTCCATTCCATTCCATTCCATTCTGGTTGATTCCACTCCTTTTCATTCCATGCGTGTTGATTCCATTCCCTTCCATTCCATTCCATTCCTTACCATTCCATACCATTCGGATAGATTCCATTCCAGTCCATTCTATTCCATTCCATTCCATTCGGTGTGACTAAATTCCCTTCCATTTCATTCCCTTCCATTCCATTGCATTCCATTCCATTCCGTTCCATTCCATTCCATTCGGGTTGATTACTTTCCATTCCATTCCATTGCATTCCATTCGGGTTGATTCCATTCCATTCCGTTCCATTCCATTCCATTCGGGATGATTCCATCGCATTCCATTCCATTCCATTCCATTCCATTCGATTCCATTCCATTCGGGTTGGTTCCTTTCCATTCCATTCCATTCCCCTCCATTCCATTTCATTCGGGTTTATTCCATTCCATTCCATTCCATTCCATTCCATTCCATTCCATTCCACTCAGGTTGATTCCATGCCATTCCATTCCACTCCACTCCATTACATTCCATTTCATTCCCCTCCACTCCATTCCATTCCATTCCATTCCACTCGGATTGATTCAATTCCACCCCATTCCATTCAATTACATTCCATTCCAATCCACTCCAATCGGGTTGATTCAATTCCATTCGATTCTATTCCATACCATTCCATCCCGTGCCATTCCATTCCATTCCATTCCATTCGAGTTGATTCCATTCCAATCAATTCCATTCGGGTTGAATCCATTCCATGTCATTCCATTGCATTCCATTCCATTCGGGTTGATTCCATTCCATTCCATTCCATTCCATTCCATTCGGTGTGATTAAATTCCCTTCCATTTCATTCCCTTCCATTCCATTCCATTCCATTCCGTTCCATTCCATTCCATTCGGGTTAATTACTTTCCATTCCATTCCATTGCATTCCATTCCATTCCATTCCATTCCATTCCATTCCATTCCATTCCATTCCATTCGGTTTGGTTCCTTTCCATTCCATTCCATTCCCCTCCATTCCTTTTCATTCGGGTTTATTCCATTCCATTCCATTCCATTCGAGTTGATTCCACTCCATTTCATTCCATGAGGGTTGATTCCATTCCCTTCCATTCCATTCCATTCCTTACCATTCCATTCCTTTCGGATAGATTCCATTCCATTCCATTCCATTCCATTCCATTCCATTCGGTGTGATTAAATTCCCTTCCTTTTCATTCCCTTCAATTCCATTCCTTTCCATTCCATTCCATTCCATTCCATTCGAGTTGATTCCACTCCATTTCATTCCATGCGTGTTGATTCCATTCCCTTCCATTCCATTCCATTCCATTCCATTCCATTCCATTCCGGTGGATTCCATTCCATTCAATTCCATTCCATTTCATTCCATTCAGGTTGATTCCATTCCATTCCATTCCATTCCATTCCATTCCATTCCATTCGGGTTGATTCCATTCCATTCCATTCGATTCCATTCCATTCTGGTTGATTCCATTCCATTCCATTAAATTCCATTCGGGTTGATTCCATTCCATTCCTTTCCATTCCATTCCATTCCATTCCATTCCTTTCCATTTCATTCCATTCCGGTTGATTCCATTCCTTTCCATTCCATTCTGGTTGAATCCATTCCATTCCATTCGATTCCATTCCATTGCACTCGATTTGATTCCACTTCATTCCATTCCATTCGGGTTGATTCCATTGCATTCCATTCCATTCCATTCCATTCGGATTGATTGCATTCCATTCCATTTCATTCCATTCCATTCCATTCGGGTTGATTCCATTCCATTCCATTCCATTCCATTCCTTTCCAATCCATTCCATTCGTGTTGATTCCATTCCATTCCATTCCATTGAATTCGGGTTGATTCCATTCCATTCCAAACCATTCCATTCCATTCGAGTTGGTTCCACTCCATTCCATTCCATGTGGGTTGATTCCATTCCATTCCATTCCATTCCATTCCATTCCATTCCTTTCCATTCCAATCCATTCGGATGGATTCCATTCCATTCCATTCCATTCCATTCCATTCCACTCCATGCCATTCCACTCGGTTTGATTCCATTCCATTCCATTCCATTCCATTCGGTGTGATTAAATTCCCTTCCATTTCATTCCCTTCCATTCCATTCCATTCCATTCCGTTCCATTCCATTCCATTCGGGTTAATTACTTTCCATTCCATTCCATTGCATTCATTCCATTCCATTCCATTCCATTCCATTCCATTCCATTCCATTCGGGTTGGTTCCTTTCCATTCCATTCCATTCCCCTCCATTCCATTTCATTCGGGTTTATTCCATTCCATTCCATTCCATTCGAGTTGATTCCACTCCATTTCATTCCATCAGGGTTGATTCCATTCCCTTCCATTCCATTCCATTCCTTACCATTCCATTCCTTTCGTATAGATTCCATTCCATTCCATTCTATTCCATTCCATTCCATTCCATTCGGTTTGATTCCATTCCATTCCATTCCATTCAATTCCATTCCATTCGGGTTTATTCCATTCCTTTCCATTCCATTCCACTCCATTCCATTCCATTCGGTTTGATTCCATTCCCTTCCATTCCATTCCATTCCATTCCATTCCATTCCATTCCGGTTGATTCCATTCCATTCCATTCCATTGGATTCCATTCCATTCCATTCGGGTTGTTTCCATTCCATTCCATTCCATTCCACTCCATTCGGGTTGATTCCATTCCATTCCTTTCCATTGCATTCCATTCCATTTGAGTTGATTCCATTCCGTTCCATTCCATTCGTGATGATTCGATTCCATTCAATTCCATTGCATTCCATTCCATTCGAGTTGATTCCATTCCATTCCATTGCATTCCATTCCATTCCATTCCATTCCATTCGGGTTGATTCCATTCCATTCCATTCCATTGCATTGCATTTGAGTTGCTTCCATTCCATTTTATTCCATTCCATTCCATTCCATTACACTCCACTCAGGTTGATTCCATTCCATTACATTCCACTCCACTCCATTCCATTCCATTTCATTCCCCTCCACTCCATTCCATTCCATTCCATTCCACTCGGATTGATTCAATTCCACCCCATTCCGTTCAATTACATTCCATTCCAATCCACTCCAATCGTGTTGATTCAATTCCATTCGATTCTATTCCATACCATTCCATCCCGTGCCATTCCATTCCATTCCATTCCATTCGAGTTGATTCCATTCCAATCAATTCCATTCGGGTTGAATCCATTCCATGTCATTCCATTGCATTCCATTCCATTCGGGTTGATTCCATTCCATTCCATTCCATTCCATTCCATTCGGTGTGATTAAATTCCCTTCCATTTCATTCCCTTCCATTCCATTCCGTTCCATTCCGTTCCATTCCATTCCATTCCATTCCATTCCATTCCATTCGGTTTGATTCCATTCCATTCCATTCCATTCCCACGGATTTTTTCCTTTCCATTCCATTCCCTTCCATTCCATTCGGGTTGATTTCATTCCATTCCATTCCATTCCATTCCATTCCATTCCATTCGGGTTTATTCCATTTCATTCCATTCCATTCCATTCCATTCGAGTTGATTCCATCCCTTTCCATTCCATTCCATTCCATTGTATTCCATTCCATTCGGGTTGATTCCATTCCATTCCATTCCAATCCATTCCATTCTATTCCATTCAAGTTGATTCCATTCCATTCCATTCCATTGCATTCCATTCCTTTCGGGTTGATTCCATCCATTCCATTTCATTCCATTCCATTGCATTGCATTCCATCCGGGTTGACTCCATTCCATTCCATTCCATTCCATTGCATTCCATTACATTCGGGTTGATTCCATTCCATTCCATTCCATTCCATTCCATTGCATTCCATTCGGGTTGATTCCATTCCTTTCCATTCCATTCGACTCCATTCGGGTTGATTCCATACCATTCCATTCCATTCCATTCCATTCCATTCCATTCCGGTGGATTCCATTCCATTCAATTCCATTCCATTTCATTCCATTCAGGTTGATTCCATTCCATTCCATTCCATTCCATTCCATTCCATTCCATTCCATTCCATTCGGGGTGATTCCATTCCATTCCATTCGATTCCATTCCATTCTGGTTGATTGCATTCCATTCCATTAAATTCCATTCGGGTTGATTCCATTCCATTCCTTTCCATTCCATTCCATTCCATTCCTTTCCATTTCATTCCATTCCGGTTGATTCCATTCCTTTCCATTCCATTCTGGTTGATTCCATTCCATTCCATTCGATTCCATTCCATTTCACTCGATTTGATTCCACTTCATTCCATTCCATTCGGGTTGATTCCATTGCATTCCATTCCATTCCATTCCATTCGGATTGATTGCATTCCATTCCATTTCATTCCATTCCATTCCATTCCATTCCATTCGGGTTGATTCCATTCCATTCCATTCCATTCCATTCCATTCCAATCCATTCCATTCGTGTTGATTCCATTCAATTCCATTCCATTGAATTCGGGTTGATTCCATTCCATTCCAATCCATTCCATTCCATTGGAGTTGGTTCCACTCCATTCCATTCCATGCGGGTTGATTCCATTGCATTCCATTCCATTCCATTCCATTCGGATTGATTGCATTCCATTCCATTTCATTCCATTCCATTCCATTCCATTCCATTCCATTCGGGTTGATTCCATTCCATTCCATTCCATTCGGGTTGATTCCATTCCATTCCATTCCATTGCATTCCATTCCATTCCATTCGGGTTGATTCCATTCCATTCCATTCCATTCGGGTTGATTCCATTCCATTCCATTCCATTGCATTGCATTTGAGTTGCTTCCATTCCATTTTATTCCATTCCATTCCATTCCATTCCATTACACTCCACTCAGGTTGATTCCATTCCATTACATTCCACTCCACTCCATTCCATTCCATTTCATTCCCATCCACTCCATTCCATTCCATTCCATTCCACTCGGATTGATTCAATTCCACCCCATTCCATTCAATTACATTCCATTCCAATCCACTCCAATCGTGTTGATTCAATTCCATTCGATTCTATTCCATACCATTCCATCCCGTGCCATTCCATTCCATTCCATTCCATTCGAGTTGATTCCATTCCAATCAATTCCATTCGGGTTGAATCCATTCCATGTCATTCCATTGCATTCCATTCCATTCGGGTTGATTCCATTCCATTCCATTCCATTCGGTGTGATTAAATTCCCTTCCTTTTCATTCCCTTCCATTCCATTCCATTCCATTCCGTTCCATTCCATTCCATTCCATTCCATTCGGTTTGATTCCATTCCATTCCATTCCATTCCATTCGGGTTTTTTCCTTTCCATTCCATTCCCTTCCATTCCATTCCGGTTGATCTCATTCCATTCCATTCCATTCCATTCCATTCCATTCCATTCGGGTTTATTCCATTTCATTCCATTCCATTCCATTCCATTCCATTCCATTCCATTCCATTCGAGTTGATTCCATCCCTTTCCATTCCATTCCATTCCATTGTATTCCATTCCATTCGGGTTGATTCCATTCCATTCCATTCCAATCCATTCCATTCTATTCCATTCGAGTTGATTCCATTCCATTCCATTCCATTGCATTCCATTCCATTCGGGTTGATTCCATTCCATTCCATTTCATTCCATTCCATTCCATTGCATTCCATCCGGGTTGACTCCATTCCATTCCATTCCATTCCATTGCATTCCATTACATTCGGGTTGATTCCATTCCATTCCATTCCATGCCATTGCATTCCATTCGGGTTGATTCCATTTCTTTCCATTCCATTCGACTCCATTCGGGTTGATTCCATACCATTCCATTCCATTCCATTCCATTCCATTCCATTCCGGTGGATTCCATTCCATTCAATTCCATTCCATTTCATTCCATTCAGGTTGATTCCATTCCATTCCATTCCATTCCATTCCATTCCATTCCATTCCATTCGGGTTGATTCCATTCCATTCCATTCGATTCCATTCCATTCCATTAAATTCCATTCGGGTTGATTCCATTCCATTCCTTTCCATTCCATTCCATTCCATTCCTTTCCATTTCATTCCATTCCGGTTGATTCCATTCCTTTCCATTCCATTCTGGTTGAATCCATTCCATTCCATTCAATTCCATTCCATTGCACTCGATTTGATTCCACTTCATTCCATTCCATTCGGGTTGATTCCATTGCATTCCATTCCATTCCATTCCATTCGGATTGATTGCATTCCATTCCATTTCATTCCATTCCATTCCATTCCATTCTATTCGGTTTGATTCCATTCCATTCCATTCCATTCCAATCCATTCCATTCGTGTTGATTCCATTCCATTCCATTCCATTGAATTCGGGTTGATTCCATTCCATTCCAATCCATTCCATTCCATGCGAGTTGGTTCCACTCCATTCCATTCCATGAGGGTTGATTCCATTGCATTCCATTCCATTCCATTCCATTCCATTCGGATTGATTGCATTCCATTCCATTTCATTCCATTCCATTCCATTCCATTCGGGTTGATTCCATTCCATTCCATTCCATTCCATTCCATTCCATTCCATTCGGGTTGATTCCATTCCATTCCATTCCATTGCATTGCATTTGAGTTGCTTCCATTCCATTTTATTCCATTCCATTCCATTCCATTCCATTAGACTCCACTCAGGTTGATTCCATTCCATTACATTCCACTCCACTCCATTCCATTCCAATTCATTCCCCTCCACTCCATTCCATTCCATTCCTTTCCACTCGGATTGATTCAATTCCACCCCATTCCATTCAATTACATTCCATTCCAATCCACTCCAATCGTGTTGTTTCAACTCCATTCGATTCTATTCCATACCATTCCATCCCGTGCCATTCTATTCCATTCCATTCCATTCGAGTTGATTCCATTCCAATCAATTCCATTTGGGTTGAATCCATTCCATGTCATTCCATTGCATTCCATTCCATTCGGGTTGATTCCATTCCATTCCATTCCATTCCATTCCATTCCATTCGGTGTGATTAAATTCCCTTCCTTTTCATTCCCTTCCATTCCATTCCATTCCATTCCGTTCAATTCCATTCCATTCCATTCCATTCGGTTTGATTCCATTCCATTCCATTCCATTCCATTCCATTCGGGTTTTTTCCTTTCCATTCCATTCCCTTCCATTCCATTCGGGTTGATTTCATTCCATTCCATTCCATTCCATTCCATTCCATTCCATTCCATTCGGGTTTATTCCATTTCATTCCATTCCATTCCATTCCATTCCATTCCATTCCATTCGAGTTGATTCCATCCCTTTCCATTCCATTCCATTCCATTGTATTCCATTCCATTCGGGTTGATTCTATTCCATTCCATTCCAATCCATTCCATTCTATTCCATTCGAGTTGATTCCTTTCACTCCATTCCATTGCATTCCATTCCATTCGGGTTGATTCCATTCCATTCCATTTCATTCCATTCCATTCCATTGCATTCCATCCGGGTTGACTCCATTCCATTCCATTCCATTCCATTGCATTCCATTACATTCGGGTTGATTCCATTCCATTCCATTCCATTCCATTGCATTCCATTCGGGTTGATTCCATTTCTTTCCATTCCATTTGACTCCATTCGGGATGATTCCATACCATTCCATTCCATTCCATTCCATTCCATTCCATTCTGGTGGATTCCATTCCATTCAATTCCATTCCATTTCATTCCATTCAGGTTGATTCCATTCCATTCCATTCCATTCCATTCCATTCCATTCGGTTTGATTCCATTCCATTCCATTCGATTCCATTCCATTCTGGTTGATTCCGTTCCATTCCATTAAATTCCATTCGGGTTGCTTCCATTCCATTCCTTTCCATTCCATTCCATTCCATTCCTTTCCATTTCATTCCATTCCGGTTGATTCCATTCCTTTCCATTCCATTCTGGTTGAATCCATTCCATTCCATTCGATTCCATTCCATTGCACTCGATTTGATTCCACTTCATTCCATTCCATTCGGGTTGATTCCATTGCATTCCATTCCATTCCATTCCATTCGGATTGATTGCATTCCATTCCATTTCATTCCATTCCATTCCATTCCATTCCATTCGGGTTGATTCCATTCCATTCCATTCCATTCGGGTTGATTCCATTCCATTCCATTCCATTGCATTCCATTCCATTCCATTCGGGTTGATTCCATTCCATTCCATTCCATTCGGGTTGATTCCATTCCATTCCATTCCATTGCATTGCATTTGAGTTGCTTCCATTCCATTTTATTCCATTCCATTCCATTCCATTCCATTACACTCCACTCAGGTTGATTCCATTCCATTACATTCCACTCCACTCCATTCCATTCCATTTCATTCCCATCCACTCCATTCCATTCCATTCCATTCCACTCGGATTGATTCAATTCCACCCCATTCCATTCAATTCCATTCCATTCGGGTTTATTCCATTCCTTTCCATTCCATTCCACTCCATTCCATTCCATTCGGTTTGATTCCATTCCATTCCATTCCATTCCATTCCATTCCATTCCATTCCATTCTATTCCATTCCGGTTGATTCCATTCCATTCCATTCCATTCGATTCCATTCCATTCCATTCGGGTTGTTTCCATTCCATTCCATTCCATTCCACTCCATTCGGGTTGATTCCATTCCATTCCTTTCCATTGCTTTCCATTCCATTTGAGTTGATTCCATTCCGTTCCATTCCATTCGTGATGATTCGATTCCATTCTATTCCATTGCATTCCATTCCATTCGAGTTGATTCCATTCCATTCCATTGCATTCCATTCCATTCCATTCCATTCCATTCGGGTTGATTCCATTCCATTCCATTCCATTGCATTGCATTTGAGTTGCTTCCATTCCATTTTATTCCATTCCATTCCATTCCATTACACTCCACTCAGGTTGATTCCATTCCATTACATTCCACTCCACTCCATTCCATTCCATTTCATTCCCCTCCACTCCATTCCATTCCATTCCATTCCACTCGGATTGATTCAATTCCACCCCATTCCGTTCAATTACATTCCATTCCAATCCACTCCAATCGTGTTGATTCAATTCCATTCGATTCTATTCCATACCATTCCATCCCGTGTCATTCCATTCCATTCCATTCCATTCGAGTTGATTCCATTCCAATCAATTCCATTCGGGTTGAATCCATTCCATGTCATTCCATTGCATTCCATTCCATTCGGGTTGATTCCATTCCATTCCATTCCATTCCATTCCATTCGGTGTGATTAAATTCCCTTCCATTTCATTCCCTTCCATTCCATTCCGTTCCATTCCGTTCCATTCCATTCCATTCCATTCCATTCCATTCCATTCGGTTTGATTCCATTCCATTCCATTCCATTCCCACGGATTTTTTCCTTTCCATTCCATTCCCTTCCATTCCATTCGGGTTGATTTCATTCCATTCCATTCCATTCCATTCCATTCCATTCCATTCGGGTTTATTCCATTTCATTCCATTCCATTCCATTCCATTCGAGTTGATTCCATCCCTTTCCATTCCATTCCATTCCATTGTATTCCATTCCATTCGGGTTGATTCCATTCCATTCCATTCCAATCCATTCCATTCTATTCCATTCAAGTTGATTCCATTCCATTCCATTCCATTGCATTCCATTCCATTCGGGTTGATTCCATCCATTCCATTTCATTCCATTCCATTGCATTGCATTCCATCCGGGTTGACTCCATTCCATTCCATTCCATTCCATTGCATTCCATTACATTCGGGTTGATTCCATTCCATTCCATTCCATTCCATTCCATTGCATTCCATTCGGGTTGATTCCATTCCTTTCCATTCCATTCGACTCCATTCGGGTTGATTCCATACCATTCCATTCCATTCCATTCCATTCCATTCCATTCCGGTGGATTCCATTCCATTCAATTCCATTCCATTTCATTCCATTCAGGTTGATTCCATTCCATTCCATTCCATTCCATTCCATTCCATTCCATTCGGGGTGATTCCATTCCATTCCATTCGATTCCATTCCATTCTGGTTGATTGCATTCCATTCCATTAAATTCCATTCGGGTTGATTCCATTCCATTCCTTTCCATTCCATTCCATTCCATTCCTTTCCATTTCATTCCATTCCGGTTGATTCCATTCCTTTCCATTCCATTCTGGTTGATTCCATTCCATTCCATTCGATTCCATTCCATTTCACTCGATTTGATTCCACTTCATTCCATTCCATTCGGGTTGATTCCATTGCATTCCATTCCATTCCATTCCATTCGGATTGATTGCATTCCATTCCATTTCATTCCATTCCATTCCATTCCATTCCATTCGGGTTGATTCCATTCCATTCCATTCCATTCCATTCCATTCCAATCCATTCCATTCGTGTTGATTCCATTCAATTCCATTCCGTTGAATTCGGGTTGATTCCATTCCATTCCAATCCATTCCATTCCATTCGAGTTGGTTCCACTCCATTCCATTCCATGCGGGTTGATTCCATTGCATTCCATTCCATTCCATTCCATTCGGATTGATTGCATTCCATTCCATTTCATTCCATTCCATTCCATTCCATTCCATTCGGGTTGATTCCATTCCATTCCATTCCATTCGGGTTGATTCCATTCCATTCCATTCCATTGCATTCCATTCCATTCCATTCGGGTTGATTCCATTCCATTCCATTCCATTCGGGTTGATTCCATTCCATTCCATTCCATTGCATTGCATTTGAGTTGCTTCCATTCCATTTTATTCCATTCCATTCCATTCCATTCCATTACACTCCACTCAGGTTGATTCCATTCCATTACATTCCACTCCACTCCATTCCATTCCATTTCATTCCCATCCACTCCATTCCATTCCATTCCATTCCACTCGGATTGATTCAATTCCACCCCATTCCATTCAATTACATTCCATTCCAATCCACTCCAATCGTGTTGATTCAATTCCATTCGATTCTATTCCATACCATTCCATCCCGTGCCATTCCATTCCATTCCATTCCATTCGAGTTGATTCCATTCCAATCAATTCCATTCGGGTTGAATCCATTCCATGTCATTCCATTGCATTCCATTCCATTCGGGTTGATTCCATTCCATTCCATTCCATTCCATTCGGTGTGATTAAATTCCCTTCCTTTTCATTCCCTTCCATTCCATTCCATTCCATTCCATTCGGTTTGATTCCATTCCATTCCATTCCATTCCATTCGGGTTTTTTCCTTTCCATTCCATTCCCTTCCATTCCATTCCGGTTGATCTCATTCCATTCCATTCCATTCCATTCCATTCGGGTTTATTCCATTTCATTCCATTCCATTCCATTCCATTCCATTCCATTCGAGTTGATTCCATCCCTTTCCATTCCATTCCATTCCATTGTATTCCATTCCATTCGGGTTGATTCCATTCCATTCCATTCCAATCCATTCCATTCTATTCCATTCGAGTTGATTCCATTCCATTCCATTCCATTGCATTCCATTCCATTCGGGTTGATTCCATTCCATTCCATTTCATTCCATTCCATTCCATTGCATTCCATCCGGGTTGACTCCATTCCATTCCATTCCATTCCATTGCATTCCATTACATTCGGGTTGATTCCATTCCATTCCATTCCATGCCATTGCATTCCATTCGGGTTGATTCCATTTCTTTCCATTCCATTCGACTCCATTCGGGTTGATTCCATACCATTCCATTCCATTCCATTCCATTCCATTCCATTCCGGTGGATTCCATTCCATTCAATTCCATTCCATTTCATTCCATTCAGGTTGATTCCATTCCATTCCATTCCATTCCATTCCATTCCATTCCATTCGGGTTGATTCCATTCCATTCCATTCGATTCCATTCCATTCCATTAAATTCCATTCGGGTTGATTCCATTCCATTCCTTTCCATTTCATTCCATTCCGGTTGATTCCATTCCTTTCCATTCCATTCTGGTTGAATCCATTCCATTCCATTCAATTCCATTCCATTGCACTCGATTTGATTCCACTTCATTCCATTCCATTCGGGTTGATTCCATTGCATTCCATTCCATTCCATTCCATTCGGATTGATTGCATTCCATTCCATTTCATTCCATTCCATTCCATTCCATTCCATTCTATTCGGTTTGATTCCATTCCATTCCATTCCATTCCATTCCATTCCAATCCATTCCATTCGTGTTGATTCCATTCCATTCCATTCCATTGAATTCGGGTTGATTCCATTCCATTCCAATCCATTCCATTCCATGCGAGTTGGTTCCACTCCATTCCATTCCATGAGGGTTGATTCCATTGCATTCCATTCCATTCCATTCCATTCCATTCGGATTGATTGCATTCCATTCCATTTCATTCCATTCCATTCCATTCCATTCGGGTTGATTCCATTCCATTCCATTCCATTCCATTCCATTCCATTCGGGTTGATTCCATTCCATTCCATTCCATTGCATTGCATTTGAGTTGCTTCCATTCCATTTTATTCCATTCCATTCCATTCCATTCCATTAGACTCCACTCAGGTTGATTCCATTCCATTACATTCCACTCCACTCCATTCCATTCCAATTCATTCCCCTCCACTCCATTCCATTCCAATTCATTCCCCTCCACTCCATTCCATTCCATTCCTTTCCACTCGGATTGATTCAATTCCACCCCATTCCATTCAATTACATTCCATTCCAATCCACTCCAATCGTGTTGATTCAACTCCATTCGATTCTATTCCATACCATTCCATCCCGTGCCATTCCATTCCATTCCATTCCATTCGAGTTGATTCCATTCCAATCAATTCCATTTGGGTTGAATCCATTCCATGTCATTCCATTGCATTCCATTCCATTCGGGTTGATTCCATTCCATTCCATTCCATTCCATTCCATTCCATTCGGTGTGATTAAATTCCCTTCCTTTTCATTCCCTTCCATTCCATTCCATTCCATTCCATTCCGTTCAATTCCATTCCATTCCATTCCATTCGGTTTGATTCCATTCCATTCCATTCCATTCCATTCCATTCGGGTTTTTTCCTTTCCATTCCATTCCCTTCCATTCCATTCGGGTTGATTTCATTCCATTCCATTCCATTCCATTCCATTCCATTCCATTCCATTCGGGTTTATTCCATTTCATTCCATTCCATTCCATTCCATTCCATTCCATTCCATTCCATTCGAGTTGATTCCATCCCTTTCCATTCCATTCCATTCCATTGTATTCCATTCCATTCGGGTTGATTCCATTCCATTCCATTCCAATCCATTCCATTCTATTCCATTCGAGTTGATTCCTTTCACTCCATTCCATTGCATTCCATTCCATTCGGGTTGATTCCATTCCATTCCATTTCATTCCATTCCATTCCATTGCATTCCATCCGGGTTGACTCCATTCCATTCCATTCCATTCCATTGCATTCCATTACATTCGGGTTGATTCCATTCCATTCCATTCCATTCCATTGCTTTCCATTCGGGTTGATTCCATTTCTTTCCATTCCATTTGACTCCATTCGGGATGATTCCATACCATTCCATTCCATTCCATTCCATTCCATTATGGTGGATTCCATTCCATTCAATTCCATTCCATTTCATTCCATTCAGGTTGATTCCATTCCATTCCATTCCATTCCATTCCATTCCATTCCATTCGGTTTGATTCCATTCCATTCCATTCGATTACATTCCATTCTGGTTGATTCCGTTCCATTCCATTAAATTCCATTCGGGTTGCTTCCATTCCATTCCTTTCCATTCCATTCCATTCCATTCCTTTCCATTTCATTCCATTCCGGTTGATTCCATTCCTCTCCATTCCATTCTGGTTGAATCCATTCCATTCCATTCGATTCCATTCCATTGCACTCGATTTGATTCCACTTCATTCCATTCCATTCGGGTTGATTCCATTGCATTCCATTCCATTCCATTCCATTCGGATTGATTGCATTCCATTCCATTTCATTCCATTCCATTCCATTCCATTCCATTCGGGTTGATTCCATTCCATTCCATTCCATTCCATTCCATTCCAATCCATTCCATTCGTGTTGATTCCATTTCATTCCATTCCATTGAATTCGGGTTGATTCCATTCCATTCCAATCCATTCCATTCCATTAGAGTTGGTTCCACTCCATTCCATTCCATGCGGGGTGATTCCATTCCATTCCATTCCATTCCATTCCATTCCTTTCCATTCCAATCCATTTGGATAGATTCCATTCCATTCCATTCCATTCCATTCCATTCCATTCCAATCGGGTTGATTCCATTCCTTTCCATTCCATTCCACTCCATGCCATTCCACTCGGTTTGATTCCATTCCATTCCATTCCATTCCATTCCATTCCAGTTTATTCCATTCGATTCCATTCCATTCGGGTTGATTCCATTCCATTCCATTCCATTCCATTCCATTCCATTCGGGTTTTTTCCTTTCCATTCCATTCCCTTCCATTCCGTTCGGGTTGATTCCATTCCATTCCATTCCATTCCATTCCATTCCATTCGGGTTTATTCCATTTCATTCCATTCCATTCCATTCCGTTCCATTCGAGGTGATTACATCCCATTTCATTCCATTCCATTCCATTCCATTCCATTCGATTTGATTCCACTTCACTCCATTCCATTCGGGTTGATTCCAGTCCATTCAATTCCATTTGGATTGATTGCATTCCATTCCATTCCTTTTCATTCCATTCCATTCCGTTCCATTCCACTCCATTCGTGTTGATTCCATTCCATTCCATTCGATTCCATTCCATTCCATTAAATTCCATTCGGGTTGATTCCATTCCATTCCTTTCCATTCCATTCCATTCCATTCCTTTCCATTTCATTCCATTCCGGTTGATTCCATTCCTTTCCATTCCATTCTGGTTGAATCCATTCCGTTCCATTCGATTCCATTCCATTGCACTCGATTTGATTCCACTTCATTCCATTCCATTCGGGTTGATTCCATTGCATTCCATTCCATTCCATTCTATTCGGATTGATTGCATTCCATTCCATTTCATTCCATTCCATTCCATTCCATTCTATTCGGGTTGATTCCATTCCATTCCATTCCATTCCATTCCAATCCATTCCATTCGTGTTGATTCCATTCCATTCCATTCCATTGAATTCGGGTTGATTCCATTCCATTCCATTCCATTGCATTGCATTTGAGTTGCTTCCATTCCATTTTATTCCATTCCATACCATTCCATTCCATTACACTCCACTCAGGTTGATTCCATTCCATTACATTCCACTCCACTCCATTCCATTCCAATTCATTCCCCTCCACTCCATTCCATTCCATTCCATTCCACTCGGATTGATTCAATTCCACCCCATTCCATTCAATTACATTCCATTCCAATCCACTCCAATCGTGTTGATTCAACTCCATTCGATTCTATTCCATACCATTCCATCCCATGCCATTCCATTCCATTCCATTCCATTCGAGTTGATTCCATTCCAATCAATTCCATTCGGGTTGATTCCATTCCATTCCATTCCATTCCATTCCATTCCATTCCATTCGGTGTGATTAAATTCCCTTCCTTTTCATTCCCTTCCATTCCATTCCATTCCATTCCGTTCCATTCCATTCCATTCCATTCCATTCGGTTTGATTCCTTTCCATTACATTCCCTTCCATTCCATTCGGGTTGATTTCATTCCATTCCATTCCATTCCATTCCATTCCATTCCATTCCATTCGGGTTTATTCCATTTCATTCCATTCCATTCCATTCCATTCCATTCCATTCGAGTTGATTCCATCCCTTTCCATTCCATTCCATTCCATTGTATTCCATTCCATTCGGGTTGATTCCATTCCATCCATTCCAATCTATTCCATTCTATTCCATTCGAGTTGATTCCATTCCATTCCATTCCATTGCATTCCATTCCATTCGGGTTGATTCCATTCCATTCCATTTCATTCCATTCCATTCCATTGCATTCCATCCGGGTTGACTCCATTCCATTCCATTCCATTCCATTGCATTCCATTACATTCGGGTTGATTCTATTCCATTCCATTCCATTCCATTGCATTCCATTCGGGTTGATTCCATTTCTTTCCATTCCATTCGACTCCATTCGTGTTGATTCCATACCATTCCATTCCATTCCATTCCATTCCATTCCATTCCGGTGGATTCCATTCCATTCAATTCCATTCCATTTCATTCCATTCAGGTTGATTCCATTCCATTCCATTCCATTCCATTCCATTCCATTCCATTCCATTCCATTCCATTCCATTCCATTCGGGTTGATTCCATTCCATTCTATTCGATTCCATTCCATTCTGGTTGATTCCATTCCATTCCATTAAATTCCATTCGGGTTGATTCCATTCCATTCCTTTCCCTTCCATTCAATTCCATTCCTTTCCATTTCATTCCATTCCGGTTGATTCCATTCCTTTCCATTCCATTCTGGTTGAATCCATTCCATTCCATTCGATTCCATTCCATTGCACTCGTTTTGATTCCACTTCATTCCATTCCATTCGGGTTGATTCCATTGCATTCCATTCCATTCCATTCCATTCGGATTGATTGCATTCCATTCCATTTCATTCCATTCCATTCCATTCCATTCCATTCGGGTTAATTCCATTCCATTCCATTCCATTCCATTCCATTCCATTCCAATCCATTCCATTCGTGTTGATTCCATTCCATTCCATTCCATTGAATTCGGGTTGATTCCATTGCATTCCAATCCATTCCATTCCATTCGAGTTGGTTCCACTCCATTCCATTCCATGCGGGTTGATTCCATTCCATTCCATTCCATTCTATTCCATTCCATTCCTTTCCATTCCAATCCATTCGGATAGATTCCATTCCATTCCATTCCATTCCATTCCATTCCATTCCATTCCATTCCAATCGGGTTGATTCCATTCCTTTCCATTCCATTCCACTCCATGCCATTCCACTCGGTTTGATTCCATTCCATTCCATTCCATTCCATTCCATTCCATTCCATTCCGGTTTATTCCATTCCATTCCATTCCATTCGGGTTGATTCCATTCCATTCCATTCCATTCCATTCCATTCGGGTTTTTTCCTTTCCATTCCATTCCCTTCCATTCCGTTCGGGTTGATTCCATTCCATTCCATCCCATTCCATTCGGGTTTATTCCATTTCATTCCATTCCATTCCATTCCGTTCCATTCGAGGTGATTACATCCCATTTCATTCCATTCCATTCCATTCCATTCCATTCCATTCGATTTGATTCCACTTCACTCCATTCCATTCGGGTTGATTCCAGTCCATTCCATTCCATTTGGATTGATTGCATTCCATACTATTCCGTTTCATTCCATTCCAATCCGTTCCATTCGACTCCATTCGGGTTGACTCCATTCCATTCCTTTCCATTGCATTCCATTCCATTTGAGTTGATTCCATTCCGTTCCATTCGATTCATGATGATTCGATTCCATTCCATTCCATTGCATTCCATTCCATTCGAGTTGATTCCATTCCATTCCATTGCATTCCATTCCATTCCATTCAATTCGGGTTGATTCCATTCCATTCCATTCCATTCCATTGCATTTGAGTTGCTTCCATTCCATTTTATTCCATTCCATTCCATTCCATTCCATTCCATTCCATTCCATTCCACTCAGGTTGATTCCATTCCATTCCATTCCACTCCACTCCATTCCATTCCATTTCATTCCCCTCCACTCCATTCCATTCCATTCCATTCCACTCGGATTGATTCAATTCCACCCCATTCCATTCAATTACATTCCATTCCAATCCACTCCAATCGGGTTGATTCAATTCCATTCGATTCTATTCCCTACCATTCCATCCCGTGCCATTCCATTCCATTCCATTCGAGTTGATTCCATTCCAATCAATTCCATTAGGGTTGAATCCATTCCATGTCATTCCGTTGCATTCCATTCCATTCGGGTTGATTCCATTCCATTCCATTCCATTCCATTCGGTGTGATTAAATTCCCTTCCATTTCATTCCCTTCCATTCCATTCCTTTCCATTCCATTCCATTCCATTCCATTCCATTCCATTCTGGTTGATTCCACTCCTTTTCATTCCATGCGTGTTGATTCCATTCCCTTCCATTCCATTCCATTCCTTACCATTCCATACCATTCGGATAGATTCCATTCCAGTCCATTCTATTCCATTCCATTCCATTCGGTGTGATTAAATTCCCTTCCATTTCATTCCCTTCCATTCCATTGCATTCCATTCCATTCCGTTCCATTCCATTCCATTCGGGTTGATTACTTTCCATTCCATTCCATTGCATTCCATTCGGGTTGATTCCATTCCATTCCGTTCCATTCCATTCCATTCGGGATGATTCCATCGCATTCCATTCCATTCCATTCCATTCCATTCCATTCCATTCCATTCGGGTTGGTTCCTTTCCATTCCATTCCATTCCCCTCCATTCCATTTCATTCGGGTTTATTCCATTCCATTCCATTCCATTCCATTCCATTCCATTCCATTCCATTCCATTCCACTCAGGTTGATTCCATGCCATTCCATTCCACTCCACTCCATTACATTCCATTTCATTCCCCTCCACTCCATTCCATTCCATTCCATTCCACTCGGATTGATTCAATTCCACCCCATTCCATTCAATTACATTCCATTCCAATCCACTCCAATCGGGTTGATTCAATTCCATTCGATTCTATTCCATACCATTCCATCCCGTGCCATTCCATTCCATTCCATTCCATTCGAGTTGATTCCATTCCAATCAATTCCATTCGGGTTGAATCCATTCCATGTCATTCCATTGCATTCCATTCCATTCGGGTTGATTCCATTCCATTCCATTCCATTCCATTCCATTCGGTGTGATTAAATTCCCTTCCATTTCATTCCCTTCCATTCCATTCCATTCCATTCCGTTCCATTCCATTCCATTCGGGTTAATTACTTTCCATTCCATTCCATTGCATTCCATTCCATTCCATTCCATTCCATTCCATTCCATTCCATTCCATTCCATTCCATTCGGTTTGGTTCCTTTCCATTCCATTCCATTCCCCTCCATTCCTTTTCATTCGGGTTTATTCCATTCCATTCCATTCCATTCGAGTTGATTCCACTCCATTTCATTCCATGAGGGTTGATTCCATTCCCTTCCATTCCATTCCATTCCTTACCATTCCATTCCTTTCGGATAGATTCCATTCCATTCCATTCCATTCCATTCCATTCCATTCGGTGTGATTAAATTCCCTTCCTTTTCATTCCCTTCAATTCCATTCCTTTCCATTCCATTCCATTCCATTCCATTCCATTCGAGTTGATTCCACTCCATTTCATTCCATGCGTGTTGATTCCATTCCCTTCCATTCCATTCCATTCCATTCCATTCCATTCCGGTGGATTCCATTCCATTCAATTCCATTCCATTTCATTCCATTCAGGTTGATTCCATTCCATTCCATTCCATTCCATTCCATTCCATTCGGGTTGATTCCATTCCATTCCATTCGATTCCATTCCATTCTGGTTGATTCCATTCCATTCCATTAAATTCCATTCGGGTTGATTCCATTCCATTCCTTTCCATTCCATTCCATTCCATTCCATTCCTTTCCATTTCATTCCATTCCGGTTGATTCCATTCCTTTCCATTCCATTCTGGTTGAATCCATTCCATTCCATTCGATTCCATTCCATTGCACTCGATTTGATTCCACTTCATTCCATTCCATTCGGGTTGATTCCATTGCATTCCATTCCATTCCATTCCATTCGGATTGATTGCATTCCATTCCATTTCATTCCATTCCATTCCATTCGGGTTGATTCCTTTCCATTCCATTCCATTCCATTCCTTTCCAATCCATTCCATTCGTGTTGATTCCATTCCATTCCATTCCATTGAATTCGGGTTGATTCCATTCCATTCCAAACCATTCCATTCCATTCGAGTTGGTTCCACTCCATTCCATTCCATGTGGGTTGATTCCATTCCATTCCATTCCATTCCATTCCATTCCATTCCTTTCCATTCCAATCCATTCGGATGGATTCCATTCCATTCCATTCCATTCCATTCCATTCCACTCCATGCCATTCCACTCGGTTTGATTCCATTCCATTCCATTCCATTCCATTCGGTGTGATTAAATTCCCTTCCATTTCATTCCCTTCCATTCCATTCCATTCCATTCCGTTCCATTCCATTCCATTCGGGTTAATTACTTTCCATTCCATTCCATTGCATTCATTCCATTCCATTCCATTCCATTCCATTCCATTCCATTCCATTCCATTCGGGTTGGTTCCTTTCCATTCCATTCCATTCCCCTCCATTCCATTTCATTCGGGTTTATTCCATTCCATTCCATTCCATTCGAGTTGATTCCACTCCATTTCATTCCATGAGGGTTGATTCCATTCCCTTCCATTCCATTCCATTCCTTACCATTCCATTCCTTTCGTATAGATTCCATTCCATTCCATTCTATTCCATTCCATTCCATTCCATTCGGTTTGATTCCATTCCATTCCATTCCATTCAATTCCATTCCATTCGGGTTTATTCCATTCCTTTCCATTCCATTCCACTCCATTCCATTCCATTCGGTTTGATTCCATTCCCTTCCATTCCATTCCATTCCATTCCATTCCATTCCATTCCGGTTGATTCCATTCCATTCCATTCCATTCGATTCCATTCCATTCCATTCGGGTTGTTTCCATTCCATTCCATTCCATTCCACTCCATTCGGGTTGATTCCATTCCATTCCTTTCCATTGCATTCCATTCCATTTGAGTTGATTCCATTCCGTTCCATTCCATTCGTGATGATTCGATTCCATTCAATTCCATTGCATTCCATTCCATTCGAGTTGATTCCATTCCATTCCATTGCATTCCATTCCATTCCATTCCATTCCATTCGGGTTGATTCCATTCCATTCCATTCCATTGCATTGCATTTGAGTTGCTTCCATTCCATTTTATTCCATTCCATTCCATTCCATTACACTCCACTCAGGTTGATTCCATTCCATTACATTCCACTCCACTCCATTCCATTCCATTTCATTCCCCTCCACTCCATTCCATTCCATTCCATTCCACTCGGATTGATTCAATTCCACCCCATTCCGTTCAATTACATTCCATTCCAATCCACTCCAATCGTGTTGATTCAATTCCATTCGATTCTATTCCATACCATTCCATCCCGTGCCATTCCATTCCATTCCATTCCATTCGAGTTGATTCCATTCCAATCAATTCCATTCGGGTTGAATCCATTCCATGTCATTCCATTGTATTCCATTCCATTCGGGTTGATTCCATTCCATTCCATTCCATTCCATTCCATTCGGTGTGATTAAATTCCCTTCCATTTCATTCCCTTCCATTCCATTCCATTCCATTCCGTTCCATTCCATTCCATTCCATTCCATTCCATTCCATTCGGTTTGATTCCATTCCATTCCATTCCATTCCCACGGATTTTTTCCTTTCCATTCCATTCCCTTCCATTCCATTCGGGTTGATTTCATTCCATTCCATTCCATTCCATTCCATTCCATTCCATTCGGGTTTATTCCATTTCATTCCATTCCATTCCATTCCATTCGAGTTCATTCCATCCCTTTCCATTCCATTCCATTCCATTGTATTCCATTCCATTCGGGTTGATTCCATTCCATTCCATTCCAATCCATTCCATTCTATTCCATTCAAGTTGATTCCATTCCATTCCATTCCATTGCATTCCATTCCTTTCGGGTTGATTCCATCCATTCCATTTCATTCCATTCCATTGCATTGCATTCCATCCGGGTTGACTCCATTCCATTCCATTCCATTCCATTGCATTCCATTACATTCGGGTTGATTCCATTCCATTCCATTCCATTCCATTCCATTGCATTCCATTCGGGTTGATTCCATTCCTTTCCATTCCATTCGACTCCATTCGGGTTGATTCCATACCATTCCATTCCATTCCATTCCATTCCATTCCATTCCATTCGGGTTGGTTCCTTTCCATTCCATTCCATTCCCCTCCATTCCATTTCATTCGGGTTTATTCCATTCCATTCCATTCCATTCGAGTTGATTCCACTCCATTTCATTCCATGAGGGTTGATTCCATTCCCTTCCATTCCATTCCATTCCTTACCATTCCATTCCTTTCGTATAGATTCCATTCCATTCCATTCTATTCCATTCCATTCCATTCCATTCGGTTTGATTCCATTCCATTCCATTCCATTCAATTCCATTCCATTCGGGTTTATTCCATTCCTTTCCATTCCATTCCACTCCATTCCATTCCATTCGGTTTGATTCCATTCCCTTCCATTCCATTCCATTCCATTCCATTCCATTCCATTCCGGTTGATTCCATTCCATTCCATTCCATTCGATTCCATTCCATTCCATTCGGGTTGTTTCCATTCCATTCCATTCCATTCCACTCCATTCGGGTTGATTCCATTCCATTCCTTTCCATTGCATTCCATTCCATTTGAGTTGATTCCATTCCGTTCCATTCCATTCGTGATGATTCGATTCCATTCAATTCCATTGCATTCCATTCCATTCGAGTTGATTCCATTCCATTCCATTGCATTCCATTCCATTCCATTCCATTCCATTCGGGTTGATTCCATTCCATTCCATTCCATTGCATTGCATTTGAGTTGCTTCCATTCCATTTTATTCCATTCCATTCCATTCCATTACACTCCACTCAGGTTGATTCCATTCCATTACATTCCACTCCACTCCATTCCATTCCATTTCATTCCCCTCCACTCCATTCCATTCCATTCCATTCCACTCGGATTGATTCAATTCCACCCCATTCCGTTCAATTACATTCCATTCCAATCCACTCCAATCGTGTTGATTCAATTCCATTCGATTCTATTCCATACCATTCCATCCCGTGCCATTCCATTCCATTCCATTCCATTCGAGTTGATTCCATTCCAATCAATTCCATTCGGGTTGAATCCATTCCATGTCATTCCATTGCATTCCATTCCATTCGGGTTGATTCCATTCCATTCCATTCCATTCCATTCCATTCGGTGTGATTAAATTCCCTTCCATTTCATTCCCTTCCATTCCATTCCATTCCATTCCGTTCCATTCCATTCCATTCCATTCCATTCCATTCCATTCGGTTTGATTCCATTCCATTCCATTCCATTCCCACGGATTTTTTCCTTTCCATTCCATTCCCTTCCATTCCATTCGGGTTGATTTCATTCCATTCCATTCCATTCCATTCCATTCCATTCCATTCGGGTTTATTCCATTTCATTCCATTCCATTCCATTCCATTCGAGTTCATTCCATCCCTTTCCATTCCATTCCATTCCATTGTATTCCATTCCATTCGGGTTGATTCCATTCCATTCCATTCCAATCCATTCCATTCTATTCCATTCAAGTTGATTCCATTCCATTCCATTCCATTGCATTCCATTCCTTTCGGGTTGATACCATCCATTCCATTTCATTCCATTCCATTGCATTGCATTCCATCCGGGTTGACTCCATTCCATTCCATTCCATTCCATTGCATTCCATTACATTCGGGTTGATTCCATTCCATTCCATTCCATTCCATTCCATTGCATTCCATTCGGGTTGATTCCATTCCTTTCCATTCCATTCGACTCCATTCGGGTTGATTCCATACCATTCCATTCCATTCCATTCCATTCCATTCCATTCCGGTGGATTCCATTCCATTCAATTCCATTCCATTTCATTCCATTCAGGTTGATTCCATTCCATTCCATTCCATTCCATTCCATTCCATTCCATTCCATTCCATTCGGGTTGATTCCATTCCATTCCATTCGATTCCATTCCATTCCATTAAATTCCATTCGGGTTGATTCCATTCCATTCCTTTCCATTCCATTCCATTCCATTCCTTTCCATTTCATTCCATTCCGGTTGATTCCATTCCTTTCCATTCCATTCTGGTTGAATCCATTCCATTCCATTCAATTCCATTCCATTGCACTCGATTTGATTCCACTTCATTCCATTCCATTCGGGTTGATTCCATTGCATTCCATTCCATTCCATTCCATTCGGATTGATTGCATTCCATTCCATTTCATTCCATTCCATTCCATTCCATTCTATTCGGTTTGATTCCATTCCATTCCATTCCATTCCAATCCATTCCATTCGTGTTGATTCCATTCCATTCCATTCCATTGAATTCGGGTTGATTCCATTCCATTCCAATCCATTCCATTCCATGCGAGTTGGTTCCACTCCATTCCATTCCATGAGGGTTGATTCCATTGCATTCCATTCCATTCCATTCCATTCGGATTGATTGCATTCCATTCCATTTCATTCCATTCCATTCCATTCCATTCGGGTTGATTCCATTCCATTCCATTCCATTCCATTCCATTCCATTCCATTCGGGTTGATTCCATTCCATTCCATTCCATTGCATTGCATTTGAGTTGCTTCCATTCCATTTTATTCCATTCCATTCCATTCCATTCCATTAGACTCCACTCAGGTTGATTCCATTCCATTACATTCCACTCCACTCCATTCCATTCCAATTCATTCCCCTCCACTCCATTCCATTCCATTCCTTTCCACTCGGATTGATTCAATTCCACCCCATTCCATTCAATTACATTCCATTCCAATCCACTCCAATCGTGTTGATTCAACTCCATTCGATTCTATTCCATACCATTCCATCCCGTGCCATTCCATTCCATTCCATTCCATTCGAGTTGATTCCATTCCAATCAATTCCATTTGGGTTGAATCCATTCCATGTCATTCCATTGCATTCCATTCCATTCGGGTTGATTCCATTCCATTCCATTCCATTCCATTCCATTCCATTCCATTCCATTCGGTGTGATTAAATTCCCTTCCTTTTCATTCCCTTCCATTCCATTCCATTCCATTCCGTTCAATTCCATTCCATTCCATTCCATTCGGTTTGATTCCATTCCATTCCATTCCATTCCATTCCATTCGGGTTTTTTCCTTTCCATTCCATTCCCTTCCATTCCATTCGGGTTGATTTCATTCCATTCCATTCCATTCCATTCCATTCCATTCCATTCCATTCGGGTTTATTCCATTTCATTCCATTCCATTCCATTCCATTCCATTCCATTCCATTCGAGTTGATTCCATCCCTTTCCATTCCATTCCATTCCATTGTATTCCATTCCATTCGGGTTGATTCCATTCCATTCCATTCCAATCCATTCCATTCTATTCCATTCGAGTTGATTCCTTTCACTCCATTCCATTGCATTCCATTCCATTCGGGTTGATTCCATTCCATTCCATTTCATTCCATTCCATTCCATTGCATTCCATCCGGGTTGACTCCATTCCATTCCATTCCATTCCATTGCATTCCATTACATTCGGGTTGATTCCATTCCATTCCATTCCATTCCATTGCATTCCATTCGGGTTGATTCCATTTCTTTCCATTCCATTTGACTCCATTCGGGATGATTCCATACCATTCCATTCCATTCCATTCCATTCCATTCTGGTGGATTCCATTCCATTCAATTCCATTCCATTTCATTCCATTCAGGTTGATTCCATTCCATTCCATTCCATTCCATTCCATTCCATTCGGTTTGATTCCATTCCATTCCATTCGATTCCATTCCATTCTGGTTGATTCCGTTCCATTCCATTAAATTCCATTCGGGTTGCTTCCATTCCATTCCTTTCCATTCCATTCCATTCCATTCCTTTCCATTTCATTCCATTCCGGTTGATTCCATTCCTTTCCATTCCATTCTGGTTGAATCCATTCCATTCCATTCGATTCCATTCCATTGCACTCGATTTGATTCCACTTCATTCCATTCCATTCGGGTTGATTCCATTGCATTCCATTCCATTCCATTCCATTCGGATTGATTGCATTCCATTCCATTTCATTCCATTCCATTCCATTCCATTCCATTCGGGTTGATTCCATTCCATTCCATTCCATTCCATTCCATTCCAATCCATTCCATTCGTGTTGATTCCATTCCATTCCATTCCATTGAATTCGGGTTGATTCCATTCCATTCCAATCCATTCCATTCCATTCGAGTTGGTTCCACTCCATTCCATTCCATGCGGGGTGATTCCATTCCATTCCATTCCATTCCATTCCATTCCATTCCTTTCCATTCCAATCCATTTGGATAGATTCCATTCCATTCCATTCCATTCCATTCCATTCCAATCGGGTTGATTCCATTCCTTTCCATTCCATTCCACTCCATGCCATTCCACTCGGTTTGATTCCATTCCATTCCATTCCATTCCATTCCATTCCATTCCATTCCAGTTTATTCCATTCGATTCCATTCCATTCGGGTTGATTCCATTCCATTCCATTCCATTCCATTCCATTCCATTCGGGTTTTTTCCTTTCCATTCCATTCCCTTCCATTCCGTTCGGGTTGATTCCATTCCATTCCATTCCATTCCATTCCATTCCATTCGGGTTTATTCCATTTCATTCCATTCCATTCCATTCCGTTCCATTCGAGGTGATTACATCCCATTTCATTCCATTCCATTCCATTCCATTCCATTCCATTCGATTTGATTCCACTTCACTCCATTCCATTCGGGTTGATTCCAGTCCATTCAATTCCATTTGGATTGATTGCATTCCATTCCATTCCTTTTCATTCCATTCCATTCCGTTCCATTCCACTCCATTCGTGTTGATTCCATTCCATTCCATTCGATTCCATTCCATTCCATTAAATTCCATTCGGGTTGATTCCATTCCATTCCTTTCCATTCCATTCCATTCCATTCCTTTCCATTTCATTCCATTCCGGTTGATTCCATTCCTTTCCATTCCATTCTGGTTGAATCCATTCCGTTCCATTCGATTCCATTCCATTGCACTCGATTTGATTCCACTTCATTCCATTCCATTCGGGTTGATTCCATTGCATTCCATTCCATTCCATTCCATTCTATTCGGATTGATTGCATTCCATTCCATTTCATTCCATTCCATTCCATTCCATTCTATTCGGGTTGATTCCATTCCATTCCATTCCATTCCATTCCAATCCATTCCATTCGTGTTGATTCCATTCCATTCCATTCCATTGAATTCGGGTTGATTCCATTCCATTCCAATCCATTCCATTCCATTCGAGTTGGTTCCACTCCTTTCCATTCCATGCGGGTTGATTCCATTGCATTCCATTCCATTCCATTCCATTCGGATTGATTGCATTCCATTCCATTTCATTCCATTCCATTCCATTCGGGTTGATTCCATTCCATTCCATTCCATTGCATTGCATTTGAGTTGCTTCCATTCCATTTTATTCCATTCCATACCATTCCATTCCATTACACTCCACTCAGGTTGATTCCATTCCATTACATTCCACTCCACTCCATTCCATTCCAATTCATTCCCCTCCACTCCATTCCATTCCATTCCATTCCACTCGGATTGATTCAATTCCACCCCATTCCATTCAATTACATTCCATTCCAATCCACTCCAATCGTGTTGATTCAACTCCATTCGATTCTATTCCATACCATTCCATCCCGTGCCATTCCATTCCATTCCATTCCATTCGAGTTGATTCCATTCCAATCAATTCCATTCGGGTTGATTCCATTCCATTCCATTCCATTCCATTCCATTCCATTCCATTCGGTGTGATTAATTTCCCTTCCTTTTCATTCCCTTCCATTCCATTCCATTCCATTCCGTTCCATTCCATTCCATTCCATTCAATTCGGTTTGATTCCTTTCCATTACATTCCCTTCCATTCCATTCGGGTTGATTTCATTCCATTCCATTCCATTCCATTCCATTCCATTCCATTCCATTCCATTCCATTCGGGTTTATTCCATTTCATTCCATTCCATTCCATTCCATTCCATTCCATTCCATTCGAGTTGATTCCATCCCTTTCCATTCCATTCCATTCCATTGTATTCCATTCCATTCGGGTTGATTCCATTCCATCCATTCCAATCTATTCCATTCTATTCCATTCGAGTTGATTCCATTCCATTCCATTCCATTGCATTCCATTCCATTCGGGTTGATTCCATTCCATTCCATTTCATTCCATTCCATTCCATTGCATTCCATCCGGGTTGACTCCATTCCATTCCATTCCATTCCATTGCATTCCATTACATTCGGGTTGATTCTATTCCATTCCATTCCATTCCATTGCATTCCATTCGGGTTGATTCCATTTCTTTCCATTCCATTCGACTCCATTCGTGTTGATTCCATACCATTCCATTCCATTCCATTCCATTCCATTCCGGTGGATTCCATTCCATTCATTTCCATTCCATTTCATTCCATTCAGGTTGATTCCATTCCATTCCATTCCATTCCATTCCATTCCATTCCATTCGGGTTGATTCCATTCCATTCCATTCGATTCCATTCCATTCTGGTTGATTCCATTCCATTCCATTAAATTCCATTCGGGTTGATTCCATTCCATTCCTTTCCCTTCCATTCAATTCCATTCCTTTCCATTTCATTCCATTCCGGTTGATTCCATTCCTTTCCATTCCATTCTGGTTGAATCCATTCCATTCCATTCGATTCCATTCGATTGCACTCGATTTGATTCCACTTCATTCCATTCCATTCGGGTTGATTCCATTGCATTCCATTCCATTCCATTCCATTCGGATTGATTGCATTCCATTCCATTTCATTCCATTCCATTCCATTCCATTCCATTCGGGTTAATTCCATTCCATTCCATTCCATTCCATTCCATTCCATTCCAATCCATTCCATTCGTGTTGATTCCATTCCATTCCATTCCATTGAATTCGGGTTGATTCCATTCCATTCCAATCCATTCCATTCCATTCGAGTTGGTTCCACTCCATTCCATTCCATGCGGGTTGATTCCATTCCATTCCATTCCATTCCATTCCATTCCATTCCATTCCTTTCCATTCCAATCCATTCGGATAGATTCCATTCCATTCCATTCCATTCAATTCCATTCCATTCCATTCCATTCCAATCGGGTTGATTCCATTCCTTTCCATTCCATTCCACTCCATGCCATTCCACTCGGTTTGATTCCATTCCATTCCATTCCATTCCATTCCATTCCATTCCATTCCATTCCATTCCGGTTTATTCCATTCCATTCCATTCCATTCGGGTTGATTCCATTCCATTCCATTCCATTCCATTCCATTCCATTCGGGTTTTTTCCTTTCCATTCCATTCCCTTCCATTCCGTTCGGGTTGATTCCATTCCATTCCATCCCATTCCATTCGGGTTTATTCCATTTCATTCCATTCCATTCCATTCCGTTCCATTCGAGGTGATTACATCCCATTTCATTCCATTCCATTCCATTCCATTCCATTCCATTCGATTTGATTCCACTTCACTCCATTCCATTCTGGTTGATTCCAGTCCATTCCATTCCATTTGGATTGATTGCATTCCATACTATTCCGTTTCATTCCATTCCAATCCGTTCCATTCGACTCCATTCGGGTTGACTCCATTCCATTCCTTTCCATTGCATTCCATTCCATTTGAGTTGATTCCATTCCGTTCCATTCCATTCATGATGATTCGATTCCATTCCATTCCATTGCATTCCATTCCATTCGAGTTGATTCCATTCCATTCCATTGCATTCCATTCCATTCCATTCAATTCGGGTTGATTCCATTCCATTCCATTCCATTCCATTGCATTTGAGTTGCTTCCATTCCATTTTATTCCATTCCATTCCATTCCATTCCATTCCATTCCACTCAGGTTGATTCCATTCCATTCCATTCCACTCCACTCCATTCCATTCCATTTCATTCCCCTCCACTCCATTCCATTACATTCCATTCCACTCGGATTGATTCAATTCCACCCCATTCCATTCAATTACATTCCATTCCAATCCACTCCAATCGGGTTGATTCAATTCCATTCGATTCTATTCCCTACCATTCCATCCCGTGCCACTCCATTCCGTTCCATTCGAGTTGATTCCATTCCAATCAATTCCATTAGGGTTGAATCCATTCCATGTCATTCCGTTGCATTCCATTCCATTCGGGTTGATTCCATTCCATTCCATTCCATTCCATTCGGTGTGATTAAATTCCCTTCCATTTCATTCCCTTCCATTCCATTCCTTTCCATTCCATTCCATTCCATTCCATTCCATTCCATTCTGGTTGATTCCACTCCTTTTCATTCCATGCGTGTTGATTCCATTCCCTTCCATTCCATTCCATTCCTTACCATTCCATACCATTCGGATAGATTCCATTCCAGTCCATTCTATTCCATTCCATTCCATTCGGTGTGATTAAATTCCCTTCCATTTCATTCCCTTCCATTCCATTGCATTCCATTCCATTCCGTTCCATTCCATTCCATTCGGGTTGATTACTTTCCATTCCATTCCATTGCATTCCATTCGGGTTGATTCCATTCCATTCCGTTCCATTCCATTCCATTCGGGATGATTCCATCGCATTCCATTCCATTCCATTCCATTCCATTCGATTCCATTCCATTCGGGTTGGTTCCTTTCCATTCCATTCCATTCCCCTCCATTCCATTTCATTCGGGTTTATTCCATTCCATTCCATTCCATTCCATTCCATTCCATTCCACTCAGGTTGATTCCATGCCATTCCATTCCACTCCACTCCATTACATTCCATTTCATTCCCCTCCACTCCATTCCATTCCATTCCATTCCACTCGGATTGATTCAATTCCACCCCATTCCATTCAATTACATTCCATTCCAATCCACTCCAATCGGGTTGATTCAATTCCATTCGATTCTATTCCATACCATTCCATCCCGTGCCATTCCATTCCATTCCATTCCATTCGAGTTGATTCCATTCCAATCAATTCCATTCGGGTTGAATCCATTCCATGTCATTCCATTGCATTCCATTCCATTCGGGTTGGTTCCATTCCATTCCATTCCATTCCATTCGGTGTGATTAAATTCCCTTCCATTTCATTCCCTTCCATTCCATTCCATTCCATTCCGTTCCATTCCATTCCATTCGGGTTAATTACTTTCCATTCCATTCCATTGCATTCCATTCCATTCCATTCCATTCCATTCCATTCCATTCCATTCGGTTTGGTTCCTTTCCATTCCATTCCATTCCCCTCCATTCCTTTTCATTCGGGTTTATTCCATTCCATTCCATTCCATTCGAGTTGATTACACTCCATTTCATTCCATGAGGGTTGATTCCATTGCCTTCCATTCCATTCCATTCCTTACCATTCCATTCCTTTCGGATAGATTCCATTCCATTCCATTCCATTCCATTCCATTCCATTCGGTGCGATTAAATTCCCTTCCTTTTCATTCCCTTCCATTCCATTCCTTTCCATTCCATTCCATTCCATTCCATTCCATTCGAGTTGATTCCACTCCATTTCATTCCATGCGTGTTGATTCCATTCCCTTCCATTCCATTCCATTCCATTCCATTCCATTCCATTCCATTCCGGTGGATTCCATTCCATTCAATTCCATTCCATTTCATTCCATTCAGGTTGATTCCATTCCATTCCATTCCATTCCGTTCCATTCCATTCCATTCCATTCCATTCGGTTTGATTCCATTCCATTCCATTCCATTCCATTCCATTCCATTCGGGTTTTTTCCTTTCCATTCCATTCCCTTCCATTCCATTCGGGTTGATTTCATTCCATTCCATTCCATTCCATTCCATTCCATTCCATTAGGGTTTATTCCATTTCATTCCATTCCATTCCATTCCATTCCATTCCTTTCCATTCGAGTTGATTCCATCCCTTTCCATTCCATTCCATTCCATTGTATTCCATTCCATTCGGGTTGATTCCATTCCATTCCATTCCAATCCATTCCATTCTATTCCATTCGAGTTGATTCCATTCCCTTCCATTCCATTGCATTCCATTCCATTCGGGTTGATTCCATTCCATTCCGTTTCATTCCATTCCATTCCATTGCATTCCATCCGGGTTGACTCCATTCCATTCCATTCCATTCCATTGCATTCCATTACATTCGGGTTGATTCCATTCCATTCCATTCCATTCCATTGCATTCCATTCGGGTTGATTCCATTTCTTTCCATTCCATTCGACTCCATTCGGGTTGATTCCATACCATTCCATTCCATTCCATTCCACTCCATTCCGGTGGATTCCATTCCATACAATTCCATTCCATTTCATTCCATTCAGGTTGATTCCATTCCATTCCATTCCATTCCATTCGGGTTGGTTCCATTCCATTCCATTCGATTCCATTCCATTCTGGTTGATTCCATTCCATTCCATTAAATTCCATTCGGGTTGATTCCATTCCATTCCTTTCCATTCCATTCCATTCCATTCCTTTCCATTTCATTCCATTCCGGTTGATTCCATTCCTTTCCATTCCATTCTGGTTGAATCCATTCCATTCCATTCGATTCCATTCCATTGCACTCGATTTGATTCCACTTCATTCCATTCCATCCGGGTTGATTCCATTGCATTCCATTCCATTCCATTCTATTCGGATTGATTGCATTCCATTCCATTTCATTCCATTCCATTCCATTCCATTCCATTCGGGTTGATTCCATTCCATTCCATTCCATTCCATTCCATTCCTTTCCAATCCATTCCATTCGTGTTGATTCCATTCCATTCCATTCCATTGAATTCGGGTTGATTCCATTCCATTCCAATCCATTCCATTCCATTCGAGTTGGTTCCACTCCATTCCATTCCATGCGGGTTGATTCCATTCCATTCCATTCCATTCCATTCCATTCCTTTCCTTTCCAATCCATTCGGATAGATTCCATTCCATTCCATTCCATTCCATTCCATTCCAATCGGGTTGATTCCATTCCTTTCCATTCCATTCCACTCCATGCCATTCCACTCGGTTTGATTCCATTCCCTTCCATTCCATTCCATTCGGTGTGATTAAATTCCCTTCCATTTCATTCCCTTCCATTCCATTCCATTCCATTCCGTTCCATTCCATTCCATTCGGGTTAATTACTTTCCATTCCATTCCATTGCATTCATTCCATTCCATTCCATTCCATTCCATTCCATACCATTCCATTCCATTCGGGTTGGTTACTTTCCATTCCATTCCATTCCCCTCCATTCCTTTTCATTCGGGTTTATTCCATTCCATTCCATTCCATTCGAGTTGATTCCACTCCATTTCATTCCATGAGGGTTGATTCCATTCCCTTCCATTCCATTCCATTCCTTACCATTCCATTCCTTTCGTATAGATTCCATTCCATTCCATTCTATTCCATTCCATTCCATTCCATTCGGTTTGATTCCATTCCATTCCATTCCATTCAATTCCATTCCATTCGGGTTGATTCCATTCCTTTCCATTCCATTCCACTCCATTCCATTCCATTCGGCTTGATTCCATTCCCTTCCATTCCATTCCATTCCATTCCATTCCATTCCACTGCATTCGGGTTGATTCCATTCCATTCCTTTCCATTGCATTCCATTCCATTTGAGTTGATTCCATTCCGTTCCATTCCATTCGTGATGATTCGACTCCATTCCATTCCATTGCATTCCATTCCATTCGAGTTGATTCCATTCCATTCCATTGCATTCCATTCCATTCAATTGCATTGCATTTGAGTTGCTTCCATTCCATTTTATTCCATTCCATTCCATTTCATTACACTCCACTCAGGTTGATTCCATTCCATTACATTCCACTCCACTCCATTCCATTCCATTTCATTCCCCTCCACTCCATTCCGTTCCATTCCATTCCACTCGGATTGACTCAATTCCACCCCATTCCATTCAATTACATTCCATTCCAATCCACTCCAATCGTGTTGATTCAATTCCATTCGATTCTATTCCATACCATTCCATCCCGTGCCATTCCATTCCATTCCATTCCATTCGAGTTGATTCCATTCCAATCAATTCCATTCGGGTTGAATCCATTCCATGTCATTCCATTGCATTCCATTCCATTCGGGTTGATTCCATTCCATTCCATTCCATTCCATTCCATTCGGTGTGATTAAATTCCCTTCCATTTCATTCCCTTCCTTTCCATTCCATTCCATTCCGTTCCATTCCATTCCATTCCATTCCATTCCATTCCATTCCATTCCATTCGGTTTGATTCCATTCCATTCCATTCCATTCCATTCCATTCCATTCCATTCGGATTTTTTCCTTTCCATTCCATTCCCTTCCATTCCATTCGGGTTGATTTCATTCCATTCCATTCCATTCCATTCCATTCCATTCCATTCGGGTTTATTCCATTTCATTCCATTCCATTCCATTCCATTCCATTCGAGTTGATTCCATCCCTTTCCATTCCATTCCATTCCATTGTATTCCATTCCATTCGGGTTGATTCCATTCCATTCCATTCCAATCCATTCCATTCTATTCCATTCAAATTGATTCCATTCCATTCCATTCCATTGCATTCCATTCCATTCGGGTTGATTCCATCCATTCCATTTCATTCCATTCCATTTCATTGCATTCCATCCGGGTTGACTCCATTCCATTCCATTCCATTCCATTGCATTCCATTACATTCGGGTTGATTCCATTCCATTCCATTCCATTCCATTCCATTCCATTCCATTGCATTCCATTCGGGTTGATTGCACTCCTTTCCATTCCATTCGACTCCATTCGGGTTTATTCCATACCATTCCATTCCATTCCATTCCATTCCATTCCATTCCGGTGGATTCCATTCCATTCAATTCCATTCCATTTCATTCCATTCAGGTTGATTCCATTCCATTCCATTCCATTCCATTCCATTCCATTCCATTCGGGGTGATTCCATTCCATTCCATTCGATTCCATTCCATTCTGGTTGATTCCATTCCATTCCATTAAATTCAATTCGGGTTGATTCCATTCCATTCCTTTCCATTCCATTCCATTCCATTCCTTTCCATTTCATTCCATTCCGGTTGATTCCATTCCTTTCCATTCCATTCTGGTTGAATCCATTCCATTCCATTCGATTCCATTCCATTGCACTCGATTTGATTCCACTTCATTCCATTCCATTCGGGTTGATTCCATTGCATTCCATTCCATTCCATTCCATTCGGATTGATTGCATTCCATTCCATTTCATTCCATTCCATTCCATTCCATTCCATTCGGGTTGATTCCATTCCATTCCATTCCATTCCATTCCATTCCATTCCATTCCATTCCATTCGTGTTGATTCCATTCCATTCCATTCCATTGAATTCGGGTTGATTCCATTCCATTCCAATCCATTCCATTCCATTCGAGTTGGTTCCACTCCATTCCATTCCATGCGGGTTGATTCCATTGCATTCCATTCCATTCCATTCCATTCGGATTGATTGCATTCCATTCCATTTCATTCCATTCCATTCCATTCCTTTCCATTCGGGTTGATTCCATTCCATTCCATTCCATTCGGGTTGATTCCATTCCATTCCATTCCATTGCATTGCATTTGAGTTGCTTCCATTCCATTTTATTCCATTCCATTCCATTCCATTCCATTACACTCCACTCAGGTTGATTCCATTCCATTACATTCCACTCCACTCCATTCCATTCCATTTCATTCCCCTCCACTCCATTCCATTCCATTCCATTCCACTCGGATTGATTCAATTCCACCCCATTCCATTCAATTACATTCCATTCCAATCCACTCCAATCGTGTTGATTCAATTCCATTCGATTCTATTCCATACCATTCCATCCCGTGCCATTCCATTCCATTCCATTCCATTCGAGTTGATTCCATTCCAATCAATTCCATTCGGGTTGAATCCATTCCATGTCATTCCATTGCATTCCATTCCATTCGGGTTGATTCCATTCCATTCCATTCCATTCGGTGTGATTAAATTCCCTTCCTTTTCATTCCCTTCCATTCCATTCCATTCCATTCCGTTCAATTCCATTCTATTCCATTCCATTCGGTTTGATTCCATTCCATTCCATTCCATTCCATTCCATTCGGGTTTTTTCCTTTCCATTCCATTCCCTTCCATTCCATTCGGGTTGATTTCATTCCATTCCATTCCATTCCATTCCATTCCATTCGGGTTTATTCCATTTCATTCCATTCCATTCCATTCCATTCCATTCGAGTTGATTCCATCCCTTTCCATTCCATTCCATTCCATTGTATTCCATTCCATTCGGGTTGATTCCATTCCATTCCATTCCAATCCATTCCATTCTATTCCATTCGAGTTGATTCCATTCCATTCCATTCCATTGCATTCCATTCCATTCGGGTTGATTCCATTCCATTCCATTTCATTCCATTCCATTCCATTGCATTCCATCCGGGTTGACTCCATTCCATTCCATTCCATTCCATTGCATTCCATTACATTCGGGTTGATTCCATTCCATTTCATTCCATTCCATTGCATTCCATTCGGGTTGATTCCATTTCTTTCCATTCCATTCGACTCCATTCGGGTTGATTCCATACCATTCCATTCCATTCCATTCCATTCCATTCCATTCCATTCCGGTGGATTCCATTCCATTCAATTCCATTCCATTTCATTCCATTCAGGTTGATTCCATTCCATTCCATTCCATTCCATTCCATTCCATTCGGGTTGATTCCATTCCATTCCATTCGATTCCATTCCATTCTGTTTGATTCCATTCCATTCCATTAAATTCCATTCGGGTTGATTCCATTCCATTCCTTTCCATTCCATTCCATTCCATTCCTTTCCATTTCATTCCATTCCGGTTGATTCCATTCCTTTCCATTCCATTCTGGTTGAATCCATTCCATTCCATTCGATTCCATTCCATTGCACTCGATTTGATTCCACTTCATTCCATTCCATTCGGGTTGATTCCATTGCATTCCATTCCATTCCATTCCATTCGGATTGATTGCATTCCATTCCATTTCATTCCATTCCATTCTATTCGGGTTGATTCCATTCCATTCCATTCCATCCCATTCCAATCCATTCCATTCGTGTTGATTCCATTCCATTCCATTCCATTGAATTCGGGTTGATTCCATTCCATTCCAATCCATTCCATTCCATTCGAGTTGGTTCCACTCCATTCTATTCTATGCGGGTTGATTCCATTGCATTCCATTCCATTCCATTCCATTCGGATTGATTGCATTCCATTCCATTTCATTCCATTCCATTCCATTCCATTCCATTCGGGTTGATTCCATTCTATTCCATTCCATTCCATTCCATTCCATTCCATTGCATTGCATTTGAGTGGCTTCCATTCCATTTTATTCCATTCCATTCCATTCCATTCCATTTCACTCCACTCAGGTTGATTCCATTCCATTACATTCCACTCCTCTCCATTCCATTCCATTTCATTCCCCTCCACTCCACTCCATTCCATTCCATTCCACTCGGATTGATTCAATTCCACCCCATTCCATTCAATTACATTCCATTCCAATCCACTCCAATCGTGTTGATTCAATTCCATTCGATTCTATTCCATACCATTCCATCCCGTGCCATTCCATTCCATTCCCTTCCATTCGAGTTGATTCCATTCCAATCAATTCCATTCGGGTTGAATCCATTCCATGTCATTCCATTGCATTCCATTCCATTCGGGTTGATTCCATTCCATTCCATTCCATTCCATTCCATTCGGTGTGATTAAATTCCCTTCCTTTTCATTCCCTTCCATTCCATTCCATTCCATTCCGTTCCATTCCATTCCATTCCATTCCATTCGGTTTGATTCCATTCCATTCCATTCCATTCCATTCCATTCGGGTTTTTTCCTTTCCATTCCATTCCCTTCCATTCCATTCGGGTTGATTTCATTCCATTCCATTCCATTCCATTCGGGTTTATTCCATTTCATTCCATTCCATTCCATTCCATTCCATTCCATTCGAGTTGATTCCATCCCTTTCCATTCCATTCCATTCCATTGTATTCCATTCCATTCGGGTTGATTCCATTCCATTCCATTCCAATCCATTCCATTCTATTCCATTCGAGTTGATTCCATTCCATTCCATTCCATTGCATTACATTCCATTCGGGTTGATTCCATTCCATTCCATTTCATTCCATTCCATTCCATTGCATTCCATCCGGGTTGACTCCATTCCATTCCATTCCATTCCATTGCATTCCATTACATTCTGGTTGATTCCATTCCATTCCATTCCATTCCATTCCATTGCATTCCATTCGGGTTGATTACATTTCTTTCCATTCCATTCGACTCCATTCGGGTTGATTCCACACCATTCCATTCCATTCCATTCCACTCCATTCCGGTGGATTCCATTCCATTCAATTCCATTCCATTTCATTCCATTCAGGTTGATTCCATTCCATTCCATTCCATTCCATTCGGGTTGATTCCATTCCATTCCATTCGATTCCATTCCATTCTGGTTGATTCCATTCCATTCCATTAAATTCCATTCGGGTTGATTCAATTCCATTGCTTTCCATTCCATTCCATTCCATTCCATTCCTTTCCATTTCATTCCATTCCGGTTGATTCCATTCCTTTCCATTCCATTCTGGTTGAATCCATTCCATTCCATTCGATTCCATTCCATTGCACTCGATTTGATTCCACTTCATTCCATTCCATTCGGGTTGATTCCATTGCATTCCATTCCATTCCATTCCATTCGGATTGATTGCATTCCATTCCATTTCATTCCATTCCATTCCATTCGGGTTGATTCCATTCCATTCCATTCCATTCCATTCCTTTCCAATCCATTCCATTCGTCTTGATTCCATTCCATTCCATTCCATTGAATTCGGGTTGATTCCATTCCATTCCAAACCATTCCATTCCATTCGAGTTGGTTCCACTCCATTCCATTCCATGTGGGTTGATTCCATTCCATTCCATTCCATTCCATTCCATTCCATTCCATTCCATTCCTTTCCATTCCAATCCATTCGGATGGATTCCATTCCATTCCATTCCATTCCATTCCATTCCATTCCATTCCAATCGGGTTGATTCCATTCCTTTCCATTCCATTCTGGTTGAATCCATTCCATTCCATTCGATTCCATTCCATTGCACTCGATTTGATTCCACTTCATTCCATTCCATCCGGGTTGATTCCATTGCATTCCATTCCATTCCATTCTATTCGGATTGATTGCATTCCATTCCATTTCATTCCATTCCATTCCATTCCATTCCATTCGGGTTGATTCCATTCCATTCCATTCCATTCCATTCCATTCCTTTCCAATCCATTCCATTCGTGTTGATTCCATTCCATTCCATTCCATTGAATTCGGGTTGATTCCATTCCATTCCAATCCATTCCATTCCATTCGAGTTGGTTCCACTCCATTCCATTCCATGCGGGTTGATTCCATTCCATTCCATTCCATTCCATTCCATTCCTTTCCTTTCCAATCCATTCGGATAGATTCCATTCCATTCCATTCCATTCCATTCCATTCCAATCGGGTTGATTCCATTCCTTTCCATTCCATTCCACTCCATGCCATTCCACTCGGTTTGATTCCATTCCATTCCATTCCATTCCATTCGGTGTGATTAAATTCCCTTCCATTTCATTCCCTTCCATTCCATTCCATTCCATTCCGTTCCATTCCATTCCATTCGGGTTAATTACTTTCCATTCCATTCCATTGCATTCATTCCATTCCATTCCATTCCATTCCATTCCATACCATTCCATTCCATTCGGGTTGGTTACTTTCCATTCCATTCCATTCCCCTCCATTCCTTTTCATTCGGGTTTATTCCATTCCATTCCATTCCATTCGAGTTGATTCCACTCCATTTCATTCCATGAGGGTTGATTCCATTCCCTTCCATTCCATTCCATTCCTTACCATTCCATTCCTTTCGTATAGATTCCATTCCATTCCATTCTATTCCATTCCATTCCATTCCATTCGGTTTGATTCCATTCCATTCCATTCCATTCAATTCCATTCCATTCGGGTTGATTCCATTCCTTTCCATTCCATTCCACTCCATTCCATTCCATTCGGCTTGATTCCATTCCCTTCCATTCCATTCCATTCCATTCCATTCCATTCCACTGCATTCGGGTTGATTCCATTCCATTCCTTTCCATTGCATTCCATTCCATTTGAGTTGATTCCATTCCGTTCCATTCCATTCGTGATGATTCGACTCCATTCCATTCCATTGCATTCCATTCCATTCGAGTTGATTCCATTCCATTCCATTGCATTCCATTCCATTCAATTGCATTGCATTTGAGTTGCTTCCATTCCATTTTATTCCATTCCATTCCATTTCATTACACTCCACTCAGGTTGATTCCATTCCATTACATTCCACTCCACTCCATTCCATTCCATTTCATTCCCCTCCACTCCATTCCGTTCCATTCCATTCCACTCGGATTGACTCAATTCCACCCCATTCCATTCAATTACATTCCATTCCAATCCACTCCAATCGTGTTGATTCAATTCCATTCGATTCTATTCCATACCATTCCATCCCGTGCCATTCCATTCCATTCCATTCCATTCGAGTTGATTCCATTCCAATCAATTCCATTCGGGTTGAATCCATTCCATGTCATTCCATTGCATTCCATTCCATTCGGGTTGATTCCATTCCATTCCATTCCATTCCATTCGGTGTGATTAAATTCCCTTCCATTTCATTCCCTTCCTTTCCATTCCATTCCATTCCGTTCCATTCCATTCCATTCCATTCCATTCCATTCCATTCCATTCCATTCGGTTTGATTCCATTCCATTCCATTCCATTCCATTCCATTCCATTCGGATTTTTTCCTTTCCATTCCATTCCCTTCCATTCCATTCGGGTTGATTTCATTCCATTCCATTCCATTCCATTCCATTCCATTCCATTCGGGTTTATTCCATTTCATTCCATTCCATTCCATTCCATTCCATTCGAGTTGATTCCATCCCTTTCCATTCCATTCCATTCCATTGTATTCCATTCCATTCGGGTTGATTCCATTCCATTCCATTCCAATCCATTCCATTCTATTCCATTCAAATTGATTCCATTCCATTCCATTCCATTGCATTCCATTCCATTCGGGTTGATTCCATCCATTCCATTTCATTCCATTCCATTTCATTGCATTCCATCCGGGTTGACTCCATTCCATTCCATTCCATTCCATTGCATTCCATTACATTCGGGTTGATTCCATTCCATTCCATTCCATTCCATTCCATTCCATTCCATTGCATTCCATTCGGGTTGATTGCATTCCTTTCCATTCCATTCGACTCCATTCGGGTTTATTCCATACCATTCCATTCCATTCCATTCCATTCCATTCCGGTGGATTCCATTCCATTCAATTCCATTCCATTTCATTCCATTCAGGTTGATTCCATTCCATTCCATTCCATTCCATTCCATTCCATTCGGGGTGATTCCATTCCATTCCATTCGATTCCATTCCATTCTGGTTGATTCCATTCCATTCCATTAAATTCAATTCGGGTTGATTCCATTCCATTCCTTTCCATTCCATTCCATTCCATTCCTTTCCATTTCATTCCATTCCGGTTGATTCCATTCCTTTCCATTCCATTCTGGTTGAATCCATTCCATTCCATTCGATTCCATTCCATTGCACTCGATTTGATTCCACTTCATTCCATTCCATTCGGGTTGATTCCATTGCATTCCATTCCATTCCATTCCATTCGGATTGATTGCATTCCATTCCATTTTATTCCATTCCATTCCATTCCATTCCATTCGGGTTGATTCCATTCCATTCCATTCCATTCCATTCCATTCCATTCCATTCCATTCCATTCGTGTTGATTCCATTCCATTCCATTCCATTGAATTCGGGTTGATTCCATTCCATTCCAATCCATTCCATTCCATTCGAGTTGGTTCCACTCCATTCCATTCCATGCGGGTTGATTCCATTGCATTCCATTCCATTCCATTCCATTCGGATTGATTGCATTCCATTCCATTTCATTCCATTCCATTCCATTCCTTTCCATTCGGGTTGATTCCATTCCATTCCATTCCATTCGGGTTGATTCCATTCCATTCCATTCCATTGCATTGCATTTGAGTTGCTTCCATTCCATTTTATTCCATTCCATTCCATTCCATTCCATTACACTCCACTCAGGTTGATTCCATTCCATTACATTCCACTCCACTCCATTCCATTCCATTTCATTCCCCTCCACTCCATTCCATTCCATTCCATTCCACTCGGATTGATTCAATTCCACCCCATTCCATTCAATTACATTCCATTCCAATCCACTCCAATCGTGTTGATTCAATTCCATTCGATTCTATTCCATACCATTCCATCCCGTGCCATTCCATTCCATTCCATTCCATTCGAGTTGATTCCATTCCAATCAATTCCATTCGGGTTGAATCCATTCCATGTCATTCCATTGCATTCCATTCCATTCGGGTTGATTCCATTCCATTCCATTCCATTCGGTGTGATTAAATTCCCTTCCTTTTCATTCCCTTCCATTCCATTCCATTCCATTCCGTTCAATTCCATTCCATTCCATTCCATTCGGTTTGATTCCATTCCATTCCATTCCATTCCATTCCATTCGGGTTTTTTCCTTTCCATTCCATTCCCTTCCATTCCATTCGGGTTGATTTCATTCCATTCCATTCCATTCCATTCCATTCCATTCGGGTTTATTCCATTTCATTCCATTCCATTCCATTCCATTCCATTCCATTCCATTCGAGTTGATTCCATCCCTTTCCATTCCATTCCATTCCATTGTATTCCATTCCATTCGGGTTGATTCCATTCCATTCCATTCCAATCCATTCCATTCTATTCCATTCGAGTTGATTCCATTCCATTCCATTCCATTGCATTCCATTCCATTCGGGTTGATTCCATTCCATTCCATTTCATTCCATTCCATTCCATTGCATTCCATCCGGGTTGACTCCATTCCATTCCATTCCATTCCATTGCATTCCATTACATTCGGGTTGATTCCATTCCATTCCATTCCATTCCATTGCATTCCATTCGGGTTGATTCCATTTCTTTCCATTCCATTCGACTCCATTCGGGTTGATTCCATACCATTCCATTCCATTCCATTCCATTCCATTCCATTCCATTCCGGTGGATTCCATTCCATTCAATTCCATTCCATTTCATTCCATTCAGGTTGATTCCATTCCATTCCATTCCATTCCATTCCATTTCATTCCATTCCATTCTATTCGGGTTGATTCCATTCCATTCCATTCCATCCCATTCCAATCCATTCCATTCGTGTTGATTCCATTCCATTCCATTCCATTGAATTCGGGTTGATTCCATTCCATTCCAATCCATTCCATTCCATTCGAGTTGGTTCCACTCCATTCTATTCTATGCGGGTTGATTCCATTGCATTCCATTCCATTCCATTCCATTCGGATTGATTGCATTCCATTCCATTTCATTCCATTCCATTCCATTCCATTCCATTCGGGTTGATTCCATTCTATTCCATTCCATTCCATTCCATTCCATTCCATTGCATTGCATTTGAGTGGCTTCCATTCCATTTTATTCCATTCCATTCCATTCCATTCCATTTCACTCCACTCAGGTTGATTCCATTCCATTACATTCCACTCCTCTCCATTCCATTCCATTTCATTCCCCTCCACTCCACTCCATTCCATTCCATTCCACTCGGATTGATTCAATTCCACCCCATTCCATTCAATTACATTCCATTCCAATCCACTCCAATCGTGTTGATTCAATTCCATTCGATTCTATTCCATACCATTCCATCCCGTGCCATTCCATTCCATTCCCTTCCATTCGAGTTGATTCCATTCCAATCAATTCCATTCGGGTTGAATCCATTCCATGTCATTCCATTGCATTCCATTCCATTCGGGTTGATTCCATTCCATTCCATTCCATTCCATTCCATTCGGTGTGATTAAATTCCCTTCCTTTTCATTCCCTTCCATTCCATTCCATTCCATTCCGTTCCATTCCATTCCATTCCATTCCATTCGGTTTGATTCCATTCCATTGCATTCCATTCCATTCCATTCGGGTTTTTTCCTTTCCATTCCATTCCCTTCCATTCCATTCGGGTTGATTTCATTCCATTCCATTCCATTCCATTCGGGTTTATTCCATTTCATTCCATTCCATTCCATTCCATTCCATTCCATTCGAGTTGATTCCATTCCATTCCATTCCATTGCATTACATTCCATTCGGGTTGATTCCATTCCATTCCATTTCATTCCATTCCATTCCATTGCATTCCATCCGGGTTGACTCCATTCCATTCCATTCCATTCCATTGCATTCCATTACATTCTGGTTGATTCCATTCCATTCCATTCCATTCCATTGCATTCCATTCGGGTTGATTACATTTCTTTCCATTCCATTCGACTCCATTCGGGTTGATTCCACACCATTCCATTCCATTCCATTCCACTCCATTCCGGTGGATTCCATTCCATTCAATTCCATTCCATTTCATTCCATTCAGGTTGATTCCATTCCATTCCATTCCATTCCATTCGGGTTGATTCCATTCCATTCCATTCGATTCCATTCCATTCTGGTTGATTCCATTCCATTCCATTAAATTCCATTCGGGTTGATTCAATTCCATTGCTTTCCATTCCATTCCATTCCATTCCATTCCTTTCCATTTCATTCCATTCCGGTTGATTCCATTCCTTTCCATTCCATTCTGGTTGAATCCATTCCATTCCATTCGATTCCATTCCATTGCACTCGATTTGATTCCACTTCATTCCATTCCATTCGGGTTGATTCCATTGCATTCCATTCCATTCCATTCCATTCGGATTGATTGCATTCCATTCCATTTCATTCCATTCCATTCCATTCGGGTTGATTCCATTCCATTCCATTCCATTCCATTCCTTTCCAATCCATTCCATTCGTGTTGATTCCATTCCATTCCATTCCATTGAATTCGGGTTGATTCCATTCCATTCCAAACCATTCCATTCCATTCGAGTTGGTTCCACTCCATTCCATTCCATGTGGGTTGATTCCATTCCATTCCATTCCATTCCATTCCATTCCATTCCATTCCTTTCCATTCCAATCCATTCGGATGGATTCCATTCCATTCCATTCCATTCCATTCCATTCCATTCCATTCCAATCGGGTTGATTCCATTCCTTTCCATTCCATTCCACTCCATGCCATTCCACTCGGTTTGATTCCATTCCATTCCATTCCATTCCATTCGGTGTGATTAAATTCCCTTCCATTTCATTCCCTTCCATTCCATTACATTCCATTCCGTTCCATTCCATTCCATTCGGGTTAATTACTTTCCATTCCATTCCATTGCATTCATTCCATTCCATTTCATTCCATTCCATTCCATTCCATTCCATTCCATTCCATTCGGGTTGGTTCCTTTCCATTCCATTCCATTCCCCTCCATTCCATTTCCTTCGGGTTTATTCCATTCCATTCCATTCCATTCGAGTTGATTCCACTCCATTTCATTCCATGAGGGTTGATTACATTCCCTTCCATTCCATTCCATTCCTTACCATTCCATTCCTTTCGTATAGATTCCATTCCATTCCATTCTATTCCATTCCATTCCATTCCATTCGGTTTGATTCCATTCCATTCCATTCCATTCAATTCCATTCCATTCGGGTTTATTCCATTCCTTTCCATTCCATTCCACTCCATTCCATTCCATTCGGTTTGATTCCATTCCCTTCCATTCCATTCCATTCCATTCCATTCCATTCTGGTTGATTCCATTCCATTCCATTCCATTCGATTCCATTCCATTCCATTCGGGTTGTTTCCATTCCATTCCATTCCATTCCACTCCATTCGGGTTCATTCCATTCCATTCCTTTCCATTGCATTCCATTCCATTTGAGTTGATTCCATTCCGTTCCATTCCATTCGTGATGATTCGATTCCATTCCATTCCATTGCATTCCATTCCATTCGAGTTGATTCCATTCCATTCCATTGCATTCCATTCCATTCCATTCCATTCCATTCGGGTTGATTCCATTCCATTCCATTCCATTGCATTGCATTTGAGTTGCTTCCATTCCATTTTATTCCATTCCATTCCATTCCATTACACTCCACTCAGGTTGATTCCATTCCATTACATTCCACTCCACTCCATTCCATTCCATTTCATTCCCCTCCACTCCATTCCATTCCATTCCATTCCACTCGGATTTATTCAATTCCACCCCATTCCGTTCAATTACATTCCATTCCAATCCACTCCAATCGTGTTGATTCAATTCCATTCGATTCTATTCCATACCATTCCATCCCGTGCCATTCCATTCCATTCCATTCCATTCGAGTTGATTCCATTCCAATCAATTCCATTCGGGTTGAATCCATTCCATGTCATTCCATTGCATTCCATTCCATTCGGGTTGATTCCATTCCATTCCATTCCATTCCATTCCATTCCATTCGGTGTGATTAAATTCCCTTCCATTTCATTCCCTTCCATTCCATTCCGTTCCATTCCGTTCCATTCCATTCCATTCCATTCCATTCCATTCCATTCGGTTTGATTCCATTCCATTCCATTCCATTCCCACGGATTTTTTCCTTTCCATTCCATTCCCTTCCATTCCATTCGGGTTGATTTCATTCCATTCCATTCCATTCCATTCCATTCCATTCGGGTTTATTCCATTTCATTCCATTCCATTCCATTCCATTCGAGTTGATTCCATCCCTTTCCATTCCATTCCATTCCATTGTATTCCATTCCATTCGGGTTGATTCCATTCCATTCCATTCCAATCCATTCCATTCTATTCCATTCAAGTTGATTCCATTCCATTCCATTCCATTGCATTCCATTCCATTCGGGTTGATTCCATCCATTCCATTTCATTCCATTCCATTGCATTGCATTCCATCCGGGTTGACTCCATTCCATTCCATTCCATTCCATTGCATTCCATTACATTCGGGTTGATTCCATTCCATTCCATTCCATTCCATTCCATTGCATTCCATTCGGGTTGATTCCATTCCTTTCCATTCCATTCGACTCCATTCGGGTTGATTCCAAACCATTCCATTCCATTCCATTCCATTCCATTCCATTCCGGTGGATTCCATTCCATTCAATTCCATTCCATTTCATTCCATTCAGGTTGATTCCATTCCATTCCATTCCATTCCATTCCATTCCATTCCATTCCATTCGGGGTGATTCCATTCCATTCCATTCGATTCCATTCCATTCTGGTTGATTGCATTCCATTCCATTAAATTCCATTCGGGTTGATTCCATTCCATTCCTTTCCATTCCATTCCATTCCATTCCTTTCCATTTCATTCCATTCCGGTTGATTCCATTCCTTTCCATTCCATTCTGGTTGATTCCATTCCATTCCATTCGATTCCATTCCATTTCACTCGATTTGATTCCACTTCATTCCATTCCATTCGGGTTGATTCCATTGCATTCCATTCCATTCCATTCCATTCGGATTGATTGCATTCCATTCCATTTCATTCCATTCCATTCCATTCCATTCCATTCGGGTTGATTCCATTCCATTCCATTCCATTCCATTCCAATCCATTCCATTCGTGTTGATTCCATTCCATTCCATTCCATTGAATTCGGGTTGATTCCATTCCATTCCAATCCATTCCATTCCATTCGAGTTGGTTCCACTCCATTCCATTCCATGCGGGTTGATTCCATTGCATTCCATTCCATTCCATTCCATTCGGATTGATTGCATTCCATTCCATTTCATTCCATTCCATTCCATTCCATTCCATTCGGGTTGATTCCATTCCATTCCATTCCATTCGGGTTGATTCCATTCCATTCCATTCCATTGCATTGCATTTGAGTTGCTTCCATTCCATTTTATTCCATTCCATTCCATTCCATTCCATTACACTCCACTCAGGTTGATTCCATTCCATTACATTCCACTCCACTCCATTCCATTCCATTTCATTCCCCTCCACTCCATTCCATTCCATTCCATTCCACTCGGATTGATTCAATACCACCCCATTCCATTCAATTACATTCCATTCCAATCCACTCCAATCGTGTTGATTCAATTCCATTCGATTCTATTCCATACCATTCCATCCCGTGCCATTCCATTCCATTCCATTCCATTCGAGTTGATTCCATTCCAATCAATTCCATTCGGGTTGAATCCATTCCATGTCATTCCATTGCATTCCATTCCATTCGTGTTGATTCCATTCCATTCCATTCCTTTCGGTGTGGTTAAATTCCCTTCCTTTTCATTCCCTTCCATTCCATTCCATTCCATTCCGTTCCATTCCATTCCATTCCATTCCATTCGGTTTGATTCCATTCCATTCCATTCCATTCCATTCGGGTTTTTTCCTTTCCATTCCATTCCCTTCCATTCCATTCGGGTTGATTTCATTCCATTCCATTCCATTCCATTCCATTCCATTCGGGTTTATTCCATTTCATTCCATTCCATTCCATTCCATTCCATTCCATTCCATTCGAGTTGATTCCATCCCTTTCCATTCCATTCCATTCCATTGTATTCCATTCCATTCGGGTTGATTCCATTCCATTCCATTCCAATCCATTCCATTCTATTCCATTCGAGTTGATTCCATTCCATTCCATTCCATTGCATTCCATTCCATTCGGGTTGATTCCATTCCATTCCATTTCATTCCATTCCATTCCATTGCATTCCATCCGGGTTGACTCCATTCCATTCCATTCCATTCCATTGCATTCCATTACATTCGGGTTGATTCCATTCCATTCCATTCCATTCCATTGCATTCCATTCGGGTTGATTCCATTCCTTTCCATTCCATTCGACTCCATTCGGCTTGATTCCATACCATTCCATTCCATTCCATTCCATTCCATTCCATTCCATTCCGGTGGATTCCATTCCATTCAATTCCATTCCATTTCATTCCATTCAGGTTGATTCCATTCCATTCCATTCCATTCCATTCCATTCCATTCCATTCCATTCGGGTTGATTCCATTCCATTCCATTCGATTCCATTCCATTCCATTAAATTCCATTCGGGTTGATTCCATTCCATTCCTTTCCATTCCATTCCATTCCATTCCTTTCCATTTCATTCCATTCCGGTTGATTCCATTCCTTTCCATTCCATTCTGGTTGAATCCATTCCATTCCATTCAATTCCATTCCATTGCACTCGATTTGATTCCACTACATTCCATTCCATTCGGGTTGATTCCATTGCATTCCATTCCATTCCATTCCATTCGGATTGATTGCATTCCATTCCATTTCATTCCATTCCATTCCATTCCATTCTATTCGGGTTGATTCCATTGCATTCCATTCCATTCCAATCCATTCCATTCGTGTTGATTCCATTCCATTCCATTCCATTGAATTCGGGTTGATTCCATTGCATTCCAATCCATTCCATTCCATGCGAGTTGGTTCCACTCCATTCCATTCCATGCGGGTTGATTCCATTGCATTCCATTCCATTCCATTCCATTCGGATTGATTGCATTCCATTCCATTTCATTCCATTCCATTCCATTCCATTCCATTCGGGTTGATTCCATTCCATTCCATTCCATTCCATTCCATTCGGGTTGATTCCATTCCATTCCATTCCATTGCATTGCATTTGAGTTGCTTCCATTCCATTTTATTCCATTCCATTCCATTCCATTCCATTACACTCCACTCAGGTTGATTCCATTCAATTACATTCCACTCCACTCCATTCCATTCCAATTCATTCCCCTCCACTCCATTCCATTCCATTCCTTTCCACTCGGATTGATTCAATTCCACCCCATTCCATTCAATTACATTCCATTCCAATCCACTCCAATCGTGTTGATTCAACTCCATTCGATTCTATTCCATACCATTCCATCCCGTGCCATTCCATTCCATTCCATTCCATTCGAGTTGATTCCATTCCAATCAATTCCATTTGGGTTGAATCCATTCCATGTCATTCCATTGCATTCCATTCCATTCGGGTTGATTCCATTCCATTCCATTCCATTCCATTCCATTCGGTGTGATTAAATTCCCTTCCTTTTCATTCCCTTCCATTCCATTCCATTCCATTCCGTTCAATTCCATTCCATTCCATTCCATTCGGTTTGATTCCATTCCATTCCATTCCATTCCATTCCATTCGGGTTTTTTCCTTTCCATTCCATTCAATTCCATTCCATTCGGGTTGATTTCATTCCATTCCATTCCATTCCATTTCATTCCATTCCATTCGGGTTTATTCCATTTCATTCCATTCCATTCCATTCCATTCCATTCCATTCCATTCCATTCGAGTTGATTCCATCCCTTTCCATTCCATTCCATTCCATTGTATTCCATTCCATTCGGGTTGATTCCATTCCATTCCATTCCAATCCATTCCATTCTATTCCATTCGATTTGATTCCATTCAACTCCATTCCATTGCATTCCATTCCATTCGGGTTGATTCCATTCCATTCCATTTCATTCCATTCCATTCCATTGCATTCCATCCGGGTTGACTCCATTCCATTCCATTCCATTCCATTGCATTCCATTACATTCGGGTTGATTCCATTCCATTCCATTCCATTGCATTCCATTCGGGTTGATTCCATTTCTTTCCATTCCATTTGACTCCATTCGGGATGATTGCATACCATTCCATTCCATTCCATTCCATTCCATTCCGGTGGATTCCATTGCATTCAATTCCATTACATTTCATTCCATTCAGGTTGATTCCATTCCATTCCATTCCATTCCATTCCATTCCATTCGGTTTGATTCCATTCCATTCCATTCGATTCCATTCCATTCTGGTTGATTCCGTTCCATTCCATTAAATTCCATTCGGGTTGCCTCCATTCCATTCCTTTCCATTCCATTCCATTCCATTCTTTCCATTTCATTCCATTCCGGTTGATTCCATTCCTTTCCATTCCATTCTGGTTGAATCCATTCCATTCCATTCGATTCCATTCCATTGCACTCGATTTGATTCCACTTCATTCCATTCCATTCGGGTTGATTCCATTGCATTCCATTCCATTCCATTCCATTCGGATTGATTGCATTCCATTCCATTTCATTCCATTCCATTCCATTCCATTCCATTCGGGTTGATTCCATTCCATTCCATTCCATTCCATTCCAATCCATTCCATTCGTGTTGATTCCATTCCATTCCATTCCATTGAATTCGGGTTGATTCCATTCCATTCCAATCCATTCCATTCCATTCGAGTTGGTTCCACTCCATTCCATTCCATGCGGGGTGATTCCATTCCATTCCATTCCATTCCATTCCATTCCATTCCTTTCCATTCCAATCCATTCGGATAGATTCCATTCCATTCCATTCCATTCCATTCCATTCCATTCCATTCGGGTTGATTCCATTCCTTTCCATTCCATTCCACTCCATGCCATTCCACTCGGTTTGATTCCATTCCATTCCATTCCATTCCATTCCATTCCATTCCATTCCATTCCATTCCGGTTTATTCCATTCGATTCCATTCCATTCGGGTTGATTCCATTCCATTCCATTCCATTCGGGTTTTTTCCTTTCCATTCCATTCCCTTCCATTCCGTTCGGGTTGATTCCATTCCATTCCATTCCATTCCATTCCATTCCATTCCATTCGGGTTTATTCCATTTCATTCCATTCCATTACATTCCGTTCCATTCGAGGTGATTACATCCCATTTCATTCCATTCCATTCCATTCCATTCCATTCCATTCGATTTGATTCCACTTCACTCCATTCCATTCGGGTTGATTCCAGTCCATTCAATTCCATTTGGATTGATTGCATTCCATTCCATTCCTTTTCATTCCATTCCATTCCGTTCCATTCCACTCCATTCGTGTTGATTCCATTCCATTCCATTCGATTCCATTCCATTCCATTAAATTCCATTCGGGTTGATTCCATTCCATTCCTTTCCATTCCATTCCATTCCTTTCCATTTCATTCCATTCCGGTTGATTCCATTCCTTTCCATTCCATTCTGGTTGAATCCATTCCATTCCATTCGATTCCATTCCATTGCACTCGATTTGATTCCACTTCATTCCATTCCATTCGGGTTGATTCCATTGCATTCCATTCCATTGGGATTGATTGCATTCCATTCCATTTCATTCCATTCCATTCCATTCCATTCTATTCGTGTTGATTCCATTCCATTCCATTCCATTCCATTCCAATCCATTCCATTCGTGTTGATTCCATTCCATTCCATTCCATTGAATTCGGGTTGATTCCATTCCATTCCAATCCATTCCATTCCATTCGAGTTGGTTCCACTCCATTCCATTCCATGCGGGTTGATTCCATTGCATTCCATTCCATTCCATTCCATTCGGATTGATTGCATTCCATTCCATTTCATTCCATTCCATTCCATTCCATTCCATTCGGGTTGATTCCATTCCATTCCATTCCATTCCATTCCATTCGGGTTAATTCTTTCCATTCCATTCCATTGCATTGCATTTGAGTTGCTTCCATTCCATTTTATTCCATTCCATACCATTCCATTCCATTACACTCCACTCAGGTTGATTCCATTCCATTACATTCCACTCCACTCCATTCCATTCCAATTCATTCCCCTCCACTCCATTCCATTCCATTCCATTCCACTCGGATTGATTCAATTCCACCCCATTCCATTCAATTACATTCCATTCCAATCCACTCCAATCGTGTTGATTCAACTCCATTCGATTCTATTCCATACCATTCCATCCCGTGCCATTCCATTCCATTCCATTCCATTCGAGTTGATTCCATTCCAATCAATTCCATTCGGGTTGAATCCATTCCATGTCATTCCATTGCATTCCATTCCATTCGGGTTGATTCCATTCCATTCCATTCCATTCCATTCCATTCGGTGTGATTAAATTCCCTTCCTTTTCATTCCCTTCCATTCCATTCCATTCCATTCCGTTCCATTCCATTCCATTCCATTCCATTCGGTTTGATTCCTTTCCATTACATTCCCTTCCATTCCATTCGGGTTGATTTCATTCCATTCCATTCCATTCCATTCCATTCGGGTTTATTCCATTTCATTCCATTCCATTCCATTCCATTCCATTCCATTCGAGTTGGTTCCATCCCTTTCCATTCCATTCCATTCCATTGTATTCCATTCCATTCGGGTTGATTCCATTCCATTCCATTCCAATCCATTCCATTCTATTGCATTCGAGTTGATTCCATTCCATTCCATTCCATTGCATTCCATTCCATTCGGGTTGATTCCATTCCATTCCATTTCATTCCATTCCATTCCATTGCATTCCATCCTGGTTGACTCCATTCCATTCCATTCCATTCCATTGCATTCCATTACATTCGGGTTGATTCCATTCCATTCCATTCCATTCCATTGCATTCCATTCGGGTTGATTCCATTTCTTTCCATTCCATTCGACTCCATTCGGGATGATTCCATACCATTCCATTCCATTCCATTCCATTCCATTCCGGTGGATTCCATTCCATTCAATTCCATTCCATTTCATTCCATTCAGGTTGATTCCATTCCATTCCATTCCATTCCATTCCATTCCATTCCATTCGGGTTGATTCCATTCCATTCCATTCGATTCCATTCCATTCTGGTTGATTCCGTTCCATTCCATTAAATTCCATTCGGGTTGATTCCATTCCATTCCTTTCCATTCCATTCCATTCCATTCCTTTCCATTTCATTCCATTCCGGTTGATTCCATTCCTTTCCATTCCATTCTGGTTGAATCCATTCCATTCCATTCGATTCCATTCCATTGCACTCGATTTGATTCCACTTCATTCCATTGCATTCGGGTTGATTCCATTGCATTCCATTCCATTCCATTCCATTCGGATTGATTGCATTCCATTCCATTTCATTCCATTCCATTCCATTCCATTCCATTCGGGTTGATTCCATTCCATTCCATTCCATTCCATTCCATTCCAATCCATTCCATTCGTGTTGATTCCATTCCATTCCATTCCATTGAATTCGGGTTGATTCCATTCCATTCCAATCCATTCCATTCCATTCGAGTTGGTTCCACTCCATTCCATTCCATGCGGGTTGAGTCCATTCCATTCCATTCCATTCCATTCCATTCCATTCCATTCCTTTCCATTCCAATCCATTCGGATAGATTCCATTCCATTCCATTCCATTCCATTCCATTCCATTCCATTCCATTCCAATCGGGTTGATTCCATTCCTTTCCATTCCATTCCACTCCATGCCATTCCACTCGGTTTGATTCCATTCCATTCCATTCCATTCCATTCCATTCCATTCGGGTTGATTCCATTCCATTCCATTCCATTCCATTCCATTCGGGTTTTTTCCTTTCCATTCCATTCCCTTCCATTCCGTTCGGGTTGATTCCATTCCATTCCATCCCATTCCATTCGGGTTTATTCCATTTCATTCCATTCCATTCCATTCCGTTCCATTCGAGGTGATTATATCCCATTTCATTCCATTCCATTCCATTCCATTCCATTCCATTCCATTTGATTCCACTTCACTCCATTCCATTCGGGTTGATTCCAGTCCATTCCATTCCATTTGGATTGATTGCATTCCATTCCATTCCGTTTCATTCCATTCCAATCCGTTCCATTCGACTCCATTCGGGTTGACTCCATTCCATTCCTTTCCATTGCATTCCATTCCATTTGAGTTGATTCCATTCCGTTCCATTCCATTCATGATGATTCGATTCCATTCCATTCCATTGCATTCCATTCCATTCGAGTTGATTCCATTCCATTCCATTGCATTCCATTCCATTCCATAAAATTCGGGTTGATTCCATTCCATTCCATTCCATTCCATTGCATTTGAGTTGCTTCCATTCCATTTTATTCCATTCCATTCCATTCCATTCCATTCCATTCCATTCCATTCCACTCAGGTTGATTCCATTCCATTCCATTCCACTCCACTCCATTCCATTCCATTTCATTCCCCTCCACCTCATTCCATTCCATTCCATTCCACTCGGATTGATTCAATTCCACCCCATTCCATTCAATTACATTCCATTCCAATCCACTCCAATCGGGTTGATTCAATTCCATTCGATTCTATTCCCTACCATTCCATCCCGTGCCGTTCCATTCCATTCCATTCGAGTTGATTCCATTCCAATCAATTCCATTCGGGTTGAATCCATTCCATGTCATTCCATTGCATTCCATTCCATTCGGGTTGATTCCATTCCATTCCATTCCATTCCATTCCATTCGGTGTGATTAAATTCCCTTCCATTTCATTCCCTTCCATTCCATTCCGTTCCATTCCGTTCCATTCCTTTCCATTCCATTCCATTCCATTCGGTTTGATTCCATTCCATTCCATCCCATTCCATTCCATTCCATTAGGGTTTTTTCCTTTCCATTCCATTCCCTTCCATTCCATTCGGGTTGATTTCATTCCATTCCATTCCATTCCATTCCATTCCATTCCATTCGGGTTTATTCCATTCCATTCCATTCCATTCCATTCCATTCCATTCCATTCGAGTTGATTCCATCCCTTTCCATTCCATTCCATTCCATTGTATTCCATTCCATTCGGGTTGATTCCATTCCATTCCATTCCAATCCATTCCATTCTATTCCATTCGAGTTGATTCCATTCCATTCCATTCCATTGCATTCCATTCCATTCGCGTTGATTCCATTCCATTCCATTTCATTCCATTCCAATCCATAGCATTCCATCCGGGTTGACTCCATTCCATTCCATTCCATTCCATTGCATTCCATTACATTCGGGTTGATTCCATTCCATTCCATTCCATTCCATTGCATTCCATTCGGGTTGATTCCATTTCTTTCCATTCCATTCGACTCCATTCGGGTTGATTCCATACCATTCCATTCCATTCCATTCCATTCCATTCCATTCCATTCCATTCCGGTGGATTCCATTCCATTCAATTCCATTCCATTTCATTCCATTCAGGTTGATTCCATTCCATTCCATTCCATTCCATTCCATTCCATTCCATTCGGGTTGATTCCATTCCATTCCATTCGATTCCATTCCATTCCATTAAATTCCATTCGGGTTGATTCCATTCCATTCCTTTCCATTCCATTCCATTCCATTCCTTTCCATTTCATTCCATTCCGGTTGATTCCATTCCTTTCCATTCCATTCTGGTTGAATCCATTCCATTCCATTCAATTCCATTCCATTGCACTCGATTTGATTCCACTTCATTCCATTCCATTCGGGTTGATTCCATTGCATTCCATTCCATTCCATTCCATTCGGATTGATTGCATTCCATTCCATTTCATTCCATTCCATTCCATTCCATTCTATTCGGGTTGATTCCATTCCATTCCATTCCATTCCAATCCATTCCATTCGTGTTGATTCCATTCCATTCCATTCCATTGAATTCGGGTTGATTCCATTCCATTCCAATCCATTCCATTCCATGCGAGTTGGTTCCACTCCATTCCATTCCATGCGGGTTGATTCCATTGCATTCCATTCCATTCCATTCCATTCGGATTGATTGCATTCCATTCCATTTCATTCCATTCCATTCCATTCCATTCCATTCGGGTTGATTCCATTCCATTCCATTCCATTCCATTCCATTCGGGTTGATTCCATTCCATTCCATTCCATTGCATTGCATTTGAGTTGCTTCCATTCCATTTTATTCCATTCCATTCCATTCCATTCCATTACACTCCACTCAGGTTGATTCCATTCCATTACATTCCACTCCACTCCATTCCATTCCAATTCATTCCCCTCCACTCCATTCCATTCCATTCCTTTCCACTCGGATTGATTCAATTCCACCCCATTGCATTCAATTACATTCCATTCCAATCCACTCCAATCGTGTTGATTCAACTCCATTCGATTCTATTCCATACCATTCCATCCCGTGCCATTCCATTCCATTCCATTCCATTCGAGTTGATTCCATTCCAATCAATTCCATTCGGGTTGAATCCATTCCATGTCATTCCATTGCATTCCATTCCATTCGGGTTGATTCCATTCCATTCCATTCCATTCCATTCCATTCCATTCCATTCCATTCGGTGTGATTAAATTCCCTTCCTTTTCATTCCCTTCCATTCCATTCCATTCCATTCCATTCCATTCCATTCCATTCCATTCGGTTTGATTCCACTCCATTCCATTCCATTCCATTCCATTCCATTCCATTCGGGTTTTTTTCTTTCCATTCCATTCCCTTCCATTCCATTCGGGTTGATTTCATTCCATTCCATTCCATTCCATTCCATTCCATTCCATTCCATTCCATTCGGGTTTATTCCATTTCATTCCATTCCATTCCATTCCATTCCATTCCATTCCATTCGAGTTGATTCCATCCCTTTCCATTCCATTCCATTCCATTGTATTCCATTCCATTCGGGTTGATTCCATTCCATTCCATTCCAATCCATTCCATTCTATTCCATTCGAGTTGATTCCTTTCACTCCATTCCATTGCATTCCATTCCATTCGGGTTGATTCCATTCCATTCCATTTCATTCCATTCCATTCCAATCCATTCCATTCCATTCCATTCCTTTCCATTCCAATCCATTCGGATAGATTCCATTCCATTCCATTCCATTCCATTCCATTCCATTCCAATCGGGTTGATTCCATTCCTTTCCATTCTATTCCACTCCATGCCATTCCACTCGGTTTGATTCCATTCCATTCCATTCCATTCCATTCCATTCCATTCCATTCCGGTTTATTCCATTCGATTCCATTCCATTCGGGTTGATTCCATTCCATTCCATTCCATTCCATTCCATTCGGGTTTTTTCCTTTCCATTCCATTCCCTTCCATTCCGTTCGGGTTGATTCCATTCCATTCCATTCCATTCCATTCCATTCCATTCGGGTTTATTCCATTTCATTCCATTCCATTCCATTCCGTTCCATTCGAGGTGATTACATCCCATTTCATTCCATTCCATTCCATTCCATTCCATTCCATTCCATTCGATTTGATTCCACTTCACTCCATTCCATTCGGGTTGATTCCAGTCCATTCAATTCCATTTGGATTGATTGCATTCCATTCCATTCCTTTTCATTCCATTCCATTCCGTTCCATTCCACTCCATTCGTGTTGATTCCATTCCATTCCATTCGATTCCATTCCATTCCATTAAATTCCATTCGGGTTGATTCCATTCCATTCCTTTCCATTCCATTCCATTCCATTCCTTTCCATTTCTTTCCATTCCGGTTGATTCCATTCCTTTCCATTCCATTCTGGTTGAATCCATTCCATTCCATTCGATTCCATTCCATTGCACTCGATTTGATTCCACTTCATTCCATTCCATTCGGGTTGATTCCATTGCATTCCATTCCATTCCATTATATTCGGATTGATTGCATTCCATTCAATTTCATTCCATTCCATTCCATTCCATTCTATTCGGGTTGATTCCATTCCATTCCATTCCATTCCATTCCAATCCATTCCATTCGTGTTGATTCCATTCCATTCCATTCCATTGAATTCGGGTTGATTCCATTCCATTCCAATCCATTCCATTCCATTCGAGTTGGTTCCACTCCATTCCATTCCATGCGGGTTGATTCCATTGCATTCCATTCCATTCCATTCCATTCGGATTGATTGCATTCCATTCCATTTCATTCCATTCCATTCCATTCCATTCCATTCGGGTTGATTCCATTCCATTCCATTCCATTCCATTCCATTCGGGTTGATTCCATTCCATTCCATTCCATTGCATTGCATTTGAGTTGCTTCCATTCCATTTTATTACATTCCATACCATTCCATTCCATTACACTCCACTCAGGTTGATTCCATTCCATTACATTCCACTCCACTCCATTCCATTCCAATTCATTCCCCTCCACTCCATTCCATTCCATTCCATTCCACTCGGATTGATTCAATTCCACCCCATTCCATTCAATTACATTCCATTCCAATCCACTCCAATCGTGTTGATTCAACTCCATTCGATTCTATTCCATACCATTCCATCCCGTGCCATTCCATTCCATTCCATTCGAGTTGATTCCATTGCAATCAATTCCATTCGGGTTGAATCCATTCCATTCCATTCCATTCCATTCCATTCCATTCCATTCGGTGTGATTAAATTCCCTTCCTTTTCATTCCCTTCCATTCCATTCCATTCCATTCCGTTCCATACCATTCCATTCCATTCCATTCGGTTTGATTCCTTTCCATTACATTCCCTTCCATTCCATTCGGGTTGATTTCATTCCATTCCATTCCATTCCATTCCATTCCATTCCATTCGGGTTTATTCCATTTCATTCCATTCCATTCCATTCCATTCCATTCCATTCCATTCCATTCGAGTTGATTCCATCCCTTTCCATTCCATTCCATTCCATTGTATTCCATTCCATTCGGGTTGATTCCATTCCATCCATTCCAATCTATTCCATTCTATTCCATTCGAGTTGATTCCATTCCATTCCATTCCATTGCATTCCATTCCATTCGGGTTGATTCCATTCCATTCCATTTCATTCCATTCCATTCCATTGCATTCCATCCGGGTTGACTCCATTCCATTCCATTCCATTCCATTGCATTCCATTACATTCGGGTTGATTCCATTCCATTCCATTCCATTCCATTGCATTCCATTCGGGTTGATTCCATTTCTTTCCATTCCATTCGACTCCATTCGGGATGATTCCATACCATTCCATTCCATTCCATTCCATTCCATTCCGGTGGATTCCATTCCATTCAATTCCATTCCATTTCATTCCATTCAGGTTGATTCCATTCCATTCCATTCCATTCCATTCCATTCCATTCCATTCGGGTTGATTCCATTCCATTCCATTCGATTCCATTCCATTCTGGTTGATTCCGTTCCATTCCATTAAATTCCATTCGGGTTGATTCCATTCCATTCCTTTCCATTCCATTCCATTCCATTCCTTTCCATTTCATTCCATTCCGGTTGATTCCATTCCTTTCCATTCCATTCTGGTTGAATCCATTCCATTCCATTCGATTCCATTCCATTGCACTCGATTTGATTCCACTTCATTCCATTGCATTCGGGTTGATTCCATTGCATTCCATTCCATTCCATTCCATTCGGATTGATTGCATTCCATTCCATTTCATTCCATTCCATTCCATTCCATTCCATTCGGGTTGATTCCATTCCATTCCATTCCATTCCATTCCATTCCAATCCATTCCATTCGTGTTGATTCCATTCCATTCCATTCCATTGAATTCGGGTTGATTCCATTCCATTCCAATCCATTCCATTCCATTCGAGTTGGTTCCACTCCATTCCATTCCATGCGGGTTGAGTCCATTCCATTCCATTCCATTCCATTCCATTCCATTCCATTCCTTTCCATTCCAATCCATTCGGATAGATTCCATTCCATTCCATTCCATTCCATTCCATTCCATTCCATTCCATTCCAATCGGGTTGATTCCATTCCTTTCCATTCCATTCCACTCCATGCCATTCCACTCGGTTTGATTCCATTCCATTCCATTCCATTCCATTCCATTCCATTCGGGTTGATTCCATTCCATTCCATTCCATTCCATTCCATTCGGGTTTTTTCCTTTCCATTCCATTCCCTTCCATTCCGTTCGGGTTGATTCCATTCCATTCCATCCCATTCCATTCGGGTTTATTCCATTTCATTCCATTCCATTCCATTCCGTTCCATTCGAGGTGATTATATCCCATTTCATTCCATTCCATTCCATTCCATTCCATTCCATTCCATTTGATTCCACTTCACTCCATTCCATTCGGGTTGATTCCAGTCCATTCCATTCCATTTGGATTGATTGCATTCCATTCCATTCCGTTTCATTCCATTCCAATCCGTTCCATTCGACTCCATTCGGGTTGACTCCATTCCATTCCTTTCCATTGCATTCCATTCCATTTGAGTTGATTCCATTCCGTTCCATTCCATTCATGATGATTCGATTCCATTCCATTCCATTGCATTCCATTCCATTCGAGTTGATTCCATTCCATTCCATTGCATTCCATTCCATTCCATAAAATTCGGGTTGATTCCATTCCATTCCATTCCATTCCATTGCATTTGAGTTGCTTCCATTCCATTTTATTCCATTCCATTCCATTCCATTCCATTCCATTCCATTCCATTCCACTCAGGTTGATTCCATTCCATTCCATTCCACTCCACTCCATTCCATTCCATTTCATTCCCCTCCACCTCATTCCATTCCATTCCATTCCACTCGGATTGATTCAATTCCACCCCATTCCATTCAATTACATTCCATTCCAATCCACTCCAATCGGGTTGATTCAATTCCATTCGATTCTATTCCCTACCATTCCATCCCGTGCCGTTCCATTCCATTCCATTCGAGTTTATTCCATTCCAATCAATTCCATTCGGGTTGAATCCATTCCATGTCATTCCATTGCATTCCATTCCATTCGGGTTGATTCCATTCCATTCCATTCCATTCCATTCCATTCGGTGTGATTAAATTCCCTTCCATTTCATTCCCTTCCATTCCATTCCGTTCCATTCCGTTCCATTCCTTTCCATTCCATTCCATTCCATTCGGTTTGATTCCATTCCATTCCATCCCATTCCATTCCATTCCATTAGGGTTTTTTCCTTTCCATTCCATTCCCTTCCATTCCATTCGGGTTGATTTCATTCCATTCCATTCCATTCCATTCCATTCCATTCCATTCGGGTTTATTCCATTCCATTCCATTCCATTCCATTCCATTCCATTCCATTCGAGTTGATTCCATCCCTTTCCATTCCATTCCATTCCATTGTATTCCATTCCATTCGGGTTGATTCCATTCCATTCCATTCCAATCCATTCCATTCTATTCCATTCGAGTTGATTCCATTCCATTCCATTCCATTGCATTCCATTCCATTCGCGTTGATTCCATTCCATTCCATTTCATTCCATTCCAATCCATAGCATTCCATCCGGGTTGACTCCATTCCATTCCATTCCATTCCATTGCATTCCATTACATTCGGGTTGATTCCATTCCATTCCATTCCATTCCATTGCATTCCATTCGGGTTGATTCCATTTCTTTCCATTCCATTCGACTCCATTCGGGTTGATTCCATACCATTCCATTCCATTCCATTCCATTCCATTCCATTCCATTCCGGTGGATTCCATTCCATTCAATTCCATTCCATTTCATTCCATTCAGGTTGATTCCATTCCATTCCATTCCATTCCATTCCATTCCATTCCATTCGGGTTGATTCCATTCCATTCCATTCGATTCCATTCCATTCCATTAAATTCCATTCGGGTTGATTCCATTCCATTCCTTTCCATTCCATTCCATTCCATTCCTTTCCATTTCATTCCATTCCGGTTGATTCCATTCCTTTCCATTCCATTCTGGTTGAATCCATTCCATTCCATTCAATTCCATTCCATTGCACTCGATTTGATTCCACTTCATTCCATTCCATTCGGGTTGATTCCATTGCATTCCATTCCATTCCATTCCATTCGGATTGATTGCATTCCATTCCATTTCATTCCATTCCATTCCATTCCATTCTATTCGGGTTGATTCCATTCCATTCCATTCCATTCCAATCCATTCCATTCGTGTTGATTCCATTCCATTCCATTCCATTGAATTCGGGTTGATTCCATTCCATTCCAATCCATTCCATTCCATGCGAGTTGGTTCCACTCCATTCCATTCCATGCGGGTTGATTCCATTGCATTCCATTCCATTCCATTCCATTCGGATTGATTGCATTCCATTCCATTTCATTCCATTCCATTCCATTCCATTCCATTCGGGTTGATTCCATTCCATTCCATTCCATTCCATTCCATTCGGGTTGATTCCATTCCATTCCATTCCATTGCATTGCATTTGAGTTGCTTCCATTCCATTTTATTCCATTCCATTCCATTCCATTCCATTACACTCCACTCAGGTTGATTCCATTCCATTACATTCCACTCCACTCCATTCCATTCCAATTCATTCCCCTCCACTCCATTCCATTCCATTCCTTTCCACTCGGATTGATTCAATTCCACCCCATTGCATTCAATTACATTCCATTCCAATCCACTCCAATCGTGTTGATTCAACTCCATTCGATTCTATTCCATACCATTCCATCCCGTGCCATTCCATTCCATTCCATTCCATTCGAGTTGATTCCATTCCAATCAATTCCATTCGGGTTGAATCCATTCCATGTCATTCCATTGCATTCCATTCCATTCGGGTTGATTCCATTCCATTCCATTCCATTCCATTCCATTCCATTCCATTCCATTCGGTGTGATTAAATTCCCTTCCTTTTCATTCCCTTCCATTCCATTCCATTCCATTCCATTCCATTCCATTCCATTCCATTCGGTTTGATTCCACTCCATTCCATTCCATTCCATTCCATTCCATTCCATTCGGGTTTTTTTCTTTCCATTCCATTCCCTTCCATTCCATTCGGGTTGATTTCATTCCATTCCATTCCATTCCATTCCATTCCATTCCATTCCATTCCATTCGGGTTTATTCCATTTCATTCCATTCCATTCCATTCCATTCCATTCCATTCCATTCCATTCGAGTTGATTCCATCCCTTTCCATTCCATTCCATTCCATTGTATTCCATTCCATTCGGGTTGATTCCATTCCATTCCATTCCAATCCATTCCATTCTATTCCATTCGAGTTGATTCCTTTCACTCCATTCCATTGCATTCCATTCCATTCGGGTTGATTCCATTCCATTCCATTTCATTCCATTCCATTCCAATCCATTCCATTCCATTCCATTCCTTTCCATTCCAATCCATTCGGATAGATTCCATTCCATTCCATTCCATTCCATTCCATTCCATTCCAATCGGGTTGATTCCATTCCTTTCCATTCTATTCCACTCCATGCCATTCCACTCGGTTTGATTCCATTCCATTCCATTCCATTCCATTCCATTCCATTCCATTCCGGTTTATTCCATTCGATTCCATTCCATTCGGGTTGATTCCATTCCATTCCATTCCATTCCATTCCATTCGGGTTTTTTCCTTTCCATTCCATTCCCTTCCATTCCGTTCGGGTTGATTCCATTCCATTCCATTCCATTCCATTCCATTCCATTCGGGTTTATTCCATTTCATTCCATTCCATTCCATTCCGTTCCATTCGAGGTGATTACATCCCATTTCATTCCATTCCATTCCATTCCATTCCATTCCATTCCATTCGATTTGATTCCACTTCACTCCATTCCATTCGGGTTGATTCCAGTCCATTCAATTCCATTTGGATTGATTGCATTCCATTCCATTCCTTTTCATTCCATTCCATTCCGTTCCATTCCACTCCATTCGTGTTGATTCCATTCCATTCCATTCGATTCCATTCCATTCCATTAAATTCCATTCGGGTTGATTCCATTCCATTCCTTTCCATTCCATTCCATTCCATTCCTTTCCATTTCTTTCCATTCCGGTTGATTCCATTCCTTTCCATTCCATTCTGGTTGAATCCATTCCATTCCATTCGATTCCATTCCATTGCACTCGATTTGATTCCACTTCATTCCATTCCATTCGGGTTGATTCCATTGCATTCCATTCCATTCCATTATATTCGGATTGATTGCATTCCATTCAATTTCATTCCATTCCATTCCATTCCATTCTATTCGGGTTGATTCCATTCCATTCCATTCCATTCCATTCCAATCCATTCCATTCGTGTTGATTCCATTCCATTCCATTCCATTGAATTCGGGTTGATTCCATTCCATTCCAATCCATTCCATTCCATTCGAGTTGGTTCCACTCCATTCCATTCCATGCGGGTTGATTCCATTGCATTCCATTCCATTCCATTCCATTCGGATTGATTGCATTCCATTCCATTTCATTCCATTCCATTCCATTCCATTCCATTCGGGTTGATTCCATTCCATTCCATTCCATTCCATTCCATTCGGGTTGATTCCATTCCATTCCATTCCATTGCATTGCATTTGAGTTGCTTCCATTCCATTTTATTACATTCCATACCATTCCATTCCATTACACTCCACTCAGGTTGATTCCATTCCATTACATTCCACTCCACTCCATTCCATTCCAATTCATTCCCCTCCACTCCATTCCATTCCATTCCATTCCACTCGGATTGATTCAATTCCACCCCATTCCATTCAATTACATTCCATTCCAATCCACTCCAATCGTGTTGATTCAACTCCATTCGATTCTATTCCATACCATTCCATCCCGTGCCATTCCATTCCATTCCATTCGAGTTGATTCCATTGCAATCAATTCCATTCGGGTTGAATCCATTCCATTCCATTCCATTCCATTCCATTCCATTCCATTCGGTGTGATTAAATTCCCTTCCTTTTCATTCCCTTCCATTCCATTCCATTCCATTCCGTTCCATACCATTCCATTCCATTCCATTCGGTTTGATTCCTTTCCATTACATTCCCTTCCATTCCATTCGGGTTGATTTCATTCCATTCCATTCCATTCCATTCCATTCCATTCCATTCGGGTTTATTCCATTTCATTCCATTCCATTCCATTCCATTCCATTCCATTCCATTCCATTCGAGTTGATTCCATCCCTTTCCATTCCATTCCATTCCATTGTATTCCATTCCATTCGGGTTGATTCCATTCCATCCATTCCAATCTATTCCATTCTATTCCATTCGAGTTGATTCCATTCCATTCCATTCCATTGCATTCCATTCCATTCGGGTTGATTCCATTCCATTCCATTTCATTCCATTCCATTCCATTGCATTCCATCCGGGTTGACTCCATTCCATTCCATTCCATTCCATTGCATTCCATTACATTCGGGTTGATTCTATTCCATTCCATTCCATTCCATTGCATTCCATTCGGGTTGATTACATTTCTTTCCATTCCATTCGATTCCATTCGGGTTGATTCCATACCATTCCATTCCATTCCATTCCATTGCATTCCATTCCATTCCGGTGGATTCCATTCCATTCAATTCCATTCCATTTCATTCCATTCAGGTTGATTCCATTCCATTCCATTCCATTCCATTCCATTCCATTCGGGTTGATTCCATTCCATTCCATTCGATTCCATTCCATTCTGGTTGATTCCATTCCATTCCATTAAGTTCCATTCGGGTTGATTCCATTCCATTCCTTTCCATTCCATTCCATTCCATTCCTTTCCATTTCATTCCATTCCGGTTGATTCCATTCCTTTCCATTCCATTCTGGTTGAATCCATTCCATTCCATTCGATTCCATTCCATTGCACTCGATTTGATTCCACTTCATTCCATTCCATTCGGGTTGATTCCATTGCATTCCATTCCATTCCATTCCATTCGGATTGATTGCATTCCATTCCATTTCATTCCATTCCATTCCATTCCATTCCATTCGGGTTGATTCCATTCCATTCCATTCCATTCCATTCCATTCCATTCCAATCCATTCCATTCGTGTTGATTCCATTCCATTCCATTCCATTGAATTCGGGTTGATTCCATTCCATTCCAATCCATTCCATTCCATTCGAGTTGGTTCCACTCCATTCCATTCCATGCGGGTTGATTCCATTCCATTCCATTCCATTCCATTCCATTCCATTCCATTCCTTTCCATTCCAATCCATTCGGATAGATTCCATTCCATTCCATTCCATTCCATTCCATTCCATTCCATTCCAATCGGGTTGATTCCATTCCTTTCCATTCCATTCCACTCCATGCCATTCCACTCGGTTTGATTCCATTCCATTCCATTCCATTCCATTCCATTCCGGTTTATTCCATTCCATTCCATTCCATTCGGGTTGATTCCATTCCATTCCATTCCATTCCATTCCATTCGGGTTTTTTCCTTTCCATTCCATTCCCTTCCATTCCGTTCGGGTTGATTCCATTCCATTCCATTCCATTCCATTCCATTCCATTCGGGTTTATTCCATTTCATTCCATTCCATTCCATTCCGTTCCATTCGAGGTGATTACATCCCATTTCATTCCATTCCATTCCATTCCATTCCATTCCATTCGATTTGATTCCACTTCACTCCATTCCATTCGGGTTGATTCCAGTCCATTCAATTCCATTTGGATTGATTGCATTCCATTCCATTCCTTTTCATTCCATTCCATTCCGTTCCATTCCACTCCATTCGTGTTGATTCCATTCCATTCCATTCGATTCCATTCCATTCCATTAAATTCCATTCGGGTTGATTCCATTCCATTCCTTTCCATTCCATTCCATTCCATTCCTTTCCATTTCATTCCATTCCGGTTGATTCCATTCCTTTCCATTCCATTCTGGTTGAATCCATTCCATTCCATTCGATTCCATTCCATTGCACTCGATTTGATTCCACTTCATTCCATTCCATTCGGGTTGATTCCATTTCATTCCATTCCATTCCATTCTATTCGGATTGATTGCATTCCATTCCATTTCATTCCATTCCATTCCATTCCATTCTATTCGGGTTGATTCCATTCCATTCCATTCCATTCCATTCCAATCCATTCCATTCGTGTTGATTCCATTCCATTCCATTCCATTGAATTCGGGTTGATTCCATTCCATTCCAATCCATTCCATTCCATTCGAGTTGGTTCCACTCCATTCCATTCCATGCGGGTTGATTCCATTGCATTCCATTCCATTCCATTCCATTCGGATTGATTGCATTCCATTCCATTTCATTCCATTCCATTCCATTCCATTCCATTCGGGTTGATTCCATTCCATTCCATTCCATTCCATTCCATTCGGGTTGATTCCATTCCATTCCATTCCATTGCATTGCATTTGAGTTGCTTCCATTCCATTTTATTACATTCCATACCATTCCATTCCATTACACTCCACTCAGGTTGATTCCATTCCATTACATTCCACTCCACTCCATTCCATTCCAGTTCATTCCCCTCCACTCCATTCCATTCCATTCCATTCCACTCGGATTGATTCAATTCCACCCCATTCCATTCAATTACATTCCATTCCAATCCACTCCAATCGTGTTGATTCAACTCCATTCGATTCTATTCCATACCATTCCATCCCGTGCCATTCCATTCCATTCCATTCCATTCGAGTTGATTCCATTGCAATCAATTCCATTCGGGTTGAATCCATTCCATTCCATTCCATTGCATTCCATTCCATTCGGGTTGATTCCATTCCATTCCATTCCATTCCATTCCATTCCATTCGGTGTGATTAAATTCCCTTCCTTTTCATTCCCTTCCATTCCATTCCATTCCATTCCGTTCCATTCCATTCCATTCCATTCCATTCGGTTTGATTCCTTTCCATTACATTCCCTTCCATTCCATTCGGGTTGATTTCATTCCATTCCATTCCATTCCATTCCATTCCATTCCATTCGGGTTTATTCCATTTCATTCCATTCCATTCCATTCCATTCCATTCCATTCGAGTTGATTCCATCCCTTTCCATTCCATTCCATTCCATTGTATTCCATTCCATTCGGGTTGATTCCATTCCATCCATTCCAATCTATTCCATTCTATTCCATTCGAGTTGATTCCATTCCATTCCATTCCATTGCATTCCATTCCATTCGGGTTGATTCCATTCCATTCCATTTCATTCCATTCCATTCCATTGCATTCCATCCGGGTTGACTCCATTCCATTCCATTCCATTCCATTGCATTCCATTACATTCGGGTTGATTCTATTCCATTCCATTCCATTCCATTGCATTCCATTCGGGTTGATTCCATTTCTTTCCATTCCATTCGACTCCATTCGGGTTGATTCCATACCATTCCATTCCATTCCATTCCATTGCATTCCATTCCATTCCGGTGGATTCCATTCCATTCAATTCCATTCCATTTCATTCCATTCAGGTTGATTCCATTCCATTCCATTCCATTCCATTCCATTCCATTCCATTCCATTCGGGTTGATTCCATTCCATTCCATTCGATTCCATTCCATTCTGGTTGATTCCATTCCATTCCATTAAGTTCCATTCGGGTTGATTCCATTCCATTCCTTTCCATTCCATTCCATTCCATTCCTTTCCATTTCATTCCATTCCGGTTGATTCCATTCCTTTCCATTCCATTCTGGTTGAATCCATTCCATTCCATTCGATTCCATTCCATTGCACTCGATTTGATTCCACTTCATTCCATTCCATTCGGGTTGATTCCATTGCATTCCATTCCATTCCATTCCATTCGGATTGATTGCATTCCATTCCATTTCATTCCATTCCATTCCATTCCATTCCATTCGGGTTGATTCCATTCCATTCCATTCCATTCCATTCCATTCCATTCCATTCCAATCCATTCCATTCGTGTTGATTCCATTCCATTCCATTCCATTGAATTCGGGTTGATTCCATTCCATTCCAATCCATTCCATTCCATTCGAGTTGGTTCCACTCCATTCCATTCCATGCGGGTTGATTCCATTCCATTCCATTCCATTCCATTCCATTCCATTCCATTCCTTTCCTTTCCAATCCATTCGGATAGATTCCATTCCATTCCATTCCATTCCATTCCATTCCATTCCATTCCAATCGGGTTGATTCCATTCCTTTCCATTCCATTCCACTCCATGCCATTCCACTCGGTTTGATTCCATTCCATTCCATTCCATTCCATTCCATTCCATTCCGGTTTATTCCATTCCATTCCATTCCATTCGGGTTGATTCCATTCCATTCCATTCCATTCCATTCCATTCGGGTTTTTTCCTTTCCATTCCATTCCCTTCCATTCCGTTCGGGTTGATTCCATTCCATTCCATTCCATTCCATTCCATTCCATTCGGGTTTATTCCATTTCATTCCATTCCATTCCATTCCGTTCCATTCGAGGTGATTACATCCCATTTCATTCCATTCCATTCCATTCCATTCCATTCCATTCGATTTGATTCCACTTCACTCCATTCCATTCGGGTTGATTCCAGTCCATTCAATTCCATTTGGATTGATTGCATTCCATTCCATTCCTTTTCATTCCATTCCATTCCGTTCCATTCCACTCCATTCGTGTTGATTCCATTCCATTCCATTCGATTCCATTCCATTCCATTAAATTCCATTCGGGTTGATTCCATTCCATTCCTTTCCATTCCATTCCATTCCATTCCTTTCCATTTCATTCCATTCCGGTTGATTCCATTCCTTTCCATTCCATTCTGGTTGAATCCATTCCATTCCATTCGATTCCATTCCATTGCACTCGATTTGATTCCACTTCATTCCATTCCATTCGGGTTGATTCCATTGCATTCCATTCCATTCCATTCTATTCGGATTGATTGCATTCCATTCCATTTCATTCCATTCCATTCCATTCCATTCTATTCGGGTTGATTCCATTCCATTCCATTCCATTCCATTCCAATCCATTCCATTCGTGTTGATTCCATTCCATTCCATTCCATTGAATTCGGGTTGATTCCATTCCATTCCAATCCATTCCATTCCATTCGAGTTGGTTCCACTCCATTCCATTCCATGCGGGTTGATTCCATTGCATTCCATTCCATTCCATTCCATTCGGATTGATTGCATTCCATTCCATTTCATTCCATTCCATTCCATTCCATTGCATTCGGGTTGATTCCATTCCATTCCATTCCATTCCATTCCATTCCATTCCATTCGGGTTGATTCCATTCCATTCCATTCCATTGCATTGCATTTGAGTTGCTTCCATTCCATTTTATTACATTCCATACCATTCCATTCCATTACACTCCACTCAGGTTGATTCCATTCCATTACATTCCACTCCACTCCATTCCATTCCAGTTCATTCCCCTCCACTCCATTCCATTCCATTCCATTCCACTCGGATTGATTCAATTCCACCCCATTCCATTCAATTACATTCCATTCCAATCCACTCCAATCGTGTTGATTCAACTCCATTCGATTCTATTCCATACCATTCCATCCCGTGCCATTCCATTCCATTCCATTCCATTCGAGTTGATTCCATTCCAATCAATTCCATTCGGGTTGAATCCATTCCATGTCATTCCATTGCATTCCATTCCATTCGGGTTGATTCCATTCCATTCCATTCCATTCCATTCCATTCGGTGTGATTAAATTCCCTTCCTTTTCATTCCCTTCCATTCCATTCCATTCCATTCCGTTCCATTCCATTCCATTCCATTCCATTCGGTTTGATTCCATTCCATTCCATTCCATTCCATTCCATTCGGGTTTTTTCCTTTCCATTCCATTCCCTTCCATTCCATTCGGGTTGATTTCATTCCATTCCATTCCATTCCATTCGGGTTTATTCCATTTCATTCCATTCCATTCCATTCCATTCCATTCCATTCGAGTTGATTCCATTCCATTCCATTCCATTGCATTACATTCCATTCGGGTTGATTCCATTCCATTCCATTTCATTCCATTCCATTCCATTGCATTCCATCCGGGTTGACTCCATTCCATTCCATTCCATTCCATTGCATTCCATTACATTCTGGTTGATTCCATTCCATTCCATTCCATTCCATTGCATTCCATTCGGGTTGATTACATTTCTTTCCATTCCATTCGACTCCATTCGGGTTGATTCCACACCATTCCATTCCATTCCATTCCACTCCATTCCGGTGGATTCCATTCCATTCAATTCCATTCCATTTCATTCCATTCAGGTTGATTCCATTCCATTCCATTCCATTCCATTCGGGTTGATTCCATTCCATTCCATTCGATTCCATTCCATTCTGGTTGATTCCATTCCATTCCATTAAATTCCATTCGGGTTGATTCAATTCCATTGCTTTCCATTCCATTCCATTCCATTCCATTCCTTTCCATTTCATTCCATTCCGGTTGATTCCATTCCTTTCCATTCCATTCTGGTTGAATCCATTCCATTCCATTCGATTCCATTCCATTGCACTCGATTTGATTCCACTTCATTCCATTCCATTCGGGTTGATTCCATTGCATTCCATTCCATTCCATTCCATTCGGATTGATTGCATTCCATTCCATTTCATTCCATTCCATTCCATTCGGGTTGATTCCATTCCATTCCATTCCATTCCATTCCTTTCCAATCCATTCCATTCGTGTTGATTCCATTCCATTCCATTCCATTGAATTCGGGTTGATTCCATTCCATTCCAAACCATTCCATTCCATTCGAGTTGGTTCCACTCCATTCCATTCCATGTGGGTTGATTCCATTCCATTCCATTCCATTCCATTCCATTCCATTCCATTCCTTTCCATTCCAATCCATTCGGATGGATTCCATTCCATTCCATTCCATTCCATTCCATTCCATTCCAATCGGGTTGATTCCATTCCTTTCCATTCCATTCCACTCCATGCCATTCCACTCGGTTTGATTCCATTCCATTCCATTCCATTCCATTCGGTGTGATTAAATTCCCTTCCATTTCATTCCCTTCCATTCCATTCCATTCCATTCCGTTCCATTCCATTCCATTCGGGTTAATTACTTTCCATTCCATTCCATTGCATTCATTCCATTCCATTTCATTCCATTCCATTCCATTCCATTCCATTCCATTCCATTCGGGTTGGTTCCTTTCCATTCCATTCCATTCCCCTCCATTCCATTTCCTTCGGGTTTATTCCATTCCATTCCATTCCATTCGAGTTGATTCCACTCCATTTCATTCCATGAGGGTTGATTACATTCCCTTCCATTCCATTCCATTCCTTACCATTCCATTCCTTTCGTATAGATTCCATTCCATTCCATTCTATTCCATTCCATTCCATTCCATTCGGTTTGATTCCATTCCATTCCATTCCATTCAATTCCATTCCATTCGGGTTTATTCCATTCCTTTCCATTCCATTCCACTCCATTCCATTCCATTCGGTTTGATTCCATTCCCTTCCATTCCATTCCATTCCATTCCATTCCATTCTGGTTGATTCCATTCCATTCCATTCCATTCGATTCCATTCCATTCCATTCGGGTTGTTTCCATTCCATTCCATTCCATTCCACTCCATTCGGGTTCATTCCATTCCATTCCTTTCCATTGCATTCCATTCCATTTGAGTTGATTCCATTCCGTTCCATTCCATTCGTGATGATTCGATTCCATTCCATTCCATTGCATTCCATTCCATTCGAGTTGATTCCATTCCATTCCATTGCATTCCATTCCATTCCATTCCATTCCATTCGGGTTGATTCCATTCCATTCCATTCCATTGCATTGCATTTGAGTTGCTTCCATTCCATTTTATTCCATTCCATTCCATTCCATTACACTCCACTCAGGTTGATTCCATTCCATTACATTCCACTCCACTCCATTCCATTCCATTTCATTCCCCTCCACTCCATTCCATTCCATTCCATTCCACTCGGATTTATTCAATTCCACCCCATTCCGTTCAATTACATTCCATTCCAATCCACTCCAATCGTGTTGATTCAATTCCATTCGATTCTATTCCATACCATTCCATCCCGTGCCATTCCATTCCATTCCATTCCATTCGAGTTGATTCCATTCCAATCAATTCCATTCGGGTTGAATCCATTCCATGTCATTCCATTGCATTCCATTCCATTCGGGTTGATTCCATTCCATTCCATTCCATTCCATTCCATTCGGTGTGATTAAATTCCCTTCCATTTCATTCCCTTCCATTCCATTCCGTTCCATTCCGTTCCATTCCATTCCATTCCATTCCATTCCATTCCATTCGGTTTGATTCCATTCCATTCCATTCCATTCCCACGGATTTTTTCCTTTCCATTCCATTCCCTTCCATTCCATTCGGGTTGATTTCATTCCATTCCATTCCATTCCATTCCATTCCATTCGGGTTTATTCCATTTCATTCCATTCCATTCCATTCCATTCGAGTTGATTCCATCCCTTTCCATTCCATTCCATTCCATTGTATTCCATTCCATTCGGGTTGATTCCATTCCATTCCATTCCAATCCATTCCATTCTATTCCATTCAAGTTGATTCCATTCCATTCCATTCCATTGCATTCCATTCCATTCGGGTTGATTCCATCCATTCCATTTCATTCCATTCCATTGCATTGCATTCCATCCGGGTTGACTCCATTCCATTCCATTCCATTCCATTGCATTCCATTACATTCGGGTTGATTCCATTCCATTCCATTCCATTCCATTCCATTGCATTCCATTCGGGTTGATTCCATTCCTTTCCATTCCATTCGACTCCATTCGGGTTGATTCCAAACCATTCCATTCCATTCCATTCCATTCCATTCCATTCCGGTGGATTCCATTCCATTCAATTCCATTCCATTTCATTCCATTCAGGTTGATTCCATTCCATTCCATTCCATTCCATTCCATTCCATTCCATTCCATTCGGGGTGATTCCATTCCATTCCATTCGATTCCATTCCATTCTGGTTGATTGCATTCCATTCCATTAAATTCCATTCGGGTTGATTCCATTCCATTCCTTTCCATTCCATTCCATTCCATTCCTTTCCATTTCATTCCATTCCGGTTGATTCCATTCCTTTCCATTCCATTCTGGTTGATTCCATTCCATTCCATTCGATTCCATTCCATTTCACTCGATTTGATTCCACTTCATTCCATTCCATTCGGGTTGATTCCATTGCATTCCATTCCATTCCATTCCATTCGGATTGATTGCATTCCATTCCATTTCATTCCATTCCATTCCATTCCATTCCATTCGGGTTGATTCCATTCCATTCCATTCCATTCCATTCCAATCCATTCCATTCGTGTTGATTCCATTCCATTCCATTCCATTGAATTCGGGTTGATTCCATTCCATTCCAATCCATTCCATTCCATTCGAGTTGGTTCCACTCCATTCCATTCCATGCGGGTTGATTCCATTGCATTCCATTCCATTCCATTCCATTCGGATTGATTGCATTCCATTCCATTTCATTCCATTCCATTCCATTCCATTCCATTCGGGTTGATTCCATTCCATTCCATTCCATTCGGGTTGATTCCATTCCATTCCATTCCATTGCATTGCATTTGAGTTGCTTCCATTCCATTTTATTCCATTCCATTCCATTCCATTCCATTACACTCCACTCAGGTTGATTCCATTCCATTACATTCCACTCCACTCCATTCCATTCCATTTCATTCCCCTCCACTCCATTCCATTCCATTCCATTCCACTCGGATTGATTCAATACCACCCCATTCCATTCAATTACATTCCATTCCAATCCACTCCAATCGTGTTGATTCAATTCCATTCGATTCTATTCCATACCATTCCATCCCGTGCCATTCCATTCCATTCCATTCCATTCGAGTTGATTCCATTCCAATCAATTCCATTCGGGTTGAATCCATTCCATGTCATTCCATTGCATTCCATTCCATTCGTGTTGATTCCATTCCATTCCATTCCTTTCGGTGTGGTTAAATTCCCTTCCTTTTCATTCCCTTCCATTCCATTCCATTCCATTCCGTTCCATTCCATTCCATTCCATTCCATTCGGTTTGATTCCATTCCATTCCATTCCATTCCATTCGGGTTTTTTCCTTTCCATTCCATTCCCTTCCATTCCATTCGGGTTGATTTCATTCCATTCCATTCCATTCCATTCCATTCCATTCGGGTTTATTCCATTTCATTCCATTCCATTCCATTCCATTCCATTCCATTCCATTCGAGTTGATTCCATCCCTTTCCATTCCATTCCATTCCATTGTATTCCATTCCATTCGGGTTGATTCCATTCCATTCCATTCCAATCCATTCCATTCTATTCCATTCGAGTTGATTCCATTCCATTCCATTCCATTGCATTCCATTCCATTCGGGTTGATTCCATTCCATTCCATTTCATTCCATTCCATTCCATTGCATTCCATCCGGGTTGACTCCATTCCATTCCATTCCATTCCATTGCATTCCATTACATTCGGGTTGATTCCATTCCATTCCATTCCATTCCATTGCATTCCATTCGGGTTGATTCCATTCCTTTCCATTCCATTCGACTCCATTCGGCTTGATTCCATACCATTCCATTCCATTCCATTCCATTCCATTCCATTCCATTCCGGTGGATTCCATTCCATTCAATTCCATTCCATTTCATTCCATTCAGGTTGATTCCATTCCATTCCATTCCATTCCATTCCATTCCATTCCATTCGGGTTGATTCCATTCCATTCCATTCGATTCCATTCCATTCCATTAAATTCCATTCGGGTTGATTCCATTCCATTCCTTTCCATTCCATTCCATTCCATTCCTTTCCATTTCATTCCATTCCGGTTGATTCCATTCCTTTCCATTCCATTCTGGTTGAATCCATTCCATTCCATTCAATTCCATTCCATTGCACTCGATTTGATTCCACTACATTCCATTCCATTCGGGTTGATTCCATTGCATTCCATTCCATTCCATTCCATTCGGATTGATTGCATTCCATTCCATTTCATTCCATTCCATTCCATTCCATTCTATTCGGGTTGATTCCATTGCATTCCATTCCATTCCAATCCATTCCATTCGTGTTGATTCCATTCCATTCCATTCCATTGAATTCGGGTTGATTCCATTGCATTCCAATCCATTCCATTCCATGCGAGTTGGTTCCACTCCATTCCATTCCATGCGGGTTGATTCCATTGCATTCCATTCCATTCCATTCCATTCGGATTGATTGCATTCCATTCCATTTCATTCCATTCCATTCCATTCCATTCCATTCGGGTTGATTCCATTCCATTCCATTCCATTCCATTCCATTCGGGTTGATTCCATTCCATTCCATTCCATTGCATTGCATTTGAGTTGCTTCCATTCCATTTTATTCCATTCCATTCCATTCCATTCCATTACACTCCACTCAGGTTGATTCCATTCAATTACATTCCACTCCACTCCATTCCATTCCAATTCATTCCCCTCCACTCCATTCCATTCCATTCCTTTCCACTCGGATTGATTCAATTCCACCCCATTCCATTCAATTACATTCCATTCCAATCCACTCCAATCGTGTTGATTCAACTCCATTCGATTCTATTCCATACCATTCCATCCCGTGCCATTCCATTCCATTCCATTCCATTCGAGTTGATTCCATTCCAATCAATTCCATTTGGGTTGAATCCATTCCATGTCATTCCATTGCATTCCATTCCATTCGGGTTGATTCCATTCCATTCCATTCCATTCCATTCCATTCGGTGTGATTAAATTCCCTTCCTTTTCATTCCCTTCCATTCCATTCCATTCCATTCCGTTCAATTCCATTCCATTCCATTCCATTCGGTTTGATTCCATTCCATTCCATTCCATTCCATTCCATTCGGGTTTTTTCCTTTCCATTCCATTCAATTCCATTCCATTCGGGTTGATTTCATTCCATTCCATTCCATTCCATTTCATTCCATTCCATTCGGGTTTATTCCATTTCATTCCATTCCATTCCATTCCATTCCATTCCATTCCATTCCATTCGAGTTGATTCCATCCCTTTCCATTCCATTCCATTCCATTGTATTCCATTCCATTCGGGTTGATTCCATTCCATTCCATTCCAATCCATTCCATTCTATTCCATTCGATTTGATTCCATTCAACTCCATTCCATTGCATTCCATTCCATTCGGGTTGATTCCATTCCATTCCATTTCATTCCATTCCATTCCATTGCATTCCATCCGGGTTGACTCCATTCCATTCCATTCCATTCCATTGCATTCCATTACATTCGGGTTGATTCCATTCCATTCCATTCCATTGCATTCCATTCGGGTTGATTCCATTTCTTTCCATTCCATTTGACTCCATTCGGGATGATTGCATACCATTCCATTCCATTCCATTCCATTCCATTCCGGTGGATTCCATTGCATTCAATTCCATTACATTTCATTCCATTCAGGTTGATTCCATTCCATTCCATTCCATTCCATTCCATTCCATTCGGTTTGATTCCATTCCATTCCATTCGATTCCATTCCATTCTGGTTGATTCCGTTCCATTCCATTAAATTCCATTCGGGTTGCCTCCATTCCATTCCTTTCCATTCCATTCCATTCCATTCTTTCCATTTCATTCCATTCCGGTTGATTCCATTCCTTTCCATTCCATTCTGGTTGAATCCATTCCATTCCATTCGATTCCATTCCATTGCACTCGATTTGATTCCACTTCATTCCATTCCATTCGGGTTGATTCCATTGCATTCCATTCCATTCCATTCCATTCGGATTGATTGCATTCCATTCCATTTCATTCCATTCCATTCCATTCCATTCCATTCGGGTTGATTCCATTCCATTCCATTCCATTCCATTCCAATCCATTCCATTCGTGTTGATTCCATTCCATTCCATTCCATTGAATTCGGGTTGATTCCATTCCATTCCAATCCATTCCATTCCATTCGAGTTGGTTCCACTCCATTCCATTCCATGCGGGGTGATTCCATTCCATTCCATTCCATTCCATTCCATTCCATTCCTTTCCATTCCAATCCATTCGGATAGATTCCATTCCATTCCATTCCATTCCATTCCATTCCATTCCATTCGGGTTGATTCCATTCCTTTCCATTCCATTCCACTCCATGCCATTCCACTCGGTTTGATTCCATTCCATTCCATTCCATTCCATTCCATTCCATTCCATTCCATTCCATTCCGGTTTATTCCATTCGATTCCATTCCATTCGGGTTGATTCCATTCCATTCCATTCCATTCGGGTTTTTTCCTTTCCATTCCATTCCCTTCCATTCCGTTCGGGTTGATTCCATTCCATTCCATTCCATTCCATTCCATTCCATTCCATTCCATTCGGGTTTATTCCATTTCATTCCATTCCATTACATTCCGTTCCATTCGAGGTGATTACATCCCATTTCATTCCATTCCATTCCATTCCATTCCATTCCATTCGATTTGATTCCACTTCACTCCATTCCATTCGGGTTGATTCCAGTCCATTCAATTCCATTTGGATTGATTGCATTCCATTCCATTCCTTTTCATTCCATTCCATTCCGTTCCATTCCACTCCATTCGTGTTGATTCCATTCCATTCCATTCGATTCCATTCCATTCCATTAAATTCCATTCGGGTTGATTCCATTCCATTCCTTTCCATTCCATTCCATTCCTTTCCATTTCATTCCATTCCGGTTGATTCCATTCCTTTCCATTCCATTCTGGTTGAATCCATTCCATTCCATTCGATTCCATTCCATTGCACTCGATTTGATTCCACTTCATTCCATTCCATTCGGGTTGATTCCATTGCATTCCATTCCATTGGGATTGATTGCATTCCATTCCATTTCATTCCATTCCATTCCATTCCATTCTATTCGTGTTGATTCCATTCCATTCCATTCCATTCCATTCCAATCCATTCCATTCGTGTTGATTCCATTCCATTCCATTCCATTGAATTCGGGTTGATTCCATTCCATTCCAATCCATTCCATTCCATTCGAGTTGGTTCCACTCCATTCCATTCCATGCGGGTTGATTCCATTGCATTCCATTCCATTCCATTCCATTCGGATTGATTGCATTCCATTCCATTTCATTCCATTCCATTCCATTCCATTCCATTCGGGTTGATTCCATTCCATTCCATTCCATTCCATTCCATTCGGGTTAATTCTTTCCATTCCATTCCATTGCATTGCATTTGAGTTGCTTCCATTCCATTTTATTCCATTCCATACCATTCCATTCCATTACACTCCACTCAGGTTGATTCCATTCCATTACATTCCACTCCACTCCATTCCATTCCAATTCATTCCCCTCCACTCCATTCCATTCCATTCCATTCCACTCGGATTGATTCAATTCCACCCCATTCCATTCAATTACATTCCATTCCAATCCACTCCAATCGTGTTGATTCAACTCCATTCGATTCTATTCCATACCATTCCATCCCGTGCCATTCCATTCCATTCCATTCCATTCGAGTTGATTCCATTCCAATCAATTCCATTCGGGTTGAATCCATTCCATGTCATTCCATTGCATTCCATTCCATTCGGGTTGATTCCATTCCATTCCATTCCATTCCATTCCATTCGGTGTGATTAAATTCCCTTCCTTTTCATTCCCTTCCATTCCATTCCATTCCATTCCGTTCCATTCCATTCCATTCCATTCCATTCGGTTTGATTCCTTTCCATTACATTCCCTTCCATTCCATTCGGGTTGATTTCATTCCATTCCATTCCATTCCATTCCATTCGGGTTTATTCCATTTCATTCCATTCCATTCCATTCCATTCCATTCCATTCGAGTTGGTTCCATCCCTTTCCATTCCATTCCATTCCATTGTATTCCATTCCATTCGGGTTGATTCCATTCCATTCCATTCCAATCCATTCCATTCTATTGCATTCGAGTTGATTCCATTCCATTCCATTCCATTGCATTCCATTCCATTCGGGTTGATTCCATTCCATTCCATTTCATTCCATTCCATTCCATTGCATTCCATCCTGGTTGACTCCATTCCATTCCATTCCATTCCATTGCATTCCATTACATTCGGGTTGATTCCATTCCATTCCATTCCATTCCATTGCATTCCATTCGGGTTGATTCCATTTCTTTCCATTCCATTCGACTCCATTCGGGATGATTCCATACCATTCCATTCCATTCCATTCCATTCCATTCCGGTGGATTCCATTCCATTCAATTCCATTCCATTTCATTCCATTCAGGTTGATTCCATTCCATTCCATTCCATTCCATTCCATTCCATTCCATTCGGGTTGATTCCATTCCATTCCATTCGATTCCATTCCATTCTGGTTGATTCCGTTCCATTCCATTAAATTCCATTCGGGTTGATTCCATTCCATTCCTTTCCATTCCATTCCATTCCATTCCTTTCCATTTCATTCCATTCCGGTTGATTCCATTCCTTTCCATTCCATTCTGGTTGAATCCATTCCATTCCATTCGATTCCATTCCATTGCACTCGATTTGATTCCACTTCATTCCATTGCATTCGGGTTGATTCCATTGCATTCCATTCCATTCCATTCCATTCGGATTGATTGCATTCCATTCCATTTCATTCCATTCCATTCCATTCCATTCCATTCGGGTTGATTCCATTCCATTCCATTCCATTCCATTCCATTCCAATCCATTCCATTCGTGTTGATTCCATTCCATTCCATTCCATTGAATTCGGGTTGATTCCATTCCATTCCAATCCATTCCATTCCATTCGAGTTGGTTCCACTCCATTCCATTCCATGCGGGTTGAGTCCATTCCATTCCATTCCATTCCATTCCATTCCATTCCATTCCATTCCTTTCCATTCCAATCCATTCGGATAGATTCCATTCCATTCCATTCCATTCCATTCCATTCCATTCCATTCCATTCCAATCGGGTTGATTCCATTCCTTTCCATTCCATTCCACTCCATGCCATTCCACTCGGTTTGATTCCATTCCATTCCATTCCATTCCATTCCATTCCATTCGGGTTGATTCCATTCCATTCCATTCCATTCCATTCCATTCGGGTTTTTTCCTTTCCATTCCATTCCCTTCCATTCCGTTCGGGTTGATTCCATTCCATTCCATCCCATTCCATTCGGGTTTATTCCATTTCATTCCATTCCATTCCATTCCGTTCCATTCGAGGTGATTATATCCCATTTCATTCCATTCCATTCCATTCCATTCCATTCCATTCCATTTGATTCCACTTCACTCCATTCCATTCGGGTTGATTCCAGTCCATTCCATTCCATTTGGATTGATTGCATTCCATTCCATTCCGTTTCATTCCATTCCAATCCGTTCCATTCGACTCCATTCGGGTTGACTCCATTCCATTCCTTTCCATTGCATTCCATTCCATTTGAGTTGATTCCATTCCGTTCCATTCCATTCATGATGATTCGATTCCATTCCATTCCATTGCATTCCATTCCATTCGAGTTGATTCCATTCCATTCCATTGCATTCCATTCCATTCCATAAAATTCGGGTTGATTCCATTCCATTCCATTCCATTCCATTGCATTTGAGTTGCTTCCATTCCATTTTATTCCATTCCATTCCATTCCATTCCATTCCATTCCATTCCATTCCACTCAGGTTGATTCCATTCCATTCCATTCCACTCCACTCCATTCCATTCCATTTCATTCCCCTCCACCTCATTCCATTCCATTCCATTCCACTCGGATTGATTCAATTCCACCCCATTCCATTCAATTACATTCCATTCCAATCCACTCCAATCGGGTTGATTCAATTCCATTCGATTCTATTCCCTACCATTCCATCCCGTGCCGTTCCATTCCATTCCATTCGAGTTGATTCCATTCCAATCAATTCCATTCGGGTTGAATCCATTCCATGTCATTCCATTGCATTCCATTCCATTCGGGTTGATTCCATTCCATTCCATTCCATTCCATTCCATTCGGTGTGATTAAATTCCCTTCCATTTCATTCCCTTCCATTCCATTCCGTTCCATTCCGTTCCATTCCTTTCCATTCCATTCCATTCCATTCGGTTTGATTCCATTCCATTCCATCCCATTCCATTCCATTCCATTAGGGTTTTTTCCTTTCCATTCCATTCCCTTCCATTCCATTCGGGTTGATTTCATTCCATTCCATTCCATTCCATTCCATTCCATTCCATTCGGGTTTATTCCATTCCATTCCATTCCATTCCATTCCATTCCATTCCATTCGAGTTGATTCCATCCCTTTCCATTCCATTCCATTCCATTGTATTCCATTCCATTCGGGTTGATTCCATTCCATTCCATTCCAATCCATTCCATTCTATTCCATTCGAGTTGATTCCATTCCATTCCATTCCATTGCATTCCATTCCATTCGCGTTGATTCCATTCCATTCCATTTCATTCCATTCCAATCCATAGCATTCCATCCGGGTTGACTCCATTCCATTCCATTCCATTCCATTGCATTCCATTACATTCGGGTTGATTCCATTCCATTCCATTCCATTCCATTGCATTCCATTCGGGTTGATTCCATTTCTTTCCATTCCATTCGACTCCATTCGGGTTGATTCCATACCATTCCATTCCATTCCATTCCATTCCATTCCATTCCATTCCGGTGGATTCCATTCCATTCAATTCCATTCCATTTCATTCCATTCAGGTTGATTCCATTCCATTCCATTCCATTCCATTCCATTCCATTCCATTCGGGTTGATTCCATTCCATTCCATTCGATTCCATTCCATTCCATTAAATTCCATTCGGGTTGATTCCATTCCATTCCTTTCCATTCCATTCCATTCCATTCCTTTCCATTTCATTCCATTCCGGTTGATTCCATTCCTTTCCATTCCATTCTGGTTGAATCCATTCCATTCCATTCAATTCCATTCCATTGCACTCGATTTGATTCCACTTCATTCCATTCCATTCGGGTTGATTCCATTGCATTCCATTCCATTCCATTCCATTCGGATTGATTGCATTCCATTCCATTTCATTCCATTCCATTCCATTCCATTCTATTCGGGTTGATTCCATTCCATTCCATTCCATTCCAATCCATTCCATTCGTGTTGATTCCATTCCATTCCATTCCATTGAATTCGGGTTGATTCCATTCCATTCCAATCCATTCCATTCCATGCGAGTTGGTTCCACTCCATTCCATTCCATGCGGGTTGATTCCATTGCATTCCATTCCATTCCATTCCATTCGGATTGATTGCATTCCATTCCATTTCATTCCATTCCATTCCATTCCATTCCATTCGGGTTGATTCCATTCCATTCCATTCCATTCCATTCCATTCGGGTTGATTCCATTCCATTCCATTCCATTGCATTGCATTTGAGTTGCTTCCATTCCATTTTATTCCATTCCATTCCATTCCATTCCATTACACTCCACTCAGGTTGATTCCATTCCATTACATTCCACTCCACTCCATTCCATTCCAATTCATTCCCCTCCACTCCATTCCATTCCATTCCTTTCCACTCGGATTGATTCAATTCCACCCCATTGCATTCAATTACATTCCATTCCAATCCACTCCAATCGTGTTGATTCAACTCCATTCGATTCTATTCCATACCATTCCATCCCGTGCCATTCCATTCCATTCCATTCCATTCGAGTTGATTCCATTCCAATCAATTCCATTCGGGTTGAATCCATTCCATGTCATTCCATTGCATTCCATTCCATTCGGGTTGATTCCATTCCATTCCATTCCATTCCATTCCATTCCATTCCATTCGGTGTGATTAAATTCCCTTCCTTTTCATTCCCTTCCATTCCATTCCATTCCATTCCATTCCATTCCATTCCATTCCATTCGGTTTGATTCCACTCCATTCCATTCCATTCCATTCCATTCCATTCCATTCGGGTTTTTTTCTTTCCATTCCATTCCCTTCCATTCCATTCGGGTTGATTTCATTCCATTCCATTCCATTCCATTCCATTCCATTCCATTCGGGTTTATTCCATTTCATTCCATTCCATTCCATTCCATTCCATTCCATTCCATTCGAGTTGATTCCATCCCTTTCCATTCCATTCCATTCCATTGTATTCCATTCCATTCGGGTTGATTCCATTCCATTCCATTCCAATCCATTCCATTCTATTCCATTCGAGTTGATTCCTTTCACTCCATTCCATTGCATTCCATTCCATTCGGGTTGATTCCATTCCATTCCATTTCATTCCATTCCATTCCAATCCATTCCATTCCATTCCATTCCTTTCCATTCCAATCCATTCGGATAGATTCCATTCCATTCCATTCCATTCCATTCCATTCCATTCCAATCGGGTTGATTCCATTCCTTTCCATTCTATTCCACTCCATGCCATTCCACTCGGTTTGATTCCATTCCATTCCATTCCATTCCATTCCATTCCATTCCATTCCGGTTTATTCCATTCGATTCCATTCCATTCGGGTTGATTCCATTCCATTCCATTCCATTCCATTCCATTCGGGTTTTTTCCTTTCCATTCCATTCCCTTCCATTCCGTTCGGGTTGATTCCATTCCATTCCATTCCATTCCATTCCATTCCATTCGGGTTTATTCCATTTCATTCCATTCCATTCCATTCCGTTCCATTCGAGGTGATTACATCCCATTTCATTCCATTCCATTCCATTCCATTCCATTCCATTCCATTCGATTTGATTCCACTTCACTCCATTCCATTCGGGTTGATTCCAGTCCATTCAATTCCATTTGGATTGATTGCATTCCATTCCATTCCTTTTCATTCCATTCCATTCCGTTCCATTCCACTCCATTCGTGTTGATTCCATTCCATTCCATTCGATTCCATTCCATTCCATTAAATTCCATTCGGGTTGATTCCATTCCATTCCTTTCCATTCCATTCCATTCCATTCCTTTCCATTTCTTTCCATTCCGGTTGATTCCATTCCTTTCCATTCCATTCTGGTTGAATCCATTCCATTCCATTCGATTCCATTCCATTGCACTCGATTTGATTCCACTTCATTCCATTCCATTCGGGTTGATTCCATTGCATTCCATTCCATTCCATTATATTCGGATTGATTGCATTCCATTCAATTTCATTCCATTCCATTCCATTCCATTCTATTCGGGTTGATTCCATTCCATTCCATTCCATTCCATTCCAATCCATTCCATTCGTGTTGATTCCATTCCATTCCATTCCATTGAATTCGGGTTGATTCCATTCCATTCCAATCCATTCCATTCCATTCGAGTTGGTTCCACTCCATTCCATTCCATGCGGGTTGATTCCATTGCATTCCATTCCATTCCATTCCATTCGGATTGATTGCATTCCATTCCATTTCATTCCATTCCATTCCATTCCATTCCATTCGGGTTGATTCCATTCCATTCCATTCCATTCCATTCCATTCGGGTTGATTCCATTCCATTCCATTCCATTGCATTGCATTTGAGTTGCTTCCATTCCATTTTATTACATTCCATACCATTCCATTCCATTACACTCCACTCAGGTTGATTCCATTCCATTACATTCCACTCCACTCCATTCCATTCCAATTCATTCCCCTCCACTCCATTCCATTCCATTCCATTCCACTCGGATTGATTCAATTCCACCCCATTCCATTCAATTACATTCCATTCCAATCCACTCCAATCGTGTTGATTCAACTCCATTCGATTCTATTCCATACCATTCCATCCCGTGCCATTCCATTCCATTCCATTCGAGTTGATTCCATTGCAATCAATTCCATTCGGGTTGAATCCATTCCATTCCATTCCATTCCATTCCATTCCATTCCATTCGGTGTGATTAAATTCCCTTCCTTTTCATTCCCTTCCATTCCATTCCATTCCATTCCGTTCCATACCATTCCATTCCATTCCATTCGGTTTGATTCCTTTCCATTACATTCCCTTCCATTCCATTCGGGTTGATTTCATTCCATTCCATTCCATTCCATTCCATTCCATTCCATTCGGGTTTATTCCATTTCATTCCATTCCATTCCATTCCATTCCATTCCATTCCATTCCATTCGAGTTGATTCCATCCCTTTCCATTCCATTCCATTCCATTGTATTCCATTCCATTCGGGTTGATTCCATTCCATCCATTCCAATCTATTCCATTCTATTCCATTCGAGTTGATTCCATTCCATTCCATTCCATTGCATTCCATTCCATTCGGGTTGATTCCATTCCATTCCATTTCATTCCATTCCATTCCATTGCATTCCATCCGGGTTGACTCCATTCCATTCCATTCCATTCCATTGCATTCCATTACATTCGGGTTGATTCCATTCCATTCCATTCCATTCCATTGCATTCCATTCGGGTTGATTCCATTTCTTTCCATTCCATTCGACTCCATTCGGGATGATTCCATACCATTCCATTCCATTCCATTCCATTCCATTCCGGTGGATTCCATTCCATTCAATTCCATTCCATTTCATTCCATTCAGGTTGATTCCATTCCATTCCATTCCATTCCATTCCATTCCATTCCATTCGGGTTGATTCCATTCCATTCCATTCGATTCCATTCCATTCTGGTTGATTCCGTTCCATTCCATTAAATTCCATTCGGGTTGATTCCATTCCATTCCTTTCCATTCCATTCCATTCCATTCCTTTCCATTTCATTCCATTCCGGTTGATTCCATTCCTTTCCATTCCATTCTGGTTGAATCCATTCCATTCCATTCGATTCCATTCCATTGCACTCGATTTGATTCCACTTCATTCCATTGCATTCGGGTTGATTCCATTGCATTCCATTCCATTCCATTCCATTCGGATTGATTGCATTCCATTCCATTTCATTCCATTCCATTCCATTCCATTCCATTCGGGTTGATTCCATTCCATTCCATTCCATTCCATTCCATTCCAATCCATTCCATTCGTGTTGATTCCATTCCATTCCATTCCATTGAATTCGGGTTGATTCCATTCCATTCCAATCCATTCCATTCCATTCGAGTTGGTTCCACTCCATTCCATTCCATGCGGGTTGAGTCCATTCCATTCCATTCCATTCCATTCCATTCCATTCCATTCCTTTCCATTCCAATCCATTCGGATAGATTCCATTCCATTCCATTCCATTCCATTCCATTCCATTCCATTCCATTCCAATCGGGTTGATTCCATTCCTTTCCATTCCATTCCACTCCATGCCATTCCACTCGGTTTGATTCCATTCCATTCCATTCCATTCCATTCCATTCCATTCGGGTTGATTCCATTCCATTCCATTCCATTCCATTCCATTCGGGTTTTTTCCTTTCCATTCCATTCCCTTCCATTCCGTTCGGGTTGATTCCATTCCATTCCATCCCATTCCATTCGGGTTTATTCCATTTCATTCCATTCCATTCCATTCCGTTCCATTCGAGGTGATTATATCCCATTTCATTCCATTCCATTCCATTCCATTCCATTCCATTCCATTTGATTCCACTTCACTCCATTCCATTCGGGTTGATTCCAGTCCATTCCATTCCATTTGGATTGATTGCATTCCATTCCATTCCGTTTCATTCCATTCCAATCCGTTCCATTCGACTCCATTCGGGTTGACTCCATTCCATTCCTTTCCATTGCATTCCATTCCATTTGAGTTGATTCCATTCCGTTCCATTCCATTCATGATGATTCGATTCCATTCCATTCCATTGCATTCCATTCCATTCGAGTTGATTCCATTCCATTCCATTGCATTCCATTCCATTCCATAAAATTCGGGTTGATTCCATTCCATTCCATTCCATTCCATTGCATTTGAGTTGCTTCCATTCCATTTTATTCCATTCCATTCCATTCCATTCCATTCCATTCCATTCCATTCCACTCAGGTTGATTCCATTCCATTCCATTCCACTCCACTCCATTCCATTCCATTTCATTCCCCTCCACCTCATTCCATTCCATTCCATTCCACTCGGATTGATTCAATTCCACCCCATTCCATTCAATTACATTCCATTCCAATCCACTCCAATCGGGTTGATTCAATTCCATTCGATTCTATTCCCTACCATTCCATCCCGTGCCGTTCCATTCCATTCCATTCGAGTTGATTCCATTCCAATCAATTCCATTCGGGTTGAATCCATTCCATGTCATTCCATTGCATTCCATTCCATTCGGGTTGATTCCATTCCATTCCATTCCATTCCATTCCATTCGGTGTGATTAAATTCCCTTCCATTTCATTCCCTTCCATTCCATTCCGTTCCATTCCGTTCCATTCCTTTCCATTCCATTCCATTCCATTCGGTTTGATTCCATTCCATTCCATCCCATTCCATTCCATTCCATTAGGGTTTTTTCCTTTCCATTCCATTCCCTTCCATTCCATTCGGGTTGATTTCATTCCATTCCATTCCATTCCATTCCATTCCATTCCATTCGGGTTTATTCCATTCCATTCCATTCCATTCCATTCCATTCCATTCCATTCGAGTTGATTCCATCCCTTTCCATTCCATTCCATTCCATTGTATTCCATTCCATTCGGGTTGATTCCATTCCATTCCATTCCAATCCATTCCATTCTATTCCATTCGAGTTGATTCCATTCCATTCCATTCCATTGCATTCCATTCCATTCGCGTTGATTCCATTCCATTCCATTTCATTCCATTCCAATCCATAGCATTCCATCCGGGTTGACTCCATTCCATTCCATTCCATTCCATTGCATTCCATTACATTCGGGTTGATTCCATTCCATTCCATTCCATTCCATTGCATTCCATTCGGGTTGATTCCATTTCTTTCCATTCCATTCGACTCCATTCGGGTTGATTCCATACCATTCCATTCCATTCCATTCCATTCCATTCCATTCCATTCCATTCCATTCCGGTGGATTCCATTCCATTCAATTCCATTCCATTTCATTCCATTCAGGTTGATTCCATTCCATTCCATTCCATTCCATTCCATTCCATTCCATTCGGGTTGATTCCATTCCATTCCATTCGATTCCATTCCATTCCATTAAATTCCATTCGGGTTGATTCCATTCCATTCCTTTCCATTCCATTCCATTCCATTCCTTTCCATTTCATTCCATTCCGGTTGATTCCATTCCTTTCCATTCCATTCTGGTTGAATCCATTCCATTCCATTCAATTCCATTCCATTGCACTCGATTTGATTCCACTTCATTCCATTCCATTCGGGTTGATTCCATTGCATTCCATTCCATTCCATTCCATTCGGATTGATTGCATTCCATTCCATTTCATTCCATTCCATTCCATTCCATTCTATTCGGGTTGATTCCATTCCATTCCATTCCATTCCAATCCATTCCATTCGTGTTGATTCCATTCCATTCCATTCCATTGAATTCGGGTTGATTCCATTCCATTCCAATCCATTCCATTCCATGCGAGTTGGTTCCACTCCATTCCATTCCATGCGGGTTGATTCCATTGCATTCCATTCCATTCCATTCCATTCGGATTGATTGCATTCCATTCCATTTCATTCCATTCCATTCCATTCCATTCCATTCGGGTTGATTCCATTCCATTCCATTCCATTCCATTCCATTCGGGTTGATTCCATTCCATTCCATTCCATTGCATTGCATTTGAGTTGCTTCCATTCCATTTTATTCCATTCCATTCCATTCCATTCCATTACACTCCACTCAGGTTGATTCCATTCCATTACATTCCACTCCACTCCATTCCATTCCAATTCATTCCCCTCCACTCCATTCCATTCCATTCCTTTCCACTCGGATTGATTCAATTCCACCCCATTGCATTCAATTACATTCCATTCCAATCCACTCCAATCGTGTTGATTCAACTCCATTCGATTCTATTCCATACCATTCCATCCCGTGCCATTCCATTCCATTCCATTCCATTCGAGTTGATTCCATTCCAATCAATTCCATTCGGGTTGAATCCATTCCATGTCATTCCATTGCATTCCATTCCATTCGGGTTGATTCCATTCCATTCCATTCCATTCCATTCCATTCCATTCCATTCGGTGTGATTAAATTCCCTTCCTTTTCATTCCCTTCCATTCCATTCCATTCCATTCCATTCCATTCCATTCCATTCCATTCGGTTTGATTCCACTCCATTCCATTCCATTCCATTCCATTCCATTCCATTCGGGTTTTTTTCTTTCCATTCCATTCCCTTCCATTCCATTCGGGTTGATTTCATTCCATTCCATTCCATTCCATTCCATTCCATTCCATTCCATTCCATTCGGGTTTATTCCATTTCATTCCATTCCATTCCATTCCATTCCATTCCATTCCATTCGAGTTGATTCCATCCCTTTCCATTCCATTCCATTCCATTGTATTCCATTCCATTCGGGTTGATTCCATTCCATTCCATTCCAATCCATTCCATTCTATTCCATTCGAGTTGATTCCTTTCACTCCATTCCATTGCATTCCATTCCATTCGGGTTGATTCCATTCCATTCCATTTCATTCCATTCCATTCCAATCCATTCCATTCCATTCCATTCCTTTCCATTCCAATCCATTCGGATAGATTCCATTCCATTCCATTCCATTCCATTCCATTCCATTCCAATCGGGTTGATTCCATTCCTTTCCATTCTATTCCACTCCATGCCATTCCACTCGGTTTGATTCCATTCCATTCCATTCCATTCCATTCCATTCCATTCCATTCCGGTTTATTCCATTCGATTCCATTCCATTCGGGTTGATTCCATTCCATTCCATTCCATTCCATTCCATTCGGGTTTTTTCCTTTCCATTCCATTCCCTTCCATTCCGTTCGGGTTGATTCCATTCCATTCCATTCCATTCCATTCCATTCCATTCGGGTTTATTCCATTTCATTCCATTCCATTCCATTCCGTTCCATTCGAGGTGATTACATCCCATTTCATTCCATTCCATTCCATTCCATTCCATTCCATTCCATTCGATTTGATTCCACTTCACTCCATTCCATTCGGGTTGATTCCAGTCCATTCAATTCCATTTGGATTGATTGCATTCCATTCCATTCCTTTTCATTCCATTCCATTCCGTTCCATTCCACTCCATTCGTGTTGATTCCATTCCATTCCATTCGATTCCATTCCATTCCATTAAATTCCATTCGGGTTGATTCCATTCCATTCCTTTCCATTCCATTCCATTCCATTCCTTTCCATTTCTTTCCATTCCGGTTGATTCCATTCCTTTCCATTCCATTCTGGTTGAATCCATTCCATTCCATTCGATTCCATTCCATTGCACTCGATTTGATTCCACTTCATTCCATTCCATTCGGGTTGATTCCATTGCATTCCATTCCATTCCATTATATTCGGATTGATTGCATTCCATTCAATTTCATTCCATTCCATTCCATTCCATTCTATTCGGGTTGATTCCATTCCATTCCATTCCATTCCATTCCAATCCATTCCATTCGTGTTGATTCCATTCCATTCCATTCCATTGAATTCGGGTTGATTCCATTCCATTCCAATCCATTCCATTCCATTCGAGTTGGTTCCACTCCATTCCATTCCATGCGGGTTGATTCCATTGCATTCCATTCCATTCCATTCCATTCGGATTGATTGCATTCCATTCCATTTCATTTCATTCCATTCCATTCCATTCCATTCCATTCGGGTTGATTCCATTCCATTCCATTCCATTCCATTCCATTCGGGTTGATTCCATTCCATTCCATTCCATTGCATTGCATTTGAGTTGCTTCCATTCCATTTTATTACATTCCATACCATTCCATTCCATTACACTCCACTCAGGTTGATTCCATTCCATTACATTCCACTCCACTCCATTCCATTCCAATTCATTCCCCTCCACTCCATTCCATTCCATTCCATTCCACTCGGATTGATTCAATTCCACCCCATTCCATTCAATTACATTCCATTCCAATCCACTCCAATCGTGTTGATTCAACTCCATTCGATTCTATTCCATACCATTCCATCCCGTGCCATTCCATTCCATTCCATTCGAGTTGATTCCATTGCAATCAATTCCATTCGGGTTGAATCCATTCCATTCCATTCCATTCCATTCCATTCCATTCCATTCGGTGTGATTAAATTCCCTTCCTTTTCATTCCCTTCCATTCCATTCCATTCCATTCCGTTCCATACCATTCCATTCCATTCCATTCGGTTTGATTCCTTTCCATTACATTCCCTTCCATTCCATTCGGGTTGATTTCATTCCATTCCATTCCATTCCATTCCATTCCATTCCATTCGGGTTTATTCCATTTCATTCCATTCCATTCCATTCCATTCCATTCCATTCCATTCCATTCGAGTTGATTCCATCCCTTTCCATTCCATTCCATTCCATTGTATTCCATTCCATTCGGGTTGATTCCATTCCATCCATTCCAATCTATTCCATTCTATTCCATTCGAGTTGATTCCATTCCATTCCATTCCATTGCATTCCATTCCATTCGGGTTGATTCCATTCCATTCCATTTCATTCCATTCCATTCCATTGCATTCCATCCGGGTTGACTCCATTCCATTCCATTCCATTCCATTGCATTCCATTACATTCGGGTTGATTCTATTCCATTCCATTCCATTCCATTGCATTCCATTCGGGTTGATTACATTTCTTTCCATTCCATTCGACTCCATTCGGGTTGATTCCATACCATTCCATTCCATTCCATTCCATTGCATTCCATTCCATTCCGGTGGATTCCATTCCATTCAATTCCATTCCATTTCATTCCATTCAGGTTGATTCCATTCCATTCCATTCCATTCCATTCCATTCCATTCGGGTTGATTCCATTCCATTCCATTCGATTCCATTCCATTCTGGTTGATTCCATTCCATTCCATTAAGTTCCATTCGGGTTGATTCCATTCCATTCCTTTCCATTCCATTCCATTCCATTCCTTTCCATTTCATTCCATTCCGGTTGATTCCATTCCTTTCCATTCCATTCTGGTTGAATCCATTCCATTCCATTCGATTCCATTCCATTGCACTCGATTTGATTCCACTTCATTCCATTCCATTCGGGTTGATTCCATTGCATTCCATTCCATTCCATTCCATTCGGATTGATTGCATTCCATTCCATTTCATTCCATTCCATTCCATTCCATTCCATTCGGGTTGATTCCATTCCATTCCATTCCATTCCATTCCATTCCAATCCATTCCATTCGTGTTGATTCCATTCCATTCCATTCCATTGAATTCGGGTTGATTCCATTCCATTCCAATCCATTCCATTCCATTCGAGTTGGTTCCACTCCATTCCATTCCATGCGGGTTGATTCCATTCCATTCCATTCCATTCCATTCCATTCCATTCCATTCCATTCCTTTCCATTCCAATCCATTCGGATAGATTCCATTCCATTCCATTCCATTCCATTCCATTCCATTCCATTCCAATCGGGTTGATTCCATTCCTTTCCATTCCATTCCACTCCATGCCATTCCACTCGGTTTGATTCCATTCCATTCCATTCCATTCCATTCCATTCCGGTTTATTCCATTCCATTCCATTCCATTCGGGTTGATTCCATTCCATTCCATTCCATTCCATTCCATTCGGGTTTTTTCCTTTCCATTCCATTCCCTTCCATTCCGTTCGGGTTGATTCCATTCCATTCCATTCCATTCCATTCCATTCCATTCGGGTTTATTCCATTTCATTCCATTCCATTCCATTCCGTTCCATTCGAGGTGATTACATCCCATTTCATTCCATTCCATTCCATTCCATTCCATTCCATTCGATTTGATTCCACTTCACTCCATTCCATTCGGGTTGATTCCAGTCCATTCAATTCCATTTGGATTGATTGCATTCCATTCCATTCCTTTTCATTCCATTCCATTCCGTTCCATTCCACTCCATTCGTGTTGATTCCATTCCATTCCATTCGATTCCATTCCATTCCATTAAATTCCATTCGGGTTGATTCCATTCCATTCCTTTCCATTCCATTCCATTCCATTCCTTTCCATTTCATTCCATTCCGGTTGATTCCATTCCTTTCCATTCCATTCTGGTTGAATCCATTCCATTCCATTCGATTCCATTCCATTGCACTCGATTTGATTCCACTTCATTCCATTCCATTCGGGTTGATTCCATTGCATTCCATTCCATTCCATTCTATTCGGATTGATTGCATTCCATTCCATTTCATTCCATTCCATTCCATTCCATTCTATTCGGGTTGATTCCATTCCATTCCATTCCATTCCATTCCAATCCATTCCATTCGTGTTGATTCCATTCCATTCCATTCCATTGAATTCGGGTTGATTCCATTCCATTCCAATCCATTCCATTCCATTCGAGTTGGTTCCACTCCATTCCATTCCATGCGGGTTGATTCCATTGCATTCCATTCCATTCCATTCCATTCGGATTGATTGCATTCCATTCCATTTCATTCCATTCCATTCCATTCCATTCCATTCGGGTTGATTCCATTCCATTCCATTCCATTCCATTCCATTCGGGTTGATTCCATTCCATTCCATTCCATTGCATTGCATTTGAGTTGCTTCCATTCCATTTTATTACATTCCATACCATTCCATTCCATTACACTCCACTCAGGTTGATTCCATTCCATTACATTCCACTCCACTCCATTCCATTCCAGTTCATTCCCCTCCACTCCATTCCATTCCATTCAATTCCACTGGGATTGATTCAATTCCACCCCATTCCATTCAATTACATTCCATTCCAATCCACTCCAATCGTGTTGATTCAACTCCATTCGATTCTATTCCATACCATTCCATCCCGTGCCATTCCATTCCATTCCATTCCATTCGAGTTGATTCCATTCCAATCAATTCCATTCGGGTTGAATCCATTCCATGTCATTCCATTGCATTCCATTCCATTCGGGTTGATTCCATTCCATTCCATTCCATTCCATTCCATTCCATTCGGTGTGATTAAATTCCCTTCCTTTTCATTCCCTTCCATTCCATTCCATTCCATTCCGTTCCATTCCATTCCATTCCATTCCATTCGGTTTGATTCCTTTCCATTACATTCCCTTCCATTCCATTCGGGTTGATTTCATTCCATTCCATTCCATTCCATTCCATTCCATTCCATTCGGGTTTATTCCATTTCATTCCATTCCATTCCATTCCATTCCATTCCATTCGAGTTGATTCCATCCCTTTCCATTCCATTCCATTCCATTGTATTCCATTCCATTCGGGTTGATTCCATTCCATCCATTCCAATCTATTCCATTCTATTCCATTCGAGTTGATTCCATTCCATTCCATTCCATTGCATTCCATTCCATTCGGGTTGATTCCATTCCATTCCATTTCATTCCATTCCATTCCATTGCATTCCATCCGGGTTGACTCCATTCCATTCCATTCCATTCCATTGCATTCCATTACATTCGGGTTGATTCTATTCCATTCCATTCCATTCCATTGCATTCCATTCGGGTTGATTCCATTTCTTTCCATTCCATTCGACTCCATTCGGGTTGATTCCATACCATTCCATTCCATTCCATTCCATTGCATTCCATTCCATTCCGGTGGATTCCATTCCATTCAATTCCATTCCATTTCATTCCATTCAGGTTGATTCCATTCCATTCCATTCCATTCCATTCCATTCCATTCCATTCCATTCGGGTTGATTCCATTCCATTCCATTCGATTCCATTCCATTCTGGTTGATTCCATTCCATTCCATTAAGTTCCATTCGGGTTGATTCCATTCCATTCCTTTCCATTCCATTCCATTCCATTCCTTTCCATTTCATTCCATTCCGGTTGATTCCATTCCTTTCCATTCCATTCTGGTTGAATCCATTCCATTCCATTCGATTCCATTCCATTGCACTCGATTTGATTCCACTTCATTCCATTCCATTCGGGTTGATTCCATTGCATTCCATTCCATTCCATTCCATTCGGATTGATTGCATTCCATTCCATTTCATTCCATTCCATTCCATTCCATTCCATTCGGGTTGATTCCATTCCATTCCATTCCATTCCATTCCATTCCATTCCATTCCAATCCATTCCATTCGTGTTGATTCCATTCCATTCCATTCCATTGAATTCGGGTTGATTCCATTCCATTCCAATCCATTCCATTCCATTCGAGTTGGTTCCACTCCATTCCATTCCATGCGGGTTGATTCCATTCCATTCCATTCCATTCCATTCCATTCCATTCCATTCCTTTCCATTCCAATCCATTCGGATAGATTCCATTCCATTCCATTCCATTCCATTCCATTCCATTCCATTCCAATCGGGTTGATTCCATTCCTTTCCATTCCATTCCACTCCATGCCATTCCACTCGGTTTGATTCCATTCCATTCCATTCCATTCCATTCCATTCCATTCCGGTTTATTCCATTCCATTCCATTCCATTCGGGTTGATTCCATTCCATTCCATTCCATTCCATTCCATTCGGGTTTTTTCCTTTCCATTCCATTCCCTTCCATTCCGTTCGGGTTGATTCCATTCCATTCCATTCCATTCCATTCCATTCCATTCGGGTTTATTCCATTTCATTCCATTCCATTCCATTCCGTTCCATTCGAGGTGATTACATCCCATTTCATTCCATTCCATTCCATTCCATTCCATTCCATTCGATTTGATTCCACTTCACTCCATTCCATTCGGGTTGATTCCAGTCCATTCAATTCCATTTGGATTGATTGCATTCCATTCCATTCCTTTTCATTCCATTCCATTCCGTTCCATTCCACTCCATTCGTGTTGATTCCATTCCATTCCATTCGATTCCATTCCATTCCATTAAATTCCATTCGGGTTGATTCCATTCCATTCCTTTCCATTCCATTCCATTCCATTCCTTTCCATTTCATTCCATTCCGGTTGATTCCATTCCTTTCCATTCCATTCTGGTTGAATCCATTCCATTCCATTCGATTCCATTCCATTGCACTCGATTTGATTCCACTTCATTCCATTCCATTCGGGTTGATTCCATTGCATTCCATTCCATTCCATTCTATTCGGATTGATTGCATTCCATTCCATTTCATTCCATTCCATTCCATTCCATTCTATTCGGGTTGATTCCATTCCATTCCATTCCATTCCATTCCAATCCATTCCATTCGTGTTGATTCCATTCCATTCCATTCCATTGAATTCGGGTTGATTCCATTCCATTCCAATCCATTCCATTCCATTCGAGTTGGTTCCACTCCATTCCATTCCATGCGGGTTGATTCCATTGCATTCCATTCCATTCCATTCCATTCGGATTGATTGCATTCCATTCCATTTCATTCCATTCCATTCCATTCCATTGCATTCGGGTTGATTCCATTCCATTCCATTCCATTCCATTCCATTCCATTCCATTCGGGTTGATTCCATTCCATTCCATTCCATTGCATTGCATTTGAGTTGCTTCCATTCCATTTTATTACATTCCATACCATTCCATTCCATTACACTCCACTCAGGTTGATTCCATTCCATTACATTCCACTCCACTCCATTCCATTCCAGTTCATTCCCCTCCACTCCATTCCATTCCATTCCATTCCACTCGGATTGATTCAATTCCACCCCATTCCATTCAATTACATTCCATTCCAATCCACTCCAATCGTGTTGATTCAACTCCATTCGATTCTATTCCATACCATTCCATCCCGTGCCATTCCATTCCATTCCATTCCATTCGAGTTGATTCCATTCCAATCAATTCCATTCGGGTTGAATCCATTCCATGTCATTCCATTGCATTCCATTCCATTCGGGTTGATTCCATTCCATTCCATTCCATTCCATTCCATTCGGTGTGATTAAATTCCCTTCCTTTTCATTCCCTTCCATTCCATTCCATTCCATTCCGTTCCATTCCATTCCATTCCATTCCATTCGGTTTGATTCCATTCCATTCCATTCCATTCCATTCCATTCGGGTTTTTTCCTTTCCATTCCATTCCCTTCCATTCCATTCGGGTTGATTTCATTCCATTCCATTCCATTCCATTCGGGTTTATTCCATTTCATTCCATTCCATTCCATTCCATTCCATTCCATTCGAGTTGATTCCATTCCATTCCATTCCATTGCATTACATTCCATTCGGGTTGATTCCATTCCATTCCATTTCATTCCATTCCATTCCATTGCATTCCATCCGGGTTGACTCCATTCCATTCCATTCCATTCCATTGCATTCCATTACATTCTGGTTGATTCCATTCCATTCCATTCCATTCCATTGCATTCCATTCGGGTTGATTACATTTCTTTCCATTCCATTCGACTCCATTCGGGTTGATTCCACACCATTCCATTCCATTCCATTCCACTCCATTCCGGTGGATTCCATTCCATTCAATTCCATTCCATTTCATTCCATTCAGGTTGATTCCATTCCATTCCATTCCATTCCATTCGGGTTGATTCCATTCCATTCCATTCGATTCCATTCCATTCTGGTTGATTCCATTCCATTCCATTAAATTCCATTCGGGTTGATTCAATTCCATTGCTTTCCATTCCATTCCATTCCATTCCATTCCTTTCCATTTCATTCCATTCCGGTTGATTCCATTCCTTTCCATTCCATTCTGGTTGAATCCATTCCATTCCATTCGATTCCATTCCATTGCACTCGATTTGATTCCACTTCATTCCATTCCATTCGGGTTGATTCCATTGCATTCCATTCCATTCCATTCCATTCGGATTGATTGCATTCCATTCCATTTCATTCCATTCCATTCCATTCGGGTTGATTCCATTCCATTCCATTCCATTCCATTCCTTTCCAATCCATTCCATTCGTGTTGATTCCATTCCATTCCATTCCATTGAATTCGGGTTGATTCCATTCCATTCCAAACCATTCCATTCCATTCGAGTTGGTTCCACTCCATTCCATTCCATGTGGGTTGATTCCATTCCATTCCATTCCATTCCATTCCATTCCATTCCATTCCTTTCCATTCCAATCCATTCGGATGGATTCCATTCCATTCCATTCCATTCCATTCCATTCCATTCCAATCGGGTTGATTCCATTCCTTTCCATTCCATTCCACTCCATGCCATTCCACTCGGTTTGATTCCATTCCATTCCATTCCATTCCATTCGGTGTGATTAAATTCCCTTCCATTTCATTCCCTTCCATTCCATTCCATTCCATTCCGTTCCATTCCATTCCATTCGGGTTAATTACTTTCCATTCCATTCCATTGCATTCATTCCATTCCATTTCATTCCATTCCATTCCATTCCATTCCATTCCATTCCATTCGGGTTGGTTCCTTTCCATTCCATTCCATTCCCCTCCATTCCATTTCCTTCGGGTTTATTCCATTCCATTCCATTCCATTCGAGTTGATTCCACTCCATTTCATTCCATGAGGGTTGATTACATTCCCTTCCATTCCATTCCATTCCTTACCATTCCATTCCTTTCGTATAGATTCCATTCCATTCCATTCTATTCCATTCCATTCCATTCCATTCGGTTTGATTCCATTCCATTCCATTCCATTCAATTCCATTCCATTCGGGTTTATTCCATTCCTTTCCATTCCATTCCACTCCATTCCATTCCATTCGGTTTGATTCCATTCCCTTCCATTCCATTCCATTCCATTCCATTCCATTCTGGTTGATTCCATTCCATTCCATTCCATTCGATTCCATTCCATTCCATTCGGGTTGTTTCCATTCCATTCCATTCCATTCCACTCCATTCGGGTTCATTCCATTCCATTCCTTTCCATTGCATTCCATTCCATTTGAGTTGATTCCATTCCGTTCCATTCCATTCGTGATGATTCGATTCCATTCCATTCCATTGCATTCCATTCCATTCGAGTTGATTCCATTCCATTCCATTGCATTCCATTCCATTCCATTCCATTCCATTCGGGTTGATTCCATTCCATTCCATTCCATTGCATTGCATTTGAGTTGCTTCCATTCCATTTTATTCCATTCCATTCCATTCCATTACACTCCACTCAGGTTGATTCCATTCCATTACATTCCACTCCACTCCATTCCATTCCATTTCATTCCCCTCCACTCCATTCCATTCCATTCCATTCCACTCGGATTTATTCAATTCCACCCCATTCCGTTCAATTACATTCCATTCCAATCCACTCCAATCGTGTTGATTCAATTCCATTCGATTCTATTCCATACCATTCCATCCCGTGCCATTCCATTCCATTCCATTCCATTCGAGTTGATTCCATTCCAATCAATTCCATTCGGGTTGAATCCATTCCATGTCATTCCATTGCATTCCATTCCATTCGGGTTGATTCCATTCCATTCCATTCCATTCCATTCCATTCGGTGTGATTAAATTCCCTTCCATTTCATTCCCTTCCATTCCATTCCGTTCCATTCCGTTCCATTCCATTCCATTCCATTCCATTCCATTCCATTCGGTTTGATTCCATTCCATTCCATTCCATTCCCACGGATTTTTTCCTTTCCATTCCATTCCCTTCCATTCCATTCGGGTTGATTTCATTCCATTCCATTCCATTCCATTCCATTCCATTCGGGTTTATTCCATTTCATTCCATTCCATTCCATTCCATTCGAGTTGATTCCATCCCTTTCCATTCCATTCCATTCCATTGTATTCCATTCCATTCGGGTTGATTCCATTCCATTCCATTCCAATCCATTCCATTCTATTCCATTCAAGTTGATTCCATTCCATTCCATTCCATTGCATTCCATTCCATTCGGGTTGATTCCATCCATTCCATTTCATTCCATTCCATTGCATTGCATTCCATCCGGGTTGACTCCATTCCATTCCATTCCATTCCATTGCATTCCATTACATTCGGGTTGATTCCATTCCATTCCATTCCATTCCATTCCATTGCATTCCATTCGGGTTGATTCCATTCCTTTCCATTCCATTCGACTCCATTCGGGTTGATTCCAAACCATTCCATTCCATTCCATTCCATTCCATTCCATTCCGGTGGATTCCATTCCATTCAATTCCATTCCATTTCATTCCATTCAGGTTGATTCCATTCCATTCCATTCCATTCCATTCCATTCCATTCCATTCCATTCGGGGTGATTCCATTCCATTCCATTCGATTCCATTCCATTCTGGTTGATTGCATTCCATTCCATTAAATTCCATTCGGGTTGATTCCATTCCATTCCTTTCCATTCCATTCCATTCCATTCCTTTCCATTTCATTCCATTCCGGTTGATTCCATTCCTTTCCATTCCATTCTGGTTGATTCCATTCCATTCCATTCGATTCCATTCCATTTCACTCGATTTGATTCCACTTCATTCCATTCCATTCGGGTTGATTCCATTGCATTCCATTCCATTCCATTCCATTCGGATTGATTGCATTCCATTCCATTTCATTCCATTCCATTCCATTCCATTCCATTCGGGTTGATTCCATTCCATTCCATTCCATTCCATTCCAATCCATTCCATTCGTGTTGATTCCATTCCATTCCATTCCATTGAATTCGGGTTGATTCCATTCCATTCCAATCCATTCCATTCCATTCGAGTTGGTTCCACTCCATTCCATTCCATGCGGGTTGATTCCATTGCATTCCATTCCATTCCATTCCATTCGGATTGATTGCATTCCATTCCATTTCATTCCATTCCATTCCATTCCATTCCATTCGGGTTGATTCCATTCCATTCCATTCCATTCGGGTTGATTCCATTCCATTCCATTCCATTGCATTGCATTTGAGTTGCTTCCATTCCATTTTATTCCATTCCATTCCATTCCATTCCATTACACTCCACTCAGGTTGATTCCATTCCATTACATTCCACTCCACTCCATTCCATTCCATTTCATTCCCCTCCACTCCATTCCATTCCATTCCATTCCACTCGGATTGATTCAATACCACCCCATTCCATTCAATTACATTCCATTCCAATCCACTCCAATCGTGTTGATTCAATTCCATTCGATTCTATTCCATACCATTCCATCCCGTGCCATTCCATTCCATTCCATTCCATTCGAGTTGATTCCATTCCAATCAATTCCATTCGGGTTGAATCCATTCCATGTCATTCCATTGCATTCCATTCCATTCGTGTTGATTCCATTCCATTCCATTCCTTTCGGTGTGGTTAAATTCCCTTCCTTTTCATTCCCTTCCATTCCATTCCATTCCATTCCGTTCCATTCCATTCCATTCCATTCCATTCGGTTTGATTCCATTCCATTCCATTCCATTCCATTCGGGTTTTTTCCTTTCCATTCCATTCCCTTCCATTCCATTCGGGTTGATTTCATTCCATTCCATTCCATTCCATTCCATTCCATTCGGGTTTATTCCATTTCATTCCATTCCATTCCATTCCATTCCATTCCATTCCATTCGAGTTGATTCCATCCCTTTCCATTCCATTCCATTCCATTGTATTCCATTCCATTCGGGTTGATTCCATTCCATTCCATTCCAATCCATTCCATTCTATTCCATTCGAGTTGATTCCATTCCATTCCATTCCATTGCATTCCATTCCATTCGGGTTGATTCCATTCCATTCCATTTCATTCCATTCCATTCCATTGCATTCCATCCGGGTTGACTCCATTCCATTCCATTCCATTCCATTGCATTCCATTACATTCGGGTTGATTCCATTCCATTCCATTCCATTCCATTGCATTCCATTCGGGTTGATTCCATTCCTTTCCATTCCATTCGACTCCATTCGGCTTGATTCCATACCATTCCATTCCATTCCATTCCATTCCATTCCATTCCATTCCGGTGGATTCCATTCCATTCAATTCCATTCCATTTCATTCCATTCAGGTTGATTCCATTCCATTCCATTCCATTCCATTCCATTCCATTCCATTCGGGTTGATTCCATTCCATTCCATTCGATTCCATTCCATTCCATTAAATTCCATTCGGGTTGATTCCATTCCATTCCTTTCCATTCCATTCCATTCCATTCCTTTCCATTTCATTCCATTCCGGTTGATTCCATTCCTTTCCATTCCATTCTGGTTGAATCCATTCCATTCCATTCAATTCCATTCCATTGCACTCGATTTGATTCCACTACATTCCATTCCATTCGGGTTGATTCCATTGCATTCCATTCCATTCCATTCCATTCGGATTGATTGCATTCCATTCCATTTCATTCCATTCCATTCCATTCCATTCTATTCGGGTTGATTCCATTGCATTCCATTCCATTCCAATCCATTCCATTCGTGTTGATTCCATTCCATTCCATTCCATTGAATTCGGGTTGATTCCATTGCATTCCAATCCATTCCATTCCATGCGAGTTGGTTCCACTCCATTCCATTCCATGCGGGTTGATTCCATTGCATTCCATTCCATTCCATTCCATTCGGATTGATTGCATTCCATTCCATTTCATTCCATTCCATTCCATTCCATTCCATTCGGGTTGATTCCATTCCATTCCATTCCATTCCATTCCATTCGGGTTGATTCCATTCCATTCCATTCCATTGCATTGCATTTGAGTTGCTTCCATTCCATTTTATTCCATTCCATTCCATTCCATTCCATTACACTCCACTCAGGTTGATTCCATTCAATTACATTCCACTCCACTCCATTCCATTCCAATTCATTCCCCTCCACTCCATTCCATTCCATTCCTTTCCACTCGGATTGATTCAATTCCACCCCATTCCATTCAATTACATTCCATTCCAATCCACTCCAATCGTGTTGATTCAACTCCATTCGATTCTATTCCATACCATTCCATCCCGTGCCATTCCATTCCATTCCATTCCATTCGAGTTGATTCCATTCCAATCAATTCCATTTGGGTTGAATCCATTCCATGTCATTCCATTGCATTCCATTCCATTCGGGTTGATTCCATTCCATTCCATTCCATTCCATTCCATTCGGTGTGATTAAATTCCCTTCCTTTTCATTCCCTTCCATTCCATTCCATTCCATTCCGTTCAATTCCATTCCATTCCATTCCATTCGGTTTGATTCCATTCCATTCCATTCCATTCCATTCCATTCGGGTTTTTTCCTTTCCATTCCATTCAATTCCATTCCATTCGGGTTGATTTCATTCCATTCCATTCCATTCCATTTCATTCCATTCCATTCGGGTTTATTCCATTTCATTCCATTCCATTCCATTCCATTCCATTCCATTCCATTCGAGTTGATTCCATCCCTTTCCATTCCATTCCATTCCATTGTATTCCATTCCATTCGGGTTGATTCCATTCCATTCCATTCCAATCCATTCCATTCTATTCCATTCGATTTGATTCCATTCAACTCCATTCCATTGCATTCCATTCCATTCGGGTTGATTCCATTCCATTCCATTTCATTCCATTCCATTCCATTGCATTCCATCCGGGTTGACTCCATTCCATTCCATTCCATTCCATTGCATTCCATTACATTCGGGTTGATTCCATTCCATTCCATTCCATTGCATTCCATTCGGGTTGATTCCATTTCTTTCCATTCCATTTGACTCCATTCGGGATGATTGCATACCATTCCATTCCATTCCATTCCATTCCATTCCAGTGGATTCCATTGCATTCAATTCCATTACATTTCATTCCATTCAGGTTGATTCCATTCCATTCCATTCCATTCCATTCCATTCCATTCGGTTTGATTCCATTCCATTCCATTCGATTCCATTCCATTCTGGTTGATTCCGTTCCATTCCATTAAATTCCATTCGGGTTGCCTCCATTCCATTCCTTTCCATTCCATTCCATTCCATTCTTTCCATTTCATTCCATTCCGGTTGATTCCATTCCTTTCCATTCCATTCTGGTTGAATCCATTCCATTCCATTCGATTCCATTCCATTGCACTCGATTTGATTCCACTTCATTCCATTCCATTCGGGTTGATTCCATTGCATTCCATTCCATTCCATTCCATTCGGATTGATTGCATTCCATTCCATTTCATTCCATTCCATTCCATTCCATTCCATTCGGGTTGATTCCATTCCATTCCATTCCATTCCATTCCAATCCATTCCATTCGTGTTGATTCCATTCCATTCCATTCCATTGAATTCGGGTTGATTCCATTCCATTCCAATCCATTCCATTCCATTCGAGTTGGTTCCACTCCATTCCATTCCATGCGGGGTGATTCCATTCCATTCCATTCCATTCCATTCCATTCCATTCCTTTCCATTCCAATCCATTCGGATAGATTCCATTCCATTCCATTCCATTCCATTCCATTCCATTCCATTCGGGTTGATTCCATTCCTTTCCATTCCATTCCACTCCATGCCATTCCACTCGGTTTGATTCCATTCCATTCCATTCCATTCCATTCCATTCCATTCCATTCCATTCCGGTTTATTCCATTCGATTCCATTCCATTCGGGTTGATTCCATTCCATTCCATTCCATTCGGGTTTTTTCCTTTCCATTCCATTCCCTTCCATTCCGTTCGGGTTGATTCCATTCCATTCCATTCCATTCCATTCCATTCCATTCCATTCGGGTTTATTCCATTTCATTCCATTCCATTACATTCCGTTCCATTCGAGGTGATTACATCCCATTTCATTCCATTCCATTCCATTCCATTCCATTCCATTCGATTTGATTCCACTTCACTCCATTCCATTCGGGTTGATTCCAGTCCATTCAATTCCATTTGGATTGATTGCATTCCATTCCATTCCTTTTCATTCCATTCCATTCCGTTCCATTCCACTCCATTCGTGTTGATTCCATTCCATTCCATTCGATTCCATTCCATTCCATTAAATTCCATTCGGGTTGATTCCATTCCATTCCTTTCCATTCCATTCCATTCCTTTCCATTTCATTCCATTCCGGTTGATTCCATTCCTTTCCATTCCATTCTGGTTGAATCCATTCCATTCCATTCGATTCCATTCCATTGCACTCGATTTGATTCCACTTCATTCCATTCCATTCGGGTTGATTCCATTGCATTCCATTCCATTGGGATTGATTGCATTCCATTCCATTTCATTCCATTCCATTCCATTCCATTCTATTCGTGTTGATTCCATTCCATTCCATTCCATTCCATTCCAATCCATTCCATTCGTGTTGATTCCATTCCATTCCATTCCATTGAATTCGGGTTGATTCCATTCCATTCCAATCCATTCCATTCCATTCGAGTTGGTTCCACTCCATTCCATTCCATGCGGGTTGATTCCATTGCATTCCATTCCATTCCATTCCATTCGGATTGATTGCATTCCATTCCATTTCATTCCATTCCATTCCATTCCATTCCATTCGGGTTGATTCCATTCCATTCCATTCCATTCCATTCCATTCGGGTTAATTCTTTCCATTCCATTCCATTGCATTGCATTTGAGTTGCTTCCATTCCATTTTATTCCATTCCATACCATTCCATTCCATTACACTCCACTCAGGTTGATTCCATTCCATTACATTCCACTCCACTCCATTCCATTCCAATTCATTCCCCTCCACTCCATTCCATTCCATTCCATTCCACTCGGATTGATTCAATTCCACCCCATTCCATTCAATTACATTCCATTCCAATCCACTCCAATCGTGTTGATTCAACTCCATTCGATTCTATTCCATACCATTCCATCCCGTGCCATTCCATTCCATTCCATTCCATTCGAGTTGATTCCATTCCAATCAATTCCATTCGGGTTGAATCCATTCCATGTCATTCCATTGCATTCCATTCCATTCGGGTTGATTCCATTCCATTCCATTCCATTCCATTCCATTCGGTGTGATTAAATTCCCTTCCTTTTCATTCCCTTCCATTCCATTCCATTCCATTCCGTTCCATTCCATTCCATTCCATTCCATTCGGTTTGATTCCTTTCCATTACATTCCCTTCCATTCCATTCGGGTTGATTTCATTCCATTCCATTCCATTCCATTCCATTCGGGTTTATTCCATTTCATTCCATTCCATTCCATTCCATTCCATTCCATTCGAGTTGGTTCCATCCCTTTCCATTCCATTCCATTCCATTGTATTCCATTCCATTCGGGTTGATTCCATTCCATTCCATTCCAATCCATTCCATTCTATTGCATTCGAGTTGATTCCATTCCATTCCATTCCATTGCATTCCATTCCATTCGGGTTGATTCCATTCCATTCCATTTCATTCCATTCCATTCCATTGCATTCCATCCTGGTTGACTCCATTCCATTCCATTCCATTCCATTGCATTCCATTACATTCGGGTTGATTCCATTCCATTCCATTCCATTCCATTGCATTCCATTCGGGTTGATTCCATTTCTTTCCATTCCATTCGACTCCATTCGGGATGATTCCATACCATTCCATTCCATTCCATTCCATTCCATTCCGGTGGATTCCATTCCATTCAATTCCATTCCATTTCATTCCATTCAGGTTGATTCCATTCCATTCCATTCCATTCCATTCCATTCGGGTTGATTCCATTCCATTCCATTCGATTCCATTCCATTCTGGTTGATTCCGTTCCATTCCATTAAATTCCATTCGGGTTGATTCCATTCCATTCCTTTCCATTCCATTCCATTCCATTCCTTTCCATTTCATTCCATTCCGGTTGATTCCATTCCTTTCCATTCCATTCTGGTTGAATCCATTCCATTCCATTCGATTCCATTCCATTGCACTCGATTTGATTCCACTTCATTCCATTGCATTCGGGTTGATTCCATTGCATTCCATTCCATTCCATTCCATTCGGATTGATTGCATTCCATTCCATTTCATTCCATTCCATTCCATTCCATTCCATTCGGGTTGATTCCATTCCATTCCATTCCATTCCATTCCATTCCAATCCATTCCATTCGTGTTGATTCCATTCCATTCCATTCCATTGAATTCGGGTTGATTCCATTCCATTCCAATCCATTCCATTCCATTCGAGTTGGTTCCACTCCATTCCATTCCATGCGGGTTGAGTCCATTCCATTCCATTCCATTCCATTCCATTCCATTCCTTTCCATTCCAATCCATTCGGATAGATTCCATTCCATTCCATTCCATTCCATTCCATTCCATTCCATTCCATTCCAATCGGGTTGATTCCATTCCTTTCCATTCCATTCCACTCCATGCCATTCCACTCGGTTTGATTCCATTCCATTCCATTCCATTCCATTCCATTCCATTCGGGTTGATTCCATTCCATTCCATTCCATTCCATTCCATTCGGGTTTTTTCCTTTCCATTCCATTCCCTTCCATTCCGTTCGGGTTGATTCCATTCCATTCCATCCCATTCCATTCGGGTTTATTCCATTTCATTCCATTCCATTCCATTCCGTTCCATTCGAGGTGATTATATCCCATTTCATTCCATTCCATTCCATTCCATTCCATTCCATTCCATTTGATTCCACTTCACTCCATTCCATTCGGGTTGATTCCAGTCCATTCCATTCCATTTGGATTGATTGCATTCCATTCCATTCCGTTTCATTCCATTCCAATCCGTTCCATTCGACTCCATTCGGGTTGACTCCATTCCATTCCTTTCCATTGCATTCCATTCCATTTGAGTTGATTCCATTCCGTTCCATTCCATTCATGATGATTCGATTCCATTCCATTCCATTGCATTCCATTCCATTCGAGTTGATTCCATTCCATTCCATTGCATTCCATTCCATTCCATAAAATTCGGGTTGATTCCATTCCATTCCATTCCATTCCATTGCATTTGAGTTGCTTCCATTCCATTTTATTCCATTCCATTCCATTCCATTCCATTCCATTCCATTCCATTCCACTCAGGTTGATTCCATTCCATTCCATTCCACTCCACTCCATTCCATTCCATTTCATTCCCCTCCACCTCATTCCATTCCATTCCATTCCACTCGGATTGATTCAATTCCACCCCATTCCATTCAATTACATTCCATTCCAATCCACTCCAATCGGGTTGATTCAATTCCATTCGATTCTATTCCCTACCATTCCATCCCGTGCCGTTCCATTCCATTCCATTCGAGTTGATTCCATTCCAATCAATTCCATTCGGGTTGAATCCATTCCATGTCATTCCATTGCATTCCATTCCATTCGGGTTGATTCCATTCCATTCCATTCCATTCCATTCCATTCGGTGTGATTAAATTCCCTTCCATTTCATTCCCTTCCATTCCATTCCGTTCCATTCCGTTCCATTCCTTTCCATTCCATTCCATTCCATTCGGTTTGATTCCATTCCATTCCATCCCATTCCATTCCATTCCATTAGGGTTTTTTCCTTTCCATTCCATTCCCTTCCATTCCATTCGGGTTGATTTCATTCCATTCCATTCCATTCCATTCCATTCCATTCCATTCGGGTTTATTCCATTCCATTCCATTCCATTCCATTCCATTCCATTCCATTCGAGTTGATTCCATCCCTTTCCATTCCATTCCATTCCATTGTATTCCATTCCATTCGGGTTGATTCCATTCCATTCCATTCCAATCCATTCCATTCTATTCCATTCGAGTTGATTCCATTCCATTCCATTCCATTGCATTCCATTCCATTCGCGTTGATTCCATTCCATTCCATTTCATTCCATTCCAATCCATAGCATTCCATCCGGGTTGACTCCATTCCATTCCATTCCATTCCATTGCATTCCATTACATTCGGGTTGATTCCATTCCATTCCATTCCATTCCATTGCATTCCATTCGGGTTGATTCCATTTCTTTCCATTCCATTCGACTCCATTCGGGTTGATTCCATACCATTCCATTCCATTCCATTCCATTCCATTCCATTCCATTCCGGTGGATTCCATTCCATTCAATTCCATTCCATTTCATTCCATTCAGGTTGATTCCATTCCATTCCATTCCATTCCATTCCATTCCATTCCATTCGGGTTGATTCCATTCCATTCCATTCGATTCCATTCCATTCCATTAAATTCCATTCGGGTTGATTCCATTCCATTCCTTTCCATTCCATTCCATTCCATTCCTTTCCATTTCATTCCATTCCGGTTGATTCCATTCCTTTCCATTCCATTCTGGTTGAATCCATTCCATTCCATTCAATTCCATTCCATTGCACTCGATTTGATTCCACTTCATTCCATTCCATTCGGGTTGATTCCATTGCATTCCATTCCATTCCATTCCATTCGGATTGATTGCATTCCATTCCATTTCATTCCATTCCATTCCATTCCATTCTATTCGGGTTGATTCCATTCCATTCCATTCCATTCCAATCCATTCCATTCGTGTTGATTCCATTCCATTCCATTCCATTGAATTCGGGTTGATTCCATTCCATTCCAATCCATTCCATTCCATGCGAGTTGGTTCCACTCCATTCCATTCCATGCGGGTTGATTCCATTGCATTCCATTCCATTCCATTCCATTCGGATTGATTGCATTCCATTCCATTTCATTCCATTCCATTCCATTCCATTCCATTCGGGTTGATTCCATTCCATTCCATTCCATTCCATTCCATTCGGGTTGATTCCATTCCATTCCATTCCATTGCATTGCATTTGAGTTGCTTCCATTCCATTTTATTCCATTCCATTCCATTCCATTCCATTACACTCCACTCAGGTTGATTCCATTCCATTACATTCCACTCCACTCCATTCCATTCCAATTCATTCCCCTCCACTCCATTCCATTCCATTCCTTTCCACTCGGATTGATTCAATTCCACCCCATTGCATTCAATTACATTCCATTCCAATCCACTCCAATCGTGTTGATTCAACTCCATTCGATTCTATTCCATACCATTCCATCCCGTGCCATTCCATTCCATTCCATTCCATTCGAGTTGATTCCATTCCAATCAATTCCATTCGGGTTGAATCCATTCCATGTCATTCCATTGCATTCCATTCCATTCGGGTTGATTCCATTCCATTCCATTCCATTCCATTCCATTCCATTCCATTCCATTCGGTGTGATTAAATTCCCTTCCTTTTCATTCCCTTCCATTCCATTCCATTCCATTCCATTCCATTCCATTCCATTCCATTCGGTTTGATTCCACTCCATTCCATTCCATTCCATTCCATTCCATTCCATTCGGGTTTTTTTCTTTCCATTCCATTCCCTTCCATTCCATTCGGGTTGATTTCATTCCATTCCATTCCATTCCATTCCATTCCATTCCATTCCATTCCATTCGGGTTTATTCCATTTCATTCCATTCCATTCCATTCCATTCCATTCCATTCCATTCGAGTTGATTCCATCCCTTTCCATTCCATTCCATTCCATTGTATTCCATTCCATTCGGGTTGATTCCATTCCATTCCATTCCAATCCATTCCATTCTATTCCATTCGAGTTGATTCCTTTCACTCCATTCCATTGCATTCCATTCCATTCGGGTTGATTCCATTCCATTCCATTTCATTCCATTCCATTCCAATCCATTCCATTCCATTCCATTCCTTTCCATTCCAATCCATTCGGATAGATTCCATTCCATTCCATTCCATTCCATTCCATTCCATTCCAATCGGGTTGATTCCATTCCTTTCCATTCTATTCCACTCCATGCCATTCCACTCGGTTTGATTCCATTCCATTCCATTCCATTCCATTCCATTCCATTCCATTCCGGTTTATTCCATTCGATTCCATTCCATTCGGGTTGATTCCATTCCATTCCATTCCATTCCATTCCATTCGGGTTTTTTCCTTTCCATTCCATTCCCTTCCATTCCGTTCGGGTTGATTCCATTCCATTCCATTCCATTCCATTCCATTCCATTCGGGTTTATTCCATTTCATTCCATTCCATTCCATTCCGTTCCATTCGAGGTGATTACATCCCATTTCATTCCATTCCATTCCATTCCATTCCATTCCATTCCATTCGATTTGATTCCACTTCACTCCATTCCATTCGGGTTGATTCCAGTCCATTCAATTCCATTTGGATTGATTGCATTCCATTCCATTCCTTTTCATTCCATTCCATTCCGTTCCATTCCACTCCATTCGTGTTGATTCCATTCCATTCCATTCGATTCCATTCCATTCCATTAAATTCCATTCGGGTTGATTCCATTCCATTCCTTTCCATTCCATTCCATTCCATTCCTTTCCATTTCTTTCCATTCCGGTTGATTCCATTCCTTTCCATTCCATTCTGGTTGAATCCATTCCATTCCATTCGATTCCATTCCATTGCACTCGATTTGACTCCACTTCATTCCATTCCATTCGGGTTGATTCCATTGCATTCCATTCCATTCCATTATATTCGGATTGATTGCATTCCATTCAATTTCATTCCATTCCATTCCATTCCATTCTATTCGGGTTGATTCCATTCCATTCCATTCCATTCCATTCCAATCCATTCCATTCGTGTTGATTCCATTCCATTCCATTCCATTGAATTCGGGTTGATTCCATTCCATTCCAATCCATTCCATTCCATTCGAGTTGGTTCCACTCCATTCCATTCCATGCGGGTTGATTCCATTGCATTCCATTCCATTCCATTCCATTCGGATTGATTGCATTCCATTCCATTTCATTCCATTCCATTCCATTCCATTCCATTCGGGTTGATTCCATTCCATTCCATTCCATTCCATTCCATTCGGGTTGATTCCATTCCATTCCATTCCATTGCATTGCATTTGAGTTGCTTCCATTCCATTTTATTACATTCCATACCATTCCATTCCATTACACTCCACTCAGGTTGATTCCATTCCATTACATTCCACTCCACTCCATTCCATTCCAATTCATTCCCCTCCACTCCATTCCATTCCATTCCATTCCACTCGGATTGATTCAATTCCACCCCATTCCATTCAATTACATTCCATTCCAATCCACTCCAATCGTGTTGATTCAACTCCATTCGATTCTATTCCATACCATTCCATCCCGTGCCATTCCATTCCATTCCATTCGAGTTGATTCCATTGCAATCAATTCCATTCGGGTTGAATCCATTCCATTCCATTCCATTCCATTCCATTCCATTCCATTCGGTGTGATTAAATTCCCTTCCTTTTCATTCCCTTCCATTCCATTCCATTCCATTCCGTTCCATACCATTCCATTCCATTCCATTCGGTTTGATTCCTTTCCATTACATTCCCTTCCATTCCATTCGGGTTGATTTCATTCCATTCCATTCCATTCCATTCCATTCCATTCCATTCGGGTTTATTCCATTTCATTCCATTCCATTCCATTCCATTCCATTCCATTCCATTCCATTCGAGTTGATTCCATCCCTTTCCATTCCATTCCATTCCATTGTATTCCATTCCATTCGGGTTGATTCCATTCCATCCATTCCAATCTATTCCATTCTATTCCATTCGAGTTGATTCCATTCCATTCCATTCCATTGCATTCCATTCCATTCGGGTTGATTCCATTCCATTCCATTTCATTCCATTCCATTCCATTGCATTCCATCCGGGTTGACTCCATTCCATTCCATTCCATTCCATTGCATTCCATTACATTCGGGTTGATTCTATTCCATTCCATTCCATTCCATTGCATTCCATTCGGGTTGATTACATTTCTTTCCATTCCATTCGACTCCATTCGGGTTGATTCCATACCATTCCATTCCATTCCATTCCATTGCATTCCATTCCATTCCGGTGGATTCCATTCCATTCAATTCCATTCCATTTCATTCCATTCAGGTTGATTCCATTCCATTCCATTCCATTCCATTCCATTCCATTCGGGTTGATTCCATTCCATTCCATTCGATTCCATTCCATTCTGGTTGATTCCATTCCATTCCATTAAGTTCCATTCGGGTTGATTCCATTCCATTCCTTTCCATTCCATTCCATTCCATTCCTTTCCATTTCATTCCATTCCGGTTGATTCCATTCCTTTCCATTCCATTCTGGTTGAATCCATTCCATTCCATTCGATTCCATTCCATTGCACTCGATTTGATTCCACTTCATTCCATTCCATTCGGGTTGATTCCATTGCATTCCATTCCATTCCATTCCATTCGGATTGATTGCATTCCATTCCATTTCATTCCATTCCATTCCATTCCATTCCATTCGGGTTGATTCCATTCCATTCCATTCCATTCCATTCCATTCCAATCCATTCCATTCGTGTTGATTCCATTCCATTCCATTCCATTGAATTCGGGTTGATTCCATTCCATTCCAATCCATTCCATTCCATTCGAGTTGGTTCCACTCCATTCCATTCCATGCGGGTTGATTCCATTCCATTCCATTCCATTCCATTCCATTCCATTCCATTCCATTCCATTCCTTTCCATTCCAATCCATTCGGATAGATTCCATTCCATTCCATTCCATTCCATTCCATTCCATTCCATTCCAATCGGGTTGATTCCATTCCTTTCCATTCCATTCCACTCCATGCCATTCCACTCGGTTTGATTCCATTCCATTCCATTCCATTCCATTCCATTCCGGTTTATTCCATTCCATTCCATTCCATTCGGGTTGATTCCATTCCATTCCATTCCATTCCATTCCATTCGGGTTTTTTCCTTTCCATTCCATTCCCTTCCATTCCGTTCGGGTTGATTCCATTCCATTCCATTCCATTCCATTCCATTCCATTCGGGTTTATTCCATTTCATTCCATTCCATTCCATTCCGTTCCATTCGAGGTGATTACATCCCATTTCATTCCATTCCATTCCATTCCATTCCATTCCATTCGATTTGATTCCACTTCACTCCATTCCATTCGGGTTGATTCCAGTCCATTCAATTCCATTTGGATTGATTGCATTCCATTCCATTCCTTTTCATTCCATTCCATTCCGTTCCATTCCACTCCATTCGTGTTGATTCCATTCCATTCCATTCGATTCCATTCCATTCCATTAAATTCCATTCGGGTTGATTCCATTCCATTCCTTTCCATTCCATTCCATTCCATTCCTTTCCATTTCATTCCATTCCGGTTGATTCCATTCCTTTCCATTCCATTCTGGTTGAATCCATTCCATTCCATTCGATTCCATTCCATTGCACTCGATTTGATTCCACTTCATTCCATTCCATTCGGGTTGATTCCATTGCATTCCATTCCATTCCATTCTATTCGGATTGATTGCATTCCATTCCATTTCATTCCATTCCATTCCATTCCATTCTATTCGGGTTGATTCCATTCCATTCCATTCCATTCCATTCCAATCCATTCCATTCGTGTTGATTCCATTCCATTCCATTCCATTGAATTCGGGTTGATTCCATTCCATTCCAATCCATTCCATTCCATTCGAGTTGGTTCCACTCCATTCCATTCCATGCGGGTTGATTCCATTGCATTCCATTCCATTCCATTCCATTCGGATTGATTGCATTCCATTCCATTTCATTCCATTCCATTCCATTCCATTCCATTCGGGTTGATTCCATTCCATTCCATTCCATTCCATTCCATTCGGGTTGATTCCATTCCATTCCATTCCATTGCATTGCATTTGAGTTGCTTCCATTCCATTTTATTACATTCCATACCATTCCATTCCATTACACTCCACTCAGGTTGATTCCATTCCATTACATTCCACTCCACTCCATTCCATTCCAGTTCATTCCCCTCCACTCCATTCCATTCCATTCAATTCCACTGGGATTGATTCAATTCCACCCCATTCCATTCAATTACATTCCATTCCAATCCACTCCAATCGTGTTGATTCAACTCCATTCGATTCTATTCCATACCATTCCATCCCGTGCCATTCCATTCCATTCCATTCCATTCGAGTTGATTCCATTCCAATCAATTCCATTCGGGTTGAATCCATTCCATGTCATTCCATTGCATTCCATTCCATTCGGGTTGATTCCATTCCATTCCATTCCATTCCATTCCATTCCATTCGGTGTGATTAAATTCCCTTCCTTTTCATTCCCTTCCATTCCATTCCATTCCATTCCGTTCCATTCCATTCCATTCCATTCCATTCGGTTTGATTCCTTTCCATTACATTCCCTTCCATTCCATTCGGGTTGATTTCATTCCATTCCATTCCATTCCATTCCATTCCATTCCATTCGGGTTTATTCCATTTCATTCCATTCCATTCCATTCCATTCCATTCCATTCGAGTTGATTCCATCCCTTTCCATTCCATTCCATTCCATTGTATTCCATTCCATTCGGGTTGATTCCATTCCATCCATTCCAATCTATTCCATTCTATTCCATTCGAGTTGATTCCATTCCATTCCATTCCATTGCATTCCATTCCATTCGGGTTGATTCCATTCCATTCCATTTCATTCCATTCCATTCCATTGCATTCCATCCGGGTTGACTCCATTCCATTCCATTCCATTCCATTGCATTCCATTACATTCGGGTTGATTCTATTCCATTCCATTCCATTCCATTGCATTCCATTCGGGTTGATTCCATTTCTTTCCATTCCATTCGACTCCATTCGGGTTGATTCCATACCATTCCATTCCATTCCATTCCATTGCATTCCATTCCATTCCGGTGGATTCCATTCCATTCAATTCCATTCCATTTCATTCCATTCAGGTTGATTCCATTCCATTCCATTCCATTCCATTCCATTCCATTCCATTCCATTCGGGTTGATTCCATTCCATTCCATTCGATTCCATTCCATTCTGGTTGATTCCATTCCATTCCATTAAGTTCCATTCGGGTTGATTCCATTCCATTCCTTTCCATTCCATTCCATTCCATTCCTTTCCATTTCATTCCATTCCGGTTGATTCCATTCCTTTCCATTCCATTCTGGTTGAATCCATTCCATTCCATTCGATTCCATTCCATTGCACTCGATTTGATTCCACTTCATTCCATTCCATTCGGGTTGATTCCATTGCATTCCATTCCATTCCATTCCATTCGGATTGATTGCATTCCATTCCATTTCATTCCATTCCATTCCATTCCATTCCATTCGGGTTGATTCCATTCCATTCCATTCCATTCCATTCCATTCCATTCCATTCCAATCCATTCCATTCGTGTTGATTCCATTCCATTCCATTCCATTGAATTCGGGTTGATTCCATTCCATTCCAATCCATTCCATTCCATTCGAGTTGGTTCCACTCCATTCCATTCCATGCGGGTTGATTCCATTCCATTCCATTCCATTCCATTCCATTCCATTCCATTCCTTTCCATTCCAATCCATTCGGATAGATTCCATTCCATTCCATTCCATTCCATTCCATTCCATTCCATTCCAATCGGGTTGATTCCATTCCTTTCCATTCCATTCCACTCCATGCCATTCCACTCGGTTTGATTCCATTCCATTCCATTCCATTCCATTCCATTCCATTCCGGTTTATTCCATTCCATTCCATTCCATTCGGGTTGATTCCATTCCATTCCATTCCATTCCATTCCATTCGGGTTTTTTCCTTTCCATTCCATTCCCTTCCATTCCGTTCGGGTTGATTCCATTCCATTCCATTCCATTCCATTCCATTCCATTCGGGTTTATTCCATTTCATTCCATTCCATTCCATTCCGTTCCATTCGAGGTGATTACATCCCATTTCATTCCATTCCATTCCATTCCATTCCATTCCATTCGATTTGATTCCACTTCACTCCATTCCATTCGGGTTGATTCCAGTCCATTCAATTCCATTTGGATTGATTGCATTCCATTCCATTCCTTTTCATTCCATTCCATTCCGTTCCATTCCACTCCATTCGTGTTGATTCCATTCCATTCCATTCGATTCCATTCCATTCCATTAAATTCCATTCGGGTTGATTCCATTCCATTCCTTTCCATTCCATTCCATTCCATTCCTTTCCATTTCATTCCATTCCGGTTGATTCCATTCCTTTCCATTCCATTCTGGTTGAATCCATTCCATTCCATTCGATTCCATTCCATTGCACTCGATTTGATTCCACTTCATTCCATTCCATTCGGGTTGATTCCATTGCATTCCATTCCATTCCATTCTATTCGGATTGATTGCATTCCATTCCATTTCATTCCATTCCATTCCATTCCATTCTATTCGGGTTGATTCCATTCCATTCCATTCCATTCCATTCCAATCCATTCCATTCGTGTTGATTCCATTCCATTCCATTCCATTGAATTCGGGTTGATTCCATTCCATTCCAATCCATTCCATTCCATTCGAGTTGGTTCCACTCCATTCCATTCCATGCGGGTTGATTCCATTGCATTCCATTCCATTCCATTCCATTCGGATTGATTGCATTCCATTCCATTTCATTCCATTCCATTCCATTCCATTGCATTCGGGTTGATTCCATTCCATTCCATTCCATTCCATTCCATTCCATTCCATTCGGGTTGATTCCATTCCATTCCATTCCATTGCATTGCATTTGAGTTGCTTCCATTCCATTTTATTACATTCCATACCATTCCATTCCATTACACTCCACTCAGGTTGATTCCATTCCATTACATTCCACTCCACTCCATTCCATTCCAGTTCATTCCCCTCCACTCCATTCCATTCCATTCCATTCCACTCGGATTGATTCAATTCCACCCCATTCCATTCAATTACATTCCATTCCAATCCACTCCAATCGTGTTGATTCAACTCCATTCGATTCTATTCCATACCATTCCATCCCGTGCCATTCCATTCCATTCCATTCCATTCGAGTTGATTCCATTCCAATCAATTCCATTCGGGTTGAATCCATTCCATGTCATTCCATTGCATTCCATTCCATTCGGGTTGATTCCATTCCATTCCATTCCATTCCATTCCATTCCATTCGGTGTGATTAAATTCCCTTCCTTTTCATTCCCTTCCATTCCATTCCATTCCATTCCGTTCCATTCCATTCCATTCCATTCCATTCGGTTTGATTCCTTTCCATTACATTCCCTTCCATTCCATTCGGGTTGATTTCATTCCATTCCATTCCATTCCATTCCATTCCATTCCATTCGGGTTTATTCCATTTCATTCCATTCCATTCCATTCCATTCCATTCCATTCGAGTTGATTCCATCCCTTTCCATTCCATTCCATTCCATTGTATTCCATTCCATTCGGGTTGATTCCATTCCATCCATTCCAATCTATTCCATTCTATTCCATTCGAGTTGATTCCATTCCATTCCATTCCATTGCATTCCATTCCATTCGGGTTGATTCCATTCCATTCCATTTCATTCCATTCCATTCCATTGCATTCCATCCGGGTTGACTCCATTCCATTCCATTCCATTCCATTGCATTCCATTACATTCGGGTTGATTCTATTCCATTCCATTCCATTCCATTGCATTCCATTCGGGTTGATTCCATTTCTTTCCATTCCATTCGACTCCATTCGGGTTGATTCCATACCATTCCATTCCATTCCATTCCATTGCATTCCATTCCATTCCGGTGGATTCCATTCCATTCAATTCCATTCCATTTCATTCCATTCAGGTTGATTCCATTCCATTCCATTCCATTCCATTCCATTCCATTCCATTCCATTCGGGTTGATTCCATTCCATTCCATTCGATTCCATTCCATTCTGGTTGATTCCATTCCATTCCATTAAGTTCCATTCGGGTTGATTCCATTCCATTCCTTCCCATTCCATTCCATTCCATTCCTTTCCATTTCATTCCATTCCGGTTGATTCCATTCCTTTCCATTCCATTCTGGTTGAATCCATTCCATTCCATTCGATTCCATTCCATTGCACTCGATTTGATTCCACTTCATTCCATTCCATTCGGGTTGATTCCATTACATTCCATTCCATTCCATTCCATTCGGATTGATTGCATTCCATTCCATTTCATTCCATTCCATTCCATTCCATTCGGGTTGATTCCATTCCATTCCATTCCATTCCATTCCATTCCATTCCAATCCATTCCATTCGTGTTGATTCCATTCCATTCCATTCCATTGAATTCGGGTTGATTCCATTCCATTCCAATCCATTCCATTCCATTCGAGTTGGTTCCACTCCATTCCATTCCATGCGGGTTGATTCCATTCCATTCCATTCCATTCCATTCCATTCCATTCCATTCCTTTCCATTCCAATCCATTCGGATAGATTCCATTCCATTCCATTCCATTCCATTCCATTCCATTCCAATCGGGTTGATTCCATTCCTTTCCATTCCATTCCACTCCATGCCATTCCACTCGGTTTGATTCCATTCCATTCCATTCCATTCCATTCCATTCCATTCCATTCCATTCCATTCCGGTTTATTCCATTCCATTCCATTCCATTCGGGTTGATTCCATTCCATTCCATTCCATTCCATTCCATTCGGGTTTTTTCCTTTCCATTCCATTCCCTTCCATTCCGTTCGGGTTGATTCCATTCCATTCCATTCCATTCCATTCGGGTTTATTCCATTTCATTCCATTCCATTCCATTCCGTTCCATTCGAGGTGATTACATCCCATTTCATTCCATTCCATTCCATTCCATTCCATTCCATTCGATTTGATTCCACTTCACTCCATTCCATTCGGGTTGATTCCAGTCCATTCAATTCCATTTGGATTGATTGCATTCCATTCCATTCCTTTTCATTCCATTCCATTCCGTTCCATTCCACTCCATTCGTGTTGATTCCATTCCATTCCATTCGATTCCATTCCATTCCATTAAATTCCATTCGGGTTGATTCCATTCCATTCCTTTCCATTCCATTCCATTCCATTCCTTTCCATTTCATTCCATTCCGGTTGATTCCATTCCTTTCCATTCCATTCTGGTTGAATCCATTCCATTCCATTCGATTCCATTCCATTGCACTCGATTTGATTCCACTTCATTCCATTCCATTCGGGTTGATTCCATTGCATTCCATTCCATTCCATTCTATTCGGATTGATTGCATTCCATTCCATTTCATTCCATTCCATTCCATTCCATTCTATTCGGGTTGATTCCATTCCATTCCATTCCATTCCATTCCAATCCATTCCATTCGTGTTGATTCCATTCCATTCCATTCCATTGAATTCGGGTTGATTCCATTCCATTCCAATCCATTCCATTCCATTCGAGTTGGTTCCACTCCATTCCATTCCATACGGGTTGATTCCATTGCATTCCATTCCATTCCATTCCATTCGGATTGATTGCATTCCATTCCATTTCATTCCATTCCATTCCATTCCATTCCATTCGGGTTGATTCCATTCCATTCCATTCCATTCCATTCCATTCCATTCGGGTTGATTCCATTCCATTCCATTCCATTGCATTGCATTTGAGTTGCTTCCATTCCATTTTATTACATTCCATACCATTCCATTCCATTACACTCCACTCAGGTTGATTCCATTCCATTACATTCCACTCCACTCCATTCCATTCCAATTCATTCCCCTCCACTCCATTCCATTCCATTCCATTCCACTCGGATTGATTCAATTCCACCCCATTCCATTCAATTACATTCCATTCCAATCCACTCCAATCGTGTTGATTCAACTCCATTCGATTCTATTCCATACCATTCCATCCCGTGCCATTCCATTCCATTCCATTCCATTCGAGTTGATTCCATTCCAATCAATTCCATTCGGGTTGAATCCATTCCATGTCATTCCATTGCATTCCATTCCATTCGGGTTGATTCCATTCCATTCCATTCCATTCCATTCCATTCCATTCGGTGTGATTAAATTCCCTTCCTTTTCATTCCCTTCCATTCCATTCCATTCCATTCCGTTCCATTCCATTCCATTCCATTCCATTCGGTTTGATTCCTTTCCATTACATTCCCTTCCATTCCATTCGGGTTGATTTCATTCCATTCCATTCCATTCCATTCCATTCCATTCCATTCGGGTTTATTCCATTTCATTCCATTCCATTCCATTCCATTCCATTCCATTCGAGTTGATTCCATCCCTTTCCATTCCATTCCATTCCATTGTATTCCATTCCATTCGGGTTGATTCCATTCCATCCATTCCAATCTATTCCATTCTATTCCATTCGAGTTGATTCCATTCCATTCCATTCCATTGCATTCCATTCCATTCGGGTTGATTCCATTCCATTCCATTTCATTCCATTCCATTCCATTGCATTCCATCCGGGTTGACTCCATTCCATTCCATTCCATTCCATTGCATTCCATTACATTCGGGTTGATTCTATTCCATTCCATTCCATTCCATTGCATTCCATTCGGGTTGATTCCATTTCTTTCCATTCCATTCGACTCCATTCGGGTTGATTCCATACCATTCCATTCCATTCCATTCCATTGCATTCCATTCCATTCCGGTGGATTCCATTCCATTCAATTCCATTCCATTTCATTCCATTCAGGTTGATTCCATTCCATTCCATTCCACTCCATTCCATTCCATTCCATTCCATTCCATTCGGGTTGATTCCATTCCATTCCATTCGATTCCATTCCATTCTGGTTGATTCCATTCCATTCCATTAAGTTCCATTCGGGTTGATTCCATTCCATTCCTTCCCATTCCATTCCATTCCATTCCTTTCCATTTCATTCCATTCCGGTTGATTCCATTCCTTTCCATTCCATTCTGGTTGAATCCATTCCATTCCATTCGATTCCATTCCATTGCACTCGATTTGATTCCACTTCATTCCATTCCATTCGGGTTGATTCCATTACATTCCATTCCATTCCATTCCATTCGGATTGATTGCATTCCATTCCATTTCATTCCATTCCATTCCATTCCATTCGGGTTGATTCCATTCCATTCCATTCCATTCCATTCCATTCCATTCCAATCCATTCCATTCGTGTTGATTCCATTCCATTCCATTCCATTGAATTCGGGTTGATTCCATTCCATTCCAATCCATTCCATTCCATTCGAGTTGGTTCCACTCCATTCCATTCCATGCGGGTTGATTCCATTCCATTCCATTCCATTCCATTCCATTCCATTCCATTCCTTTCCATTCCAATCCATTCGGATAGATTCCATTCCATTCCATTCCATTCCATTCCATTCCATTCCAATCGGGTTGATTCCATTCCTTTCCATTCCATTCCACTCCATGCCATTCCACTCGGTTTGATTCCATTCCATTCCATTCCATTCCATTCCATTCCATTCCATTCCATTCCGGTTTATTCCATTCCAATCCATTCCATTCGGGTTGATTCCATTCCATTCCATTCCATTCCATTCCATTCGGGTTTTTTCCTTTCCATTCCATTCCCTTCCATTCCGTTCGGGTTGATTCCATTCCATTCCATTCCATTCCATTCGGGTTTATTCCATTTCATTCCATTCCATTCCATTCCGTTCCATTCGAGGTGATTACATCCCATTTCATTCCATTCCATTCCATTCCATTCCATTCCATTCGATTTGATTCCACTTCACTCCATTCCATTCGGGTTGATTCCAGTCCATTCAATTCCATTTGGATTGATTGCATTCCATTCCATTCCTTTTCATTCCATTCCATTCCGTTCCATTCCACTCCATTCGTGTTGATTCCATTCCATTCCATTCGATTCCATTCCATTCCATTAAATTCCATTCGGGTTGATTCCATTCCATTCCATTCCATTCCTTTCCATTTCATTCCATTCCGGTTGATTCCATTCCTTTCCATTCCATTCTGGTTGAATCCATTCCATTCCATTCGATTCCATTCCATTGCACTCGATTTGATTCCACTTCATTCCATTCCATTCGGGTTGATTCCATTGCATTCCATTCCATTCCATTCTATTCGGATTGATTGCATTCCATTCCATTTCATTCCATTCCATTCCATTCCATTCTATTCGGGTTGATTCCATTCCATTCCATTCCATTCCATTCCAATCCATTCCATTCGTGTTGATTCCATTCCATTCCATTCCATTGAATTCGGGTTGATTCCATTCCATTCCAATCCATTCCATTCCATTCGAGTTGGTTCCACTCCATTCCATTCCATACGGGTTGATTCCATTGCATTCCATTCCATTCCATTCCATTCGGATTGATTGCATTCCATTCCATTTCATTCCATTCCATTCCATTCCATTCCATTCGGGTTGATTCCATTCCATTCCATTCCATTCCATTCCATTCGGGTTGATTCCATTCCATTCCATTCCATTGCATTGCATTTGAGTTGCTTCCATTCCATTTTATTACATTCCATACCATTCCATTCCATTACACTCCACTCAGGTTGATTCCATTCCATTACATTCCACTCCACTCCATTCCATTCCAATTCATTCCCCTCCACTCCATTCCATTCCATTCCATTCCACTCGGATTGATTCAATTCCACCCCATTCCATTCAATTACATTCCATTCCAATCCACTCCAATCGTGTTGATTCAACTCCATTCGATTCTATTCCATACCATTCCATCCCGTGCCATTCCATTCCATTCCATTCCATTCGAGTTGATTCCATTCCAATCAATTCCATTCGGGTTGAATCCATTCCATGTCATTCCATTGCATTCCATTCCATTCGGGTTGATTCCATTCCATTCCATTCCATTCCATTCCATTCGGTGTGATTAAATTCCCTTCCTTTTCATTCCCTTCCCTTCCATTCCATTCCATTCCGTTCCATTCCATTCCATTCCATTCCATTCGGTTTGATTCCTTTCCATTACATTCCCTTCCATTCCATTCGGGTTGATTTCAATCCATTCCATTCCATTCCATTCCATTCCATTCCATTCGGGTTTATTCCATTTCATTCCATTCCATTCCATTCCATTCCATTCCATTCGAGTTGATTCCATCCCTTTCCATTCCATTCCATTCCATTGTACTCCATTCCATTCGGGTTGATTCCATTCCATCCATTCCAATCTATTCCATTCTATTCCATTCGAGTTGATTCCATTCCATTCCATTCCATTGCATTCCATTCCATTCGCTTTGATTCCATTCCATTCCATTTCATTCCATTCCATTCCATTGCATTCCATCCGGGTTGACTCCATTCCATTCCATTCCATTCCATTGCATTGCATTACATTCGGGTTGATTCTATTCCATTCCATTCCATTCCATTGCATTCCATTCGGGTTGATTCCATTTCTTTCCATTCCATTCGACTCCATTCGGGTTGATTCCATACCATTCCATTCCATTCCATTGCATTCCATTCCATTCCGGTGGATTCCATTCCATTCAATTCCATTCCATTTCATTCCATTCAGGTTGATTCCATTCCATTCCATTCCATTCCATTCCATTCCATTCCATTCCATTCGGGTTGATTCCATTCCATTCCATTCGATTCCATTCCATTCTGGTTGATTCCATTCCATTCCATTAAATTCCATTCGGGTTGATTCCATTCCATTCCTTTCCATTCCATTCCATTCCATTCCTTTCCATTTCATTCCATTCCGGTTGATTCCATTCCTTTCCATTCCATTCTGGTTGAATCCATTCCATTCCATTCGATTCCATTCCATTGCACTCGATTTGATTCCACTTCATTCCATTCCATTCGGGTTGATTCCATTGCATTCCATTCCATTCCATTCCATTCGGATTGATTGCATTCCATTCCATTTCATTCCATTCCATTCCATTCGGGTTGATTCCATTCCATTCCATTCCATTCCATTCCATTCCAATCCATTCCATTCGTGTTGATTCCATTCCATTCCATTCCATTGAATTCGGGTTGATTCCATTCCATTCCAATCCATTCCATTCCATTCGAGTTGGTTCCACTCCATTCCATTCCATGCGGGTTGATTCCATTCCATTCCATTCCATTCCATTCCATTCCATTCCATTCCTTTCCATTCCAATCCATTCGGATAGATTCCATTCCGTTCCATTCCATTCCATTCCATTCCAATCGGGTTGATTCCATTCCTTTCCATTCCATTCCACTCCATGCCATTCCACTCGGTTTGATTCCATTCCATTCCATTCCATTCCATTCCATTCCATTCCATTCCATTCCGGTTTATTCCATTCCCTTCCATTCCATTCGGGTTGATTCCATTCCATTCCATTCCATTCCATTCCATTCGGGTTTTTTCCTTTCCATTCCATTCCCTTCCATTCCGTTCGGGTTGATTCCATTCCATTCCATCCCATTCCATTCGGGTTTATTCCATTTCATTCCATTCCATTCCATTCCGTTCCATTCGAGGTGATTACATCCCATTTCATTCCATTCCATTCCATTCCATTCCATTCCATTCGATTTGATTCCACTTCACTCCATTCCATTCGGGTTGATTCCAGTCCATTCCATTCCATTTGGATTGATTGCATTCCATTCTATTCCGTTTCATTCCATTCCAATCCGTTCCATTCGACTCCATTCGGGTTGACTCCATTCCATTCCTTTCCATTGCATTCCATTCCATTTGAGTTGATTCCATTCCGTTCCATTCCATTCATGATGATTCGATTCCATTCCATTCCATTGCATTCCATTCCATTCGAGTTGATTCCATTCCATTCCATTGCATTCCATTCCATTCCATTCCATTCGGGTTGATTCCATTCCATTCCATTCCATTCCATTGCATTTGAGTTGCTTCCATTCCATTTTATTCCATTCCATTCCATTCCATTCCATTCCATTCCATTCCATTCCACTCAGGTTGATTCCATTCCATTCCATTCCACTCCACTCCATTCCATTCCATTTCATTCCCCTCCACTCCATTCCATTCCATTCCATTCCACTCGGATTGATTCAATTCCACCCCATTCCATTCAATTACATTCCATTCCAATCCACTCCAATCGGGTTGATTCAATTCCATTCGATTCTATTCCCTACCATTCCATCCCGTGCCATTCCATTCCATTCCATTCGAGTTGATTCCATTCCAATCAATTCCATTAGGGTTGAATCCATTCCATGTCATTCCGTTGCATTCCATTCCATTCGGGTTGATTCCATTCCATTCCATTCCATTCCATTCGGTGTGATTAAATTCCCTTCCATTTCATTCCCTTCCATTCCATTCCTTTCCATTCCATTCCATTCCATTCCATTCCATTCTGGTTGATTCCACTCCTTTTCATTCCATGCGTGTTGATTCCATTCCCTTCCATTCCATTCCATTCCTTACCATTCCATACCATTCGGATAGATTCCATTCCAGTCCATTCTATTCCATTCCATTCCATTCGGTGTGATTAAATTCCCTTCCATTTCATTCCCTTCCATTCCATTCCATTCCATTCCATTCCGTTCCATTCCATTCCATTCGGGTTGATTACTTTCCATTCCATTCCATTGCATTCCATTCGGGTTGATTCCATTCCATTCCGTTCCATTCCATTCCATTCGGGATGATTCCATCGCATTCCATTCCATTCCATTCCATTCCATTCGATTCCATTCCATTCGGGTTGGTTCCTTTCCATTCCATTCCATTCCCCTCCATTCCATTTCATTCGGGTTTATTCCATTCCATTCCATTCCATTCCATTCCATTCCATTCCATTCCACTCAGGTTGATTCCATGCCATTCCATTCCACTCCACTCCATTACATTCCATTTCATTCCCCTCCACTCCATTCCATTCCATTCCATTCCACTCGGATTGATTCAATTCCACCCCATTCCATTCAATTACATTCCATTCCAATCCACTCCAATCGGGTTGATTCAATTCCATTCGATTCTATTCCATACCATTCCATCCCGTGCCATTCCATTCCATTCCATTCCATTCGAGTTGATTCCATTCCAATCAATTCCATTCGGCTTGAATCCATTCCATGTCATTCCATTGCATTCCATTCCATTCGGGTTGATTCCATTCCATTCCATTCCATTCCATTCGGTGTGATTAAATTCCCTTCCATTTCATTCCCTTCCATTCCATTCCATTCCATTCCGTTCCATTCCATTCCATTCGGGTTAATTACTTTCCATTCCATTCCATTGCATTCCATTCCATTCCATTCCATTCCATTCCATTCCATTCCATTCCATTCCATTCCATTCGGTTTGGTTCCTTTCCATTCCATTCCATTCCCCTCCATTCCATTTCATTCGGGTTTATTCCATTCCATTCCATTCCATTCGAGTTGATTCCACTCCATTTCATTCCATGAGGGTTGATTCCATTCCCTTCCATTCCATTCCATTCCTTACCATTCCATTCCTTCCGGATAGATTCCATTCCATTCCATTCTATTCCATTCCATTCCATTCCATTCGGTTTGATTCCATTCCATTCCATTCCATTCAATTCCATTCCATTCGGGTTGATTCCATTCCTTTCCATTCCATTCCACTCCATTCCATTCCATTCGGTTTGATTCCATTCCCTTCCATTCCATTCCATTCCATTCCATTCCATTCCATTCCGGTTGATTCCATTCCATTCCATTCCATTCGATTCCATTCCATTCCATTCCATTCGGGTTGTTTCCATTCCATTCCATTCCATTCCACTCCATTCGGGTTGATTCCATTCCATTCCTTTCCATTGCATTCCATTCCATTTGAGTTGATTCCATTCTGTTCCATTCCATTCGTGATGATCCGATTCCATTCCATTCCATTGCATTCCATTCCATTCCATTCCATTCGGGTTGATTCCATTCCATTCCATTCCATTGCATTGCATTTGAGTTGCTTCCATTCCATTTTATTCCATTCCATTCCATTCCATTACACTCCACTCAGGTTGATTCCATTCCATTACATTCCACTCCACTCCATTCCATTCCATTTCATTCCCCTCCACTCCATTCCATTCCATTCCATTCCACTCGGATTGATTCAATTCCACCCCATTCCATTCAATTACATTCCATTCCAATCCACTCCATTCGTGTTGATTCAATTCCATTCGATTCTATTCCATACCATTCCATCCCGTGCCATTCCATTCCATTCCATTCCATTCGAGTTGATTCCATTCCAATCAATTCCATTCGGGTTGAATCCATTCCATGTCATTCCATTGCATTCCATTCCATTCGGGTTGATTCCATTCCATTCCATTCCATTCGGTGTGATTAAATTCCCTTCCATTTCATTCCCTTCCATTCCATTCCATTCCATTCCGTTCCATTCCATTCCATTCCATTCCATTCCATTCGGTTTGATTCCATTCCATTCCATTCCATTCCATTCCATTCCATTCCATTCGGGTTTTTTCCTTTCCATTCCATTCCCTTCCATTTCATTCGGGTTGATTTCATTCCATTCCATTCCATTCAATTCCATTCCATTAGGGTTTATTCCATTTCATTCCATTCCATTCCATTCCATTCCATTCGAGTTGATTCCATCCCTTTCCATTCCATTCCATTCCATTGCATTCCATTACATTCGGGTTGATTCCATTCCATTCCATTCCAATCCATTCCATTCTATTCCATTCGAGTTGATTCCATTCCATTCCATTCCATTGCATTCCATTCCATTCGGGTTGATTCCATCCATTCCATTTCATTCCATTCCATTCCATTGCATTCCATCCGGGTTGACTCCATTCCATTCCATTCCATTCCATTGCATTCCATTACATTCGGGTTGATTCCATTCCATTCCATTCCATTCCATTCCATTGCATTCCATTCGGGTTGATTCCATTCCTTTCCATTCCATTCGACTCCATTCGGGTTGATTCCATAACATTCCATTCCATTCCATTCCATTCCATTCCATTCCGGTGTATTCCATTCCATTCAATTCCATTCCATTTCATTCCATTCAGGTTGATTCAATTCCATTCCATTCCATTCCATTCCATTCCATTCCATTCCATTCCATTCGGGTTGATTCCATTCCATTCCATTCGATTCCATTCCATTCTGGTAAATTCCATTCCATTCCATTAAATTCCATTCGGGTTGATTCCATTCCATTCCTTTCCATTGCATTCCATTCCATTCCTTTCCATTTCATTCCATTCCGGTTGATTCCATTCCTTTCCATTCCATTCTGGTTGAATCCATTCCATTCCATTCGATTCCATTCCATTTCACTCGATTTGATTCCACTTCATTCCATTCCATTCGGGTTGATTCCATTGCATTCCATTCCATTCCATTCCATTCGGATTGATTGCATTCCATTCCATTCCATTCCATTCCATTCCATTCCATTCCATTCCATTCGGGTTGATTCCATTCCATTCCATTCCATTCCATTCCATTCCATTCCAATCCATTCCATTCGTGTTGATTCCATTCCATTCCATTCCATTGAATTCGGGTTGATTCCATTCCATTCCAATCCATTCCATTCCATTCGAGTTGGTTCCACTCCATTCCATTCCATGCGGGTTGATTCCATTGCATTCCATTCCATTCCATTCCATTCGGATTGATTGCATTCCATTCCATTTCATTCCATTCCATTCCATTCCATTCCATTCCATTCGGGTTGATTCCATTCAATTCCATTCCATTCCATTCCATTCCATTCCATTCGGGTTGATTCCATTCCATTCCATTCCATTGCATTGCATTTGAGTTGCTTCCATTCCATTTTATTCCATTCCATTCCATTCCATTCCATTACACTCCACTCAGGTTGATTCTATTCCATTACATTCCACTCCACTCCATTCCATTCCATTTCATTCCCCTCCACTCCATTCCATTCCATTCCATTCCACTCGGATTGATTCAATTCCACCCCATTCCATTCAATTACATTCCATTCCAATCCACTCCAATCGTGTTGATTCAATTCCATTCGATTCTATTCCATAACATTCCATCCCGTGCCATTCCATTCCATTCCATTCCATTCGAGTTGATTCCATTCCAATCAATTCCATTCGGGTTGAATCCATTCCATGTCATTCCATTGCATTCCATTCCATTCGGGTTGATTCCATTCCATTCCATTCGGTGTGATTAAATTCCCTTCCTTTTCATTACCTTCCATTCCATTCCATTCCATTCCGTTCCATTCCATTCCATTCCATTCCATTCGGTTTGATTCCATTCCATTCCATTCCATTCCATTCCATTCCTTTCCATTCCAATCCATTCGGATAGATTCCAGTCCATTCCATTCCATTCCATTCCATTCCATTCCATTCCAATCGGGTTGATTCCATTCCTTTCCATTCCATTCCACTCCATGCCATTCCACTCGGTTTGATTCCATTCCATTCCATTCCATTCCATTCCATTCCATTCCATTCCATTCCATTCCGGTTTATTCCATTCGATTCCATTCCATTCGGGTTGATTCCATTCCATTCCATTCCATTCCATTCCATTCGGGTTTTTTCCTTTCCATTCCATTCCCTTCCATTCCGTTCGGGTTGATTCCATTCCATTCCATTCCATTCCATTCCATTCCATTCGGGTTTATTCCATTTCATTCCATTCCATTCCATTCCGTTCCATTCGAGGTGATCACATCCCATTTCATTCCATTCCATTCCATTTCATTCCATTCGATTTGATTCCACTTCACTCCATTCCATTCGGGTTGATTCCATTCCATTCAATTCCATTTGGATTGATTGCATTCCATTCCATTCCTTTTCATTCCATTCCATTCCGTTCCATTCCACTCCATTCGTGTTGATTCCATTCCATTCCATTCGATTCCATTCCATTCCATTAAATTCCATTCGGGTTGATTCCATTCCATTCCTTTCCATTCCATTCCATTCCATTCCTTTCCATTTCATTCCATTCCGGTTGATTCCATTCCTTTCCATTCCATTCTGGTTGAATCCATTCCATTCCATTCGATTCCATTCCATTGCACTCGATTTGATTCCACTTCATTCCATTCCATTCGGGTTGATTCCATTGCATTCCATTCCATTCCATTCTATTCGGATTGATTGCATTCCATTCCATTTCATTCCATTCCATTCCATTCCATTCTATTCGGGTTGATTCCATTCCATTCCATTCCATTCCATTCCAATCCATTCCATTCGTGTTGATTCCATTCCATTCCATTCCATTGAATTCGGGTTGATTCCATTCCATTCCAATCCATTCCATTCCATTCGGGTTGATTCCATTCCATTCCATTCCATTGCATTGCATTTGAGTTGCTTCCATTCCATTTTATTCCATTCCATACCATTCCATTCCATTACACTCCACTCAGGTTGATTCCATTCCATTACATTCCACTCCACTCCATTCCATTCCAATTCATTCCCCTCCACTCCATTCCATTCCATTCCATTCCACTCGGATTGATTCAATTCCACCCCATTCCATTCAATTACATTCCATTCCAATCCACTCCAATCGTGTTGATTCAACTCCATTCGATTCTATTCCATACCATTCCATCCCGTGCCATTCCATTCCATTCCATTCCATTCGAGTTGATTCCATTCCAATCAATTCCATTCGGGTTGAATCCATTCCATGTCATTCCATTGCATTCCATTCCATTCGGGTTGATTCCATTCCATTCCATTCCATTCCATTCCATTCCATTCCATTCGGTGTGATTAAATTCCCTTCCTTTTCATTCCCTTCCATTCCATTCCATTCCGTTCCATTCCATTCCATTCCATTCCATTCGGTTTGATTCCTTTCCATTACATTCCCTTCCATTCCATTCGGGTTGATTTCATTCCATTCCATTCCATTCCATTCCATTCCATTCCATTCCATTCGGGTTTATTCCATTTCATTCCATTCCATTCCATTCCATTCCATTCCATTCCATTCGAGTTGATTCCATCCCTTTCCATTCCATTCCATTCCATTGTATTCCATTCCATTCGGGTTGATTCCATTCCATTCCATTCCAATCCATTCCATTCTATTCCATTCGAGTTGATTCCATTCCATTCCATTCCATTGCATTCCATTCCATTCGGGTTGATTCCATTCCATTCCATTTCATTCCATTCCATTCCATTGCATTCCATCCGGGTTGACTCCATTCCATTCCATTCCATTCCATTGCATTCCATTACATTCGGGTTGATTCTATTCCATTCCATTCCATTCCATTGCATTCCATTCGTGTTGATTCCATTTCTTTCCATTCCATTCGACTCCATTCGGGTTGATTCCATACCATTCCATTCCATTCCATTCCATTCCATTCCATTCCATTCCGGTGGATTCCATTCCATTCAATTCCATTCCATTTCATTCCATTCAGGTTGATTCCATTCCATTCCATTCCATTCCATTCCATTCCATTCCATTCGGGTTGATTCCATTCCGTTCCATTCGATTCCATTCCATTCTGGTTGATTCCATTCCATTCCATTAAATTCCATTCGGGTTGATTCCATTCCATTCCTTTCCATTCCATTCCATTCCATTCCTTTCCATTTCATTCCATTCCGGTTGATTCCATTCCTTTCCATTCCATTCTGGTTGAATCCATTCCATTCCATTCGATTCCATTCCATTGCACTCGATTTGATTCCACTTCATTCCATTCCATTCGGGTTGATTCCATTGCATTCCATTCCATTCCATTCCATTCGGATTGATTGCATTCCATTCCATTTCATTCCATTCCATTCCATTCCATTCGGGTTGATTCCATTCCATTCCATTCCATTCCATTCCAATCCATTCCATTCGTGTTGATTCCATTCCATTCCATTCCATTGAATTCGGGTTGATTCCATTCCATTCCAATCCATTCCATTCCATTCGAGTTGGTTCCACTCCATTCCATTCCATGCGGGTTGATTCCATTCCATTCCATTCCATTCCATTCCATTCCATTCCATTACACTCCACTCAGGTTGATTCTATTCCATTACATTCCACTCCACTCCATTCCATTCCATTTCATTCCCCTCCACTCCATTCCATTCCATTCCATTCCACTCGGATTGATTCAATTCCACCCCATTCCATTCAATTACATTCCATTCCAATCCACTCCAATCGTGTTGATTCAATTCCATTCGATTCTATTCCATACCATTCCATCCCGTGCCATTCCATTCCATTCCATTCCATTCGAGTTGATTCCATTCCAATCAATTCCATTCGGGTTGAATCCATTCCATGTCATTCCATTGCATTCCATTCCATTCGGGTTGATTCCATTCCATTCCATTCGGTGTGATTAAATTCCCTTCCTTTTCATTCCCTTCCATTCCATTCCATTCCGTTCCATTCCATTCCATTCGGTTTGATTCCATTCCATTCCATTCCATTCCATTCCTTTCCATTCCAATCCATTCGGATAGATTCCATTCCATTCCATTCCATTCCATTCCATTCTATTCCAATCGGGTTGATTCCATTCCTTTCCATTCCATTCCACTCCATGCCATTCCACTCGGTTTGATTCCATTCCATTCCATTCCATTCCATTCCATTCCATTCCATTCCATTCGATTCCATTCCATTCCATTCCATTCGGGTTGTTTCCATTCCATTCCATTCCATTCCACTCCATTCGGGTTGATTCCATTCCATTCCTTTCCATTGCATTCCATTCCATTTGAGTTGATTCCATTCTGTTCCATTCCATTCGTGATGATCCGATTCCATTCCATTCCATTGCATTCCATTCCATTCCATTCCATTCGGGTTGATTCCATTCCATTCCATTCCATTGCATTGCATTTGAGTTGCTTCCATTCCATTTTATTCCATTCCATTCCATTCCATTACACTCCACTCAGGTTGATTCCATTCCATTACATTCCACTCCACTCCATTCCATTCCATTTCATTCCCCTCCACTCCATTCCATTCCATTCCATTCCACTCGGATTGATTCAATTCCACCCCATTCCATTCAATTACATTCCATTCCAATCCACTCCATTCGTGTTGATTCAATTCCATTCGATTCTATTCCATACCATTCCATCCCGTGCCATTCCATTCCATTCCATTCCATTCGAGTTGATTCCATTCCAATCAATTCCATTCGGGTTGAATCCATTCCATGTCATTCCATTGCATTCCATTCCATTCGGGTTGATTCCATTCCATTCCATTCCATTCGGTGTGATTAAATTCCCTTCCATTTCATTCCCTTCCATTCCATTCCATTCCATTCCGTTCCATTCCATTCCATTCCATTCCATTCCATTCGGTTTGATTCCATTCCATTCCATTCCATTCCATTCCATTCCATTCGGGTTTTTTCCTTTCCATTCCATTCCCTTCCATTTCATTCGGGTTGATTTCATTCCATTCCATTCCATTCAATTCCATTCCATTAGGGTTTATTCCATTTCATTCCATTCCATTCCATTCCATTCCATTCGAGTTGATTCCATCCCTTTCCATTCCATTCCATTCCATTGCATTCCATTACATTCGGGTTGATTCCATTCCATTCCATTCCAATCCATTCCATTCTATTCTATTCGAGTTGATTCCATTCCATTCCATTCCATTGCATTCCATTCCATTCGGGTTGATTCCATCCATTCCATTTCATTCCATTCCATTCCATTGCATTCCATCCGGGTTGACTCCATTCCATTCCATTCCATTCCATTGCATTCCATTACATTCGGGTTGATTCCATTCCATTCCATTCCATTCCATTCCATTCCATTGCATTCCATTCGGGTTGATTCCATTCCTTTCCATTCCATTCGACTCCATTCGGGTTGATTCCATAACATTCCATTCCATTCCATTCCATTCCATTCCATTCCGGTGTATTCCATTCCATTCAATTCCATTCCATTTCATTCCATTCAGGTTGATTCAATTCCATTCCATTCCATTCCATTCCATTCCATTCCATTCCATTCGGTTTGATTCCATTCCATTCCATTCGATTCCATTCCATTCTGGTAAATTCCGTTCCATTCCATTAAATTCCATTCGGGTTGATTCCATTCCATTCCTTTCCATTGCATTCCATTCCATTCCTTTCCATTTCATTCCATTCCGGTTGATTCCATTCCTTTCCATTCCATTCTGGTTGAATCCATTCCATTCCATTCGATTCCATTCCATTTCACTCGATTTGATTCCACTTCATTCCATTCCATTCGGGTTGATTCCATTGCATTCCATTCCATTCCATTCCATTCGGATTGATTGCATTCCATTCCATTCCATTCCATTCCATTCCATTCCATTCCATTCGGGTTGATTCCATTCCATTCCATTCCATTCCATTCCATTCCATTCCAATCCATTCCATTCGTGTTGATTCCATTCCATTCCATTCCATTGAATTCGGGTTGATTCCATTCCATTCCAATCCATTCCATTCCATTCGAGTTGGTTCCACTCCATTCCATTCCATGCGGGTTGATTCCATTGCATTCCATTCCATTCCATTCCATTCGGATTGATTGCATTCCATTCCATTTCATTCCATTCCATTCCATTCCATTCCATTCCATTCGGGTTGATTCCATTCAATTCCATTCCATTCCATTCCATTCCATTCCATTCGGGTTGATTCCATTCCATTCCATTCCATTGCATTGCATTTGAGTTGCTTCCATTCCATTTTATTCCATTCCATTCCATTCCATTCCATTACACTCCACTCAGGTTGATTCTATTCCATTACATTCCACTCCACTCCATTCCATTCCATTTCATTCCCCTCCACTCCATTCCATTCCATTCCATTCCACTCGGATTGATTCAATTCCACCCCATTCCATTCAATTACATTCCATTCCAATCCACTCCAATCGTGTTGATTCAATTCCATTCGATTCTATTCCATAACATTCCATCCCGTGCCATTCCATTCCATTCCATTCCATTCGAGTTGATTCCATTCCAATCAATTCCATTCGGGTTGAATCCATTCCATGTCATTCCATTGCATTCCATTCCATTCGGGTTGATTCCATTCCATTCCATTCGGTGTGATTAAATTCCCTTCCTTTTCATTACCTTCCATTCCATTCCATTCCATTCCGTTCCATTCCATTCCATTCCATTCCATTCGGTTTGATTCCATTCCATTCCATTCCATTCCATTCCATTCCTTTCCATTCCAATCCATTCGGATAGATTCCAGTCCATTCCATTCCATTCCATTCCATTCCATTCCATTCCAATCGGGTTGATTCCATTCCTTTCCATTCCATTCCACTCCATGCCATTCCACTCGGTTTGATTCCATTCCATTCCATTCCATTCCATTCCATTCCATTCCATTCCGGTTTATTCCATTCGATTCCATTCCATTCGGGTTGATTCCATTCCATTCCATTCCATTCCATTCCATTCGGGTTTTTTCCTTTCCATTCCATTCCCTTCCATTCCGTTCGGGTTGATTCCATTCCATTCCATTCCATTCCATTCCATTCCATTCCATTCGGGTTTATTCCATTTCATTCCATTCCATTCCATTCCGTTCCATTCGAGGTGATTACATCCCATTTCATTCCATTCCATTCCATTTCATTCCATTCGATTTGATTCCACTTCACTCCATTCCATTCGGGTTGATTCCATTCCATTCAATTCCATTTGGATTGATTGCATTCCATTCCATTCCTTTTCATTCCATTCCATTCCGTTCCATTCCACTCCATTCGTGTTGATTCCATTCCATTCCATTCGATTCCATTCCATTCCATTAAATTCCATTCGGGTTGATTCCATTCCATTCCTTTCCATTCCATTCCATTCCATTCCTTTCCATTTCATTCCATTCCGGTTGATTCCATTCCTTTCCATTCCATTCTGGTTGAATCCATTCCATTCCATTCGATTCCATTCCATTGCACTCGATTTGATTCCACTTCATTCCATTCCATTCGGGTTGATTCCATTGCATTCCATTCCATTCCATTCTATTCGGATTGATTGCATTCCATTCCATTTCATTCCATTCCATTCCATTCCATTCTATTCGGGTTGATTCCATTCCATTCCATTCCATTCCATTCCAATCCATTCCATTCGTGTTGATTCCATTCCATTCCATTCCATTGAATTCGGGTTGATTCCATTCCATTCCAATCCATTCCATTCCATTCGGGTTGATTCCATTCCATTCCATTCCATTGCATTGCATTTGAGTTGCTTCCATTCCATTTTATTCCATTCCATACCATTCCATTCCATTACACTCCACTCAGGTTGATTCCATTCCATTACATTCCACTCCACTCCATTCCATTCCAATTCATTCCCCTCCACTCCATTCCATTCCATTCCATTCCACTCGGATTGATTCAATTCCACCCCATTCCATTCAATTACATTCCATTCCAATCCACTCCAATCGTGTTGATTCAACTCCATTCGATTCTATTCCATACCATTCCATCCCGTGCCATTCCATTCCATTCCATTCCATTCGAGTTGATTCCATTCCAATCAATTCCATTCGGGTTGAATCCATTCCATGTCATTCCATTGCATTCCATTCCATTCGGGTTGATTCCATTCCATTCCATTCCATTCCATTCCATTCCATTCGGTGTGATTAAATTCCCTTCCTTTTCATTCCCTTCCATTCCATTCCATTCCGTTCCATTCCATTCCATTCCATTCCATTCGGTTTGATTCCTTTCCATTACATTCCCTTCCATTCCATTCGGGTTGATTTCATTCCATTCCATTCCATTCCATTCCATTCCATTCCATTCCATTCGGGTTTATTCCATTTCATTCCATTCCATTCCATTCCATTCCATTCCATTCGAGTTGATTCCATCCCTTTCCATTCCATTCCATTCCATTGTATTCCATTCCATTCGGGTTGATTCCATTCCATTCCATTCCAATCCATTCCATTCTATTCCATTCGAGTTGATTCCATTCCATTCCATTCCATTGCATTCCATTCCATTCGGGTTGATTCCATTCCATTCCATTTCATTCCATTCCATTCCATTGCATTCCATCCGGGTTGACTCCATTCCATTCCATTCCATTCCATTGCATTCCATTACATTCGGGTTGATTCTATTCCATTCCATTCCATTCCATTGCATTCCATTCGTGTTGATTCCATTTCTTTCCATTCCATTCGACTCCATTCGGGTTGATTCCATACCATTCCATTCCATTCCATTCCATTCCATTCCATTCCATTCCGGTGGATTCCATTCCATTCAATTCCATTCCATTTCATTCCATTCAGGTTGATTCCATTCCATTCCATTCCATTCCATTCCATTCGGGTTGATTCCATTCCATTCCATTCGATTCCATTCCATTCTGGTTGATTCCATTCCATTCCATTAAATTCCATTCGGGTTGATTCCATTCCATTCCTTTCCATTCCATTCCATTCCATTCCTTTCCATTTCATTCCATTCCGGTTGATTCCATTCCTTTCCATTCCATTCTGGTTGAATCCATTCCATTCCATTCGATTCCATTCCATTGCACTCGATTTGATTCCACTTCATTCCATTCCATTCGGGTTGATTCCATTGCATTCCATTCCATTCCATTCCATTCGGATTGATTGCATTCCATTCCATTTCATTCCATTCCATTCCATTCCATTCGGGTTGATTCCATTCCATTCCATTCCATTCCATTCCAATCCATTCCATTCGTGTTGATTCCATTCCATTCCATTCCATTGAATTCGGGTTGATTCCATTCCATTCCAATCCATTCCATTCCATTCGAGTTGGTTCCACTCCATTCCATTCCATGCGGGTTGATTCCATTCCATTCCATTCCATTCCATTCCATTCCATTCCATTACACTCCACTCAGGTTGATTCTATTCCATTACATTCCACTCCACTCCATTCCATTCCATTTCATTCCCCTCCACTCCATTCCATTCCATTCCATTCCACTCGGATTGATTCAATTCCACCCCATTCCATTCAATTACATTCCATTCCAATCCACTCCAATCGTGTTGATTCAATTCCATTCGATTCTATTCCATACCATTCCATCCCGTGCCATTCCATTCCATTCCATTCCATTCGAGTTGATTCCATTCCAATCAATTCCATTCGGGTTGAATCCATTCCATGTCATTCCATTGCATTCCATTCCATTCGGGTTGATTCCATTCCATTCCATTCGGTGTGATTAAATTCCCTTCCTTTTCATTCCCTTCCATTCCATTCCATTCCATTCCGTTCCATTCCATTCCATTCGGTTTGATTCCATTCCATTCCATTCCATTCCATTCCTTTCCATTCCAATCCATTCGGATAGATTCCATTCCATTCCATTCCATTCCATTCCATTCCATTCCAATCGGGTTGATTCCATTCCTTTCCATTCCATTCCACTCCATGCCATTCCACTCGGTTTGATTCCATTCCATTCCATTCCATTCCATTCCATTCCATTCCATTCCGGTTTATTCCATTCGATTCCATTCCATTCGGGTTGATTCCATTCCATTCCATTCCATTCCATTCCATTCGGGTTTTTTCCTTTCCATTCCATTCCCTTCCATTCCGTTCGGGTTGATTCCATTCCATTCCATTCCATTCCATTCCATTCCATTCGGGTTTATTCCATTTCATTCCATTCCATTCCATTCCGTTCCATTCGAGGTGATTACATCCCATTTCATTCCATTCCATTCCATTCCATTCCATTCCATTCGATTTGATTCCACTTCACTCCATTCCATTCGGGTTGATTCCAGTCCATTCAATTCCATTTGGATTGATTGCATTCCATTCCATTCCTTTTCATTCCATTCCATTCCGTTCCATTCCACTCCATTCGTGTTGATTCCATTCCATTCCATTCGATTCCATTCCATTCCATTAAATTCCATTCGGGTTGATTCCATTCCATTCCTTTCCATTCCATTCCATTCCATTCCTTTCCATTTCATTCCATTCCGGTTGATTCCATTCCTTTCCATTCCATTCTGGTTGAATCCATTCCATTCCATTCGATTCCATTCCATTGCACTCGATTTGATTCCACTTCATTCCATTCCATTCGGGTTGATTCCATTGCATTCCATTCCATTCCATTCTATTCGGATTGATTGCATTCCATTCCATTTCATTCCATTCCATTCCATTCCATTCTATTCGGGTTGATTCCATTCCATTCCATTCCATTCCATTCCAATCCATTCCATTCGTGTTGATTCCATTCCATTCCATTCCATTGAATTCGGGTTGATTCCATTCCATTCCAATCCATTCCATTCCATTCGAGTTGGTTCCACTCCATTCCATTCCATGCGGGTTGATTCCATTGCATTCCATTCCATTCCATTCTATTCGGATTGATTGCATTCCATTCCATTTCATTCCATTCCATTCCATTCCATTCCATTCGGGTTGATTGCATTCCATTCCATTCCATTCCATTCCATTCGGGTTGATTCCATTCCATTCCATTCCATTGCATTGCATTTGAGTTGCTTCCATTCCATTTTATTCCATTCCATACCATTCCATTCCATTACACTCCACTCAGGTTGATTCCATTCCATTACATTCCACTCCACTCCATTCCATTCCAATTCATTCCCCTCCACTCCATTCCATTCCATTCCATTCCACTCGGATTGATTCAATTCCACCCCATTCCATTCAATTACATTCCATTCCAATCCACTCCAATCGTGTTGATTCAACTCCATTCGATTCTATTCCATACCATTCCATCCCGTGCCATTCCATTCCATTCCATTCCATTCGAGTTGATTCCATTCCAATCAATTCCATTCGGGTTGAATCCATTCCATGTCATTCCATTGCATTCCATTCCATTCGGGTTGATTCCATTCCATTCCATTCCATTCCATTCGGTGTGATTAAATTCCCTTCCATTTCATTCCCTTCCATTCCATTCCATTCCATTCCGTTCCATTCCATTCCATTCGGGTTAATTACTTTCCATTCCATTCCATTGCATTCCATTCCATTCCATTCCATTCCATTCCATTCGGTTTGGTTCCTTTCCATTCCATTCCATTCCCCTCCATTCCATTTCATTCGGGTTTATTCCATTCCATTCCATTCCATTCGAGTTGATTCCACTCCATTTCATTCCATGAGGGTTGATTCCATTCCCTTCCATTCCATTCCATTCCTTACCATTCCATTCCTTTCGGATAGATTCCATTCCATTCCATTCTATTCCATTCCATTCCATTCCATTCGGTTTGATTCCATTCCATTCCATTCCATTCCATTCCATTCCATTCGGGTTGATTCCATTCCTTTCCATTCCATTCCACTCCATTCCATTCCATTCGGTTTGATTCCATTCCCTTCCATTCCATTCCATTCCATTCCATTCCATTCCGGTTGATTCCATTCCATTCCATTCCATTCGATTCCATTCCATTCCATTCTGGTTGTTTCCATTCCATTCCATTCCATTCCACTCCATTCGGGTTGATTCCATTCCATTCCTTTCCATTGCATTCCATTCCATTTGAGTTGATTCCATTCTATTCTATTCCATTCGTGATGATTCGATTCCATTCCATTCCATTGCATTCCATTCCATTCCATTCCATTCGGGTTGATTCCATTCCATTCCATTCCATTGCATTGCATTTGAGTTGCTTCCATTCCATTTTATTCCATTCCATTCCATTCCATCACACTCCACTCAGGTTGATTCCATTCCATTACATTCCACTCCACTCCATTCCATTCCATTTCATTCCCCTCCACTCCATTCCATTCCATTCCATTCCACTCGGATTGATTCAATTCCACCCCATTCCATTCAATTACATTCCATTCCAATCCACTCCAATCGTGTTGATTCAATTCCATTCGATTCTATTCCATACCATTCCATCCCGTGCCATTCCATTCCATTCCATTCCATTCGAGTTGATTCCATTCCAATCAATTCCATTCGGGTTGAATCCATTCCATGTCATTCCATTGCATTCCATTCCATTCGGGTTGATTCCATTCCATTCCATTCCATTCGGTGTGATTAAATTCCCTTCCATTTCATTCCCTTCCATTCCATTCCATTCCATTCCGTTCCATTCCATTCCATTCCATTCCATTCCATTCGGTTTGATTCCATTCCATTCCATTCCATTCCATTCCATTCGGGTTTTTTCCTTTCCATTCCATTCCCTTCCATTTCATTCGGGTTGATTTCATTCCATTCCATTCCATTCCATTCCATTCCATTAGGGTTTATTCCATTTCATTCCATTCCATTCCATTCCATTCCATTCGAGTTGATTCCATCCCTTTCCATTCCATTCCATTCCATTGCATTCCATTACATTCGGGTTCATTCCATTCCATTCCATTCCAATCCATTCCATTCTATTCCATTCGAGTTGATTCCATTCCATTCCATTCCATTGCATTCCATTCCATTCGGGTTGATTCCATCCATTCCATTTCATTCCATTCCATTCCATTGCATTCCATCCGGGTTGACTCCATTCCATTCCATTCCATTCCATTGCATTCCATTACATTCGGGTTGATTCCATTCCATTCCATTCCATTCCATTCCATTGCATTCCATTCGGGTTGATTCCATTCCTTTCCATTCCATTCGACTCCATTCGGGTTGATTCCATAACATTCCATTCCATTCCATTCCATTCCATTCCATTCCGGTGGATTCCATTTCATTCAATTCCATTCCATTTCATTCCATTCAGGTTGATTCAATTCCATTCCATTCCATTCCATTCCATTCCATTCCATTCGGGTTGATTCCATTCCATTCCATTCGATTCCATTCCATTCTGGTAAATTCCATTCCATTCCATTAAATTCCATTCGGGTTGATTCCATTCCATTCCTTTCCATTCCATTCCATTCCATTCCTTTCCATTTCATTCCATTCCGGTTGATTCCATTCCTTTCCATTCCATTCTGGTTGAATCCATTCCATTCCATTCGATTCCATTCCATTTCACTCGATTTGATTCCACTTCATTCCATTCCATTCGGGTTGATTCCATTGCATTCCATTCCATTCCATTCCATTCCATTCCATTCCATTCGGGTTGATTCCATTCCATTCCATTCCATTCCATTCCATTCCAATCCATTCCATTCGTGTTGATTCCATTCCATTCCATTCCATTGAATTCGGGTTGATTCCATTCCATTCCAATCCATTCCATTCCATTCGAGTTGGTTCCACTCCATTCCATTCCATGCGGGTTGATTCCATTCCATTCCATTCCATTCCATTCCATTCCATTCCATTCCAATCGGGTTGATTCCATTCCTTTCCATTCCATTCCACTCCATGCCATCCCACTCGGTTTGATTCCATTCCATTCCATTCCATTCCATTCCATTCCATTCCATTCCATTCCATTCCATTCCGGTTTATTCCATTCCATTCCATTCCATTCGGGTTGATTCCATTCCATTCCATTCCATTCCATTCCATTCCATTCCACTCCATTCCATTCGGGTTTATTCCATTTCATTCCATTCCATTCCATTCCGTTCCATTCGAGGTGATTATATCCCATTTCATTCCATTCCATTCCATTCCATTCCATTCCATTCCATTCGATTTGATTCCACGTCACTCCATTCCATTCGGGTTGATTCCAGTCCATTCCATTCCAGTTGGATTGATTGCATTCCATTCCATTCCTTTTCATTCCATTCCATTCCGTTCCATTCCACTCCATTCGCGTTGATTCCATTCCATTCCTTTCCATTGCATTCCATTCCATTTGAGTTGATTCCATTCCGTTCCATTCCATTCATGAGGATTCGATTCCATTCCATTCCATTGCATTCCATTCCATTCGAGTTGATTCCATTCCATTCCATTGCATCCCATTCCATTCCATTCGTGTTGATTCCATTCCATTCCATTCCATTCCATTGCATTTGAGTTGCTTCCATTCCATTTTATTCCATTCCATTCCATTCCATTCCATTCCATTCCATTCCATTCCATTCCACTCAGGTTGATTCCATTGCATTACATTCCACTCCACTCCATTCCATTGCATTTCATTCCCCTCCACTGCATTCCATTCCATTCCATTCCACTCGGATTGATTCAATTCCACCCCATTCCATTCAATTACATTCCATTCCAATCCACTCCAATCGGGTTGATTCAATTCCATTCGATTCTATTCCATACCATTCCATCCCGTGCCATTCCATTCCATTCCATTCCATTCGAGTTGATTCCATTCCAATCAATTCCATTCGGGTTGAATCCATTCCATGTCATTCCATTGCATTCCATTCCATTCGGGTTGATTCCATTCCATTCCATTCCATTCCATTCGGTGTGATTAAATTCCCTTCCATTTCATTCCCTTCCATTCCATTCCATTCCATTCCGTTCCATTCCATTCCATTCGGGTTAATTACTTTCCATTCCATTCCATTGCATTCCATTCCATTCCATTCCATTCCATTCCATTCAATTCCATTCCATTCGGGTTGGTTCCTTTCCATTCCATTCCATTCCCCTCCATTCCATTTCATTCGGGTTTATTCCATTCCATTCCATTCCATTCGAGTTGATTCCACTCCATTTCATTCCATGAGGGTTGATTCCATTCCCTTCCATTCCATTGCATTCCTTACCATTCCATTCCTTTCGGATAGATTCCATTCCATTCCATTCTATTCCATTCCATTCCATTCCATTCGGTTTGATTCCATTCCATTCCATTCCATTCCATTCCATTCCATTCCATTCCATTCCATTCCATTCGGGTTGATTCCATTCCTTTCCATTCCTTTCCACTCCATTCCATTCCATTCGGATTGATTCCATTCCCTTCCATTCCATTCCATTCCATTCCATTCCGGTTGATTCCATTCCATTCCATTCCATTCCATTCGATTCCATTCCATTCCATTCGGGTTGTTTCCATTCCATTCCATTCCATTCCACTCCATTCGGGTTGATTCCATTCCATTCCTTTCCATTGCATTCCATTCCATTTGAGTTGATTCCATTCCGTTCCATTCGTGATGATTCGATTCCATTCCATTCCATTGCATTCCATTCCATTCGAGTTGATTCCATTCCATTCCATTGCATTCCATTCCATGCCATTCCATTCCATTTGGGTTGATTCCATTCCATTCCATTCCATTGCATTGCATTTGAGTTGCTTCCATTCCATTTTATTCCATTCCATTCCATTCCATTCCATTCCATTACACTCCACTCAGGTTGATTCCATTCCATTACATTCCACTCCACTCCATTCCATTCCATTTCATTCCCCTCCACTCCATTCCATTCCATTCCATTCCACTCGGATTGATTCAATTCCACCCCATTCCATTCAATTACATTAGATTCCAATCCACTCCAATCGTGTTGATTCAATTCCACTCGATTCTATTCCATACCATTCCATCCCGTGCCATTCCATTCCATTCCATTCCATTCGAGTTGATTCCATTCCAATCAATTCCATTCGGGTTGAATCCATTCCATGTCATTCCATTGCATTCCATTCCATTCGGGTTGATTCCATTCCATTCCATTCCATTCCATTCCATTCCATTCGGTGTGATTAAATTCCCTTCCTTTTCATTCCCTTCCATTCCATTCCATTCCATTCCGTTCCATCACTTTCCATTCCATTCCATTCCATTGTATTCCATTCCATTCGGGTTGATTTCATTCCATTCCATTTCATTCCATTCCATTCCATTGCATTCCATCCGGGGTGACTCCATTCCATTCCATTCCATTCCATTGCATTCCATTACATTCGGGTTGATTCCATTCCATTCCATTCCATTCCATTGCATTCCATTCGGGTTGATTCCATTCCTTTCCATTCCATTCGACTCCATTCGGGTTGATTCCATACCATTCCATTCCATTCCATTCCATTCCATTCCTGTGGATTCCATTCCATTCAATTCCATTCCATTTCATTCCATTCAGGTTGATTCCATTCCATTCCATTCCATTCCATTCCATTCGGGTTGATTCCATTCCATTCCATTCGATTCCATTCCATTCTGGTTGATTCCATTCCATTCCATTAAATTCCATTCGGGTTGATTCCATTCCATTCCTTTCCATTCCATTCCATTCCATTCCTTTCCATTTCATTCCATTCCGGTTGATTCCATTCCTTTCCATTCCATTCTGGTTGAATCCATTCCATTCCATTCGATTCCATTCCATTGCACCCGATTTGATTCCACTTCATTCCATTCCATTCGGGTTGATTCCATTGCATTCCATTCCATTCCATTCCATTCGGATTGATTGCATTCCATTCCATTTCATTCCATTCCATTCCATTCCATTCCATTCGGGTTGATTCCATTCCATTCCATTCCATTCCATTCCATTCCAATTCATTCCATTCGTGTTGATTCCATTCCATTCCATTCCATTGAATTCGGGTTGATTCCATTCCATTCCAATCCATTCCATTCCATTCGAGTTGGTTCCACTCCTTTGCATTCCATGCGGGTTGATTCCATTCCATTCCATTCCATTACATTCCATTCCATTCCAATCGGGTTGATTCCATTCCTTTACATTCCATTCCACTCCATGCCATTCCACTCGGTTTGATTCCATTCCATTCCATTCCATTCCATTCCATTCCATTCAATTCCGGTTTATTCCATTCCATTATATTCCTTTCGGGTTGATTCCATTCCATTCCATTCCATTCCATTCCACTGCATTCCATTCGGGTTTATTCCATTTCATTCCATTCCATTCCATTCCGTTCCATTCGAGGTGATTACATCCCATTTCATTCCATTCCATTCCATTCCATTCCATTCGATTTGATTCCACTTCACTCCATTCCATTCGGGTTGATTCCAGACCATTCCATTCCATTTGGATTGATTGCATTCCATTCCATTCCATTCCATTCCATTCCATTCCATTCCATTCGTGTTGATTCCATTCCATTCCATTCCATTCCACTCCAATCCATTCCATTCGTGTTGATTCCATTCCATTGCATTCGGGTTGATTCCATTCCATTCCATTCCATTCGAGTTGATTCCACTCCATTCCATTCCATGCGGGTTGATTCCATTCCATTCCATTCCATTCCATTCCTTTCCATTGCATTCCATTCGGATAGATTGCATTCCATTCCATTCCATTGCATTCCACTCGGGTTTATTCCATTCCATTCCATTCAATTCCATTCCATTCGGGTTGATTCCATTCCAGTCCATTGCATTCCATTCCATTCCCTTAAATTCCATTCGGGTTGATTCCATTCCATTCCATTCGATTCCGGTTAATTGAATTCCATTCCATTCCATTTGTGTTGAATCCATTCCATTCCATTCCATTCCACTCCATTCCATTCCATTCCATTCCATTCGATTTGATTCCACTTCACTCCATTCCATTCGGGTTGATTCCAGTCCATTCCATTCCATTTGGATTGATTGCATTCCATTCCATTCCTTTTCATTCCATTCCTTTCCGTTCCATTCCTCTATATTCGGATTGATTCCATTCCATTCCTTTACATTGCATTCCATTCCATTTGAGTTGATTCCATTCCGTTCCATTCCATTCGTGATGATTCGATTCCATTCCATTCCATTGCATTCCATTCCATTCGAGTTGATTCCATTCCATTCCATTGCATTCCATTCCATTCCATTCCATTCGGGTTGATTCCATTCCATTGCATTGCATTTGAGTTGCTTCCATTCCATTTTATTCCATTCCATTCCATTTCATTCCATTACACTCCACTCAGGTTGATTCCATTCCATTCCATTCCACTCCACTCCATTCCATTCCATTTCATTCCCCTCCACTCCATTCCATTCCATTCCATTCCACTCGGATTGATTCAATTCCACCCCTTTCCATTCAATTACATTCCATTCCAATCCACTGCAATCGTGTTGATTCAATTCCATTCGATTCTATTCCATACCATTCCATCCCGTGCCATTCCATTCCATTACATTCGAGTTGATTCCATTCTAATCAATTCCATTAGGGTTGAATCCATTCCATGTCATTCCGTTGCATTCCATTCCATTCGGGTTGATTCCATTCCATTCCATTCCATTCCATTCCATTCCATTCCATTCCATTCGGTGTGATTAAATTCCCTTCAATTTCATTCCCTTCCATTCCATTCCTTTCCATTCCATTCCATTCCATTCCAATCGAGTTGATTCCACACCATTTCATTCCATGCGTGTTGATTCCATTCCCTTTCATTCCATTCCATTCCTTACCATTCCAAACCATTTGGATAGATTCCATTCCAGTCCATTCCATTCCATTCCATTCCATTCCATTCCATTCCATTCGGCTTGGTTCCTTTCCATTCCATTCCATTCCATTCGGGTTTATTCCATTCCATTCCATTCCATTCGAGTTGATTCCATTCCATTCCATTGCATTCCATTCCATTCCATTCCATTCGGGTTGATTCCATTCCATTCCATTCCATTCCATTGCATTTGAGTTGCTTCCATTCCATTTTATTCCATTCCATTCCATTCCATTCCATTCCACTCAGGTTGATTCCATTCCATTCCATTCCACTCCACTCCATTCCATTCCATTTCATTCCCCTCCACTCCATTCCATTCCATTCCATTCCACTCGGATTGATTCAATTCCACCCCATTCCATTCAATTACATTCCATTCCAATCCACTCCAATCGGGTTGATTCAACTCCATTCGATTCTATTCCATACCATTCCATCCCGTGCCATTCCATTCCATTACATTCGAGTTGATTCCATTCTAATCAATTCCATTAGGGTTGAATCCATTCCATGTCATTCCGTTGCATTCCATTCCATTCGGGTTGATTCCATTCCATTCCATTCCATTCCATTCCATTCCATTCCATTCCATTCGGTGTGATTAAATTCCCTTCCATTTCATTCCCTTCCATTCCATTCCTTTCCATTCCATTCCATTCCATTCCAATCGAGTTGATTCCACACCATTTCATTCCATGCGTGTTGATTCCATTCCCTTTCATTCCATTCCATTCCTTACCATTCCAAACCATTCGGATAGATTCCATTCCAGTCCATTCCATTCCATTCCATTCCATTCCATTCCATTCCATTCGGCTTGGTTCCTTTCCATTCCATTCCATTCCATTCGGGTTTATTCCATTCCATTCCATTCCATTCGAGTTGATTCCATTCCATTCCATTGCATTCCATTCCATTCCATTCCATTCGGGTTGATTCCATTCCATTCCATTCCATTCCATTGCATTTGATTTGCTTCCATTCCATTTTATTCCATTCCATTCCATTCCATTCCATTCCACTCAGGTTGATTCCATTCCATTCCATTCCACTCCACTCCATTCCATTCCATTTCATTCCCCTCCACTCCATTCCATTCCATTCCATTCCACTCGGATTGATTCAATTCCAGCCCATTCCATTCAATTACATTCCATTCCAATCCACTCCAATCGGGTTGATTCAATTCCATTCGATTCTATTCCATACCATTCCATCCCGTGCTATTCCATTCCATTCCATTCCATTCCATTCGAGTTGATTCCATTCCAATCAATTCCATTAGGGTTGAATCCATTCCATGTCATTCCGTTGCATTCCATTCCATTCGGGTTGATTCCATTCCATTCCATTCCATTCCATTCCATTCGGTGTGATTAAATTCCCTTCCATTTCATTCCATTCCATTCCATTCCTTTCCATTCCATTCCATTACATTCCATTCCATTCGAGTTGATTCCACTCCATTTCATTCTATGCGTGTTAATTCCATTCCCTTCCATTCCATTCCATTCCTTACCATTCCATACCATTCGGATAGATTCCATTCCAGTCCATTCTATTCCATTCCATTCCATTCGGTGTGATTAAATTCCCTTCCATTTCATTCCATTCCATTCCATTCCATTCCATTCCATTCCATTCTGTTCCATTCCATTCCGTTCCATTCCATTCCATTCGGGTTGATTACTTTCCATTCCATTCCATTCCATTCCATTCCGTTCCATTCCATTCCATTCGGGTTGATTACTTTCCATTCCATTCCATTGCATTCCATTCGGGTTGATTCCATTCCATTCCGTTCCATTCCATTCCATTCGGGATGATTCCATTGCATTCCATTCCATTCCATTCCATTCGATTCCATTCCAATCGGGTTGGTTCCTTTCCATTCCATTCCATTCCATTCCCCTCCATTCCATTTCATTCGGGTTTATTCCATTCCATTCCATTCCATTCCATTCCATTCCACTCAGGTTGATTCCATTCCATTCCATTCCACTCCACTCCATTCCATTCCATTTCATTCCCCTCCACTCCATTCCATTCCATTCCATTCCACTCGGATTGATTCAATTCCACCCCATTCCATTCAATTACATTCCATTCCAATCCACTCCAATCGGGTTGATTCAATTCCATTCGATTCTATTCCATACCATTCCCTCCCGTGCCATTCCATTCCATTCCATTCCATTCGAGTTGATTCCATTCCAATCAATTCCATTCGGGTTGAATCCATTCCATGTCATTCCATTGCATTCCATTCCATTCGGGTTGATTCCATTCCATTCCATTCCATTCCATTCGGTGTGATTAAATTCCCTTCCATTTCATTCCCTTCCATTCCATTCCATTCCATTCCGTTCCATTCCATTCCATTCCATTCGGTTTGATTCCATTCCATTCCATTCCATTCCATTCGGGTTTTTTCCTTTCCATTCCATTCCCTTCCATTCCATTCGGGTTGATTTCATTCCATTCCATTCCATTCCATTCGGGTTTATTCCATTTCATTCCATTCCATTCCATTCCATTCCGTTCCATTCGAGTTGATTCCATCCCTTTCCTTTCCATTCCATTCCATTGAATTCCGTTCCATTCGGGTTGATTCCATTCCATTCCATTCCAATCCATTCCATTCTATTCCATTCGAGTTGATTCCATTCCATTCCATTCCATTGCATACGATTCCATTCGGGTTGATTCCATTCCATTCCATTTCATTCCATTCCATTCCATTGCAGTCCATCCGGGTTGACTCCATTCCATTCCATTGCATTCCATTACATTCGGGTTGATTCCATTCCATTCCATTCCATTGCATTCCATTCGGGTTGATTCCATTCCTTTCCATTCCATTCGACTCCATTCGGGTTGATTCCATACCATTCCATTCCATTCCATTCCATTCCATTCCATTCCGGTGGATTCCATTCCATTCAATTCCATTCCATTTCATTCCATTCAGGTTGATTCCATTCCATTCCATTCCATTCCCTTCCATTCCAATCGGATTGATTCCATTCCATTCCATTCCATTCCATTCTGGTTGATTCCATTCCATTCCATTAAATTCCATTCGGGTTGGTTCCATTCCATTCCTTTCCATTCCATTCCATTCCATTCCATTCGAGTTGATTCCACTCCATTCCATTCCATGCGAGTTGATTCCATTCCATTCCATTCCATTCCATTCCATTCCTTTCCATTCCATTCCATTCGGATAGATTGCATTCCATTCCATTCCATTCCATTCCAATCGGTTTTATTCCATTCCATTCCATTCCATTTCATTCCATTCGGGTTGATTCCTTTCCAGTCCATTGCATTCCATTCCATTCCCTTAAATTCCATTCGGATTGATTCCATTCCATTCCATTCCATTCCGGTTAATTGAATTCCATTCCATTCCATTCGTGTTCAATCCATTCCATTCTATTCCATTCCATTCCATTCCATTCCATTTGATTCCACTTCACTCCACTCCCTTCGGGTTGATTCCATTCCATTCCATTCCATTTCGATTGATTGCATTCCATTCCATTCCTTTTCATTCCATTCCATTCCGTTCCATTCCACTCCATTCGGGTTGATTCCATTCCATTCCTTTCCATTGCATTCCATTCCATTTGAGTTGATTCCATTCCGTTCCATTCCATTCGTGATGATTCGATTCCATTCCATTCCATTGCATTCCATTACATTCGAGTTGATTCCATTGCATTCCATTGCATTCCATTCCATTCCATTCCATTCGGGTTGATTCCATTCCATTCCATTCCATTCCATTCCATTGCATTTGAGTTGCTTCCATTCCATTTTATTCCATTCCATTCCATTCCATTCCATTCCACTCAGGTTGATTCCATTCCATTCCATTCCACTCCACTCCATTCCATTCCATTTCATTCCCCTCCACTCCATTCCATTCCATTCCATTCCACTCGGATTGATTCAATTCCACCCCATTCCATTCAATTACATTCCATTCCAATCCACTCCAATCGGGTTGATTCAATTCCATTCGATTCTATTCCATACCATTTCATCCCGTGCCATTCCATTCCATTCCATTCCATTCGAGTTGATTCCATTCCAATCAATTCCATTAGGGTTGAATCCATTCCATGTCATTCCGTTGCATTCCATTCCATTCGGGTTGATTCCATTCCATTCCATTCCATTCCATTCGGTGTGATTAAATTCCCTTCCATTTCATTCCCTTCCATTCCATTCCTTTCCATTCCATTCCATTCCATTCCATTCCATTCGAGTTGATTCCACTCCATTTCATTCCATGCGTGTTGATTCCATTCCCTTCCATTCCATTCCATTCCTTACCATTCCATACCATTCGGATAGATTCCATTCCAGTCCATTCTATTCCATTCCATTCCATTCGGTGTGATTAAATTCCCTTCCATTTCATTCCCTTCCATTCCATTCCATTCCATTCCATTCCATTCCATTCCATTCCATTCGGGTTGATTACTTTCCATTCTATTCCATTGCATTCCATTCTGGTTGATTCCATTCCATTCCATTCCATTCCATTCGGTGTGATTAAATTCCCTTCCATTTCATTCCCTTCCATTCCATTCCATTCCATTCCGTTCCATTCCATTCCATTCGGGTTAATTACTTTCCATTCCATTCCATTGCATTCCATTCCATTCCATTCCATTCCATTCAATTCGTTTCCATTCGGGTTGGTTCCTTTCCATTCCATTCCATTCCCCTCCATTCCATTTCATTCGGGTTTATTCCATTCCATTCCATTCCATTCGAGTTGATTCCACTCCATTTCATTCCATGAGGGTTGATTCGCATTCCCTTCCATTCCATTCCATTCCTTACCATTCCATTCCTTTCGGATAGATTCCATTCCATTCCATTCCATTCTATTCCATTCCATTCCATTCCATTCCATTCGGTTTGATTCCATTCCATTCCATTCCTTTCCATTCCATTCCATTCGGGTTGATTCCATTCCTTTCCATTCCATTCCACTCCATTCCATTCCATTCGGTTTGATTCCATTCCCTTCCATTCCATTCCATTCCATTCCATTCCATTCCGGTTGATTCCATTCCATTCCATTCCATTCGATTCCATTCCATTCCATTCGGGTTGCTTCCATTCCATTCCATTCCATTGCACTCCATTCGGGTTGATTCCATTCCATTCCTTTCCATTGCATTCCATTCCATTTGAGTTGATTCCATTCCGTTCCATTCCATTCGTGATGATTCGATTCCATTCCATTCCATTGCATTCCATTCCATTCGAGTTGATTCCATTCCATTCCATTGCATTCCATTCCATTCCATTCCATTCCATTCGGGTTGATTCCATTCCATTCCATTCCATTGCATTGCATTTGAGTTGCTTCCATTCCATTTTATTCCATTCCATTCCATTCCATTCCATTACACTCCACTCAGGTTGATTCCATTCCATTACATTCCACTCCACTCCATTCCATTCCATTTCATTCCCCTCCACTCCATTCCATTCCATTCCATTCCACTCGGATTGATTCAATTCCACCCCATTCCATTCAATTACATTAGATTCCAATCCACTCCAATCGTGTTGATTCAATTCCACTCGATTCTATTCCATACCATTCCATCCCGTGCCATTCCATTCCATTCCATTCCATTCGAGTTGATTCCATTCCAATCAATTCCATTCGGGTTGAATCCATTCCATGTCATTCCATTGCATTCCATTCCATTCGGGTTGATTCCATTCCATTCCATTCCATTCCATTCCATTCCATTCGGTGTGATTAAATTCCCTTCCTTTTCATTCCCTTCCATTCCATTCCATTCCATTCCGTTCCATCACATTCCATTCCATTCCATTCCATTGTATTCCATTCCATTCGGGTTGATTTCATTCCATTCCATTTCATTCCATTCCATTCCATTGCATTCCATCCGGGGTGACTCCATTCCATTCCATTCCATTCCATTGCATTCCATTACATTCGGGTTGATTCCATTCCATTCCATTCCATTCCATTGCATTCCATTCGGGTTGATTCCATTCCTTTCCATTCCATTCGACTCCATTCGGGTTGATTCCATACCATTCCATTCCATTCCATTCCATTCCATTCCGGTGGATTCCATTCCATTCAATTCCATTCCATTTCATTCCATTCAGGTTGATTCCATTCCATTCCATTCCATTCCATTCCATTCCATTCCATTCGGGTTGATTCCATTCCATTCCATTCGATTCCATTCCATTCTGGTTGATTCCATTCCATTCCATTAAATTCCATTCGGGTTGATTCCATTCCATTCCTTTCCATTCCATTCCATTCCATTCCTTTCCATTTCATTCCATTCCGGTTGATTCCATTCCTTTCCATTCCATTCTGGTTGAATCCATTCCATTCCATTCGATTCCATTCCATTGCACCCGATTTGATTCCACTTCATTCCATTCCATTCGGGTTGATTCCATTGCATTCCATTCCATTCCATTCCATTCGGATTGATTGCATTCCATTCCATTTCATTCCATTCCATTCCATTCCATTCCATTCGGGTTGATTCCATTCCATTCCATTCCATTCCATTCCATTCCAATTCATTCCATTCGTGTTGATTCCATTCCATTCCATTCCATTGAATTCGGGTTGATTCCATTCCATTCCAATCCATTCCATTCCATTCGAGTTGGTTCCACTCCTTTGCATTCCATGCGGGTTGATTCCATTCCATTCCATTCCATTACATTCCATTCCATTCCAATCGGGTTGATTCCATTCCTTTACATTCCATTCCACTCCATGCCATTCCACTCGGTTTGATTCCATTCCATTCCATTCCATTCCATTCCATTCCATTCCATTCAATTCCGGTTTATTCCATTCCATTATATTCCTTTCGGGTTGATTCCATTCCATTCCATTCCATTCCATTCCACTGCATTCCATTCGGGTTTATTCCATTTCATTCCATTCCATTCCATTCCGTTCCATTCGAGGTGATTACATCCCATTTCATTCCATTCCATTCCATTCCATTCCATTCGATTTGATTCCACTTCACTCCATTCCATTCGGGTTGATTCCAGACCATTCCATTCCATTTGGATTGATTGCATTCCATTCCATTCCTTTTCATTCCATTCCATTCCGTTCCATTCCACTCCATTAGGGTTGATTCCATTCCATTCCTTTCCATTGCATTCCATTCCATTTGAGTTGATTCCATTCTGTTCCATTCCATTCATGATGATTCGATTCCATTCCATTCCATTGCATTCCATTCCATTCGAGTAGATTCCATTCCATTCCATGGCATTCCATTCCATTCCATTCCATTCCATTCCATTCGGGTTGATTCCATTCCATTCCATTCCATTCCATTGCATTTGACTTGCTTCCATTCCATTTTATTCCATTCCATTCCATTCCATTCCATTCCATTCCACTCAGGTTGATTCCATTCCATTGCATTCCACTCCATTCCATTCCATTCCGTTTCATTCCCCTCAGCTCCATTCCATTCCATTCCATTCCACTCGGATTGATTCAATTCCACCCCATTCCATTCAATTACATTCCATTCCAATCCACTCCAATCGGGTTGATTCAATTCCATTCGATTCTATTAAATACCATTCCATCCCGTGCCATTCCATTCCATTCCATTCGGTGTGATTAAATTCCCTTCCATTTCATTCCCTTCCATTCCATTCCTTTCCATTCCATTCCATTCCATTCCAATCGAGTTGATTCCACTCCATTTCATTCCACGCGTGTTGATTCCATTCCCTTCCATTCCATTCCATTCCTTACCATTCCAAACCATTCGGACAGATTCCATTCCAGTCCATTCCATTCCATTCCATTCCATTGCATTTGAGTTGCTTCCATTCCATTTTATTCCATTCCATTCCATTCCATTCCACCCAGGTTGATTCCATTCCATTTCATTCCCCTCCACTCCATTCCATTCCATTCCATTCCATTCCATTCCATTCCGTTCCATTCCATTCCATTCGGGTTGATTACTTTCCATTCCATTCCATTGCATTCCATTCGGGTTGATTCCATTCCATTCCGTTCCATTCCATTCCATTCGGGATGATTCCATTGCATTTCATTCCATTCCATTCCATTCCATTCCATTCCATTCCATTCCATTCGGGTTGGTTCCTTTCCATTCCATTCCATTCCATTCCCCTCCATTCCATTTCATTCGGGTTTATTCCATTCCATTCCATTCCATTCCATTCCATTCCATTCCATTCCACTCAGGTTGATTCCATTCCATTCCATTCCACTCCACTCCATTCCATTCCATTTCATTCCCCTCCATTCCATTCCATTCCATTCCATTCCACTCGGATTGATTCAATTCCACCCCATTCCATTCAATTACATTCCATTCCAATCCACTCCAATCGTGTTGATTCAATTCCATTCGATTCTATTCCATACCATTCCATCCCGTGCCATTCCATTCCATTCCATTCCATTCGAGTTGATTCCATTCCAATCAATTCCATTCGGGTTGAATCCATTCCATGTCATTCCATTGCATGCCATTCCATTCGGGTTGATTCCATTCCATTCCATTCCATTCGGTTTGATTAAATTCCCTTCCATTTCATTCCCTTCCATTCCATTCCATTCCGTTCCATTCCATTCCATTCGGGTTAACTACTTTCCATTCCATTCCATTCCTTTCCATTGCATTCCATTCCATTTGAGTTGATTCCATTCCGTTCCATTCCATTCGTGATGATTCGATTCCATTCCATTCCATTGCATTCCATTCCATTCGAGTTGATTCCATTCCATTCCATTGCATTCCATTCCATGCCATTCCATTCGGGTTGATTCCATTCCATTCCATTCCATTCCATTCCATTTCATTTGAGTTGCTTCCATTCCATTTTATTCCATTCCATTCCATTGCATTCCACCCAGGTTGATTCCATTCCATTTCATTCCCCTCCACTCCATTCCATTCCATTCCATTCTACTCAGATTGATTCCATTCCACCCCATTCCATTCAATAACATTCGATTCCAATCCACTCCAATAGGGTGGATTCAATTCCATTCGATTCTATTCCATACTATTCCATCCCGTGCCATTCCATTCCATTCCATTCGAGTTGATTCCATCCAATCAATTCCATTCGGGTTGAATCCATTCCATGTCATTCCATTGCATTCCATTCCATGCGGGTTGATTCCTTTCCATTCCATTCCATTCCATTCCATTCCATTCGGGTTGATTCCATTCCATTCCATTCCATTCCATTCGGGTTTTTTCCTTTCCATTCCATTCCCTTCCATTCCATTCGGGTTGATTCCATTCCATTCCATTCCATTCCACTCCATTCGGGTTTATTCCATTTCATTCCATTCCCTTCCATTCCATTCAATTCCATTCGAGTTGATTCCATCCCTTTCCATTCCATTCCATTCCATTCCATTCCATTCCTTTCCATTAGGGTTGATTCCATCCCATTCCATTCCAGTGTATTCCTTTCCATTCGGGATGAATTCATGCCATTCCATTAAATTCCATTCGGGTTGATTCCATTCCATTCCTTTAAATTCCATTCCATTCCTTTCCATTTCATTCCATTCCGGTTGATTCCATTCCATTCCAATCCATTGCATTCCATACCATTCTGGTTGAATCCATTCGATTCCATTCCATTCCATTCCATTCGGGTTTTTTCCTTTCCATTCCATTCCCTTCCATTCCATTCGGGTTGATTCCATTGCATTCCATTCCATTCCATTCCAGTCGGATTGATTGCATTCCATTCCATTGCATTCCATGCCATTCCATTCCATTCCATTCGGGTTGATTCCATTCCATTTCATTCCATTCCATTCCACGCCAATCCATTCCTTTCGTGTTGATTCCATTCCATTCCATTCGATTCCATTCCATTCTGGTTGATTCCATTCCATTCCATTAAATTCCATTCGGGTTGATTCCATTCCATTCCTTTCCATTCCATTCCATTCCATTCCTTTCCATTTCATTCCATTCCGGTTGATTCCATTCCTTTCCATTCCATTCTGGTTGAATCCATTCCATTCCATTCGATTCCATTCCATTGCACTCGATTTGATTCCACTTCATTCCATTCCATTCGGGTTGATGCCATTGCATTCCATTCCATTCCATTCCATTCGGATTGATTGCATTCCATTCCATTTCATTCCATTCCATTCCATTCCATTCCATTCGGGTTGATTCCATTCCATTCCATTCCATTCCATTCCATTCCATTCCATTCCAATCCATTCCATTCGTGTTGATTCCATTCCATTCCATTCCATTGAATTCGGGTTGATTCCATTCCATTCCAATCCATTCCATTCCATTCGAGTTGGTTCCACTCCATTGCATTCCATGCGGGTTGATTCCATTCCATTCCATTCCATTCCATTCCTTTCCATTCCAATCGGGTTGATTCCATTCCTTTACATTCCATTCCACTCCATGCCATTCCACTCGGTTTGATTCCATTCCATTCCATTCCATTCCATTCCATTCCATTCCATTCCATTCCATTCCGGTTTATTCCATTCCATTATATTCCATTCGGGTTGATTCCATTCCATTCCATTCCATTCCATTCCACTCCATTCCATTCGGGTTTATTCCATTTCATTCCATTCCATTCCATTCCGTTCCATTCGAGGTGATTACATCCCATTTCATTCCATTCCATTTTATTCCATTCCATTCCATTCCATTCCATTCCATTCCATTCCATTCCATTCCACTCAGGTTGATTCCATTCCATTGCATTCCACTCCACTCCATTCCATTCCGTTTCATTCCCCTCCACTCCATTCCATTCCATTCCATTCCACTCGGATTGATTCAATTCCACCCCATTCCATTCAATTACATTCCATTCCAATCCACTCCAATCGGGTTGATTCAATTCCATTCGATTCTATTCCATACCATTCCATCCCGTGCCATTCCATTCCATTCCATTCGGTGTGATTAAATTCCCTTCCATTTCATTCCCTTCCATTCCATTCCTTTCCATTCCATTCCATTCCATTCCAATCGAGTTGATTCCACTCCATTTCATTCCAGGCGTGTTGATTCCATTCCCTTCCATTCCATTCCATTCCTTAGCATTCCAAACCATTCAGATAGATTCCATTCCAGTCCATTCCATTCCATTCCATTCCATTCCGTTCCATTCCATTCCATTCGGGATGATTCCATTGCATTCCATTCCATTCCATTCCATTCCATTCGATTCCATTCCCTTCGGCTTGGTTCCTTTCCATTCCATTCCATTCCATTCGGGTTGATTCCATTCCATTCCTTTCCATTCCATTCCATTCCTTTACATTTCATTCCATTCCGGTTGATTCCATTCCATTCCATTCCATTCCATTCCATTCCATTCCATTCCATTCTATTTGAATACATTCCATTCCATTCGATTCCATTCCATTGCACTCGATTTGATTCCACTGCATTCCATTCCATTCGGGTTGATTCCACTGCATTCCATTCCATTCCATTCCAGTCGGATTGATTGCATTCCATTGCATTCCATTCCATTCCATTCCATTCGGGTTGATTGCATTCCATTCCATTCCATTCCATTCCACTCCAATCCATTCCATTCGTGTTGATTCCATTCCCTTCCATTCCATTCCATTCGGGTTGATTCCATTCCATTCCATTCCATTCCATTCGAGTTGATTCCACTCCATTCCATTCCATGCGGGTTGATTCCATTCCATTCCATTCCATTCTATTCCTTTCCATTCCATTCCCTTCGCATAGATTGCATTCCATTCCATTCCATTCCATCCAACTCGGGTTTATTCCATTCCATTCCATTCAATTCCATTCCATTCAGGTTGATTCCATTTCATTCCATTCCATTCCATTAAATTCCATTCGGGTTGATTCCATTCCATTCCATTACATTCCATTCCATTCCATTCCGGTTAATTTAATTCCATTCCATTCCATTCGGGTTGAATCCATTCCATTCCCTTCCATTCCATTGGATTTGATTCCACTTCACTCCATTCCATTCGGGTTGATTGCATCTCATTCCATTCCATTTGGATTGATTGCATTCCATTCCATTCCTTTTCATTCCATTCCATTCCGTTCCATTCCACTCCATTCGTGTTGATTCCATTCCATTCCTTTCCATTGCATTCCCCTCCACTTGAGTTGATTCCATTCCGTTTCATTCCTTTCGTGATGATTCGATTCCTTTCCATTCCATTGCATTCCATTCCATTCGAGTTGATTCCATTCCATTCCATTGCATTCCATTCCATGCCATTCCATTCGGGTTGATTCCATTCCATTCCATTCCATTCCATTGCATTTGAGTTGCTTCCATTCCATTTTATTCCATTCCATTCCATTCCATTCCACCCAGGTTGATTCCATTCCATTTCATTCCCCTCCACTCCATTCCATTCCATTCCATTCTACTCAGATTGATTCAATTCCACCCCATTCCATTCAATAACATTCCATTCCAATCCACTCCAATCGGGCGGATTCAATTCCATTCGATTCTATTCCATACCATTCAATCCCGTGCCATTCCATTCCATTCCATTCCATTCGAGTTGATTCCATTCCAATCAATTCCATTAGGGTTGAATCCATTCAATGTCATTCCGTTGCATTCCATTCCATTCGGGTTGATTCCATTCCATTCCATTCCATTCCATTCGGTGTGATTAAATTCCCTTCCATTTCATTCCCTTCCATTCCATTCCTTTCCATTCCATGCCATTCCATTCCATTCCATTCGAGTTGATTCCACTCCATTTCATTCCATGCGTGTTGATTCCATTCCCTTCCATTCCATTCCATTCCTTACCATTCCATACCATTCGGATAGATTCCATTCCAGTCCATTCTATTCCATTCCATTCCATTCGGTGAGATTAAATTCCCTTCCGTTTCATTCCATTCCATTCCATTCCATTCCATTCCATTCCATTCCGTTCCATTCCATTCCATTCGGGTTGATTACTTTCCATTCCATTCCATTGCATTCCATTCGGGTTGATTCCATTGCATTTCATTCCATTCCATTCCATTCCATTCGATTCCATTCCATTCGGGTTGGTTCCTTTCCATTCCATTCCATTCCATTCCCCTCCATTCCATTTCATTCGGGTTTATTCCATTCCATTCCATTCCATTCCATTCCATTCCATTCCATTCCACTCAGGTTGATTCCATTCCATTCCATTCCACTCCACTCCATTCCATTCCATTTCATTCCCCTCCATTCCATTCCATTCCATTCCATTCCACTCGGATTGATTCAATTCCACCCCATTCCATTCAATTACATTCCATTCCAATCCACTCCAATCGGGTTGATTCAATTCCATTCGATTCTATTCCATACCATTCCATCCCGTGCCATTCCATTCCATTCCATTCGATTCGAGTTGATTCCATTCCAATCAATTCCATTCGGGTTGAATCCATTCCATGTCATTCCATTGCATGCCATTCCATTCGGGTTGATTCCATTCCATTCCATTCCATTCCATTCGGTGTGATTAAATTCCCTTCCATTTCATTCCATTCCATTCCATTCCATTCCATTCCGTTCCATTCCATTCCATTCGTGTTAACTACTTTCCATTCCATTCCATTCCTTTCCATTGCATTCCATTCCATTTGAGTTGATTCCATTCCGTTCCATTCCATTCGTGATGATTCGATTCCATTCCATTCCATTGCATTCCATTCCATTCGAGTTGATTCCATTCCATTCCATTGCATTCCATTCCATGCCATTCCATTCGGGTTGATTCCATTCCATTCCATTCCATTCCATTTCATTTGAGTTGCTTCCATTCCATTTTATTCCATTCCATTCCATTGCATTCCACCCAGGTTGATTCCATTCCATTTCATTCCCCTCCACTCCATTCCATTCCATTCCATTCTACTCAGATTGATTCAATTCCACCCCATTCCATTCAATAACATTCGATTCCAATCCACTCCAATAGGGTGGATTCAATTCCATTCGATTCTATTCCATACTATTCCATCCCGTGCCATTCCATTCCATTCCATTCGAGTTGATTCCATTCCAATCAATTCCATTCGGGTTGAATCCATTCCATGTCATTCCATTGCATTCCATTTCATGCGGGTTGATTCCTTTCCATTCCATTCCATTCCATTCCATTCCATTCCATTCCATTCCATTCGGGTTGATTCCATTCCATTCCATTCCATTCCATTCGGGTTTTTTCCTTTCCATTCCATTCCCTTCCATTCCATTCGGGTTGATTCCATTCCATTCCATTCCATTCCATTCCATTCCATTCCCTTCCATTCGGGTTTATTCCATTTCATTCCATTCCCTTCCATTCCATTCAATTCCATTCGAGTTGATTCCATCCCTTTCCATTCCATTCCATTCCATTCCATTCCATTCCTTTCCATTAGGGTTGATTCCATCCCATTCCATTCCAGTGTATTCCTTTCCATTCGGGATGAATTCATGCCATTCCATTAAATTCCATTCGGGTTGATTCCATTCCATTCCTTTCCATTCCATTCCATTCCTTTCCATTTCATTCCATTCCGGTTGATTCCATTCCATTCCAATCCATTGCATTCCATACCATTCTGGTTGAATCCATTCGATTCCATTCCATTCCATTCCATTCGGGTTTTTTCCTTTCCATTCCATTCCCTTCCATTCCATTCGGGTTGATTCCATTGCATTCCATTCCATTCCATTCCAGTCGGATTGATTGCATTCCATTCCATTGCATTCCATGCCATTCCATTCCATTCCATTCGAGTTGATTCCATTCCATTTCATTCCATTCCATTCCACGCCAATCCATTCCATTCGTGTTGATTCCATTCCATTCCATTCCATTGCATTCGGGTTGATTCCATTCCATTCCATTCCATTGCATTCGAGTTGATTCCACTCCATTCCATTCCATGCGAGTTGATTCCATTCCATTCCATTCCATTCCATTCGCATAGATGGCATTCCATTCCATTCCATTCCATTACACTCGGGTTTATTCCATTCGATTCCATTCAATTCCATTCCATTCGGGTTGATTCCATTCCAGTCCATTGCATTCCATTCCATTCCCTTAAATTCCATTCGGGTTGATTCCATTCCATTCCATTCCATTCCGGTTAATTGAATTCCATTCCATTCCATTCGTGTTGAATCCATTCCATTCCATTCCATTCCATTCCATTCCATTTGATTCCACTTCACTCCATTCCATTCGGGTTGATTCCATTCCATTCCATTCCATTTCGATTGATTGCATTCCATTCCATTCCTTTTCATTCCATTCCATTCCGTTCCATTCCACTCCATTCGGGTTGATTCCATTCCATTCCTTTCCATTGCATTCCATTCCATTTGAGTTGATTCCATTCCGTTCCATTCCATTCGTGATGATTCGATTCCATTCCATTCCATTGCATTACATTCCATTCGAGTTGATTCCTTTCCATTCCATTGCATTCCATTCCATTCCATTCCATTCGGGTTGATTCCATTCCATTCCATTTCATTCCATTCCATTCCATTGCATTCCATCCGTGTTGACTCCATTCCATTCCATTCCATTCCATTGCATTCCATTACATTCGGGTTGATTCCATTCCATTCCATTCCATTCCATTGCATTCCATTCGGGTTGATTCCATTCCTTTCCATTCCATTCGACTCCATTCGGCTTGATTCCATACCATTCCATTCCATTCCATTCCATTCCATTCTGGTGGATTCCATTCCATTCAATTCCATTCCATTTCATTCCATTCAGGTTGATTCCATTCCATTCCATTCCATTCCATTCCATTCCATTCCATTCCATTCGGGTTGATTCCATTCCATTCCATTCGATTCCATTCCATTCTGGTTGATTCCATTCCATTCCATTAAATTCCATTCGGGTTGATTCCATTCCATTCCTTTCCATTCCATTCCATTCCATTCCTTTCCATTTCATTCCATTCCGGTTGATTCCATTCCTTTCCATTCCATTCTGGTTGAATCCATTCCATTCCATTCGATTCCATTCCATTGCACTCGATTTGATTCCACTTCATTCCATTCCATTCGGGTTGATTCCATTGCATTCCATTCCATTCCATTCCATTCCATTCCATTCCATTCGGGTTGATTCCATTCCATTCCATTCCATTCCATTCCATTCCAATCCATTCCATTCGTGTTGATTCCATTCCATTCCATTCCATTGAATTCGGGTTGATTCCATTCCATTCCAATCCATTCCATTCCATTCGAGTTGGTTCCACTCCATTCCATTCCATGCGGGTTGATTCCATTCCATTCCATTCCATTCCATTCCATTCCATTCCATTCCTTTCCATTCCAATCCATTCGGATACATTCCATTCCATTCCATTCCATTCCATTCCATTCCATTCCATTCCAATCGGGTTGATTCCATTCCTTTCCATTCCATTCCACTCTATGCCATTCCACTCGGTTTGATTCCATTCCATTCCATTCCATTCCATTCCATTCCATTCGGGTTGATTCCATTCCATTCCATTCCATTCCATTCCATTCCACTCCATTCCATTCGGGTTTATTCCGTTTCATTCCATTACATTCCATTCCGTTCCATTCCATTCCATTGCGTTCCGTTCCATTCGAGGTGATTACATCCCATTTCATTCCATTCCATTCCATTCCATTCCATTCCATTCCATTCCATTCCATTCGATTTGATTCCACTTCACTCCATTCCATTCGGGTTGAATCCAGTCCATTCCATTCCATCTGGATTGGTTGCATTCCATTCCATTCCTTTTCATTCCATTCCATTCCGTTCCATTCCACTCCATTCGGGTTGATTCCATTCCATTCCTTTCCATTGCATTCCATTCCATTTGAGTTGATTCCATTCCGTTCCATTCCATTCATGATGATTCGACTCCATTCCATTCCATTGCATTCCATTCCATTCGAGTTGATTCCATTCTATTCCATTGCATTCCATTCCATTCCATTCCATTCCATTCCATTCGGGTTTTTTCCTTTCCATTCCATTCCCTTCCATTCCATTCGGGTTGATTTCATTCCATTCCATTCCATTCCATTCCATTCGGGTTTATTCCATTCCATTCCATTCCATTCCATTCCATTCCGTTCCATTCTAGTTGATTCCATCCCTTTCCATTCCATTCCATTCCACTGAATTCCATTCCATTCGGGTTGATTCCATTCCATTCCATTCCAATCCATTCCATTCTATTCCATTCGAGTTGATTCCATTCCATTCCATTCCATTGCATTCCATTCCATTCGGGTTGATTCCATTCCATTCCATTTCATTCCATTCCATTCCATTGCATTCCATCCGGGTTGACTCCATTCCATTCCATTCCATTCCATTGCATTCCGTTACATTCGTGTTGATTCCATTCCATTCCATTCCATTGCATTCCATTCGGGTTGTTTCCATTCCTTTCCATTCCATTTGACTCCATTCGGGTTGATTCCATACCATTCCATTCCGTTCCATTCCGTTCCATTCCATTCCATTCCGGTGGATTCCATTCCATTCAATTCCATTCCATTTCATTCCATTCAGGTTGATTCCATTCCATTCCATTCCATTCCATTCCAATCGGATTGATTCCATTCCGTTTCATTCGATTCCATTCCATTCTGTTTGATTCCATTCCATTCCATTAAATTCCATTCGGGTTGATTCCATTCCATTCCTTTCCATTCCATTCCATTCCATTCCATTCGAGTTGATTCCACTCCATTCCATTCCATGCGAGTTGATTCCATTCCATTCCATTCCATTCCATTCCATTCCATTCCATTCGGATATATTGCATTCCATTCCATTCCATTCCATTCCAGTCGGGTTTATTCCATTCCATTTCATTCCATTCGGGTTGATTCCATTCCAGTCCATTGCATTCCATTCCATTCCCTTAAATTCCATTCGGGTTGATTCCATTCCATTCCATTCCATTCCATTCCGGTTAATTGAATTCCATTCCATTCCATTCGTGTTGAATCCATTCCATTCCATTCCATTCCATTCCATTCCATTTGATTCCACTTCACTCCATTCCATTCGGGTTGATTCCATTCCATTCCATTCCATTTGGATTGATTGCATTCCATTCCATTCCTTTTCATTCCATTCCATTCCGTTCCATTCCACTCCATTCGGGTTGATTCCATTCCATTCCTTTCCATTGCATTCCATTCCATTTGAGTTGATTCCATTCCGTTCCATTCCATTCGTGATGATTCGATTCCATTCCATTCCATTGCATTCCATTCCATTCGAGTTGATTCCATTCCATTCCATTGCATTCCATTCCATTCCATTCCATTCGGGTTGATTCCATTCCATTCCATTCCATTGCATTGCATTTGAGTTGCTCCCATTCCATTTTATTCCATTCCATTCCATTCCATTCCATTCCACTCAGGTTGATTCCATTCCATTCCATTCCACTCCACTCCATTCCATTCCATTTCATTCCCCTCCACTCCATTCCATTCCATTCCATTCCACTCGGATTGATTCAATTCTACCCCATTCCATTCAATTACATTCCATTCCAATCCACTCCAATCGGGTTGATTCAATTCCATTCGATTCTATTCCATACCATTCCATCCCGTGCCATTCCATTCCATTCCATTCCATTCGAGTTGATTCCATTCCAATCAATTCCATTCGGGTTGAATCCATTCCATGTCATTCCATTGCATTCCATTCCATTCGGGTTGATTCCATTCCATTCCATTCCATTCCATTCGGTGTGATTAAATTCCCTTCCATTTCAATCCCTTCCATTCCATTCCATTCCATTCCGTTCCATTCCATTCCATTCCATTCGGGTTGATTACTTTCCATTCCATTCCATAGCATTCCATTCCATTCCATTCCATTCCATTCCATTGAATTCCATTCCATTTGGGTTGGTTCCTTTCCATTTCATTCCATTCCCCTCCATTCAATTTCATTCGGGTTTATTCCATTCCATTCCATTCCATTCCATTCCATTCCATTCCATTCCATTCCAATCGGTTTGATTCCATTCCTTTCCATTCCATTCCATTCCATTCCACTCCATTCCATTCCACTCGGTTTGATTCCATTCCATTCCATTCCATTCCGGTTGATTCCATTCCATTTCATTCCATTCCATTCCATTCCATTCCATTCCATGCGGGTTTTTTCCTTTCCATTCCATTCCCTTCCATTCCATTCCATTCCATTCCATTCCATGCGGGTTTTTTCCTTTCCATTCCATTCCCTTCCATTCCATTCAGGTTGATTTCATTCCATTCCATTCCATTCCATTCCATTCCATTCCATTCCATTCTGGTTTATTCCATTTCATTCCATTCCATTCCATTCCATTCTAGTTGATTCCATCCCTTTCCATTCCATTCCATTCCATTGTATTCCATTCCATTCGGGTTGATTCCATTCCATTCCATTCGAATCCATTCCATTCCATTCCATTCGAGTTGATTCCATTCCATTCAATTCCATTGCATTCCATTCAATTAGAGTTGATTCCATTCCATTCCATTTCATTCCATTCCATTCGAGTTGATTCCATCCCTTTCCATTCCATTCCATTCCATTGTATTCCATTCCATTCGGGTTGATTCCATTCCATTCCATTCCAATCCATTCCATTCCATTCCATTCGGGTTTTTTCCTTTCCATTCCATTCCCTTCCATTCCATTCGGGTTGATTTCATTCCATTCCATTCCATTCCATTGCATTCCGTTACATTCGGGTTGATTCCATACCATTCCATTCCATTCCGTTCCATTCCGGTGGATTCCATTCCATTCAATTCCATTCCATTTCATTCCATTCAGGTTGATTCCATTCCATTCCATTCCAATCGGATTGATTCCATTCCATTTCATTTGATTCCATTCCATTCTGTTTGATTCCATTCCATTCCATTAAATTCCATTCGGGTTGATTCCATTCCATTCCTTTCCATTCCATTCCATTCCATTCCATTCGAGTTGATTCCACTCCATTCCATTCCATGCGAGTTGATTCCATTCCATTCCATTCCATTCCGGTTAATTGAATTCCATTCCATTCCATTCGTGTTGAATCCATTCCATTCCATTCCATTCCATTCCATTCCATTCCATTTGATTCCACTTCACTCCATTCCATTCGGGTTGATTCCATTCCATTCCATTCCATTTGGATTGATTGCATTCCATTCCATTCCTTTTCATTCCATTCCATTCCGTTCCATTCCACTCCATTGGTGGTGATTCGATTCCATTCCATTCCATTGCATTCCATTCCATTCGAGTTGATTCCATTCCATTCCATTGCATTCCATTCCATTCCATTCCATTCGGGTTGATTCCATTCCATTCCATTCCATTGCATTGCATTTGAGTTGCTTCCATTCCATTTTATTCCATTCCATTCCATTCCACTCAGGTTGATTCCATTCCATTCCTTTCCACTCCACTCCATTCCATTCCATTTCATTCCCCTCCTCTCCATTCCATTCCATTCCATTCCACTCGGATTGATTCAATTCCACCCCATTCCATTCAATTACATTCCATTCCAATCCACTCCAATCGGGTTGATTCAATTCCATTCGATTCTATTCCATACCATTCCATCCCGTGCCATTCCATTCCATTCCATTCCATTCGAGTTGATTCCATTCCAATCAATTCCATTCGGGTTGAATCCATTCCATGTCATTCCATTGCATTCCATTCCATTCGGGTTGATTCCATTCCATTCCATTCTATTCCATTCCATTCGGTGTGATTAAATTCCCTTCCAATTCATTCCCTTCCATTCCATTCCATTCCATTCCGTTCCATTCCATTCCATTCGGTTTGATTCCATTCCATTCCATTCCATTCCATTCCATTCGGTTTTTTTCCTTTCCATTCCAATCCCTTCCATTCCATTCGGGTTTATTCCATTTCATTCCATTCCTTTCCATTCCATTCCATTCCATTCCATTCGAGTTGATTCCATTGCTTTCCATTCCATTCCATTCCATTGTATTCCATTCCATTCGGGTTGATTCCATTCCATTCCATTCCATTGCATTCCATTCCATTCATGTTGATTCCATTCCATTCCATTTCATTCCATTCCATTCCATTGCATTCCATCCGGGTTGACTCCATTCCATTCCATTCCATTCCATTGCATTCCATTCGGGTTGACTCCATTCCTTTCCATTCCATTCGACTCCATTCGGGTTGATTCCATACCATTCCATTCCATTCCATTCCATTCCATTCCATTCCGGTGGATTCCATTCCATTCAATTCCATTCCATTTCATTCCATTCAGGTTGATTCCATTCCATTCCATTCCATTCCATTCCATTCCATTCCATTCCATTCCATTCCATTCCATTCTGGTTGATTCCATTCCATTCCATTCGATTCCATTCCATTCTGGTTGATTCCATTCCATTCCATTATATTCCATTCGAGTTGATTCCATTCCATTCCTTTCCATTCCATTCCATTCCATTCCTTTCCATTTCATTCCATTCCGGTTGATTCCATTCCTTTCCATTCCATTCTGGTTGAATCCATTCCATTCCATTCGATTCCATTCCATTGCACTCGATTTGATTCCACTTCATTCCATTCCATTCGGGTTGATTCCATTGCATTCCATTCCATTCCATTCCATTCGGATTGATTGCATTCCATTCCATTTCATTCCATTCCATTCCATTCCATTCCATTCGGGTTGATTCCATTCCATTGCATTCCATTCCATTCCATTCCATTCCAATCCATTCCATTCGTGTTGATTTCATTCCATTCCATTCCATTGAATTCGGGTTGATTCCATTCCATTCCAATCCATTCCATTCCATTCGAGTTGGTTCCACTCCATTCCATTCCATGCGGGTTGATTCCATTCCATTCCATTCCATTCCATTCCATTCCATTCCATTCCATTCCTTTCCATTCCAATCCATTCGGATAGATTCCATTCCATTCCATTCCATTCCATTCCATTCCATTCCAATCGGGTTGATTCCATTCCTTTCCATTCCATTCCACTCCATGCCATTCCACTCGGTCTGATTCCATTCCATTCCATTCCATTCCATTCCATTCCATTCCATTCCATTCCGGTTTATTCCATTCCATTCCATTCCATTCCATTCGGGTTGATTCCATTCCATTCCATTCCATTCCATTCGGGTTTATTCCTTTCCATTCCATTCCCTTCCATTCCATTCGGCTTGATTCCATTCCATTCCATTCCATTCCATTCCATTCCATTCCATTCGGGTTTATTCCATTTCATTCCATTCCATTCCATTCCGTTCCATTCGAGGTGATTACATCCCATTTCATCCCATTCCATTCCATTCCATTCCATTCCATTCCATTCGATTTGATTCCACTTCACTCCATTCCATTCGGGTTGATTCCAGTCCATTCCATTCCATTTGGATTGATTGCATTCTATTCCATTCCTTTTCATTCCATTCCATTCCGTTCCATTCCACTCCATTCGGGTTGATTCCATTCCATTCCTTTCCATTGCATTCCATTCCATTTGAGTTGATTCCATTCTGTTCCATTCCATTCATGATGATTCGATTCCATTCCATTCCATTGCATTCCATTCCATTCGAGTTGATTCCATTCCATTCCATTGCATTCCATTCCATTCCATTCCATTCGGGTTGATTCCATTCCATTCCATTCCATTCCATTGCATTTGAGTTGCTTCCATTCCATTTTATTCCATTCCATTCCATTCCATTCCATTCCACTCAAGTTGATTCCATTCCATTACATTCCACTCCACTCCATTCCATTCCATTTCATTCCCCTCCACTCCATTCCATTCCATTCCATTCCACTCGGATTGATTCAATTCCACCCCATTCCATTCAATTACATTCCATTCCAATCCACTCCAATCGGGTTGATTCAATTCCATTCGATTCTATTCCATACCATTCCATCCCGTGCCATTCCATTCCATTCCATTCCATTCCATTCGAGTTGATTCCATTCCAATCAATTCCATTAGGTTTGAATCCATTCCATGTCATTCCGTTGCATTCCATTCCATTCGGGTTGATTCCATTCCATTCCATTCCATTCCATTCCATTCGGTGTGATTAAATTCCCTTCCATTTCATTCCCTTCCATTCCATTCCTTTCCATTCCATTCCATTCCATTCGACTTGATTCCACTCCATTTCATTCCATGCGTGTTTATTCCATTCCCTTCCATTCCATTCCATTCCTTACCATTCCATACCTTTCGGATAGATTCCATTCCAGTCCATTCTATTCCATTCCATTCCATTCGGTGTGATTAAATTCCCTTCCATTTCATTCCCTTCCATTCCATTCCATTCCATTCCATTCCGTTCCATTCCATTCCATTCGGGTTGATTACTTTCCATTCCATTCCATTGCATTCCATTCGGGTTGATTCCATTCCATTCCGTTCCATTCCATTCCATTCGGGATGATTCCATTGCATTCCATTCGATTCCATTCCATTCCATTCGATTCCATTCCATTCGGGTTGGTTCCTTTCCATTCCATTCCATTCCATTCCACTCCATTCCATTTCATTCGGGTTTATTCCATTCCATTCCATTCCATTCCATTCCACTCAGGTTGATTCCATTCCATTCCATTCCACTCCACTCCATTCCATTCCATTTCATTCCCCTCCACTCCATTCCATTCCATTCCATTCCACTCGGATTGATTCAATTCTACCCCATTCCATTCAATTACATTCCATTCCAATCCACTCCAATCGGGTTGATTCAATTCCATTCAATTCTATTCCATACCATTCCATCCCGTGCCATTCCATTCCATTCCATTCCATTCGAGTTGATTCCATTCCAATCAATTCCATTCGGGTTGAATCCATTACATGTCATTCCATTGCATTCCATTCCATTCGGGTTGATTCCATTCCATTCCATTCCATTCCATTCCATTCCATTCCATTCGGTGTGATTAAATTCCCTTCCATTTCATTCCCTTCCATTCCATTCCATTCCATTCCCTTCCATTCCATTCCATTCCATTCCATTCGGTTTGATTCCATTCCATTCCATTCCATTCCATTCCATTCCATTCCATTCCATTCCATTCGGGTTTTTTCCTTTCCATTCCATTCCCTTCCATTCCATTCGGGTTGATTTCATTCCATTCCATTCCATTCCATTCCATTCCATTCGCGTTTATTCCATTTCATTCCATTCCATTCCATTCCATTCGAGTTGATTCCATCCCTTTCCATTCCATTCCATTCCATTGCATTCCATTCCATTCGGGTTGATTCCATTCCATTCCATTTCATTCCATTCCATTCCATTGCATTCCATCCGGGTTGACTCCATTCCATTCCATTCCATTCCATTGCATTCCATTACATTCGGGTTGATTCCATTCCATTCCATTCCGTTGCATTGTATTCCATTCGGGTTGATTCCATTCCTTTCCATTCCATTCGACTCCATTCGGGTTGATTCCATACCATTCCATTCCATTCCATTCCATTCCATTCCATTCCATTCCGGTGGATTCCATTCCATTCAATTCCATTCCATTTCATTCCATTCAGGTTGATTCCATTCCATTCCATTCCATTCCATTCCATTAGGGTTGATTCCATTCCATTCCTTTCGATTCCATTCCATTCTGGTTGATTCCATTCCATTCCATTAAATTCCATTCGGGTTGATTCCATTCCATTCCTTTCCATTCCATTCCATTCCATTCCTTTCCATTTCATTCCATACCGGTTGACTCCATTCCTTTCCATTCCATTCTGGTTGAATCCATTCCATTCCATTCGATTCCATTCCATTGCACTCGATTTGATTCCACTTCATTCCATTCCATTCGGGTTGATTCCATTGCATTCCATTCCATTCCATTCCATTCGAATTGATTGCATTCCATTCCATTTCATTCCATTCCATTCCATTCCATTCCATTCGGGTTGATTCCATTCCATTCCATTCCATTCCATTCCAATCCATTCCATTCGTGTTGATTCCATTCCATTCCATTCCATTGAATTCGGGTTGTTTCCATTCCATTCCAATCCATTCCATTCCATTCGAGTTGGTTCCACTCCATTCCATTCCATGCGGGTTGATTCCATTCCATTCCATTCCTTTCCATTCCATTCCATTCCATTCTATTCCATTCCATTCCATTCCTTTCCATTCCAATCCATTCGGATAGATTCCGTTCCATTCCATTCCATTCCATTCCATTCCATTCCAATCGGGTTGATTCCATTCCTTTCCATTCCATTCCACTCCATGCCATTCCACTCGGTTTGATTCCATTCCATTCCATTCCATTCCATTCCATTCCATTCCATTCCATTCCATTCCGGTTTATTCCATTCCATTCCATTCCATTCCACTCCATTCCATTCGGGTTTATTCCATTTCATTCCATTCCATTCCATTCCATTCCATTCCATTCGAGGTGATTACATCCCATTTCATTCCATTCCATTCCATTCCATTCCATTCCATTCCATTCCATTCGATTTGATTCCACATCACTCCATTCCATTAGGGTTGATTCCAGTCCATTCCATTCCATTTGGATTGATTGCATTCCATCACATTCCTTTTCATTCCATTCCATTCCGTTCCATTCCACTCCATTCGGGTTGATTCCATTCCATTCCTTTCCATTGCATTCCATTCCATTTGAGTTGATTCCATTCCGTTCCATTCCATTCATGATGATTCGATTCCATTCCATTCCATTGCATTCCATTCCATTCGATTTGATTCCCTTCCATTCCATTGCATTCCATTCCATTCCATTCCATTCCATTCGGGTTGATTCCATTCCATTCCATTCGATTCCATTCCATTCTGGTTGATTCCATTCCATTCCATTAAATTCCATTCGGGTTGATTCCATTCCATTCCTTTCCATTCCACTCCATTCCATTCCTTTCCATTTCATTCCATTCCGGTTGATTCCATTCCTTTCCATTCCATTCTGGTTGAATCCATTCCATTCCATTCGATTCCATTCCATTGCACTCGATTTGATTCCACTTCATTCCATTCCATTCGGGTTGATTCCATTGCATTCCATTCCATTCCATTCCATTCGGATTGATTGCATTCCATTCCATTTCATTCCATTCCATTCCATTCCATTCCATTCCATTCGGGTTGATTCCATTCCATTCCATTCCATTCCATTCCATTCCAATCCATTCCATTCGTGTTGATTCCATTCCATTCCATTCCATTGAATTCGGGTTGATTCCATTCCATTCCAATCCATTCCATTCCATTCGAGTTGGTTCCACTCCATTCCATTCCATGCGGGTTGATTCCATTCCATTCCATTCCATTCCATTCCATTCCATTCCATTCCATTCCTTTCCATTCCAATCCATTCGGATACATTCCATTCCATTCCATTCCATTCCATTCCATTCCATTCCAATCGGGTTGATTCCATTCCTTTCCATTCCATTCCACTCTATGCCATTCCACTCGGTTTGATTCCATTCCATTCCATTCCATTCCATTCCATTCCATTCCATTCGGGTTGATTCCATTCCATTCCATTCCATTCCATTCCATTCCACTCCATTCCATTCGGGTTTATTCCATTTCATTCCATTACATTCCATTCCGTTCCATTCCATTCCATTGCGTTCCGTTCCATTCGAGGTGATTACATCCCATTTCATTCCATTCCATTCCATTCCATTCCATTCCATTCCATTCCATTCCATTCGATTTGATTCCACTTCACTCCATTCCATTCGGGTTGAATCCAGTCCATTCCATTCCATTTGGATTGATTGCATTCCATTCCATTCCTTTTCATTCCATTCCATTCCGTTCCATTCCACTCCATTCGGGTTGATTCCATTCCATTCCTTTCCATTGCATTACATTCCATTTGAGTTGATTCCATTCCGTTCCATTCCATTCATGATGATTCGACTCCATTCCATTCCATTGCATTCCATTCCATTCGAGTTGATTCCATTCCATTCCATTGCATTCCATTCCATTCCATTCCATTCCATTCCATTCCATTCGGGTTTTTTCCTTTCCATTCCATTCCCTTCCATTCCATTCGGGTTGATTTCATTCCATTCCATTGCATTCCATTCCATTCGGGTTTATTCCATTTCATTCCATTCCATTCCATTCCATTCCGTTCCATTCTAGTTGATTCCATCCCTTTCCATTCCATTCCATTCCACTGAATTCCATTCCATTCGGGTTGATTCCATTCCATTCCATTCCAATCCATTCCATTCTATTCCATTCGAGTTGATTCCATTCCATTCCATTCCATTGCATTCCATTCCATTCGGGTTGATTCCATTCCATTCCATTTCATTCCATTCCATTCCATTGCATTCCATCCGGGTTGACTCCATTCCATTCCATTCCATTCCATTGCATTCCGTTACATTCGGGTTGATTCCATTCCATTCCATTCCATTGCATTCCATTCGGGTTGTTTCCATTCCTTTCCATTCCATTTGACTCCATTCGGGTTGATTCCATACCATTCCATTCCGTTCCATTCCATTCCATTCCGGTGGATTCCATTCCATTCAATTCCATTCCATTTCATTCCATTCAGGTTGATTCCATTCCATTCCTTTCCATTCCATTCCATTCCATTCCAATCGGATTGATTCCATTCCATTTCATTCGATTCCATTCCATTCTGTTTGATTCCATTCCATTCCATTAAATTCCATTCGGGTTGATTCCATTCCATTCCTTTCCATTCCATTCCATTCCATTCCATTCGAGTTGATTCCACTCCATTCCATTCCATGCGAGTTGATTCCATTCCATTCCATTCCATTCCATTCCATTCCATTCCATTCCATTCGGATAGATTGCATTCCATTCCATTCCATTCCATTCCAATCGGGTTTATTCCATTCCATTTCATTCCATTCGGGTTGATTCCATTCCAGTCCATTGCATTCCATTCCATTCCCTTAAATTCCATTCGGGTTGATTCCATTCCATTCCATTCCATTCCATTCCGGTTAATTGAATTCCATTCCATTCCATTCGTGTTGAATCCATTCCATTGCATTCCATTCCATTCCATTCCATTCCATTCCATTCCATTTGATTCCACTTCACTCCATTCCATTCGGGTTGATTCCATTCCATTCCATTCCATTTGGATTGATTGCATTCCATTCCATTCCTTTTCATTCCATTCCATTCCGTTCCATTCCACTCCATTAGTGTTGATTCCATTCCATTCCTTTCCATTGCATTCCCCTCCATTTGAGTTGATTCCATTCCATTCCACTCCATTCCATTCCATTCGGTTTTATTCCATTCCCTTCCATTCCATTCCATTCCATTCCATTCCGGTTGATTCCATTCCATTCCATTCCATTCGATTCCATTCCATTCCATTCGGGTTGCTTCCATTCCATTCCATTCCATTCCACTCCATTCGGGTTGATTCCATTCCATTCCTTTCCATTGCATTCCATTCCATTTGAGTTGATTCCATTCCGTTCCATTCCATTCGTGATGATTCGATTCCATTCCATTCCATTGCATTCCATTCCATTCGAGTTGATTCCATTCCATTCCATTGCATTCCATTCCATTCCATTCCATTCGGGTTGATTCGATTCCATTCCATTCCATTCCATTGCATTTGAGTTGCTTCCATTCCATTTTATTCCATTCCATTCCATTCCATTCCATTCCACTCAGGTTGATTCCATTCCATTCCATTCCACTCCACTCCATTCCATTCCATTTCATTCCCCTCCACTCCATTCCATTCCATTCCATTCCACTCGGATTGATTCAATTCTACCCCATTCCATTCAATTACATTCCATTCCAATCCACTCCAATCGGGTTGATTCAATTCCATTCGATTCTGTTCCATACCATTCCATCCCGTGCCATTCCATTCCATTCCATTCCATTCGAGTTGATTCCATTCCAATCAATTCCATTCGGGTTGAATCCATTCCATGTCATTCCATTGCATTCCATTCCATTCGGGTTGATTCCATTCCATTCCATTCCATTCCATTCGGTGTGATTAAATTCCCTTCCATTTCAATCCCTTCCATTCCATTCCATTCCATTCCGTTCCATTCCATTCCATTCCATTCGGGTTGATTACTTTCCATTCCATTCCATAGCATTCCATTCCATTCCATTCCATTCCATTCCATTCCATTCCATTGAATTCCATTCCATTCGGGTTGGTTCCTTTCCATTTCATTCCATTCCCCTCCATTCAATTTCATTCGGGTTTATTCCATTCCATTCCATTCCATTCAATTCCATTCCATTCCATACCATTCGGTTTGATTCCATTCCATTCCATTCCATTCCATTCCATTCCATTCCAATCGGGTTGATTCCATTCCTTTCCGTTCCATTCCATTCCATTCCACTCCATTCCATTCCACTCGGTTTGATTCCATTCCATTCCATTCCATTCCGGTTGATTCCATTCCATTTCATTCCATTCCATTCCATTCCATTCCATTCCATTCGGGTTTTTTCCTTTCCATTCCATTCCCTTCAATTCCATTCAGGTTGATTTCATTCCATTCCATTCCATTCCATTCCATTCCACTCGGGTTTATTCCATTTCATTCCACTCCATTCCATTCCATTCCATTCCATTCCATTCCATTCCATTCCATTCCGGTTTTTTCCTTTCCATTCCATTCCCTTCCATTCCATTCGGGTTGATTTCATTCCATTCCATTCCATTCCATTCTATTCCATTCTGGTTTATTCCATTTCATTCCATTCCATTCCATTCCATTCCAGTTGATTCCATCCCTTTCCATTCCATTCCATTCCATTGTATTCCATTCCATTCGGGTTGATTCCATTCCATTCCATTCGAATCCATTCCATTCCATTCCATTCGAGTTGATTCCATTCCATTCAATTCCATTGCATTCCATTCAATTAGAGTTGATTCCATTCCATTCCATTTCATTCCATTCCATTCGAGTTGATTCCATCCCTTTCCATTCCATTCCATTCCATTGTATTCCATTCCATTCGGGTTGATTCCATTCCATTCCATTCCAATCCATTCCATTCCATTCCATTCGGGTTTTTTCCTTTCCATTCCATTCCCTTCCATTCCATTCGGGTTGATTTCATTCCATTCCATTCCATTCCATTCCATTCGGTTTTATTCCATTTCATTCCATTCCATTCCATTCCATTCCATTCCATTCTAGTTGATTCCATCCCTTTCCATTCCATTCCATTCCATTGAATTCCATTCCATTCGGGTTGATTGCATTCCATTCCATTCCAATCCATTCCATTCTATTCCATTCGAGTTGATTCCATTCCATTCCATTCCATTCCATTCCATTCCATTCCATTCTAGTTGATTCCATCCCTTTCCATTCCATTCCATTCCATTGAATTCCATTCCATTCGGGTTGATTGCATTCCATTCCATTCCAATCCATTCCATTCTATTCCATTCGAGTTGATTCCATTCCATTCCATTCCATTGCATTCCATTCCATTCGGGTTGATTCCATTCCATTCCATTTCTTTCCATTCCATTCCATTGCATTCCATCCGGGTTGACTCCATTCCATTCCATTCCATTCCATTGCATTCCATTACATTCGGGTTGATTCCATTCCATTCCATTCCATTGCATTCCATTCGGGTTGATTCCATTCCTTTCCATACCATTCGACTCCATTCGGGTTGATTCCATACCATTCCATTCCATTCCGTTCCATTCCGGTGGATTCCATTCCATTCAATTCCATTCCATTTCATTCCATTCAGGTTGATTCCATTCCATTCCATTCCAATCGGATTGATTCCATTCCATTTCATTTGATTCCATTCCATTCTGTTTGATTCCATTCCATTCCATTAAATTCCATTCGGGTTGATTCCATTCCATTCCTTTCCATTCCATTCCATTCCATTCCATTCGAGTTGATTCCACTCCATTCCATTCCATGCGAGTTGATTCCATTCCATTCCATTCCATTCCATTCCTTTCCATTCCATTCCACTCGGATAGATTGCATTCCATTCCATTCCATTCCATTCCAATCGTGTTTATTCCATTCTATTCCATTCCATTTCATTCCATTCGGGTTGATTCCATTCCAGTCCATTGCATTCCATTCCATTCCCTTAAATTCCATTCGTGTTGATTCCATTCCATTCCATTCCATTCCGGTTAATTGAATTGCATTCCATTCCATTCGTGTTGAATCCATTCCATTCTATTCCATTCCATTCCATTCCATTCCATTCCATTCCATTTGATTCCACTTCACTCCATTCCATTCGGGTTGATTCCATTCCATTCCATTCCATTTGGATTGATTGCATTCCATTCCATTCCTTTTCATTCCATTCCATTCCGTTCCATTCCACTCCATTGTTGTTGATTCCATTCCATTCCATTCCATTGCATTCCATTCCATTCGAGTTGATTCCATTCCATTCCATTGCATTCCATTCCATTCCATTCCTTTCGGGTTGATTCCATTCCATTCCATTCCATTGCATTGCATTTGAGTTGCTTCCATTCCAGTTTATTCCATTCCATTCCATTCCACTCAGGTTGATTCCATTCCATTCCATTCCACTCCACTCCATTCCATTCCATTTCATTCCCCTCCTCTCCATTCCATTCCATTCCATTCCACTCGGATTGATTCAATTCCACCCCATTCCATTCAATTACATTCCATTCCAATCCACTCCAATCGGGTTGATTCAATTCCATTCGATTCTATTCCATACCATTCCATCCCGTGCCATTCCATTCCATTCCATTCCATTCGTGTTGATTCCATTCCAAACAATTCCATTCGGGTTGAATCCATTCCATGTCATTCCATTGCATTCCATTCCATTCGGGTTGATTCCATTCCATTCCATTCTATTCCATTCCATTCGGTGTGATTAAATTCCCTTCCAATTCATTCCCTTCCATTCCATTCCATTCCATTCCGTTCCATTCCATTCCATTCCATTCCATTCGGTTTGATTCCATTCCATTCCATTCCATTCCATTCGGTTTTTTTCCTTTCCATTCCAATCCCTTCCATTCCATTCGGGTTTATTCCATTTCATTCCATTCCTTTCCATTCCATTCCATTTGAGTTGATTCCATTGCTTTCCATTCCATTCCATTCCATTGTATTCCATTCCATTCGGGTTGATTCCATTCCATTCCATTCCATTGCATTCCATTCCATTCGGGTTGATTCCATTCCATTCCATTTCATTCCATTCCATTCCATTGCATTCCATCCGGGTTGACTCCATTCCATTCCATTCCATTCCATTGCATTGCATTACATTCGGGTTGATTCCATTCCATTCCATTCCATTCCATTGCATTCCATTCGGGTTGACTCCATTCCTTTCCATTCCATTCGACTCCATTCTGGTTGATTCCATACCATTCCATTCCATTCCATTCCGGTGGATTCCATTCCATTCAATTCCATTCCAATTCATTCCATTCAGGTTGATTCCATTCCATTCCATTCCATTCCATTCCATTCCATTCGGGTTGATTCCATTCCATTCCATTCGATTCCATTCCATTCTGGTTGATTCCATTCCATTCCATTAAATTCCATTCGGGTTGATTCCATTCCATTCCTTTCCATTCCATTCCATTCCATTCCTTTCCATTTCATTCCATTCCGGTTGATTCCATTCCTTTCCATTCCATTCTGGTTGAATCCATTCCATTCCATTTGATTCCATTCCATTGCACTCGATTTGATTCCACTTCATTCCATTCCATTCGGGTTGATTCCATTGCATTCCATTCCATTCCATTCCATTCGGATTGATTGCATTCCATTCCATTTCATTCCATTCCATTCCATTCCATTCCATTCCGGTTGATTCCATTCCATTGCATTCCATTCCATTCCATTCCATTCCAATCCATTCCATTCGTGTTGATTCCATTCCATTCCATTCCAATGAATTCGGGTTGACTCCATTCCATTCCAATCCATTCCATTCCATTCGAGTTGGTTCCACTCCATTCCATTCCATGCGGGTTGATTCCATTCCATTCCATTCCATTCCATTCCATTCCATTCCATTCCTTTCCATTCCAATCCATTCGGATAGATTCCATTCCATTCCATTCCATTCCATTCCATTCCATTCCAATCGGGTTGATTCCATTCCTTTCCATTCCATTCCACTCCATGCCATTCCACTCGGTCTGATTCCATTCCATTCCATTCCATTCCATTCCATTCCATTCCATTCCGGTTTATTCCATTCCATTCCATTCCATTCCATTCGGGTTGATTCCATTCCATTCCATTCCATTCCATTCGGGTTTTTTCCTTTCCATTCCATTCCCTTCCATTCCATTCGGGTTGATTCCATTCCATTCCATTCCATTCCATTCCGGTTTATTCCATTTCATTCCATTCCATTCCATTCCGTTCCATTCGAGGTGATTACATCCCATTTCATTCCATTCCATTCCATTCCATTCCATTCCATTCCATTCCATTCGATTTGTTTCCACTTCACTCCATTCCATTCGGGTTGATTCCAGTCCATTCCATTCCATTTGGATTGATTGCATTCCATTCCATTCCTTTTCATTCCATTCCATTCCGTTCCATTCCACTCCATTCGGGTTGATTCCATTCCATTCCTTTCCATTGCATTCCATTCCATTCGAGTTGATTCCATTCCATTCCATTGCATTCCATTCCATTCGGGTTGATTCCATTCCATTCCATTCCATTCCATTGCATTTGAGTTGCTTCCATTCCATTTTATTCCATTCCATTCCATTCCATTCCATTCCATTCCACTCAAGTTGATTCCATTCCATTACATTCCACTCCACTCCATTCCATTCCATTTCATTCCCCTCCACTCCATTCCATTCCATTACATTCCACTCGGATTGATTCAATTCCACCCCATTCCATTCAATTACATTCCATTCCAATCCATTCCAATCGGGTTGATTCAATTCCATTCGATTCTATTCCATACCATTCCATCCCGTGCCATTCCATTCCATTCCATTCCATTCCATTCGAGTTGATTCCATTCCAATCAATTCCATTAGGTTTGAATCCATTCCATGTCATTCCGTTGCATTCCATTCCATTCGGGTTGATTCCATTCCATTCCATTCCATTCCATTCCATTCGGTGTGATTAAATTCCCTTCCATTTCATTCCCTTCCATTCCATTCCTTTCCATTCCATTCCATTCCATTCCATTCCATTCCATTCGACTTGATTCCACTCCATTTCATTCCATGCGTGTTTATTCCATTCCCTTCCATTCCATTCCATTCCTTACCATTCCATACTTTTCGGATAGATTCCATTCCAGTCCATTCTATTCCATTCCATTCCATTCGGTGTGATTAAATTCCCTTCCATTTCATTCCCTTCCATTCCATTCCATTCCATTCCATTCCATTCCGTTCCATTCCATTCCATTCGGGTTGATTACTTTCCATTCCATTCCATTGCATTCCATTCGGGTTGATTCCATTCAATTCCGTTCCATTCCATTCCATTCCGGTGGATTCCATTCCATTCAATTCCATTCCATTTCATTCCATTCAGGTTGATTCCATTCCATTCCATTCCATTCCATTCCATTCCATTCCATTGCATTTGAGTTGCTTCCATTCCATTTTATTCCTTTCCATTCCATTCCATTCCATTGAATTCGGGTTGATTCCATTCCATTCCAATCCATTCCATTCCATTCGAGTTGGTACCATTCCATTCCATTCCATGCGGGTTGATTCCATTCCATTCCATTCCATTCCATTCCATTCCTTTCCATTCCAATCCATTCGGATACATTCCATTCCATTCCATTCCATTCCATTCCATTCCATTCCATTCCATTCCATTCCAATCGGGTTGATTCCATTCCTTTCCATTCCATTCCACTCTATGCCATTCCACTCGGTTTGATTCCATTCCATTCCATTCCATTCCATTCCATTCCATTCGGGTTGATTCCATTCCATTCCATTCCATTCCATTCCATTCCACTCCATTCCATTCGGGTTTATTCCATTTCATTCCATTACATTCCATTCCGTTCCATTCCATTCCATTGCGTTCCGTTCCATTCGAGGTGATTACATCCCATTTCATTCCATTCCATTCCATTCCATTCCATTCCATTCCATTCCATTCGATTTGATTCCACTTCACTCCATTCCATTCGGGTTGAATCCAGTCCATTCCATTCCATTTGGATTGATTGCATTCCATTCCATTCCTTTTCATTCCATTCCATTCCGTTCCATTCCACTCCATTCGGGTTGATTCCATTCCATTCCTTTCCATTGCATTCCATTCCATTTGAGTTGATTCCATTCCGTTCCATTCCATTCATGATGATTCGACTCCATTCCATTCCATTGCATTCCATTCCATTCGAGTTGATTCCATTCCATTCCATTGCATTCCATTCCATTCCATTCCATTCCATTCGGGTTTTTTCCTTTCCATTCCATTCCCTTCCATTCCATTCGGGTTGATTTCATTCCATTCCATTCCATTCCATTCCATTCGGGTTTATTCCATTTCATTCCATTCCATTCCATTCCATTCCGTTCCATTCTAGTTGATTCCATCCCTTTCCATTCCATTCCATTCCACTGAATTCCATTCCATTCGGGTTGATTCCATTCCATTCCATTCCAATCCATTCCATTCTATTCCATTGGAGTTGATTCCATTCCATTCCATTCCATTGCATTCCATTCCATTCGGGTTGATTCCATTCCATTCCATTACATTCCATTCCATTCCATTGCATTCCATCCGGGTTGACTCCATTCCATTCCATTCCATTCCATTGCATTCCGTTACATTCGGGTTGATTCCATTCCATTCCATTCCATTGCATTCCATTCGGGTTGTTTCCATTCCTTTCCATTCCATTTGACTCCATTCGGGTTGATTCCTTACCATTCCATTCCGTTCCATTCCATTCCATTCCATTCCATTCCGGTGGATTCCATTCCATTCAATTCCATTCCATTTCATTCCATTCAGGTTGATTCCATTCCATTCCATTCCATTCCATTCCATTCCTTTCCAATCGGATTGATTCCATTCCATTTCATTCGATTCCATTCCATTCTGTTTGATTCCATTCCATTCCATTAAATTCCATTCGGGTTGATTCCATTCCATTCCTTTCCATTCCATTCCATTCCATTCCATTCGAGTTGATTCCACTCCATTCCATTCCATGCGAGTTGATTCCATTCCATTCCATTCCATTCCATTCCATTCCATTCCATTCGGATAGATTGCATTCCATTCCATTCCATTCCATTCCAATCGGGTTTATTCCATTCCATTTCATTCCATTCGGGTTGATTCCATTCCAGTCCATTGCATTCCATTCCATTCCCTTAAATTCCATTCGGGTTGATTCCATTCCATTCCATTTCATTCCATTCCGGTTAATTGAATTCCATTCCATTCCATTCGTGTTGAATCCATTCCATTCCATTCCATTCCATTCCATTCCATTCCATTCCATTCCATTTGATTCCACTTCACTCCATTCCATTCGGGTTGATTCCATTCCATTCCATTCCATTCGAGTCGATTCCACTCCAATACATTCCATGAGGTTTGATTCCATTCCCTTCCATTCCATTCCATTCCTTACCATTCCATTCCTTTCGGATAGATTCCATTCCATTCCATTCTATTCCATTCCATTCCATTCCATTCCATTCCATTCCATTCCATTCCATTCCATTCGGGTTGATTCCATTCCTTTCCATTCCATTCCACTCCATTCCATTCCATTCGGTTTGATTCCATTCCCTTCCATTCCATTCCATTCCATTCCATTCCATTCCGGTTGATTCCATTCCATTCCATTCCATTCGAATCCATTCCATTCCATTCGGGTTGCTTCCATTCCATTCCATTCCATTCCACTCCATTCGGGTTGATTCCATTCCATTCCTTTCCATTGCAATCCATTCCATTTGAGTTGATTCCATTCCGTTCCATTCCATTCGTGATGATTCGATTCCATTCCATTCCATTGCATTCCATTCCATTCGAGTTGATTCCATTCCATTCCATTGCATTCCATTCCATTCCATTCCATTCCATTCGGGTTGATTCCATTCCATTCCATTCCATTGCATTGCATTTGTGTTGCTTCCATTCCATTTTATTCCATTCCATTCCATTCCATTCCATTCCATTACACTCCACTCAGGTTGATTCCATTCCATTACATTCCACTCCACTCCATTCCATTCCATTTCATTCCCCTCCACTCCATTCCATTCCATTCCATTCCACTCGGATTGATTCAATTCCACCCCATTCCATTGAATTACATTCCATTCCAATCCACTCCAATCGTGTTGATTCAATTCCATTCGATTCTATTCCATACCATTCCATCCCGTGCCATTCCATTCCATTCCATTCCATTCGAGTTGATTCCATTCCAATCAATTCCATTCGGGTTGAATCCATTCCATGTCATTCCATTGCATTCCATTCCATTCGGGTTGATTCCATTCCATTCCATTCCATTCCATTCCATTCGGTGTGATTAAATTCCCTTCCATTTCATTCCCTTCCATTCCATTCCATTCCATTCCGTTCCATTCCATTCCATTCCATTCCATTCGGTTTGATTCCATTCCATTTCATTTCATTCCATTCCATTCCATTCCGTTCCATTCGGGTTTTTTACTTTCCATTCCATTCCCTTCCATTCCATTCGGGTTGATTTCATTCCATTCCATTCCATTCCATTCCATTCCATTCGGGTTTATTCCATTTCATTCCATTCCATTCCATTCCATTCCATTCCATTCCATTCGAGTTGATTCCATCCCTTTCCATTCCATTCCATTCCATTGTATTCCATTCCATTCGGGTTGATTCCATTCCATTCCATTCCAAACCATTCCATTCTATTCCATTCGAGTTGATTCCATTCCATTCCATTCCATTGCATTCCATTCCATTCGGGTTGATTCCATTCCATTCCATTTCATTCCATTCCATTCCATTGCATTCCATCCGGGTTGACTCCATTCCATTCCATTCCATTCCATTCCATTCCATTCCATTCCATTGCATCCCATTACATTCGGGTTGATTCCATTCCATTCCATTCCATTCCATTGCATTCCATTCGGGTTGATTCCATTCCTTTCCATTCCATTCGACTCCATTCGGGTTGATTCCATACCATTCCATTCCATTCCATTCCATTCCATTCCATTCCATTCCGGTGGATTCCATTCCATTCAATTCCATTCCATTTCATTCCATTCAGGTTGATTCCATTCCATTCCATTCCATTCCATTCCATTCGGGTTGATTCCATTCCATTCCATTCGATTCCATTCCATTCTGGTTGATTCCATTCCATTCCATTAAATTCCATTCGGGTTGATTCCATTCCATTCCTTTCCATTCCATTCCATTCCATTCCTTTCCATTTCATTCCATTCCGGTTGATTCCATTCCTTTCCATTCCATTCTGGTTGAATCCATTCCATTCCATTCGATTCCATTCCATTGCACTCGATTTGATTCCACTTCATTCCATTCCATTCGGGTTGATTCCATTGCATTCCATTCCATTCCATTCCATTCGGATTGATTGCATTCCATTCCATTCCATTCCATTCGGGTTGATTCCATTCCATTCCATTCCATTCCATTCCATTCCAATCCATTCCATTCGTGTTGATTCCATTCCATTCCATTCCGTTGAATTCGGGTTGATTCCATTCCATTCCAATCCATTCCATTCCATTCGAGTTGGTTCCACTCCATTCCATTCCATGCGGGTTGATTCCATTCCATTCCATTCCATTCCATTCCATTCCTTTCCATTCCAATCCATTCGGATCGATTCCATTCCATTCCATTCCATTCCAATCCATTCCAATCGGGTTGATTCCATTCCTTTCCATTCCATTCCACTCCATGCCATCCCACTCGGTTTGATTCCATTCCATTCCATTCCATTCCATTCCATTCCATTCCATTCCATTCCGGTTTATTCCATTCCATTCCATTCCATTCGGGTTGATTCCATTCCATTCCATTCCATTCCATTCCATTCCACTCCATTCCATTCGGGTTTATTCCATTTCATTCCATTCCATTCCATTCCGTTCCATTCGAGGTGATTATATCCCATTTCATTCCATTCCATTCCATTCCATTCCATTCCATTCGATTTGATTCCACGTCACTCCATTCCATTCGGGTTGATTCCAGTCCATTCCATTCCAGTTGGATTGATTGCATTCCATTCCATTCCTTTTCATTCCATTCCATTCCGTTCCATTCCACTCCATTCGCGTTGATTCCATTCCATTCCTTTCCATTGCATTCCATTCCATTCGAGTTGATTCCATTCCATTCCATTGCATCCCATTCCATTCCATTCGTGTTGATTCCATTCCATTCCATTCCATTCCATTGCATTTGAGTTGCTTCCATTCCATTTTATTCCATTCCATTCCATTCCATTCCATTCCATTCCATTCCACTCAGGTTGATTCCATTCCATTACATTCCACTCCACTCCATTCCATTGCATTTCATTCCGCTCCACTGCTTTCCATTCCATTCCATTCCACTCGGATTGATTCAATTCCACCCCATTCCATTCAATTACATTCCATTCCAATCCACTCCAATCGGGTTGATTCAATTCCATTCGATTCTATTTCATACCATTCCATCCCGTGCCATTCCATTCCATTCCATTCCATTCGAGTTGATTCCATTCCAATCAATTCCATTCGGGTTGAATCCATTCCATGTCATTCCATTGCATTCCATTCCATTCGGGTTGATTCCATTCCATTCCATTCCATTCCATTCGGTGTGATTAAATTCCCTTCCATTTCATTCCCTTCCATTCCATTCCATTCCATTCCATTCCGTTCCATTCCATTCCATTCGGGTTAATTACTTTCCATTCCATTCCATTGCATTCCATTCCATTCCATTCCATTCCATTCCATTCAATTCCATTCCATTCGGGTTGGTTCCTTTCCATTCCATTCCATTCCCCTCCATTCCATTTCATTCGGGTTTATTCCATTCCATTCCATTCCATTCGAGTTGATTCCACTCCATTTCATTCCATGAGGGTTGATTCCATTCCCTTCCATTCCATTCCATTCCTTACCATTCCATTCCTTTCGGATAGATTCCATTCCATTCCATTCTATTCCATTCCATTCCATTCCATTCGGTTTGATTCCATTCCATTCCATTCCATTCCATTCCATTCCATTCCATTCCATTCGGGTTGATTCCATTCCTTTCCATTCCATTCTACTCCATTCCATTCCATTCGGTTTGATTCCATTCCCTTCCATTCCATTCCATTCCATTCCATTCCATTCCGGTTGATTCCATTCCATTCCATTCCATTCCATTCGATTCCATTCCATTCCATTCGGGTTGTTTCCATTCCATTCCATTCCATTCCACTCCATTCGGGTTGATTCCATTCCATTCCTTTGCATTGCATTCCATTCCATTTGAGTTGATTCCATTCCGTTCCATTCCATTCGTGATGATTCGATTCCATTCCATTCCATTGCATTCCATTCCATTCGAGTTGATTCCATTCCATTCCATTGCATTCCATTCCATTCCATTCCATTCCATTCGGGTTGATTCCATTCCATTCCATTCCATTGCATTGCATTCCATTCGGGTTGATTCCATTCCATTCCATTTCATTCCATTCCATTCCATTGCATTCCATCCGGTTTGACTCCATTCCATTCCATTCCATTCCATTGAATTCCATTACATTCGGGTTGATTCCATTCCATTCCATTCCATTCCATTGCATTCCATTCGGGTTGACTCCATTCCTTTCCATTCCATTCGACTCCATTCGGGTTGATTCCATACCATTCCATTCCATTCCATTCCATTCCATTCCATTCCGGTGGATTCCATTCCATTCAATTCCATTCCATTTCATTCCATTCAGGTTGATTCCATTCCATTCCATTCCATTCCACTCCATTCCATTCCATTCGGGTTGATTCCATTCCATTCCATTCGATTCCATTCCATTCTGGTTGATTCCATTCCATTCCATTAAATTCCATTCGGGTTGATTCCATTCCATTCCTTTCCATTCCATTCCATTCCATTCCTTTCCATTTCATTCCATTCCGGTTGATTCCATTCCTTTCCATTCCATTCTGGTTGAATCCATTCCATTCCATTCGATTCCATTCCATTGCACTCGATTTGATTCCACTTCATTCCATTCCATTCGGGATGATTCCATTGCATTCCATTCCATTCCATTCCATTCGGATTGATTGCATTCCATTGCATTTCATTCCATTCCATTCCATTCCATTCCATTCGGGTTGATTCCATTCCATTCCATTCCATTCCATTCCATTCCATTCCATTCCAATCCATTCCATTCGTGTTGATTCCATTCCATTCCATTCCATTGAAATCTTGTTTATTCCATTACATTCCAATCCATTCCATTCCATTCGAGTTGGTTCCACTCCATTCCATTCCATGTGGGTTGATTCCATTCCATTCCATTCCATTCCATTCCATTCCATTCCTTTCCATTCCAATCCATTCGGATAGACTCCATTCCATTCCATTCCATTCCATTCCATTCCATTCCATTCCAATCAGGTTGATTCCATTCCTTTCCATTCCATTCCACTCCATGCCATTCCACTCGGTTTGATTCCATTCCATTCCATTCCATTCCATTCCATTCCATTCCATTCCATTCCATTCCGGTTTATTCCATTCCATTCCATTCCATTCGGGTTGATTCCATTCCATTCCATTCCATTCCATTCCATTCGGGTTTTTGCCTTTCCATTCCATTCCCTTCCATTCCATTCGGGTTGATTCCATTCCATTCCATTCCATTCCATTCCATTCCATTCCATTCCATTCGGGTTTATTCCATTTCATTCCATTCCATTCCATTCCGTTCCATTCGAGGTGATTTCATCCCATTTCATTCCATTCCATTCCATTCCATTCCATTCCATTCGATTTGATTCCACTTCACTCCATTCCATTCGGGTTGATTCCAGTCCATTCCATTCCATTTGGATTGATTGCATTCCATTCCATTCCTTTTCATTCCATTCCTTTCCGTTCCATTCCACTCCATTCGGGTTGATTCCATTCCATTCCTTTCCATTGCATTCCATTCCATTTGAGTTGATTCCATTCCGTTCCATTCCATTCATGATGATTCGATTCCATTCCATTCCATTGCATTCCATTCCATTCGAGTTGATTCCATTCCATTCCATTGCATTCCATTCCATTCCATTCCATTCGGGTTGATTCCATTCCATTCCATTCCATTCCATTGCATTTGAGTTGCTTCCATTCCATTTTATTCCATTCCATTCCATTCCATTCCATTCCATTCCATTCCATTGCATTTGAGTTGCTTCCATTCCATTTTATTCCATTCCATTCCATTCCATTCCATTCCATTCCATTCCATTCGGTGTGATTAAATTCCCTTCCATTTCATTCCCTTCCATTCCATTCCATTCCATTCCGTTCCATTCCATGCCATTCGGGTTAATAACTTTCCATTCCATTCCACTGCATTCCATTCCATTCCATTCCATTCCATTCCATTCCATTCCATTCCATTCAATTCCATTCCATTCGGGTTGGTTCCTTTCCATTCCATTCCATTCCCCTCCATTCCATTTCATTTGGGTTTATTCCATTCCATTGCATTCCATTCGAGTTGATTCCACTCCATTTCATTCCATGAGGGTTGATTCCATTCCCTTCCATACCATTCCATTCCTTACCATTCCATTCCTTTTGGATAGATTCCATTCCATTCCATTCAATTCCATTCCATTCGGGTTGATTCCATTCCTTTCCATTCCATTCCACTCCATTCCGTTCCATTCGGTTTGATTCCATTCCATTCCATTCCATTCCGGTTGATTCCATTCCATTCGATTCCATTCCATTCCATTCGCGTTGCTTCCATTCCATTCCATTCCACTCCATTCGGGTTGATTCCATTCCATTCCTTTCCATTGCATTCCATTCCATTTGAGTTGATTCCATTCCGTTCCATTCCATTCGTGATGATTCGATTCCATTCCATTCCATTGCATTCCATTCCATTCGAGTTGATTCCATTCCATTCCATTGCATTCCATTCCATTCCATTCCATTCCATTCCATTCGGGTTGATTCCATTCCATTCCGTTCCATTGCTTTGCATTTGAATTGCTTCCATTCCATTTTATTCCATTCCATTCCATTCCATTCCATTACACTCCACTCAGGTTGATTCCATTCCGTTACATTCCACTCCACTCCATTCCATTCCATTTCATTCCCCTCCACTCCATTCCATTCCATTCCATTCCACTCGGATTGATTCAATTCCACCATATTCCATTCAATTACATTCCATTCCAATCCACTCCAATCGTGTTGATTCAATTCCATTCGATTCTATTCCATACCATTCCATCCCGTGCCATTCCATTCCATTCCATTCCATTCGAGTTGATTCCATTCCAATCAATTCCATTCGGGTTGAATCCATTCCATGTCATTCCATTGCATTCCATTCCATTCGGGTTGATTACATTCCATTCCATTCCATTCCATTCCATTCGGTGTGATTAAATTCCCTTCCATTTTATTCCCTTCCATTCCATTCCATTCCATTCCGTTCCATTCCATTCCATTCCATTCCATTCGGTTTGATTCCATTCCATTCCATTCCATTCCATTCCATTCCATTCCATTCGGGTTTTTTCCTTTCCATTCCATTCCCTTCCATTCCATTCGGGTTGATTCCATTCCATTCCATTCCATTCCATTCCATTCGGGTTTATTCCATTTCATTCCATTCCATTCCATTCCATTCCATTCCATTCCATTCCATTCCATTCCATTCCATTCCATTCCGGTTTATTCCATTCCATTCCATTCCATTCGAGTTGATTCCATTCCAATCAATTCCATTCGGGTTGAATCCATTCCATGTCATTCCATTGCATTCCATTCCATTCGGGTTGATTCCATTCCATTCCATTCCATTCCATTCGGTGTGATTAAATTCCCTTCCATTTCATTCCCTTCCATTCCATTCCATTCCATTCCATTCCGTTCCATTCCATTCCATTCGGGTTAATTACTTTCCATTCCATTCCATTGCATTCCATTCCATTCCATTCCATTCCATTCAATTCCATTCCATTCGGGTTGGTTCCTTTCCATTCCATTCCATTCCCCTCCATTCCATTTCATTCGGGTTTATTCCATTCCATTCCATTCCATTGGAGTTGATTCCACTCCATTTCATTCCATGAGGGTTGATTCCATTCCCTTCCATTCCATTCCATTCCTTACCATTCCATTCCTTTCGGATAGATTCCATTCCATTCCATTCTATTCCATTCCATTCCATTCCATTCGGTTTGATTCCATTCCATTCCATTCCATTCCATTCCATTCCATTCCATTCCATTCCATTCGGGTTGATTCCATTCCTTTCCATTCCATTCTACTCCATTCCATTCCATTCGGTTTGATTCCATTCCCTTCCATTCCATTCCATTCCATTCCATTCCATTCCGGTTGATTCCATTCCATTCCATTCCATTCCATTCGATTCCATTCCATTCCATTCGGGTTGTTTCCATTCCATTCCATTCCATTCCACTCCATTCGGGTTGATTCCATTCCATTCCTTTCCATTGCATTCCATTCCATTTGAGTTGATTCCATTCCGTTCCATTCCATTCGTGATGATTCGATTCCATTCCATTCCATTGCATTCCATTCCATTCGAGTTGATTCCATTCCATTCCATTGCATTCCATTCCATTCCATTCCATTCCATTCGGGTTGATTCCATTCCATTCCATTCCATTGCATTGCATTCCATTCGGGTTGATTCCATTCCATTCCATTTCATTCCATTCCATTCCATTGCATTCCATCCGGTTTGACTCCATTCCATTCCATTCCATTCCATTGCATTCCATTACATTCGGGTTGATTCCATTCCATTCCATTCCATTCCATTGCATTCCATTCGGGTTGACTCCATTCCTTTCCATTCCATTCGACTCCATTCGGGTTGATTCCATACCATTCCATTCCATTCCATTCCATTCCATTCCATTCCGGTGGATTCCATTCCATTCAATTCCATTCCATTTCATTCCATTCAGGTTGATTCCATTCCATTCCATTCCATTCCATTCCATTCCATTCCATTCCATTCCATTCGGGTTGATTCCATTCCATTCCATTCGATTCCATTCCATTCTGGTTGATTCCATTCCATTCCATTAAATTCCATTCGGGTTGATTCCATTCCATTCCTTTCCATTCCATTCCATTCCTTTCCATTTCATTCCATTCCGGTTGATTCCATTCCTTTCCATTCCATTCTGGTTGAATCCATTCCATTCCATTCGATTCCATTCCATTGCACTCGATTTGATTCCACTTCATTCCATTCCATTCGGGTTGATTCCATTCCATTGCATTCCATTCCATTCCATTCCATTCCAATCCATTCCATTCGTGTTGATTCCATTCCATTCCATTGAATTCGGGTTGATTCCATTCCATTCCAATCCATTCCATTCCATTCGAGTTGGTTCCACTCCATTCCATTCCATGCGGGTTGATTCCATTCCATTCCATTCCATTCCATTCCATTCCATTCCATTCCTTTCCATTCCAATCCATTCGGATAGGTTCCATTCCATTCCATTCCATTCCATTCCATTCCATTCCAATCGGGTTGATTCCATTCCTTTCCATTCCATTCCACTCCATGCCATTCCACTCGGTCTGATTCCATTCCATTCCATTCCATTCCATTCCATTCCATTCCATTCCATTCCATTCCGGTTTATTCCATTCCATTCCGTTCGGGTTGATTCCATTCCATTCCATTCCATTCCATTCGGGTTTTTTCCTTTCCATTCCATTCCCTTCCATTCCATTCGGTTTGATTCCATTCCATTCCATTCCATTCCATTCCATTCCATTCCATTCCATTCCATTCCATTCGGGTTTATTCCATTTCATTCCATTCCATTCCATTCCGTTCCATTTGAGGTGATTACATCCCATTTCATTCCATTCCATTCCATTCCATTCCATTCCATTCCATTCGATTTGATTCCACTTCACTCCATTCCATTCGGGTTGATTCCAGTCCATTCCATTCCATTTGGATTGATTGCATTCCATTCCATTCCTTTTCATTCCATTCCATTCCGTTCCATTCCACTCCATTCGGGTTGATTCCATTCCATTCCTTTCCATTGCATTCCATTCCATTTGAGTTGATTCCATTCTGTTCCATTCCATTCATGATGACTCGATTCCATTCCATTCCATTCCATTCCATTCGAGTTGATTCCATTCCATTCCATTGCATTCCATTCCATTCCATTCCATTCGGGTTGATTCCATTCCATTCCATTCCATTCCATTGCATTTGAGTTGCTTCCATTCCATTTTATTCCATTCCATTCCATTCCATTCCATTCCATTCCATTCCATTCCATTCGGTGTGATTAAATTCCCTTCCATTTCATTCCCTTCCATTCCATTCCTTTCCATTCCGTTCCATTCCATGCCATTCGGGTTAATAACTTTCCATTCCATTCCACTGCATTTCATTCCATTCCATTCCATTCCATTCCATTCCATTCCATTCCATTCGGGTTCGTTCCTTTCCATTCCATTCCATTCCCCTCCATTCCATTTCATTCGGGTTTATTCCATTCCATTGCATTCCATTCGAGTTGATTCCACTCCATTTCATTCCATGAGGGTTGATTCCATTCCCTTCCATACCATTCCGTTCCTTACCATTCCATTCCTTTTGGATAGATTCCATTCCATTCCATTCAATTCCATTCCATTCGGGTTGATTCCATTCCTTTCCATTCCATTCCACTCCATTCCGATCCATTCGGTTTGATTCCATTCCATTCCATTCCATTCCGGTTGATTCCATTCCATTCGATTCCATTCCATTCCATTCGCGTTGCTTCCATTCCATTCCATTCCATTCCACTCCATTCGGGTTGATTCCATTCCATTCCTTTCCATTGCATTCCATTCCATTTGAGTTGATTCCATTCCGTTCCATTCCATTCGTGATGATTCGATTCCATTCCATTCCATTGCATTCCATTCCATTCGAGTTGATTCCATTCCATTCCATTGCATTCCATTCCATTCCATTCCATTCCATTCGGGTTGATTCCATTCCATTCCGTTCCATTGCATTGCATTTGAGTTGCTTCCATTCCATTTTATTCCATTCCATTCCATTCCATTCCATTACACTCCACTCAGGTTGATTCCATTCCATTACATTCCACTCCACTCCATTCCATTCCATTTCATTCCCCTCCACTCCATTCCATTCCATTCCATTCCACTCGGATTGATTCAATTCCACCATATTCCATTCAATTACATTCCATTCCAATCCACTCCAATCGTGTTGATTCAATTCCATTCGATTCTATTCCATACCATTCCATCCCGTGCCATTCCATTCCATTCCATTCCATTCGAGTTGATTCCATTCCAATCAATTCCATTCGGGTTGAATCCATTCCATGTCATTCCATTGCATTCCATTCCATTCGGGTTGATTCCATTCCATTCCATTCGATTCCATTCCATTCGGTGTGATTAAATTCCCTTCCATTTCATTCCCTTCCATTCCATTCCATTCCATTCCGTTCCATTCCAATCCATTCCATTCCATTCGGTTTGATTCCATTCCATTCCATTCAATTCCATTCCATTCCATTCCATTCCATTCCATTCCATTCGGGTTTTTTCCTTTCCATTCCATTGCCTTCCATTCCATTCGGGTTGATTCCATTCCATTCCATTCCATTCCATTCCATTCCATTCCATTCGGATTTATTCCATTTCATTCCATTCCATTCCATTCCATTCCATTCCATTCCATTCCATTCCATTCGAGTTGATTCCATCCCTTTCCATTCCATTCCATTCCATTGTATTCCATTCCATTCGGGTTGATTCCATTCCATTCCATTCCAATCCATTCCATTCTATTCCATTCGAGTTGATTGCATTCCATTCCATTCCATTGCATTCCATTCCATTCGGGTTGATTCCATTCCATTCCATTTCATTCCATTCCATTCCATTGCATTCCATCCGGGTTGACTCCATTCCATTCCATTCCATTCCATTGCATTCCATTACTTTCGGGTTGATTCCATTCCATTCCATTCCATTCCATTGCATTCCATTCGGGTTGATTCCACTCCTTTCCATTCCATTCGACTCCATTCGGGTTGATTCCATACCATTCCATTCCATTCCATTCCGGTGGATTCCATTCCATTCAATTCCATTCCATTTCATTCCATTCAGGTTGATTCCATTCCATTCCATTCCATTCCATTCCATTCCATTCAGGTTGATTCCATTCCATTCCATTCGATTCCATTCCATTCTGGTTGATTCCATTCCATTCCATTAAATTCCATTCGGGTTGATTCCATTCCATTCCTTTCCATTCCATTCCTTTCCATTTCATTCCATTCCGGTTGATTCCATTCCTTTCCATTCCATTCTGGTTGAATCCATTCCATTCCATTCGATTCCATTCCATTGCACTCGATTTGATTCCACTTCATTCCATTCCATTCGGGATGATTCCATTGCATTCCATTCCATTCCATTCCATTCGGATTGATTGCATTCCATTGCATTTCATTCCATTCCATTCCATTCCATTCCATTCGGGTTGATTCCATTCCATTCCATTCCATTCCATTCCATTCCAATCCATTCCATTCGTGTTGATTCCATTCCATTCCATTCCATTGAATTCTTGTTGATTCCATTACATTCCAATCCATTCCATTCCATTCGAGTTGGTTCCACTCCATTCCATTCCATGTGGGTTGATTCCATTCCATTCCATTCCATTCCATTCCATTCCATTCCTTTCCATTCCAATCCATTCGGATAGATTCCATTCCATTCCATTCCATTCCATTCCATTCCATTCCATTCCAATCAGGTTGATTCCATTCCTTTCCATTCCATTCCACTCCATGCCATTCCACTCGGTTTGATTCCATTCCATTCCATTCCATTCCATTCCATTCCATTCCATTCCGGTTTATTCCATTCCATTCCATTCCATTCGGGTTGATTCCATTCCATTCCATTCCATTCCATTCCATTCCATTCGGGTTTATTCCATTTCATTCCATTCCATTCCATTCCGTTCCATTCGAGGTGATTTCATCCCATTTCATTCCATTCCATTCCATTCCATTCCATTCCATTCGATTTGATTCCACTTCACTCCATTCCATTCGGGTTGATTCCAGTCCATTCCATTCCATTTGGATTGATTGCATTCCATTCCATTCCTTTTCATTCCATTCCATTCCGTTCCATTCCACTCCATTCGGGTTGATTCCATTCCATTCCTTTCCATTGCATTCCATTCCATTTGAGTTGATTCCATTCCGTTCCATTCCATTCATGATGATTCGATTCCATTCCATTCCATTGCATTCCATTCCATTCCTTTCCATTCGGGTTGATTCCATTCCATTCCATTCCATTCCATTGCATTTGAGTTGCTTCCATTCCATTGTATGCCATTCCATTCCATTCCATTCCATTCCATTCCATTCCATTCCATTCGGTGTGATTAAATTCCCTTCCATTTCATTCCCTTCCATTCCATTCCATTCCATTCCGTTCCATTCCATGCCATTCGGGTTAATAACTTTCCATTCCATTCCACTGCATTGCATTCCATTCCATTCCATTCCATTGCATTCCATTCCATTCCATTCCATTCCATTCGGGTTCGTTCCTTTCCATTCCATTCCATTCCCCTCCATTCCATTTCATTCGGGTTTATTCCATTCCATTGCATTCCATTCGAGTTGATTCCACTCCATTTCATTCCATGAGGGTTGATTCCATTCCTTTCCATACCATTCCATTCCTTACCATTCCATTCCTTTTGGATAGATTCCATTCCATTCCATTCAATTCCATTCCATTCGGGTTGATTCCATTCCTTTCCATTCCATTCCACTCCATTCCGTTCCATTCGGTTTGATTCCATTCCATTCCATTCCATTCCGGTTGATTCCATTCCATTCGATTCCATTCCATTCCATTCGCGTTGCTTCCATTCCATTCCATTCCATTCCACTCCATTCGGGTTGATTCCATTCCATTCCTTTCCATTGCATTCCATTCCATTTGAGTTGATTCCATTCCGTTCCATTCCATTCGTGATGATTCGATTCCATTCCATTCCATTGCATTCCATTCCATTCGAGTTGATTCCATTCCATTCCATTGCATTCCATTCCATTCCATTCCATTCCATTCGGGTTGATTCCATTCCATTCCGTTCCATTGCATTGCATTTGAGTTGCTTCCATTCCATTTTATTCCATTCCATTCCATTCCATTCCATTACACTCCACTCAGGTTGATTCCATTCCATTACATTCCACTCCACTCCATTCCATTCCATTTCATTCCCCTCCACTCCATTCCATTCCATTCCATTCCACTCGGATTGATTCAATTCCACCATATTCCATTCAATTACATTCCATTCCAATCCACTCCAATCGTGTTGATTCAATTCCATTCGATTCTATTCCATACCATTCCATCCCGTGCCATTCCATTCCATTCCATTCCATTCGAGTTGATTCCATTCCAATCAATTCCATTCGGGTTGAATCCATTCCATGTCATTCCATTGCATTCCATTCCATTCGGGTTGATTCCATTCCATTCCATTCGATTCCATTCCATTCGGTGTGATTAAATTCCCTTCCATTTCATTCCCTTCCATTCCATTCCATTCCATTCCGTTCCATTCCAATCCATTCCATTCCATTCGGTTTGATTCCATTCCATTCCATTCCATTCCATTCCATTCCATTGCATTCCATTCCATTCCATTCGGGTTTTTTCCTTTCCATTCCATTGCCTTCCATTCCATTCGGGTTGATTCCATTCCATTCCATTCCATTCCATTCCATTCCATTCCATTCCATTCGGATTTATTCCATTTCATTCCATTCCATTCCATTCCATTCCATTCCATTCCATTCGAGTTGATTCCATCCCTTTCCATTCCATTCCATTCCATTGTATTCCATTCCATTCGGGTTGATTCCATTCCATTCCATTCCAATCCATTCCATTCTATTCCATTCGAGTTGATTCCATTCCATTCCATTCCATTGCATTCCATTCCATTCGGGTTGATTCCATTCCATTCCATTTCATTCCATTCCATTCCATTGCATTCCATCCGGGTTGACTCCATTCCATTCCATTCCATTCCATTGCATTCCATTACTTTCGGGTTGATTCCATTCCATTCCATTCCATTCCATTGCATTCCATTCGGGTTGATTCCACTCCTTTCCATTCCATTCGACTCCATTCGGGTTGATTCCATACCATTCCATTCCATTCCATTCCATTCCGGTGGATTCCATTCCATTCAATTCCATTCCATTTCATTCCATTCAGGTTGATTCCATTCCATTCCATTCCATTCCATTCCATTCCATTCAGGTTGATTCCATTCCATTCCATTCGATTCCATTCCATTCTGGTTGATTCCATTCCATTCCATTAAATTCCATTCGGGTTGATTCCATTCCATTCCTTTCCATTCCATTCCTTTCCATTTCATTCCATTCCGGTTGATTCCATTCCTTTCCATTCCATTCTGGTTGAATCCATTCCATTCCATTCGATTCCATTCCATTGCACTCGATTTGATTCCACTTCATTCCATTCCATTCGGGATGATTCCATTGCATTCCATTCCATTCCATTCCATTCGGATTGATTGCATTCCATTGCATTTCATTCCATTCCATTCCATTCCATTCCATTCGGGTTGATTCCATTCCATTCCATTCCATTCCATTCCATTCCATTCCAATCCATTCCATTCGTGTTGATTCCATTCCATTCCATTCCATTGAATTCTTGTTGATTCCATTACATTCCAATCCATTCCATTCCATTCGAGTTGGTTCCACTCCATTCCATTCCATGTGGGTTGATTCCATTCCATTCCATTCCATTCCATTCCATTCCTTTCCATTCCAATCCATTCGGATAGATTCCATTCCATTCCATTCCATTCCATTCCATTCCATTCCATTCCAATCAGGTTGATTCCATTCCTTTCCATTCCATTCCACTCCATGCCATTCCACTCGGTTTGATTCCATTCCATTCCATTCCATTCCATTCCATTCCATTCCATTCCATTCCATTCCATTCCATTCCGGTTTATTCCATTCCATTCCATTCCATTCGGGTTGATTCCATTCCATTCCATTCCATTCCATTCCATTCGGGTTTTTGCCTTTCCATTCCATTCCCTTCCATTCCATTCGGGTTGATTCCATTCCATTCCATTCCATTCCATTCCATTCCATTCGGGTTTATTCCATTTCATTCCATTCCATTCCATTCCGTTCCATTCGGGGTGATTTCATCCCATTTCATTCCATTCCATTCCATTCCATTCCATTCCATTCGATTTGATTCCACTTCACTCCATTCCATTCGGGTTGATTCCAGTCCATTCCATTCCATTTGGATTGATTGCATTCCATTCCATTCCTTTTCATTCCATTCCATTCCGTTCCATTCCACTCCATTCGGGTTGATTCCATTCCATTCCTTTCCATTGCATTCCATTCCATTTGAGTTGATTCCATTCCGTTCCATTCCATTCATGATGATTCGATTCCATTCCATTCCATTGCATTCCATTCCATTCGAGTTGATTCCATTCCATTCCATTGCATTCCATTCCATTCCATTCCATTCGGGTTGATTCCATTCCATTCCATTCCATTCCATTGCATTTGAGTTGCTTCCATTCCATTGTATTCCATTCCATTCCATTCCATTCCATTCCATTCCATTCCATTCCATTCCATTCCATTCCATTGCATTTGAGTTGCTTCCATTCCATTTTATTCCATTCCATTCCATTCCATTCCATTCCATTCCATTCCATTCCATTCCATTCGGTGTGATTAAATTCCCTTCCATTTCATTCCCTTCCATTCCATTCCATTCCATTCCGTTCCATTCCATGCCATTCGGGTTAATAACTTTCCATTCCATTCCACTGCATTGCATTCCATTCCATTCCATTCCATTCCATTCCATTCCATTCAATTCCATTCCATTCGGGTTGGTTCCTTTCCATTCCATTCCATTCCCCTCCATTCCATTTCATTTGGGTTTATTCCATTCCATTGCATTCCATTCGAGTTGATTCCACTCCATTTCATTCCATGAGGGTTGATTCCATTCCCTTCCATACCATTCCATTCCTTACCATTCCATTCCTTTTGGATAGATTCCATTCCATTCTATTCAATTCCATTCCATTCGGGTTGATTCCATTCCTTTCCATTCCATTCCACTCCATTCCGTTCCATTCGGTTTGATTCCATTCCATTCCATTCCATTCCGGTTGATTCCATTCCATTCGATTCCATTCCATTCCATTCGCGTTGCTTCCATTCCATTCCATTCCATTCCACTCCATTCGGGTTGATTCCATTCCATTCCTTTCCATTGCATTCCATTCCATTTGAGTTGATTCCATTCCGTTCCATTCCATTCGTGATGATTCGATTCCATTCCATTCCATTGCATTCCATTCCATTCGAGTTGATTCCATTCCATTCCATTGCATTCCATTCCATTCCATTCCATTCCATTCGGGTTGATTCCATTCCATTCCGTTCCATTGCATTGCATTTGAATTGCTTCCATTCCATTTTATTCCATTCCATTCCATTCCATTCCATTACACTCCACTCAGGTTGATTCCATTCCGTTACATTCCACTCCACTCCATTCCATTCCATTTCATTCCCCTCCACTCCATTCCATTCCATTCCATTCCACTCGGATTGATTCAATTCCACCATATTCCATTCAATTACATTCCATTACAATCCACTCCAATCGTGTTGATTCAATTCCATTCGATTCTATTCCATACCATTCCATCCCGTGCCATTCCATTCCATTCCATTCCATTCGAGTTGATTCCATTCCAATCAATTCCATTCGGGTTGAATCCATTCCATGTCATTCCATTGCATTCCATTCCATTCGGTTTGATTACATTCCATTCCATTCCATTCCATTCCATTCGGTGTGATTAAGTTCCCTTCCATTTTATTCCCTTCCATTCCATTCCATTCCATTCCGTTCCATTCCATTCCATTCCATTCGGTTTGATTCCATTCCATTCCATTCCATTCCATTCCATTCCATTCCATTCCATTCGGGTTTTTTCCTTTCCATTCCATTCCCTTCCATTCCATTCGGGTTGATTCCATTCCATTCCATTCCATTCCATTCCATTCCATTCGGGTTTATTCCATTTCATTCCATTCCATTCCATTCCATTCCATTCCATTCCATTCCATTCCATTCGAGTTGATTCCATCCCTTTCCATTCCATTCCATTCCATTGTATTCCATTCCATTCGGGTTGATTCCATTCCATTCCATTCCAATCCATTCCATTCTATTCCATTCGAGTTGATTCCATTCCATTCCATTTCATTCCATTCCATTCCATTGCATTCCATCCGGGTTGAATCCATTCCATTCCATTCCATTCCATTGCATTCCATTACATTCGGGTTGATTCCATTCCATTCCATTCCATTCCATTGCATTCCATTCGGGTTGATTCCATTCCTTTCCATTCCATTCGACTCCATTCGGGTTGATTCCATACCATTCCATTCCATTCCATTCCATTCCGGTGGATTCCATTCCATTCAATTCCATTCCATTTCATTCCATTCAGGTTGATTCCATTCCATTCCATTCCATTCCATTCCATTCCATTCCATTCCATTCGGGTTGATTCCATTCCATTCCATTCGATTCCATTCCATTCTGGTTGATTCCATTCCATTCCATTAAATTCCATTCGGGTTGATTCCATTCCATTCCTTTCCATTCCATTCCATTCCATTCCTTTCCATTTCATTCCATTCCGGTTGATTGCATTCCTTTCCATTCCATTCTGGTTGAATCCATTCCATTCCATTCGATTCCATTCCATTGCACTCGATTTGATTCCACTTCATTCCATTCCATTCGAGTTGATTCCATTGCATTCCATTCCATTCCATTCCATTCGGATTGATTGCATTCCATTCCATTTCATTCCATTCCATTCCATTCCATTCCATTCGGGTTGATTCCATTCCATTCCATTCCATTCCATTCCAATCCATTCCATTCGTGTTGATTCCAATCCATTCCATTCCATTGAATTCGGGTTGATTCCATTCCATTCCAATCCATTCCATTCCATTCGAGTTGGTTCCACTCCATTCCATTCCATGCGGGTTGATTCCATTCCATTCCATTCCATTCCATTCCATTCCATTCCATTCCTTTCCATTCCAATCCATTCGGATAGATTCCATTCCATTCCATTCCATTCCATTCCATTCCATTCCATTCCAATCGGGTTGATTCCATTCCTTTCCATTCCATTCCACTCCATGCAATTCCACTCGGTTTGATTCCATTCCATTCCATTCCATTCCATTCCATTCCATTCCATTCCATTCCATTCCATTCCACTCCATTCCATTCGGGTTTATTCCATTTCATTCCATTCCATTCCATTCCATTCCATTCCATTCGATTTGATTCCACTTCACTCCATTCCATTCGGGTTGATTCCAGTCCATTCCATTCCATTTGGATTGATTGCATTCCATTCCATTCCTTTTCATTCCATTCCATTCCGTTCCATTCCACTGCATTCGGGTTGATTCCATTCCATTCCTTTCCATTGCATTCCATTCCATTTGAGTTGATTCCATTCCGTTCCATTCCATTCATGATGATTCGATTCCATTCCATTCCATTGCATTCCATTCCATTCGAGTTGATTCCATTCCATTCCATTGCATTCCATTCCATTCCATTCCATTCCATTCCATTCCATTCCATTCGGGTTGATTCCATTCCATTCCATTCCATTCCATTGCATTTGAGTTGCTTCCATTCCATTTTATTCCATTCCATTCCATTCCATACCATTCCATTCCATTCCACTCAGGTTGATTCCATTCCATTACATTCCACTCCACTCCATTCCATTCCATTTCATTCCCCTCCACTCCTTTCCATTCCATTCCATTCCACACGGATTGATTCAATTCCACCACATTCCATTCAATTACATTCCATTCCAATCCACTCCAATCGGGTTGATTCAATTCCATTCGATTCTATTCCATACCATTCTGTCCTGTGCCATTCCATTCCATTCCATTCCATTCCATTCGAGTTGATTCCATTACAATCAATTCCATTAGGGTTGAATCCATTCCATGTCATTCCGTTGCATTCCATTCCATTCGGGTTGATTCCATTCCATTCCATTCCATTCCTTTCCATTCCATTCCATTCCATTCCATTCGAGTTGATTCCACTCCATTTCATTCCATGCGTGTTGTTTCCATTCCCTTCCATTCCATTCCATTCCTTACCATTCCATACCATTCGGATAGATTCCATTCCAGTCCATTCTATTCCATTCCATTCCATTCGGTGTGATTAAATTCCCTTCCATTTCATTCCCTTCCATTCCATTCCATTCCATTCCATTCCATTCCATTCCGTTCCATTCCATTCCATTCGGGTTGATTACTTTCCATTCCATTCCATTGCATTCCATTCGGGTGGATTCCATTCCATTCCGTTCCATTCCATTCCATTCGGGATGATTCCATTGCATTCCATTCCATTCCATTCCATTCCATTCCATTCCATTCGGGTTGGTTCCTTTCCATTCCATTCCAATCCATTCCCCTCCATTCCATTTCATTCGGGTTTATTCCATTCCATTCCATTCCATTCCATTCCATTCCATTCCATTCCACTCAGGTTGATTCCATTCCATTCCATTCCACTCCACTCCATTCCATTCCATTTCATTCCCATCCACTCCATTCCATTCCATTCCATTCCACTCGAATTGATTCAATTCCACCCCATTCCATTCAATTACATTCCATTCCAATCCACTCCAATCGGGTTGATTCAATTCCATTCGATTCTATTCCATACCATTCCATCCCGTGCCATTCCATTCCATTCCATTCGAGTTGATTCCATTCCAATCAATTCCATTCGGGTTGAATCCATTCCATGTCATTCCATTGCATTCCATTCCATTCGGGTTGATTCCATTCCATTCCATTCCATTCGGTGTGATTAAATTCCCTTCCATTTCATTCCCTTCCATTCCATTCCATTCCATTCCGTTCCATTCCATTCCATTCGGGTTAATTACTTTCCATTCCATTCCATTCCATTCCATTCCATTCCATTCCATTCCATTCAATTCCATTCCATTCGGGTTGGTTCCTTTCCATTCCATTCCATTCCCCTCCATTCCATTTCATTCGGGTTTATTCCATTCCATTCCATTCCATTTGAGTTGATTCCACTCCATTTCATTCCATGAGGGTTGATTCCATTCCCTTCCATTCCATTCCATTCCTTACCATTCCATTCCTTTCGGATAGATTCCATTCCATTCCATTCCATTCCATTCCATTCCATTCGGTTTGATTCCATTCCATTCCATTCCATTCCATTCCATTCCATTCCATTCCATTCGGGTTGATTCCATTCCTTTCCATTCCATTCCACTCCATTCTATTCCATTCGGTTTGATTCCATTCCCTTCCATTCCATTCCATTCCATTCCATTCCGGTTGATTCCATTCCATTCCATTCCATTCGATTCCATTCCATTCCATTCGGGTTGCTTCCATTCCATTCCATTCCATTCCACTCCATTCGGGTTGATTCCATTCCATTCCTTTCCATTGCATTCCATTCCATTTGAGTTGATTCCATTCCGTTCAATTCCATTCGTGATGATTCGATTCCATTCCATTCCATTGCATTCCATACCATTCGAGTTGATTCCATTCCATTCCATTCCACTCCACTCCATTCCATTCCATTTCATTCCCCTCCACTCCATTCCATTCCATTCCATTCCACTCGGATTGATTCAATTCCACCCCATTCCATTCAATTACATTCCATTCCAATCCACTCCAATCATGTTGATTCAATTCCATTCAATTCTATTCCATACCATTCCATCCCGTGCCATTCCATTCCGTTCCATTCCATTCGAGTTGATTCCATTCCAATCAATTCCATTCGGGTTGAATCCATTCCATGTCATTCCATTGCATTCCATTCCATTCGGGTTGATTCCATTCCATTCCATTCCATTCCATTCCATTCGGTGTGATTAAATTCCCTTCCATTTCATTCCCTTCCATTCCATTCCATTCCATTCCATTCCATTCGGTTTGATTCCATTCCATTCCATTCCATTCCATTCGGGTTTTTTCCTTTCCATTCCATTCCCTTCCATTCCATTCGGGTTGATTTCATTCCATTCCATTCCATTCCATTCCATTCCATTCGGGTTTCTTCCATTTCATTCCATTCCATTCCATTCCATTCCATTCCATTCCATTCCATTCGAGTTGATTCCATCCCTTTCCATTCCATTCGACTCCATTCGGGTTGATTCCAAAGCATTCCATTCCATTCCATTCCATTCCATTCCGGTGGATTCCATTCCATTCAATTCCATTCCATTTCATTCCATTCAGGTTGATGCCATTCCATTCCATTCCATTTCATTCCATTCCATTCCATTCGGGTTGATTCCATTCCATTCCATTCGATTCCATTCCATTCTGGTTGATTCCATTCCTTTCCATTAAATTCCATTCGGGTTGATTCCATTCCATTCCTTTCCATTCCATTCCATTCCATTCCGGTTGATTCCATTCCTTTCCATTCCATTCTGGTTGAATCCATTCCATTCCATTCGATTCCATTCCATTGCACTCGATTTGATTCCACGTCATTCCATTCCATTCGGGTTGATTCCATTGCATTCCATTCCATTCCATTCCATTCGGATTGATTGCATTCCATTCCATTTCATTCCATTCCATTCCATTCCATTCCATTCGGGTTGATTCCATTCCATTCCATTCCATTCCATTCCATTCCAATCCATTCCATTCGTGTTGATTCCATTCCATTCCATTCCATTGAATTCGGGTTGATTCCATTCCATTCCAATCCATTCCATTCCATTCGAATTGGTTCCACTCCATTCCATTCCATGCGGGTTGATTCCATTCCATTCCATTCCATTCCATTCCATTCCATTCCTTTCCATTCCAATCCATTCGGATAGATTCCATTCCATTCCATTCCATTCCATTCCATTCCATTCCATTCCAATCGGGTTGATTCCATTCCATTCCATTCCAATCCATTCGGATAGATTCCATTCCATTCCATTCCATTCCATTCCATTCCATTCCATTCCAATCGGGTTGATTCCATTCCTTTCCATTCCATTCCACTCCATGGCATTCCACTCGGTTTGATTCCATTCCATTCCATTCCATTCCATTCCATTCCGGTTTATTCCATTCCATTCCATTCCATTCGGGTTGATTCCATTCCATTCCATTCCATTCCATTCCATTCCACTCCATTCCATTCGGGTTTATTCCATTTCATTCCATTCCATTCCATTCCGTTCCATTCGAGGTGATTACATCCCATTTCATTCCATTCCATTCCATTCCATTCCATTCGATTTGTTTCCACTTCACTCCATTCCATTCGGGTTGATTCCAGTCCATTCCATTCCATTTGGATTGATTGCATTCCATTCCATTCCTTTTCATTCCATTCCATTCCGTTCCATTCCACTCCATTCGCGTTGATTCCATTCCATTCCTTTCCATTGCATTCCATTCCATTTGAGTTGATTCCATTCCGTTCCATTCCATTCATGATGATTCGATTCCATTCCATTCCATTGCATTCCATTCCATTCGAGTTGATTCCATTCCATTCCATTGCATTCCATTCCATTCCATTCCATTCGGGTTGATTCCATTCCATTCCATTCCATTCCATTGCATTTGAGTTGCTTCCATTCCATTTTATTCCATTCCATTCCATTCCATTCCATTCCACTCAGGTTGATTCCATTCCATTACATTCCACTCCACTCCATTCCATTCCATTTCATTCCCCTCCACTGCATTCCATTCCATTCCATTCCACTCGGATTGATTCAATTCCACCCCATTCCATTCAATTACATTCCATTCAAATCCACTCCAATCGGGTTGATTCAATTCCTTTCGATTCTATTCCATACCATTCCATCCCGTGCCATTCCATTCCATTCCATTCCATTCGTGTTGATTCCATTGCAATCAATTCCATTAGGGTTGAATCCATTCAATGTCATTCCGTTGCATTCCATTCCATTCGGGTTGATTCCATTCCATTCCATTCCATTCCATTCCATTCGGTGTGATTAAATTCCCTTCCATTTCATTCCCTTCCATTCCATTCCTTTCCATTCCATTCCATTCCATTCGAGTTGATTCCACTCCATTTCATTCCATGCGCGTAGATTCCATTCCCTTCCATTCCATTCCATTCCTTACCATTCCATACCATTCGGATAGATTCCATTCCAGTCCATTCTATTCCATTCCATTCCATTCGGTGTGATTAAATTCCCTTCCATTTCATTCCCTTCCATTCCATTCCATTCCATTCCATTCCCCTCCATTCCATTTCATTCGGGTTTATTCCATTCCATTCCATTCCATTCCATTCCATTCCATTCCATTCCACTCAGGTTGATTCCATTCCATTCCATTCCACTCCACTCCATTCCATTCCATTTCATTCCCCTCCACTCCATTCCATTCCATTCCATTCCACTCGGATTGATTCAATTCCACCCCATTCCATTCAATTACATTCCATTCCAATCCACTCCAATCGGGTTGATTCAATTCCATTCGATTCTATTCCATACCATTCCATCCCGTGCCATTCCATTCCATTCCATTCCATTCGAGTTGATTCCATTCCAATCAATTCCATTCGGGTTGAATCCATTCCATGTCATTCCATTGCATTCCATTCCATTCGGGTTGATTCCATTCCATTCCATTCCATTCCATTCCATTCGGTGTGATTAAATTCCCTTCCATTTCATTCCCTTCCATTCCATTCCATTGCATTCCATTCCATTCCATTCCATTCCATTCCATTCCATTCCATTCCATTCAATTCCATTCCATTCGGGTTGGTTCCTTTCCATTCCATTCCATTCCCCTCCATTCCATTTCATTCGGGTTTATTCCATTCCATTCCATTCCATTCGAGTTGATTCCACTCCATTTCATTCCATGAGGGTTGATTGCATTCCCTTCCATTCCATTCCATTCCTTACCATTCCATTCCTTGCGGATAGATTCCATTCCATTCCATTCCATTCCATTCCATTCCATTCCATTCCATTCGGTTTGATTCCATTCCATTCCATTCCATTCCATTCCATTCCATTCCATTCCATTCCATTCGGGTTGATTCCATTCCTTTCCATTCCATTCCACTCCTTTCCATTCCATTCGGTTTGATTCCATTCCCTTCCATTCCATTCCATTCCATTCCATTCCGGTTGATTCCATTCCATTCCATTCCATTCGATTCCATTCCATTCCATTCGGGTTGCTTCCATTCCATTCCATTCCATTCCACTCCATTCGGGTTGATTCCATTCCATTCCTTTCCATTGCATTCCATTCCATTTGAGTTGATTCCATTCCGTTCCATTCCATTCGTGATGATTCGATTCCATTCCATTCCATTGCATTCCATTCCATTCGAGTTGATTCCATTCCATTCCATTGCATTCCATTCCATTCCATTCCATTCGGGTTGATTCCATTCCATTCCATTCCATTCCATTGCATTTGAGTTGCTTCCATTCCATTTTATTCCATTCCATTCCATTCCATTCCATTCCATTCCATTCCACTCCACTCCATTCCATTGCATTTCATTCCCCTCCACTCCATTCCATTCCATTCCATTCCACTCGGATTGATTCAATTCCACCCCATTCCATTCAATTACATTCCATTCCAATCCACTCCAGTCGTGTTGATTCAATTCCATTCGATTCTATTCCATACCATTCCATCCCGTGCCATTCCATTCCATTCCATTCCATTCGAGTTGAATCCATTCCAATCAATTCCATTCGGGTTGAATCCATTCCATGTCATTCCATTGCATTCCATTCCATTCGGGTTGATTCCATTCCATTCCATTCCATTCCATTCCATTCGGTTTGATTCCATTCCATTCCATTCCATTCCATTCCATTCCATTCCATTCCATTCGGGTTTTTTCCTTTCCATTCCATTCCCTTCCATTCCATTAGGGTTGATTTCATTCCATTCCATTCCATTCCATTCCATTCCACTCGGGTTTATTCCATTTCATTCCATTCCATTCCATTCCATTCCATTCCATTCCATTCGGTGTGATTAAATTCCCTTCCATTTCATTCCCTTCCATTCCATTCCATTCCATTCCGTTCCATTCCATTCCATTCTATTCCATTCCATTCCGTTTGATTCCTTTCCATTCCATTCCCTTCCATTCCATTCGGGTTGATTTCATACCATTCCATTCCATTGCTTTCCGTTCCATTCCATTCCATTCCATTCCATTCGGTTTGATTCCATTCCATTCCATTCCATTCCATTCCATTCCATTCCATTCCATTCGGGTTTTTTCCATTCCATTCCATTCCCTTCCATCCCATTCGGGTTGATTTCATTCCATTCCATTCCATTCCATTCCATTCGGTTTTATTCCATTTCATTCCATTCCATTCCATTCCATTCCATTCCATTCCATTCGAGTTGATTCCATCCCTTTCCATTCCATTCCATTCCATTGTATTCCATTCCATTCTGGTTGATTCCATTCCATTCCATTCCAATCCATTCCATTCTATTCCATTCGAGTTGATTCCATTCCATTCCATTCCATTGCATTCCATTCCATTCGGGTTGATTCCATTCCATTCCATTTCATTCCATTCCATTCCATTGCATTCCATCTGTGTTGACTCCATTCCATTCCATTCCATTCCATTTTATTCCATTACATTCGGGTTGATTCCATTCCATTCCATTCCATTCCATCGCAGTCCATTCGGGTTGATTCCATTCCTTTCCATTCCATTCGACTCCATTCGGGTTGATTCCATAGCATTCCATTCCTTTCCATTCCATTCCATTCCATTCCATTACGGTGGATTCCATTCCATTCAATTCCATTCCATTTCATTCCATTCAGGTTGATTCCATTCCATTCCATTCCATTCCATTCCATTCCATTCGATTCGGGTTGATTCCATTCCATTCCATTCGATTCCATTCCATTCTGGTTGATTCCATTCCATTCCATTAAATTCCATTCGGGTTGATTCCATTCCATTCCTTTCCATTCCATTCCATTCCATTCCTTTCCATTTCATTCCATTCCGGTTGATTCCATTCCTTTCCATTCCATTCTGGTTGAATCCATTCCATTGCATTCGATTCCATTCCATTGCACTCGATTTGATTCCACTTCATTCCATTCCATTCGGGTTGATTCCATTGCATTCCATTCCATTCCATTCCATTCCATTCGGATTGATTGCATTCCATTCCATTTCATTCCATTCCATTCCATTCCATTCCATTCGGGTTGATTCCATTCCATTCCATTCCATTCCATTCCAATCCATTCCATTCGTGTTGATTCCATTCCATTGCATTCCATTGAATTCGGGTTGATTCCATTCCATTCCAATCCATTCCATTCCATTCGAGTTGGTTCCACTCCATTCCATTCCATGCGGGTTGATTCCATTCCATTCCATTCCATTCCATTCCATTCCATTCCTTTCCATTCCAATCCATTCGGATAGATTCCATTCCATTCCATTCCATTCCATTCCATTCCATTCCATTCCATTCCATTCCATTCCAATCGGGTTGATTCCATTCCTTTCCATTCCATTCCACTCCATGCCATTCCACTCGGTTTGATTCCATTCCATTCCATTCCATTCCATTCCGGTTTATTCCATTCCATTCCATTCCATTCGGGTTGATTCCATTCCATTCCATTCCATTCCATTGCATTTGAGTTGCTTCCATTCCATTTTATTCCATTCCATTCCATTCCATTCCATTCCATTCCATTCCATTCCACTCCACTCCATTCCATTGCATTTCATTCCCCTCCACTCCATTCCATTCCATTCCATTCCACTCGGATTGATTCAATTCCACCCCATTCCATTCAATTACATTCCATTCCAATCCACTCCAGTCGTGTTGATTCAATTCCATTCGATTCTATTCCATACCATTCCATCCCGTGCCATTCCATTCCATTCCATTCCATTCGAGTTGAATCCATTCCAATCAATTCCATTCGGGTTGAATCCATTCCATGTCATTCCATTGCATTCCATTCCATTCGGGTTGATTCCATTCCATTCCATTCCATTCCATTCCATTCGGTGTGATTAAATTCCCTTCCATTTCATTCCCTTCCATTCCATTCCATTCCATTCCATTCCATTCGGTTTGATTCCATTCCATTCCATTCCATTCCATTCCATTCCATTCCTTTCCATTCGGGTTTTTTCCTTTCCATTCCATTCCCTTCCATTCCATTAGGGTTGATTTCATTCCATTCCATTCCATTCCATTCCATTCCATTCGGGTTTATTCCATTTCATTCCATTCCATTCCATTCCATTCCATTCCATTCCATTCGGTGTGATTAAATTCCCTTCCATTTCATTCCCTTCCATTCCATTCCATTCCATTCCGTTCCATTCCATTCCATTCTATTCCATTCCATTCGGTTTGATTCCTTTCCATTCCATTCCCTTCCATTCCATTCGGGTTGATTTCATACCATTCCATTCCATTGCTTTCCGTTCCATTCCATTCCATTCCATTCCATTCGGTTTGATTCCATTCCATTCCATTCCATTCCATTCCATTCCATTCCATTCCATTCGGGTTTTTTCCATTCCATTCCATTCCCTTCCATCCCATTCGGGTTGATTTCATTCCATTCCATTCCATTCCATTCCATTCCATTCGGTTTTATTCCATTTCATTCCATTCCATTCCATTCCATTCCATTCCATTCCATTCCATTCGAGTTGATTCCATCCCTTTCCATTCCATTCCATTCCATTGTATTCCATTCCATTCTGGTTGATTCCATTCCATTCCATTCCAATCCATTCCATTCTATTCCATTCGAGTTGATTCCATTCCATTCCATTCCATTGCATTCCATTCCATTCGGGTTGATTCCATTCCATTCCATTTCATTCCATTCCATTCCATTGCATTCCATCTGTGTTGACTCCATTCCATTCCATTCCATTCCATTTTATTCCATTACATTCGGGTTGATTCCATTCCATTCCATTCCATTCCATCGCAGTCCATTCGGGTTGATTCCATTCCTTTCCATTCCATTCGACTCCATTCGGGTTGATTCCATAGCATTCCATTCCTTTCCATTCCATTCCATTCCATTCCATTCCGGTGGATTCCATTCCATTCAATTCCATTCCATTTCATTCCATTCAGGTTGATTCCATTCCATTCCATTCCATTCCATTCCATTCCATTCGATTCGGGTTGATTCCATTCCATTCCATTCGATTCCATTCCATTCTGGTTGATTCCATTCCATTCCATTAAATTCCATTCGGGTTGATTCCATTCCATTCCTTTCCATTCCATTCCATTCCATTCCTTTCCATTTCATTCCATTCCGGTTGATTCCATTCCTTTCCATTCCATTCTGGTTGAATCCATTCCATTGCATTCGATTCCATTCCATTGCACTCGATTTGATTCCACTTCATTCCATTCCATTCGGGTTGATTCCATTGCATTCCATTCCATTCCATTCCATTCCATTCGGATTGATTGCATTCCATTCCATTCCATTCCATTCCATTCGGGTTGATTCCATTCCATTCCATTCCATTCCATTCCAATCCATTCCATTCGTGTTGATTCCATTCCATTGCATTCCATTGAATTCGGGTTGATTCCATTCCATTCCAATCCATTCCATTCCATTCGAGTTGGTTCCACTCCATTCCATTCCATGCGGGTTGATTCCATTCCATTCCATTCCATTCCATTCCATTCCTTTCCATTCCAATCCATTCGGATAGATTCCATTCCATTCCATTCCATTCCATTCCATTCCATTCCATTCCATTCCATTCCAATCGGGTTGATTCCATTCCTTTCCATTCCATTCCACTCCATGCCATTCCACTCGGTTTGATTCCATTCCATTCCATTCCATTCCATTCCGGTTTATTCCATTCCATTCCATTCCATTCGGGTTGATTCCATTCCATTCCATTCCATTCCATTGCATTTGAGTTGCTTCCATTCCATTTTATTCCATTCCATTCCATTCCATTCCATTCCATTCCATTCCATTCCACTCCACTCCATTCCATTGCATTTCATTCCCCTCCACTCCATTCCATTCCATTCCATTCCACTCGGATTGATTCAATTCCACCCCATTCCATTCAATTACATTCCATTCCAATCCACTCCAGTCGTGTTGATTCAATTCCATTCGATTCTATTCCATACCATTCCATCCCGTGCCATTCCATTCCATTCCATTCCATTCGAGTTGAATCCATTCCAATCAATTCCATTCGGGTTGAATCCATTCCATGTCATTCCATTGCATTCCATTCCATTCGGGTTGATTCCATTCCATTCCATTCCATTCCATTCCATTCGGTGTGATTAAATTCCCTTCCATTTCATTCCCTTCCATTCCATTCCATTCCATTCCATTCCATTCGGTTTGATTCCATTCCATTCCATTCCATTCCATTCCATTCCATTCCTTTCCATTCGGGTTTTTTCCTTTCCATTCCATTCCCTTCCATTCCATTAGGGTTGATTTCATTCCATTCCATTCCATTCCATTCCATTCCATTCGGGTTTATTCCATTTCATTCCATTCCATTCCATTCCATTCCATTCCATTCCATTCGGTGTGATTAAATTCCCTTCCATTTCATTCCCTTCCATTCCATTCCATTCCATTCCGTTCCATTCCATTCCATTCTATTCCATTCCATTCGGTTTGATTCCTTTCCATTCCATTCCCTTCCATTCCATTCGGGTTGATTTCATACCATTCCATTCCATTGCTTTCCGTTCCATTCCATTCCATTCCATTCCATTCGGTTTGATTCCATTCCATTCCATTCCATTCCATTCCATTCCATTCCATTCCATTCGGGTTTTTTCCATTCCATTCCATTCCCTTCCATCCCATTCGGGTTGATTTCATTCCATTCCATTCCATTCCATTCCATTCCATTCGGTTTTATTCCATTTCATTCCATTCCATTCCATTCCATTCCATTCCATTCCATTCCATTCGAGTTGATTCCATCCCTTTCCATTCCATTCCATTCCATTGTATTCCATTCCATTCTGGTTGATTCCATTCCATTCCATTCCAATCCATTCCATTCTATTCCATTCGAGTTGATTCCATTCCATTCCATTCCATTGCATTCCATTCCATTCGGGTTGATTCCATTCCATTCCATTTCATTCCATTCCATTCCATTGCATTCCATCTGTGTTGACTCCATTCCATTCCATTCCATTCCATTTTATTCCATTACATTCGGGTTGATTCCATTCCATTCCATTCCATTCCATCGCAGTCCATTCGGGTTGATTCCATTCCTTTCCATTCCATTCGACTCCATTCGGGTTGATTCCATAGCATTCCATTCCTTTCCATTCCATTCCATTCCATTCCATTCCGGTGGATTCCATTCCATTCAATTCCATTCCATTTCATTCCATTCAGGTTGATTCCATTCCATTCCATTCCATTCCATTCCATTCCATTCGATTCGGGTTGATTCCATTCCATTCCATTCGATTCCATTCCATTCTGGTTGATTCCATTCCATTCCATTAAATTCCATTCGGGTTGATTCCATTCCATTCCTTTCCATTCCATTCCATTCCATTCCTTTCCATTTCATTCCATTCCGGTTGATTCCATTCCTTTCCATTCCATTCTGGTTGAATCCATTCCATTGCATTCGATTCCATTCCATTGCACTCGATTTGATTCCACTTCATTCCATTCCATTCGGGTTGATTCCATTGCATTCCATTCCATTCCATTCCATTCCATTCGGATTGATTGCATTCCATTCCATTTCATTCCATTCCATTCCATTCCATTCCATTCGGGTTGATTCCATTCCATTCCATTCCATTCCATTCCAATCCATTCCATTCGTGTTGATTCCATTCCATTGCATACCATTGAATTCGGGTTGATTCCATTCCATTCCAATCCATTCCATTCCATTCGAGTTGGTTCCACTCCATTCCATTCCATGCGGGTTGATTCCATTCCATTCCATTCCATTCCATTCCATTCCATTCCATTCCTTTCCATTCCAATCCATTCGGATAGATTCCATTCCATTCCATTCCATTCCATTCCATTCCATTCCATTCCATTCCATTCCATTCCAATCGGGTTGATTCCATTCCTTTCCATTCCATTCCACTCCATGCCATTCCACTCGGTTTGATTCCATTCCATTCCATTCCATTCCATTCCGGTTTATTCCATTCCATTCCATTCCATTCGGGTTGATTCCATTCCATTCCATTCCATTCCATTGCATTTGAGTTGCTTCCATTCCATTTTATTCCATTCCATTCCATTCCATTCCATTCCATTCCATTCCATTCCACTCCACTCCATTCCATTGCATTTCATTCCCCTCCACTCCATTCCATTCCATTCCATTCCACTCGGATTGATTCAATTCCACCCCATTCCATTCAATTACATTCCATTCCAATCCACTCCAGTCGTGTTGATTCAATTCCATTCGATTCTATTCCATACCATTCCATCCCGTGCCATTCCATTCCATTCCATTCCATTCGAGTTGAATCCATTCCAATCAATTCCATTCGGGTTGAATCCATTCCATGTCATTCCATTGCATTCCATTCCATTCGGGTTGATTCCATTCCATTCCATTCCATTCCATTCCATTCGGTGTGATTAAATTCCCTTCCATTTCATTCCCTTCCATTCCATTCCATTCCATTCCATTCCATTCGGTTTGATTCCATTCCATTCCATTCCATTCCATTCCATTCCATTCCTTTCCATTCGGGTTTTTTCCTTTCCATTCCATTCCCTTCCATTCCATTAGGGTTGATTTCATTCCATTCCATTCCATTCCATTCCATTCCATTCGGGTTTATTCCATTTCATTCCATTCCATTCCATTCCATTCCATTCCATTCCATTCGGTGTGATTAAATTCCCTTCCATTTCATTCCCTTCCATTCCATTCCATTCCATTCCGTTCCATTCCATTCCATTCTATTCCATTCCATTCGGTTTGATTCCTTTCCATTCCATTCCCTTCCATTCCATTCGGGTTGATTTCATACCATTCCATTCCATTGCTTTCCGTTCCATTCCATTCCATTCCATTCCATTCGGTTTGATTCCATTCCATTCCATTCCATTCCATTCCATTCCATTCCATTCCATTCGGGTTTTTTCCATTCCATTCCATTCCCTTCCATCCCATTCGGGTTGATTTCATTCCATTCCATTCCATTCCATTCCATTCCATTCGGTTTTATTCCATTTCATTCCATTCCATTCCATTCCATTCCATTCCATTCCATTCCATTCGAGTTGATTCCATCCCTTTCCATTCCATTCCATTCCATTGTATTCCATTCCATTCTGGTTGATTCCATTCCATTCCATTCCAATCCATTCCATTCTATTCCATTCGAGTTGATTCCATTCCATTCCATTCCATTGCATTCCATTCCATTCGGGTTGATTCCATTCCATTCCATTTCATTCCATTCCATTCCATTGCATTCCATCTGTGTTGACTCCATTCCATTCCATTCCATTCCATTTTATTCCATTACATTCGGGTTGATTCCATTCCATTCCATTCCATTCCATCGCAGTCCATTCGGGTTGATTCCATTCCTTTCCATTCCATTCGACTCCATTCGGGTTGATTCCATAGCATTCCATTCCTTTCCATTCCATTCCATTCCATTCCATTCCGGTGGATTCCATTCCATTCAATTCCATTCCATTTCATTCCATTCAGGTTGATTCCATTCCATTCCATTCCATTCCATTCCATTCCATTCGATTCGGGTTGATTCCATTCCATTCCATTCGATTCCATTCCATTCTGGTTGATTCCATTCCATTCCATTAAATTCCATTCGGGTTGATTCCATTCCATTCCTTTCCATTCCATTCCATTCCATTCCTTTCCATTTCATTCCATTCCGGTTGATTCCATTCCTTTCCATTCCATTCTGGTTGAATCCATTCCATTGCATTCGATTCCATTCCATTGCACTCGATTTGATTCCACTTCATTCCATTCCATTCGGGTTGATTCCATTGCATTCCATTCCATTCCATTCCATTCCATTCGGATTGATTGCATTCCATTCCATTTCATTCCATTCCATTCCATTCCATTCCATTCGGGTTGATTCCATTCCATTCCATTCCATTCCATTCCAATCCATTCCATTCGTGTTGATTCCATTCCATTGCATACCATTGAATTCGGGTTGATTCCATTCCATTCCAATCCATTCCATTCCATTCGAGTTGGTTCCACTCCATTCCATTCCATGCGGGTTGATTCCATTCCATTCCATTCCATTCCATTCCATTCCATTCCATTCCTTTCCATTCCAATCCATTCGGATAGATTCCATTCCATTCCATTCCATTCCATTCCATTCCATTCCATTCCATTCCAATCGGGTTGATTCCATTCCTTTCCATTCCATTCCACTCCATGCCATTCCACTCGGTTTGATTCCATTCCATTCCATTCCATTCCATTCCGGTTTATTCCATTCCATTCCATTCCATTCGGGTTGATTCCATTCCATTCCATTCCATTCCATTGCATTTGAGTTGCTTCCATTCCATTTTATTCCATTCCATTCCATTCCATTCCATTCCATTCCATTCCACTCCACTCCATTCCATTGCATTTCATTCCCCTCCACTCCATTCCATTCCATTCCATTCCACTCGGATTGATTCAATTCCACCCCATTCCATTCAATTACATTCCATTCCAATCCACTCCAGTCGTGTTGATTCAATTCCATTCGATTCTATTCCATACCATTCCATCCCGTGCCATTCCATTCCATTCCATTCCATTCGAGTTGAATCCATTCCAATCAATTCCATTCGGGTTGAATCCATTCCATGTCATTCCATTGCATTCCATTCCATTCGGGTTGATTCCATTCCATTCCATTCCATTCCATTCCATTCGGTGTGATTAAATTCCCTTCCATTTCATTCCCTTCCATTCCATTCCATTCCATTCCATTCCATTCGGTTTGATTCCATTCCATTCCATTCCATTCCATTCCATTCCATTCCTTTCCATTCGGGTTTTTTCCTTTCCATTCCATTCCCTTCCATTCCATTAGGGTTGATTTCATTCCATTCCATTCCATTCCATTCCATTCCATTCGGGTTTATTCCATTTCATTCCATTCCATTCCATTCCATTCCATTCCATTCCATTCGGTGTGATTAAATTCCCTTCCATTTCATTCCCTTCCATTCCATTCCATTCCATTCCGTTCCATTCCATTCCATTCTATTCCATTCCATTCGGTTTGATTCCTTTCCATTCCATTCCCTTCCATTCCATTCGGGTTGATTTCATACCATTCCATTCCATTGCTTTCCGTTCCATTCCATTCCATTCCATTCCATTCGGTTAGATTCCATTCCATTCCATTCCATTCCATTCCATTCCATTCCATTCCATTCGGGTTTTTTCCATTCCATTCCATTCCCTTCCATCCCATTCGGGTTGATTTCATTCCATTCCATTCCATTCCATTCCATTCCATTCGGTTTTATTCCATTTCATTCCATTCCATTCCATTCCATTCCATTCCATTCCATTCCATTCGAGTTGATTCCATCCCTTTCCATTCCATTCCATTCCATTGTATTCCATTCCATTCTGGTTGATTCCATTCCATTCCATTCCAATCCATTCCATTCTATTCCATTCGAGTTGATTCCATTCCATTCCATTCCATTGCATTCCATTCCATTCGGGTTGATTCCATTCCATTCCATTTCATTCCATTCCATTCCATTGCATTCCATCTGTGTTGACTCCATTCCATTCCATTCCATTCCATTTTATTCCATTACATTCGGGTTGATTCCATTCCATTCCATTCCATTCCATCGCAGTCCATTCGGGTTGATTCCATTCCTTTCCATTCCATTCGACTCCATTCGGGTTGATTCCATAGCATTCCATTCCTTTCCATTCCATTCCATTCCATTCCATTCCGGTGGATTCCATTCCATTCAATTCCATTCCATTTCATTCCATTCAGGTTGATTCCATTCCATTCCATTCCATTCCATTCCATTCCATTCGATTCGGGTTGATTCCATTCCATTCCATTCGATTCCATTCCATTCTGGTTGATTCCATTCCATTCCATTAAATTCCATTCGGGTTGATTCCATTCCATTCCTTTCCATTCCATTCCATTCCATTCCTTTCCATTTCATTCCATTCCGGTTGATTCCATTCCTTTCCATTCCATTCTGGTTGAATCCATTCCATTGCATTCGATTCCATTCCATTGCACTCGATTTGATTCCACTTCATTCCATTCCATTCGGGTTGATTCCATTGCATTCCATTCCATTCCATTCCATTCCATTCGGATTGATTGCATTCCATTCCATTTCATTCCATTCCATTCCATTCCATTCCATTCGGGTTGATTCCATTCCATTCCATTCCATTCCATTCCAATCCATTCCATTCGTGTTGATTCCATTCCATTGCATACCATTGAATTCGGGTTGATTCCATTCCATTCCAATCCATTCCATTCCATTCGAGTTGGTTCCACTCCATTCCATTCCATGCGGGTTGATTCCATTCCATTCCATTCCATTCCATTCCATTCCATTCCATTCCTTTCCATTCCAATCCATTCGGATAGATTCCATTCCATTCCATTCCATTCCATTCCATTCCATTCCATTCCATTCCAATCGGGTTGATTCCATTCCTTTCCATTCCATTCCACTCCATGCCATTCCACTCGGTTTGATTCCATTCCATTCCATTCCATTCCATTCCATTCCGGTTTATTCCATTCCATTCCATTCCATTCGGGTTGATTCCATTCCATTCCATTCCATTCCATTCCATTCCATTCCACTCCATTCCATTCGGGTTTATTCCATTTCATTCCATTCCATTCCATTCCGTTCCATTCGAGGTGATTACATCCCATTTCATTCCATTCCATTCCATTCCATTCCATTCCTTTCCATTCCATTCCTTTTGATTCCACTTCACTCCATTCCATTCGGGTTGATTCCAGTCCATTCCATTCCATTTGGATTGATTGCATTCCATTCCATTCCTTTTCATTCCATTCCATTCGTTCCATTCCACTCCATTCGGGTTGATTCCATTCCATTCCTTTCCATTGCATTCCATTCCATTTGAGTTGATTCCATTCCGTTCCGTTCCATTCATGATGATTCGATTCCATTCCATTCCATTGCATTCCATTCCATTCGAGTTGATTCCATTCCATTCCATTGCATTCCATTCCATTCCATTCCATTCCATTCGGGTTGATTCCATCCCATTCCATTCCATTCCATTGCATTTGAGTTGCTTCCATTCCATTTTATTCCATTCCATTCCATTCCATTCCATTCCATTCCACTCAGGTTGATTCCATTCCATTACTTTCCACTCCACTCCATTCCATTCCATTTCATTCCCCTCCACTCCATTCCATTCCATTCCATTCCACTTGGATTGATTCAATTCCACCCCATTCCATTCAATTACATTCCATTCCAATCCACTCCAATCGGGTTGATTCAATTCCATTCGATTCTATTCCATACCATTCCATCCCTTGCCATTCCATTCCATTCCATTCGAGTTGATTCCATTCTAATCAATTCCATTAGAGTTAAATCCATTCCATGTCATTCCGTTGCATTCCATTCCATTCGGGTTGATTCCATTCCATTCCATTCCATTCCATTCCATTCCATTCCATTCCATTCCATTCGGTGTGATTAAATTCCCTTCCATTTCATTCCCTTCCATTCCATTCCTTTCCATTCCATTCCATTCCATTCCAATCGAGTTGATTCCACTCCATTTCATTCCATGCGTGTTGATTCCATTCCCTTCCATTCCATTCCATTCCTTACCATTCCAAACCATTCGGTTAGATTCCATTCCAGTCCATTCCATTCCATTCCATTCCATTCCCTTCCATTCCCTTCCATTCGGGATGATTCCATTGCATTCCATTCCATTCCATTCCAGTCCATTCGATTACATTCCATTCGGCTTGGTTCCTTTCCATTCCATTCCATTCCATTCGGGTTGATTCCATTCCATTCCTTTCCATTCCATTCCATTCCTTTACATTTCATTCCATTCCGGTTGATTCCATTCCATTCCATTCCATTCCATTCCATTCCATTCCATTGTACTCGATTTGATTCCACTGCATTCCATTCCATTCGGGTTGATTCCACTGCATTCCATTCCATTCCATTCCAGTCGGATTGATTGCATTCCATTGCATTCCATTCCATTCCATTCCATTCCATTCCATTCCATTCGGGTTGATTGCATTCCATTCCATTCCATTCCATTCCACTCCAATCCATTCCATTCGTGTTGATTCCATTCACTTCCATTCCATTCCATTCGGGTTGATTCCATTCCATTCCATTCCATTCCATTCTATTCCTTTCCATTCCATTCCATTCGCATAGATTGCATTCCATTCCATTCTATTCCATCCAACTCGGGTTTATTCCATTCCATTCCATTCAATTCCATTCCATTCAGGTTGATTCCATTTCATTCCATTCCATTCCATTCCATTCCATTAAATTCCATTCGGGTTGATTCCATTCCATTCCATTCCCTTCCATTCCATTCCATTCCATTCCATTCCGGTTAATTTAATTCCATTCCATTCCATTCGGGTTGAATCCATTCCATTCCATTCCATTCCATTCCATTCCATTCCATTTGATTCCACTTCACTCCATTCCATTCGGGTTGATTCCATTCCATTCCATTCCATTTGGATTGATTGCATTCCATTCCATTCGTTTTCATTCCATTCCATTCCGTTCCATTCCACTCCATTCGTGTTGATTCCATTCCATTCCTTTCCATTGCATTCCCCTCCATTTGAGTTTATTCCATTCCATTTCATTCCATTCGTGATGATTCGATTCCATTCCATTCCATTGCATTCCATTGCATTCGAGTTGATTCCATTCCATTCCATTGCATTCCATTCCATGCCATTCCATTCGGGTTCATTCCATTCCATTCCATTGCATTTGAGTTGCTTCCATTCCATTTTATTAAATTCCATTCCATTCCATTCCACCCAGGTTGATTCCATTCAATTTCATTCCCCTCCACTCCATTCCATTCCATTCCATTCTACTCAGATTGATTCAATTCCACCCCATTCCATTCAATAACATTCCATTCCAATCCACTCCAATCGGGTGGATTCAATTGCATTCAATTCTATTCCATACCATTCCATCCCGTGCCATTCCATTCCATTCCATTCCATTCGAGTTGATTCCATTCCAGTCAATTCCATTAGGGTTGAATCCATTCAATGTCATTCCGTTGCATTCCATTCCATTCGGGTTGATTCCATTCCATTCCATTCCCTTCCATTCGGTGTGACTAAATTCCCTTCCATTTCATTCCCTTCCATTCCATTCCTTTCCATTCCATTCCATTCCATTCCATTCCATTCCATTCGAGTTGATTCCACTTCATTTCATTCCATGTGTGTTGATTCCATTCCCTTCCATTCCATTCCATTCCTTACCATTCCATACCATTCGGATAGATTCCATTCCAGTCCATTCTATTCCATTCCATTCCATTCGGTTTGATTAAATTCCCTTCCATTTCATTCCCTTCCATTCCATTCCATTCCATTCCATTACATTCCATTCCGTTCCATTCCATTCCGTTCCACTCCATTCCATTCGGGTCGATTACTTTCCATTCCATTCCATTGCATTCCATTCGGGTTTATTCCATTCCATTCCGTTCCATTCCATTCCATTCGGGATTATTCCATTGCATTCCATTCCATTCCGTGTGATTCGAGTCCATTTGGGTTGGTACCTTTCCATTCCATTCCATTCCATTCCCCTCCATTCCATTTCATTCCATTCTACTCAGATTGATTCAATTCCACCACATTCCATTCAATAACATTCCATTCCAATCCACTCCTATCGGGTGGATTCAATTCCATTCGATTCTATTCCATACCATTCCATCCCGTGCCATTCCATTCCATTCCATTCGAGTTGATTCCATTCCAATCAATTCCATTCGGGTTGAATCCATTCCATGTCATTCCATTGCATTCCATTCCATTCGGGTTGATTCCATTCCATTCCATTCCATTCCATTCGGTGTGATTAAATTCCCTTCCATTTCATTCCCTTCCATTCCATTCCATTCCATTCCATTCCGGTTGATTCCATTCCATTCCATTCCATTCGATTCCATTCCATTCCATTCGGGTTGCTTCCATTCCATTCCATTCCATTCCACTCCATTCGGGTTGATTCCATTCCATTCCTTTCCATTGCATTCCATTCCATTTGAGTTGATTCCATTCCGTTCCATTCCATTCGTGATGATTCGATTCCATTCCATTCCATTGCATTCCATTCCATTCGAGTTGATTCCATTCCATTCCATTGCATTCCATTCCATTCCATTCCATTCCATTCGGGCTGATTCCATTCCATTCCATTCCATTCCATTGCATTTGAGTTGCTTCCATTCCATTTTATTCCATTCCATTCCATTCCATTCCATTCCATTCCATTCCATTCCACTCAGGTTGATTCCATTCCATTACATTCCACTCCACTCCATTCCATTTCATTTCATTCCCCTCCACTCCATTCCATTCCATTCCATTCCATTCCATTCCATACCATTCCTTTCCATTCCAATCCATTCGGATAGATTCCATTCCATTCCATTCCATTCCATTCCATTCCATTCCATTCCATTCCAATCGGGTTGATTCCATTCCTTTCCATTCCATTCCACTCCATACCATTCCACTCTGTTTGATTCCATTCCATTCCATTCCATTCAATTCCGGTTTATTCCATTCCATTCCATTCCATTCGGGTTGATTCCATTCCATTCCATTCCATTCCATTGCATTCCACTCCATTCCATTCGGGTTTATTCCATTTCATTCCATTCCATTCCATTCCGTTCCATTCGAGGTGATTACATCCCATTTCATTCCATTCCATTCCATTCCATTCCATTCCATTCGATTTGTTTCCACTTCACTCCATTCCATTCGGGTTGATTCCAGTCCATTCCATTCCATTTGGATTGATTGCATTCCATTCCATTCCTTTTCATTCCATTCCATTCCGTTCCATTCCACTCCATTCGCGTTGATTCCATTCCATTCCTTTCCATTGCATTCCATTCCATTTGAGTTGATTCCATTCCGTTCCATTCCATTCATGATGATTCGATTCCATTCCATTCCGTTGCATTCCATTCCATTCGAGTTGATTCCATTCCATTCCATTGCATTCCATTCCATTCCATTCCATTCGGGTTGATTCCATTCCATTCCATTCCATTCCATTGCATTTGAGTTGCTTCCATTCCATTTTATTCCATTCCATACCATTCCATTCCATTCCACTCAGGTTGATTCCATTCCATTACATTCCACTCCACTCCATTCCATTCCATTTCATTCCCCTCCACTGCATTCCATTCCATTCCATTCCACTCGGATTGATTCAATTCCACCCCATTCCATTCAATTACATTCCATTCAAATCCACTCCAATCGGGTTGATTCAATTCCGTTCGATTCTATTCCATACCATTCCATCCCGTGCCATTCCATTCCATTCCATTCCATTCGTGTTGATTCCATTGCAATCAATTCCATTAGGGTTGAATCCATTCAATGTCATTCTGTTGCATTCCATTCCATTCGGGTTGATTCCATTCCATTCCATTCCATTCCATTCCATTCGGTGTGATTAAATTCCCTTCCATTTCATTCCCTTCCATTCCCTTCCTTTCCATTCCATTCCATTCCATTCCATTCCATTCCATTCGAGTTGATTCCACTCCATTTCATTCCATGCGTGTTGATTCCATTCCCTTCCATTCCATTCCATTCCTTACCATTCCATACCATTCGGATAGATTCCATTCCAGTCCATTCTATTCCATTCCATTCCATTCGGTGTGATTAAATTCCCTTCCATTTCATTCCCTTCCATTCCATTCCATTCCATTCCATTCCATTCCATTCGGGTTGATTACTTTCCATTCCATTCCATTGCATTCCATTCGGGTTGATTCCATTCCATTCCGTTCCATTCCATTCCATTCCATTCGGGATGATTCCATTGCATTCCATTCCATTTCATTCCATTCCATTCCATTCCATTCCATTCGGGTTGGTTCCTTTCCATTCCATTCCATTCCCCTCCATTCCATTTCATTCGGGTTTATTCCATTCCATTCCATTCCATTCCATTCCATTCCACTCAGGTTGATTCCATTCCATTCCATTCCATTCCATTGCATTCCATTCGGGTTGATTCCATTCCTTTCCATTCCATTCGACTCCATTCGGGTTGATTCCAAAGCATTCCATTCCATTCCATTCCATTCCATTCCGGTGGATTCCATTCCATTCAATTCCATTCCATTTCATTCCATTCAGGTTGATGCCATTCCATTCCATTCCATTTCATTCCATTCCATTCCATTCGGGTTGATTCCATTCCATTCCATTCGATTCCATTCCATTCTGGTTGATTCCATTCCTTTCCATTAAATTCCATTCGGGTTGATTCCATTCCATTCCTTTCCATTCCATTAAATTCCATTCCTTTCCATTTCATTCCATTCCGGTTGATTCCATTCCTTTCCATTCCATTCTGGTTGAATCCATTCCATTCCATTCGATTCCATTCCATTGCACTCCATTTGATTCCACTTCATTCCATTCCATTCGGGTTGATTCCATTGCATTCCATTCCATTCCATTCCATTCGGATTGATTGCATTCCATTCCATTTCATTCCATTCCATTCCATTCCATTCCATTCGGGTTGATTCCATTCCATTCCATTCCATTCCAATCCATTCCATTCGGTGTGATTAAATTCCCTTCCATTTCATTCCCTTCCATTCCATTCCATTCCATTCCATTCCATTCGGTTTGATTCCATTCCATTCCATTCCATTCCATTCCATTCCATTCCTTTCCATTCGGGTTTTTTCCTTTCCATTCCATTCCCTTCCATTCCATTAGGGTTGATTTCATTCTATTCCATTCCATTCCATTCCATTCCATTCGGGTTTATTCCATTTCATTCCATTCCATTCCATTCCATTCCATTCCATTCCATTCGGTGTGATTAAATTCCCTTCCATTTCATTCCCTTCCATTCCATTCCATTCCATTCCGTTCCATTCCATTCCATTCTATTCCATTCCATTCGGTTTGATTCCTTTCCATTCCATTCCCTTCCATTCCATTCGGGTTGATTTCATACCATTCCATTCCATTGCTTTCCGTTCCATTCCATTCCATTCCATTCCATTCGGTTTGATTCCATTCCATTCCATTCCATTCCATTCCATTCCATTCCATTCGGGTTTTTTCCATTCCATTCCATTCCCTTCCATCCCATTCGGGTTGATTTCATTCCATTCCATTCCATTCCATTCGGTTTTATTCCATTTCATTCCATTCCATTCCATTCCATTCCATTCCATTCCATTCGAGTTGATTCCATCCCTTTCCATTCCATTCCATTCCATTGTATTCCATTCCATTCTGGTTGATTCCATTCCATTCCATTCCAATCCATTCCATTCTATTCCATTCGAGTTGATTCCATTCCATTCCATTCCATTGCATTCCATTCCATTCGGGTTGATTCCATTCCATTCCATTTCATTCCATTCCATTCCATTGCATTCCATCTGTGTTGACTCCATTCCATTCCATTCCATTCCATTTTATTCCATTACATTCGGGTTGATTCCATTCCATTCCATTCCATTCCATCGCAGTCCATTCGGGTTGATTCCATTCCTTTCCATTCCATTCGACTGCATTCGGGTTGATTCCATAGCATTCCATTCCTTTCCATTCCATTCCATTCCATTCCATTCCGGTGGATTCCATTCCATTCAATTCCATTCCATTTCATTCCATTCAGGTTGATTCCATTCCATTCCATTCCATTCCATTCCATTCCATTCGATTCGGGTTGATTCCATTCCATTCCATTCGATTCCATTCCATTCTGGTTGATTCCATTCCATTCCATTAAATTCCATTCGGGTTGATTCCATTCCATTCCTTTCCATTCCATTCCATTCCATTCCTTTCCATTTCATTCCATTCCGGTTGATTCCATTCCTTTCCATTCCATTCTGGTTGAATCCATTCCATTGCATTCGATTCCATTCCATTGCACTCGATTTGATTCCACTTCATTCCATTCCATTCGGGTTGATTCCATTGCATTCCATTCCATTCCATTCCATTCCATTCGGATTGATTGCATTCCATTCCATTTCATTCCATTCCATTCCATTCCATTCCATTCGGGTTGATTCCATTCCATTCCATTCCATTCCATTCCAATCCATTCCATTCGTGTTGATTCCATTCCATTGCATTCCATTGAATTCGGGTTGATTCCATTCCATTCCAATCCATTCCATTCCATTCGAGTTGGTTCCACTCCATTCCATTCCATGCGGGTTGATTCCATTCCATTCCATTCCATTCCATTCCATTCCATTCCATTCCTTTCCATTCCAATCCATTTGGATAGATTCCATTCCATTCCATTCCATTCCATTCCATTCCATTCCATTCCATTCCAATCGGGTTGATTCCATTCCTTTCCATTCCATTCCACTCCATGCCATTCCACTCGGTTTGATTCCATTCCATTCCATTCCATTCCATTCCATTCCGGTTTATTCCATTCCATTCCATTCCATTCGGGTTGATTCCATTCCATTCCATTCCATTCCATTCCATTCCATTCCATTCCACTCCATTCCATTCGGGTTTATTCCATTTCATTCCATTCCATTCCATTCCGTTCCATTCGAGGTGATTACATCCCATTTCATTCCATTCCATTCCATTCCATTCCATTCCTTTCCATTCCATTCCATTTGATTCCACTTCACTCCATTCCATTCGGGTTGATTCCAGTCCATTCCATTCCATTTGGATTGATTGCATTCCATTCCATTCCTTTTCATTCCATTCCATTCCGTTCCATTCCACTCCATTCGGGTTGATTCCATTCCATTCCTTTCCATTGCATTCCATTCCATTTGAGTTGATTCCATTCCGTTCCGTTCCATTCATGATGATTCGATTCCATTCCATTCCATTGCATTCCATTCCATTCGAGTTGATTCCATTCCATTCCATTGCATTCCATTCCATTCCATTCCATTCCATTCGGGTTGATTCCATCCCATTCCATTCCATTCCATTGCATTTGAGTTGCTTCCATTCCATTTTATTCCATTCCATTCCATTCCATTCCATTCCATTCCATTCCACTCAGGTTGATTCCATTCCATTACATTCCACTCCACTCCATTCCATTCCATTTCATTCCCCTCCACTCCATTCCATTCCATTCCATTCCACTTGGATTGATTCAATTCCACCCCATTCCATTCAATTACATTCCATTCCAATCCACTCCAATCGGGTTGATTCAATTCCATTCGATTCTATTCCATACCATTCCATCCCTTGCCATTCCATTCCATTCCATTCGAGTTGATTCCATTCTAATCAATTCCATTAGAGTTAAATCCATTCCATGTCATTCCGTTGCATTCCATTCCATTCGGGTTGATTCCATTCCATTCCATACCATTCCATTCCATTCCATTCCATTCCATTCCATTCGGTGTGATTAAATTCCCTTCCATTTCATTCCCTTCCATTCCATTCCTTTCCATTCCATTCCATTCCATTCCAATCGAGTTGATTCCACTCCATTTCATTCCATGCGTGTTGATTCCATTCCCTTCCATTCCATTCCATTCCTTACCATTCCAAACCATTCGGATAGATTCCATTCCAGTCCATTCCATTCCATTCCATTCCATTCCCTTCCATTCCCTTCCATTCGGGATGATTCCATTGCATTCCATTCCATTCCATTCCAGTCCATTCGATTACATTCCATTCGGCTTGGTTCCTTTCCATTCCATTCCATTCCATTCGGGTTGATTCCATTCCATTCCTTTCCATTCCATTCCATTCCTTTACATTTCATTCCATTCCGGTTGATTCCATTCCATTCCATTCCATTCCATTCCATTCCATTGTACTCGGTTTGATTCCACTGCATTCCATTCCATTCGGGTTGATTCCACTGCATTCCATTCCATTCCATTCCAGTCGGATTGATTGCATTCCATTGCATTCCATTCCATTCCATTCCATTCCATTCCATTCCATTCGGGTTGATTGCATTCCATTCCATTCCATTCCATTCCACTCCAATCCATTCCATTCGTGTTGATTCCATTCCCTTCCATTCCATTCCATTCGGGTTGATTCCATTCCATTCCATTCCATTCCATTCTATTCCTTTCCATTCCATTCCATTCGCATAGATTGCATTCCATTCCATTCTATTCCATCCAACTCGGGTTTATTCCATTCCATTCCATTCAATTCCATTCCATTCAGGTTGATTCCATTTCATTCCATTCCATTCCATTCCATTCCATTAAATTCCATTCGGGTTGATTCCATTCCATTCCATTCCCTTCCATTCCATTCCATTCCATTCCATTCCGGTTAATTTAATTCCATTCCATTCCATTCGGGTTGAATCCATTCCATTCCATTCCATTCCATTCCATTCCATTTGATTCCACTTCACTCCATTCCATTCGGGTTGATTCCATTCCATTCCATTCCATTTGGATTGATTGCATTCCATTCCATTCGTTTTCATTCCATTCCATTCCGTTCCATTCCACTCCATTCGTGTTGATTCCATTCCATTCCTTTCCATTGCATTCCCCTCCATTTGAGTTTATTCCATTCCATTTCATTCCATTCGTGATGATTCGATTCCATTCCATTCCATTGCATTCCATTGCATTCGAGTTGATTCCATTCCATTCCATTGCATTCCATTCCATGCCATTCCATTCGGGTTCATTCCATTCCATTCCATTGCATTTGAGTTGCTTCCATTCCATTTTATTAAATTCCATTCCATTCCATTCCACCCAGGTTGATTCCATTCAATTTCATTCCCCTCCACTCCATTCCATTCCATTCCATTCTACTCAGATTGATTCAATTCCACCCCATTCCATTCAATAACATTCCATTCCAATCCACTCCAATCGGGTGGATTCAATTGCATTCAATTCTATTCCATACCATTCCATCCCGTGCCATTCCATTCCATTCCATTCCATTCGAGTTGATTCCATTCCAGTCAATTCCATTAGGGTTGAATCCATTCAATGTCATTCCGTTGCATTCCATTCCATTCGGGTTGATTCCATTCCATTCCATTCCCTTCCATTCGGTGTGACTAAATTCCCTTCCATTTCATTCCCTTCCATTCCATTCCTTTCCATTCCATTCCATTCCATTCCATTCCATTCCATTCCATTCGAGTTGATTCCACTTCATTTCATTCCATGTGTGTTGATTCCATTCCCTTCCATTCCATTCCATTCCTTACCATTCCATACCATTCGGATAGATTCCATTCCAGTCCATTCTATTCCATTCCATTCCATTCGGTTTGATTAAATTCCCTTCCATTTCATTCCCTTCCATTCCATTCCATTCCATTCCATTACATTCCATTCCGTTCCATTCCATTCCGTTCCACTCCATTCCATTCGGGTCGATTACTTTCCATTCCATTCCATTGCATTCCATTCGGGTTTATTCCATTCCATTCCGTTCCATTCCATTCCATTCGGGATTATTCCATTGCATTCCATTCCATTCCGTGTGATTCGAGTCCATTTGGGTTGGTACCTTTCCATTCCATTCCATTCCATTCCCCTCCATTCCATTTCATTCCATTCTACTCAGATTGATTCAATTCCACCACATTCCATTCAATAACATTCCATTCCAATCCACTCCTATCGGGTGGATTCAATTCCATTCGATTCTATTCCATACCATTCCATCCCGTGCCATTCCATTCCATTCCATTCGAGTTGATTCCATTCCAATCAATTCCATTCGGGTTGAATCCATTCCATGTCATTCCATTGCATTCCATTCCATTCGGGTTGATTCCATTCCATTCCATTCCATTCCATTCGGTGTGATTAAATTCCCTTCCATTTCATTCCCTTCCATTCCATTCCATTCCATTCCATTCCGGTTGATTCCATTCCATTCCATTCCATTCGATTCCATTCCATTCCATTCGGGTTGCTTCCATTCCATTCCATTCCATTCCACTCCATTCGGGTTGATTCCATTCCATTCCTTTCCATTGCATTCCATTCCATTTGAGTTGATTCCATTCCGTTCCATTCCATTCGTGATGATTCGATTCCATTCCATTCCATTGCATTCCATTCCATTCGAGTTGATTCCATTCCATTCCATTGCATTCCATTCCATTCCATTCCATTCCATTCGGGCTGATTCCATTCCATTCCATTCCATTCCATTGCATTTGAGTTGCTTCCATTCCATTTTATTCCATTCCATTCCATTCCATTCCATTCCATTCCATTCCATTCCACTCAGGTTGATTCCATTCCATTACATTCCACTCCACTCCATTCCATTTCATTTAATTCCCCTCCACTCCATTCCATTCCATTCCATTCCATTCCATTCCATACCATTCCTTTCCATTCCAATCCATTCGGATAGATTCCATTCCATTCCATTCCATTCCATTCCATTCCATTCCATTCCATTCCAATCGGGTTGATTCCATTCCTTTCCATTCCATTCCACTCCATACCATTCCACTCTGTTTGATTCCATTCCATTCCATTCCATTCAATTCCGGTTTATTCCATTCCATTCCATTCCATTCGGGTTGATTCCATTCCATTCCATTCCATTCCATTGCATTCCACTCCATTCCATTCGGGTTTATTCCATTTCATTCCATTCCATTCCATTCCGTTCCATTCGAGGTGATTACATCCCATTTCATTCCATTCCATTCCATTCCATTCCATTCCATTCGATTTGTTTCCACTTCACTCCATTCCATTCGGGTTGATTCCAGTCCATTCCATTCCATTTGGATTGATTGCATTCCATTCCATTCCTTTTCATTCCATTCCATTCCGTTCCATTCCACTCCATTCGCGTTGATTCCATTCCATTCCTTTCCATTGCATTCCATTCCATTTGAGTTGATTCCATTCCGTTCCATTCCATTCATGATGATTCGATTCCATTCCATTCCGTTGCATTCCATTCCATTCGAGTTGATTCCATTCCATTCCATTGCATTCCATTCCATTCCATTCCATTCGGGTTGATTCCATTCCATTCCATTCCATTCCATTGCATTTGAGTTGCTTCCATTCCATTTTATTCCATTCCATACCATTCCATTCCATTCCACTCAGGTTGATTCCATTCCATTACATTCCACTCCACTCCATTCCATTCCATTTCATTCCCCTCCACTGCATTCCATTCCATTCCATTCCACTCGGATTGATTCAATTCCACCCCATTCCATTCAATTACATTCCATTCAAATCCACTCCAATCGGGTTGATTCAATTCCGTTCGATTCTATTCCATACCATTCCATCCCGTGCCATTCCATTCCATTCCATTCCATTCGTGTTGATTCCATTGCAATCAATTCCATTAGGGTTGAATCCATTCAATGTCATTCTGTTGCATTCCATTCCATTCGGGTTGATTCCATTCCATTCCATTCCATTCCATTCCATTCGGTGTGATTAAATTCCCTTCCATTTCATTCCCTTCCATTCCCTTCCTTTCCATTCCATTCCATTCCATTCCATTCCATTCCATTCGAGTTGATTCCACTCCATTTCATTCCATGCGTGTTGATTCCATTCCCTTCCATTCCATTCCATTCCTTACCATTCCATACCATTCGGATAGATTCCATTCCAGTCCATTCTATTCCATTCCATTCCATTCGGTGTGATTAAATTCCCTTCCATTTCATTCCCTTCCATTCCATTCCATTCCATTCCATTCCATTCCATTCGGGTTGATTACTTTCCATTCCATTCCATTGCATTCCATTCGGGTTGATTCCATTCCATTCCGTTCCATTCCATTCCATTCCATTCGGGATGATTCCATTGCATTCCATTCCATTTCATTCCATTCCATTCCATTCCATTCCATTCGGGTTGGTTCCTTTCCATTCCATTCCATTCCCCTCCATTCCATTTCATTCGGGTTTATTCCATTCCATTCCATTCCATTCCATTCCATTCCATTCCACTCAGGTTGATTCCATTCCATTCCATTCCATTCCATTGCATTCCATTCGGGTTGATTCCATTCCTTTCCATTCCATTCGACTCCATTCGGGTTGATTCCAAAGCATTCCATTCCATTCCATTCCATTCCATTCCGGTGGATTCCATTCCATTCAATTCCATTCCATTTCATTCCATTCAGGTTGATGCCATTCCATTCCATTCCATTTCATTCCATTCCATTCCATTCGGGTTGATTCCATTCCATTCCATTCGATTCCATTCCATTCTGGTTGATTCCATTCCTTTCCATTAAATTCCATTCGGGTTGATTCCATTCCATTCCTTTCCATTCCATTAAATTCCATTCCTTTCCATTTCATTCCATTCCGGTTGATTCCATTCCTTTCCATTCCATTCTGGTTGAATCCATTCCATTCCATTCGATTCCATTCCATTGCACTCCATTTGATTCCACTTCATTCCATTCCATTCGGGTTGATTCCATTGCATTCCATTCCATTCCATTCCATTCGGATTGATTGCATTCCATTCCATTTCATTCCATTCCATTCCATTCCATTCCATTCGGGTTGATTCCATTCCATTCCATTCCATTCCATTCCAATCCATTCCATTCGTGTTGATTCCATTCCATTCCATTCCATTGAATTCGGGTTGATTCCATTCCATTCCAATCCATTCCATTCCATTCGAATTGGTTCCACTCCATTCCATTCCATGCGGGTTGATTCCATTCCATTCCATTCCATTCCATTCCATTCCATTCCTTTCCATTCCAATCCATTCGGATAGATTCCATTCCATTCCATTCCATTCCATTCCATTCCATTCCATTGCATTCCAATCGGGTTGATTCCATTCCTTTCCATTCCATTCCACTCCATGCCATTCCACTCGGTTTGATTCCATTCCATTCCATTCCATTCCATTCCATTCCATTCCATTCCGGTTTCTTCCATTCCATTCCATTCCATTCGGGTTGATTCCATTCCATTCCATTCCATTCCATTCCATTCCACTCCATTCCATTCGGGTTTCTTCCATTTCATTCCATTCCATTCCATTCCGTTCCATTCGAGTTGATTACATCCCATTTCATTCCATTCCATTCCATTCCATTCCATTCCATTCCATTTGATTTGTTTCCACTTCACTCCATTCCATTCGGGTTGATTCCAGTCCATTCCATTCCATTTGGATTGATTGCATTCCATTCCATTCCTTTTCATTCCATTCCATTCCGTTCCATTCCACTCCATTCGCGTTGATTCCATTCCATTCCTTTCCATTGCATTCCATTCCATTTGAGTTGATTCCATTCCGTTCCATTCCATTCATGATGATTCGATTCCATTCCATTCCATTGCATTCCATTCCATTCGAGTTGATACCATTCCATTCCATTGCATTCCATTCCATTCCATTCCATTCGGGTTGATTCCATTCCATTCCATTCCATTCCATTGCATTTGAGTTGCTTCCATTACATTTTATTCCATTCCATTCCATTCAATTCCATTCCACTCAGGTTGATTCCATTCCATTACATTCCACTCCACTCCATTCCATTCCATTTCATTCCCCTCCACTGCATTCCATTCCATTCCATTCCACTCGGATTGATTCAATTCCACCCCATTCCATTCAATTACATTCCATTCAAATCCACTCCAATCGGGTTGATTCAATTCCATTCGATTCTATTCCATACCATTCCATCCCGTGCCATTCCATTCCATTCCATTCCATTCGTGTTGATTCCATTGCAATCAATTCCATTAGCGTTGAATCCATTCAATGTCATTCCGTTGCATTCCATTCCATTCGGGTTGATTCCATTCCATTCCATTCCATTCCATTCCATTCGGTGTGATTAAATTCCCTTCCATTTCATTCCCTTCCATTCCATTCCTTTCCATTCCATTCCATTCCATTCCATTCCATTCGAGTTGATTCCACTCCATTTCATTCCATGCGTGTTGATTCCATTCCCTTCCATTCCATTCCATTCCTTACCATTCCATACCATTCGGATAGATTCCATTCCAGTCCATTCTATTCCATTCCATTCCATTCGGTGTGATTAAATTCCCTTCCATTTCATTCCCTTCCATTCCATTCCATTCCATTCCATTCCATTCCATTCCATTCCATTCGGGTTGATTACTTTCCATTCTATTCCATTGCATTCCATTCTGGTTGATTCCATTCCATTCCGTTCCATTCCATTCCATTCCATTCGGGATGATTCCATTGCATTCCATTCCATTTCTTTCCATTCCATTCCATTCCATTCCATTCGGGTTGGTTCCTTTCCATTCCATTCCATTCCCCTCCATTCCATTTCATTCGGGTTTATTCCATTCCATTCCATTCCATTCCATTCCATTCCATTCCGTTCCATTCCATTCCACTCAGGTTGATTCCATTCCATTCCATTCCACTCCACTCCATTCCATTCCATTTCATTCCCCTCCACTCCATTCCATTCCATTCCATTCCACTCGTATTGATTCAATTCCACCCCATTCCATTCAATTACATTCCATTCCAATCCACTTCAATCGGGTTGATTCAATTCCATTCGATTCTATTCCATACCATTCCATCCCGTGCCATTCCATTCCATTCCATTCCATTCGAGTTGATTCCATTCCAATCAATTCCATTCGGGTTGAATCCATTCCATGTCATTCCATTGCATTCCATTCCATTCGGGTTGATTCCATTCCATTCCATTCCATTCCATTCCATTCGGTGTGATTAAATTCCCTTCCATTTCATTCCCTTCCATTCCATTCCATTGCATTCCATTCCATTCCATTCCATTCCATTCCATTCCATTCCATTCAATTCCATTCCATTCGGGTTGGTTCCTTTCCATTCCATTCCATTCCCCTCCATTCCATTTCATTCGGGTTTATTCCATTCCATTCCATTCCATTCGAGTTGATTCCACTCCATTTCATTCCATGAGGGTTGATTGCATTCCCTTCCATTCCATTCCATTCCTTACCATTCCATTCCTTTCGGATAGATTCCATTCCATTCCATTCCATTCCATTCCATTCCATTCCATTCCATTCGGTTTGATTCCATTCCATTCCATTCCATTCCATTCCATTCCATTCCATTCGGGTTGATTCCATTCCTTTCCATTCCATTCCACTCCTTTCCATTCCATTCGGTTTGATTCCATTCCCTTCCATTCCATTCCATTCCATTCCATTCCGGTTGATTCCATTCCATTCCATTCCATTCGATTCCATTCCATTCCATTCGGGTTGCTTCCATTCCATTCCATTCCATTCCACTCCATTCGGGTTGATTCCATTCCATTCCTTTCCATTGCATTCCATTCCATTTGAGTTGATTCCATTCCGTTCCATTCCATTCGTGATGATTCGATTCCATTCCATTCCATTGCATTCCATTCCATTCGAGTTGATTCCATTCCATTCCATTGCATTCCATTCCATTCCATTCCATTCGGGTTGATTCCATTCCATTCCATTCCATTCCATTGCATTTGAGTTGCTTCCATTCCATTTTATTCCATTCCATTCCATTCCATTCCATTCCATTCCATTCCATTCCACTCCACTCCATTCCATTGCATTTCATTCCCCTCCACTCCATTCCATTCCATTCCATTCCACTCGGATTGATTCAATTCCACCCCATTCCATTCAATTACATTCCATTCCAATCCACTCCAGTCGTGTTGATTCAATTCCATTCGATTCTATTCCATACCATTCCATCCCGTGCCATTCCATTCCATTCCATTCCATTCGAGTTGAATCCATTCCAATCAATTCCATTCGGGTTGAATCCATTCCATGTCATTCCATTGCATTCCATTCCATTCGGGTTGATTCCATTCCATTCCATTCCATTCCATTCCATTCCATTCGGTGTGAATAAATTCCCTTCCATTTCATTCCCTTCCATTCCATTCCATTCCATTCCATTCCATTCGGGTTGATTGCATTCCATTCCATTCCATTCCATTCCACTCCAATCCATTCCATTCGTGTTGATTCCATTCCCTTCCATTCCATTCCATTCGGGTTGATTCCATTCCATTCCATTCCATTCCATTCTATTCCTTTCCATTCCATTCCATTCGCATAGATTGCATTCCATTCCATTCTATTCCATCCAACTCGGGTTTATTCCATTCCATTCCATTCAATTCCATTCCATTCAGGTTGATTCCATTTCATTCCATTCCATTCCATTCCATTCCATTAAATTCCATTCGGGTTGATTCCATTCCATTCCATTCCCTTCCATTCCATTCCATTCCATTCCATTCCAGTCAATTTAATTCCATTCCATTCCATTCGGGTTGAATCCATTCCATTCCATTCCATTCCATTCCATTCCATTCCATTCCATTCCATTCCATTCCATTCCACTCCATTCCATTCGGGTTGATTCCAGTCCATTCCATTCCATTTGGATTGATTGCATTCCATTCCATTCCTTTTCATTCCATTCCATTCCATTTCATTCCACTCCATTCGCGTTGATTCCATTCCATTCCTTTCCATTGCATTCCATTCCATTTGAGTTGATTCCATTCCGTTCCATTCCATTCATGATGATTCGATTCCATTCCATTCCATTGCATTCCATTCCATTCGAGTTGATTCCATTGCATTCCATTGCATTCCATTCCATTCCATTCCATTCGGGTTGATTCCATTCCATTCCATTCCATTCCATTGCATTTGAGTTGCTTCCATTCCATTTTATTCCATTCCATTCCATTCCATTCCATTCCATTCCACTCAGGTTGATTCCATTCCATTACATTCCACTCCACTCCATTCCATTCCATTTCATTCCCCTCCACTGCATTCCATTCCATTCCACTCGGATTGATTCAATTCCACCCCATTCCATTCAATTACATTCCATTCCAATCCACTCCAATCGTGTTGATTCAATTCCATTCGATTCTATTCCATACCATTCCATCCCATGCCGTTCCATTCCATTCCATTCTATTCGAGTTGATTCCATTCCAATCAATTCCATTAGGGTTGAATCCATTCAATGTCATTCCGTTGCATTCCATTCCATTCGGGTTGATTCCATTCCATTCCATTCCATTCCATTCCATTCCATTCCATTCGGTGTGATTAAATTCCCTTCGATTTCATTCCCTTCCATTCCATTCCTTTCCATTGCATTCCATTCCATTCCATTCCATTCGAGTTGATTCCACTCCATTTCATTCCATGCGTGTTGATTCCATTCCCTTCCATTCCATTCCATTCCTTACCATACCATACCATTCGGATAGATTCCATTCCAGTCCATTCTATTCCATTCCATTCCATTCGGTGTGATTAAATTCCCTTCCATTTCATTCCCTTCCATTCCATTCCATTCCATTCCATTCCATTCCATTCCATTCCATTCCATTCGGGTTGATTACTTTCCATTCCATTCCATTGCATTCCATTCGGGTTGATTCCATTCCATTCCGTTCCATTCCATTCCATTCCATTCGGGATGATTCCATTGCATTCCATTCCATTCCATTCCATTCCATTCCATTCCATTCCATTCGGGTTGGTTCCTTTCCATTCCATTCCATTCCATTCCCCTCCATTCCATTTCATTCGGGTTTATTCCATTCCATTCCATTCCATTCCATTCCATTCCATTCCATTCCACTCAGGTTGATTCCATTCCATTCTATTCCACTCCACTCCATTCCATTCCACTCCACTCCATTCCATTCCATTTCATTCCCCTCCACTCCATTCCATTCCATTCCACTCGGATTGATTCAATTCCACCCCATTCCATTCAATTACATTCCATTCCAATCCACTCCAATCGGGTTGATTCAATTCCATTCGATTCTATTCCATACCATTCCATCCCGTGCCATTCCATTCCATTCCATTCGAGTTGATTCCATTCCAATCAATTCCATTCGGGTTGAATCCATTCCATGTCATTCCATTGCATTCCATTCCATTCGGGTTGATTCCATTCCATTCCATTCCATTCGGTGTGATTAAATTCCCTTCCATTTCATTCCCTTCCATTCCATTCCATTCCATTCCGTTCCATTCCATTCCATTCAGGTTAATTACTTTCCATTCCATTCCATTCCATTCCATTCCATTCCATTCAATTCCATTCCATTCGGGTTGGTTCCTTTCCATTCCATTCCAATCCCCTCCATTCCATTTCATTCGGGTTTATTCCATTCCATTCCATTCCATTCGAGTTGATTCCACTCCATTTCATTCCATGAGGGTTGATTCCATTCCCTTCCATTCCATTCCATTCCTTACCATTCCATTCCTTTCGGATAGATTCCATTCCATTCCATTCCATTCCATTCCATTCCATTCCATTCGGTTTGATTCCATTCCATTCCATTCCATTCCATTCCGTTCCATTCCATTCCATTCGGGTTGATTCCATTCCTTTCCATTCCATTCCACTCCATTCTATTCCATTCGGTTTGATTCCATTCCCTTCCATTCCATTCCATTCCATTCCATTCCGGTTGATTCCATTCCATTCCATTCCATTCGATTCCATTCCATTCCATTCGGGTTGCTTCCATTCCATTCCATTCCATTCCACTCCATTCGGGTTGATTCCATTCCATTCCTTTCCATTGCATTCCATTCCATTTGAGTTGATTCCATTCCGTTCAATTCCATTCGTGATGATTCGATTCCATTCCATTCCATTGCATTCCATTCCATTCGAGTTGATTCCATTCCATTCCATTGCATTCCATTCCATTCCATTCCATTCCATTCGGGTTGATTCCATTCCATTCCATTCCATTCCATTGCATTTGAGTTGCTTCCATTCCATTTTATTCCATTCCATTCCATTCCATTCCATTCCATTCCACTCAGGTTGATTCCATTCCATTACATTCCACTCCACTCCATTCCATTCCATTTCATTCCCCTCCACTCCATTCCATTCCATTCCATTCCACTCGGATTGATTCAATTCCACCCCATTCCATTCAATTACATTCCATTCCAATCCACTCCAATCATGTTGATTCAATTCCATTCAATTCTATTCCATACCATTCCATCCCGTGCCATTCCATTCCATTCCATTCCATTCGTGTTGATTCCATTGCAATCAATTCCATTAGGGTTGAATCCATTCAATGTCATTCTGTTGCATTCCATTCCATTCGGGTTGATTCCATTCCATTCCATTCCATTCCATTCCATTCGGTGTGATTAAATTCCCTTCCATTTCATTCCCTTCCATTCCCTTCCTTTCCATTCCATTCCATTCCATTCCATTCCATTCCATTCGAGTTGATTCCACTCCATTTCATTCCATGCGTGTTGATTCCATTCCCTTCCATTCCATTCCATTCCTTACCATTCCATACCATTCGGATAGATTCCATTCCAGTCCATTCTATTCCATTCCATTCCATTCGGTGTGATTAAATTCCCTTCCATTTCATTCCCTTCCATTCCATTCCATTCCATTCCATTCCATTCCATTCGGGTTGATTACTTTCCATTCCATTCCATTGCATTCCATTCGGGTTGATTCCATTCCATTCCGTTCCATTCCATTCCATTCCATTCGGGATGATTCCATTGCATTCCATTCCATTTCATTCCATTCCATTCCATTCCATTCCATTCGGGTTGGTTCCTTTCCATTCCATTCCATTCCCCTCCATTCCATTTCATTCGGGTTTATTCCATTCCATTCCATTCCATTCCATTCCATTCCACTCAGGTTGATTCCATTCCATTCCATTCCATTCCATTGCATTCCATTCGGGTTGATTCCATTCCTTTCCATTCCATTCGACTCCATTCGGGTTGATTCCAAAGCATTCCATTCCATTCCATTCCATTCCATTCCGGTGGATTCCATTCCATTCAATTCCATTCCATTTCATTCCATTCAGGTTGATGCCATTCCATTCCATTCCATTTCATTCCATTCCATTCCATTCGGGTTGATTCCATTCCATTCCATTCGATTCCATTCCATTCTGGTTGATTCCATTCCTTTCCATTAAATTCCATTCGGGTTGATTCCATTCCATTCCTTTCCATTCCATTAAATTCCATTCCTTTCCATTTCATTCCATTCCGGTTGATTCCATTCCTTTCCATTCCATTCTGGTTGAATCCATTCCATTCCATTCGATTCCATTCCATTGCACTCCATTTGATTCCACTTCATTCCATTCCATTCGGGTTGATTCCATTGCATTCCATTCCATTCCATTCCATTCGGATTGATTGCATTCCATTCCATTTCATTCCATTCCATTCCATTCCATTCCATTCGGGTTGATTCCATTCCATTCCATTCCATTCCATTCCATTCCAATCCATTCCATTCGTGTTGATTCCATTCCATTCCATTCCATTGAATTCGGGTTGATTCCATTCCATTCCAATCCATTCCATTCCATTCGAATTGGTTCCACTCCATTCCATTCCATGCGGGTTGATTCCATTCCATTCCATTCCATTCCATTCCTTTCCATTCCAATCCATTCGGATAGATTCCATTCCATTCCATTCCATTCCATTCCATTCCATTCCATTGCATTCCAATCGGGTTGATTCCATTCCTTTCCATTCCATTCCACTCCATGCCATTCCACTCGGTTTGATTCCATTCCATTCCATTCCATTCCATTCCATTCCATTCCATTCCGGTTTCTTCCATTCCATTCCATTCCATTCGGGTTGATTCCATTCCATTCCATTCCATTCCATTCCATTCCACTCCATTCCATTCGGGTTTCTTCCATTTCATTCCATTCCATTCCATTCCGTTCCATTCGAGTTGATTACATCCCATTTCATTCCATTCCATTCCATTCCATTCCATTCCATTCCATTTGATTTGTTTCCACTTCACTCCATTCCATTCGGGTTGATTCCAGTCCATTCCATTCCATTTGGATTGATTGCATTCCATTCCATTCCTTTTCATTCCATTCCATTCCGTTCCATTCCACTCCATTCGCGTTGATTCCATTCCATTCCTTTCCATTGCATTCCATTCCATTTGAGTTGATTCCATTCCGTTCCATTCCATTCATGATGATTCGATTCCATTCCATTCCATTGCATTCCATTCCATTCGAGTTGATACCATTCCATTCCATTGCATTCCATTCCATTCCATTCCATTCGGGTTGATTCCATTCCATTCCATTCCATTCCATTGCATTTGAGTTGCTTCCATTACATTTTATTCCATTCCATTCCATTCCATTCCATTCCATTCCACTCAGGTTGATTCCATTCCATTACATTCCACTCCACTCCATTCCATTCCATTTCATTCCCCTCCACTGCATTCCATTCCATTCCATTCCACTCGGATTGATTCAATTCCACCCCATTCCATTCAATTACATTCCATTCAAATCCACTCCAATCGGGTTGATTCAATTCCATTCGATTCTATTCCATACCATTCCATCCCGTGCCATTCCATTCCATTCCATTCCATTCGTGTTGATTCCATTGCAATCAATTCCATTAGCGTTGAATCCATTCAATGTCATTCCGTTGCATTCCATTCCATTCGGGTTGATTCCATTCCATTCCATTCCATTCCATTCCATTCGGTGTGATTAAATTCCCTTCCATTTCATTCCCTTCCATTCCATTCCATTCCCTTCCATTCCATTCCATTCCATTCCATTCCATTCCATTCGGGTTGATTACTTTCCATTCCATTCCATTGCATTCCATTCTGGTTGATTCCATTCCATTCCGTTCCATTCCATTCCATTCCATTCGGGATGATTCCATTGCATTCCATTCCATTTCATTCCATTCCATTCCATTCCATTCCATTCGGGTTGGTTCCTTTCCATTCCATTCCATTCCCCTCCATTCCATTTCATTCGGGTTTATTCCATTCCATTCCATTCCATTCCATTCCATTCCATTCCATTCCATTCCACTCAGGTTGATTCCATTCCATTCCATTCCACTCCACTCCATTCCATTCCATTCCATTCCCCTCCACTCCATTCCATTCCATTCCATTCCACTCGGATTGATTCAATTCCACCCCATTCCATTCAATTACATTCCATTCCAATCCACTTCAATCGGGTTGATTCAATTCCATTCGATTCTATTCCATACCATTCCATCCCGTGCCATTCCATTCCATTCCATTCCATTCGAGTTGATTCCATTCCAATCAATTCCATTCGGGTTGAATCCATTCCATGTCATTCCATTGCATTCCATTCCATTCGGGTTGATTCCATTCCATTCCATTCCATTCCATTCCATTCGGTGTGATTAAATTCCCTTCCATTTCATTCCCTTCCATTCCATTCCATTGCATTCCATTCCATTCCATTCCATTCCATTCCATTCCATTCCATTCAATTCCATTCCATTCGGGTTGGTTCCTTTCCATTCCATTCCATTCCCCTCCATTCCATTTCATTCGGGTTTATTCCATTCCATTCCATTCCATTCGAGTTGATTCCACTCCATTTCATTCCATGAGGGTTGATTGCATTCCCTTCCATTCCATTCCATTCCTTACCATTCCATTCCTTTCGGATAGATTCCATTCCATTCCATTCCATTCCATTCCATTCCATTCCATTCGGTTTGATTCCATTCCATTCCATTCCATTCCATTCCATTCCATTCCATTCGGGTTGATTCCATTCCTTTCCATTCCATTCCACTCCTTTCCATTCCATTCGGTTTGATTCCATTCCCTTCCATTCCATTCCATTCCATTCCATTCCGGTTGATTCCATTCCATTCCATTCCATTCGATTCCATTCCATTCCATTCGGGTTGCTTCCATTCCATTCCATTCCATTCCACTCCATTCGGGTTGATTCCATTCCATTCCTTTCCATTGCATTCCATTCCATTTGAGTTGATTCCATTCCGTTCCATTCCATTCGTGATGATTCGATTCCATTCCATTCCATTGCATTCCATTCCATTCGAGTTGATTCCATTCCATTCCATTGCATTCCATTCCATTCCATTCCATTCGGGTTGATTCCATTCCATTCCATTCCATTCCATTGCATTTGAGTTGCTTCCATTCCATTTTATTCCATTCCATTCCATTCCATTCCATTCCATTCCATTCCATTCCACTCCACTCCATTCCATTGCATTTCATTCCCCTCCACTCCATTCCATTCCATTCCATTCCACTCGGATTGATTCAATTCCACCCCATTCCATTCAATTACATTCCATTCCAATCCACTCCAGTCGTGTTGATTCAATTCCATTCGATTCTATTCCATACCATTCCATCCCGTGCCATTCCATTCCATTCCATTCCATTCGAGTTGAATCCATTCCAATCAATTCCATTCGGGTTGAATCCATTCCATGTCATTCCATTGCATTCCATTCCATTCGGGTTGATTCCATTCCATTCCATTCCATTCCATTCCATTCCATTCGGTGTGAATAAATTCCCTTCCATTTCATTCCCTTCCATTCCATTCCATTCCATTCCATTCCATTCGGGTTGATTGCATTCCATTCCATTCCATTCCATTCCACTCCAATCCATTCCATTCGTGTTGATTCCATTCCCTTCCATTCCATTCCATTCGGGTTGATTCCATTCCATTCCATTCCATTCCATTCTATTCCTTTCCATTCCATTCCATTCGCATAGATTGCATTCCATTCCATTCTATTCCATCCAACTCGGGTTTATTCCATTCCATTCCATTCAATTCCATTCCATTCAGGTTGATTCCATTTCATTCCATTCCATTCCATTCCATTCCATTAAATTCCATTCGGGTTGATTCCATTCCATTCCATTCCCTTCCATTCCATTCCATTCCATTCCATTCCAGTCAATTTAATTCCATTCCATTCCATTCGGGTTGAATCCATTCCATTCCATTCCATTCCATTCCATTCCATTCCATTCCATTCCATTCCATTCCACTCCATTCCATTCGGGTTGATTCCAGTCCATTCCATTCCATTTGGATTGATTGCATTCCATTCCATTCCTTTTCATTCCATTCCATTCCATTTCATTCCACTCCATTCGCGTTGATTCCATTCCATTCCTTTCCATTGCATTCCATTCCATTTGAGTTGATTCCATTCCGTTCCATTCCATTCATGATGATTCGATTCCATTCCATTCCATTGCATTCCATTCCATTCGAGTTGATTCCATTGCATTCCATTGCATTCCATTCCATTCCATTCCATTCGGGTTGATTCCATTCCATTCCATTCCATTCCATTGCATTTGAGTTGCTTCCATTCCATTTTATTCCATTCCATTCCATTCCATTCCATTCCATTCCACTCAGGTTGATTCCATTCCATTACATTCCACTCCACTCCATTCCATTCCATTTCATTCCCCTCCACTGCATTCCATTCCATTCCACTCGGATTGATTCAATTCCACCCCATTCCATTCAATTACATTCCATTCCAATCCACTCCAATCGTGTTGATTCAATTCCATTCGATTCTATTCCATACCATTCCATCCCATGCCGTTCCATTCCATTCCATTCTATTCGAGTTGATTCCATTCCAATCAATTCCATTAGGGTTGAATCCATTCAATGTCATTCCGTTGCATTCCATTCCATTCGGGTTGATTCCATTCCATTCCATTCCATTCCATTCCATTCCATTCCATTCGGTGTGATTAAATTCCCTTCGATTTCATTCCCTTCCATTCCATTCCTTTCCATTGCATTCCATTCCATTCCATTCCATTCGAGTTGATTCCACTCCATTTCATTCCATGCGTGTTGATTCCATTCCCTTCCATTCCATTCCATTCCTTACCATACCATACCATTCGGATAGATTCCATTCCAGTCCATTCTATTCCATTCCATTCCATTCGGTGTGATTAAATTCCCTTCCATTTCATTCCCTTCCATTCCATTCCATTCCATTCCATTCCATTCCATTCCATTCCATTCCATTCGGGTTGATTACTTTCCATTCCATTCCATTGCATTCCATTCGGGTTGATTCCATTCCATTCCGTTCCATTCCATTCCATTCCATTCGGGATGATTCCATTGCATTCCATTCCATTCCATTCCATTCCATTCCATTCCATTCCATTCGGGTTGGTTCCTTTCCATTCCATTCCATTCCATTCCCCTCCATTCCATTTCATTCGGGTTTATTCCATTCCATTCCATTCCATTCCATTCCATTCCATTCCATTCCATTCCACTCAGGTTGATTCCATTCCATTCTATTCCACTCCACTCCATTCCATTCCACTCCACTCCATTCCATTCCATTTCATTCCCCTCCACTCCATTCCATTCCATTCCACTCGGATTGATTCAATTCCACCCCATTCCATTCAATTACATTCCATTCCAATCCACTCCAATCGGGTTGATTCAATTCCATTCGATTCTATTCCATACCATTCCATCCCGTGCCATTCCATTCCATTCCATTCGAGTTGATTCCATTCCAATCAATTCCATTCGGGTTGAATCCATTCCATGTCATTCCATTGCATTCCATTCCATTCGGGTTGATTCCATTCCATTCCATTCCATTCGGTGTGATTAAATTCCCTTCCATTTCATTCCCTTCCATTCCATTCCATTCCATTCCGTTCCATTCCATTCCATTCAGGTTAATTACTTTCCATTCCATTCCATTCCATTCCATTCCATTCCATTCCATTCAATTCCATTCCATTCGGGTTGGTTCCTTTCCATTCCATTCCAATCCCCTCCATTCCATTTCATTCGGGTTTATTCCATTCCATTCCATTCCATTCGAGTTGATTCCACTCCATTTCATTCCATGAGGGTTGATTCCATTCCCTTCCATTCCATTCCATTCCTTACCATTCCATTCCTTTCGGATAGATTCCATTCCATTCCATTCCATTCCATTCCATTCCATTCCATTCGGTTTGATTCCATTCCATTCCATTCCATTCCATTCCGTTCCATTCCATTCCATTCGGGTTGATTCCATTCCTTTCCATTCCATTCCACTCCATTCTATTCCATTCGGTTTGATTCCATTCCCTTCCATTCCATTCCATTCCATTCCATTCCGGTTGATTCCATTCCATTCCATTCCATTCGATTCCATTCCATTCCATTCGGGTTGCTTCCATTCCATTCCATTCCATTCCACTCCATTCGGGTTGATTCCATTCCATTCCTTTCCATTGCATTCCATTCCATTTGAGTTGATTCCATTCCGTTCAATTCCATTCGTGATGATTCGATTCCATTCCATTCCATTGCATTCCATTCCATTCGAGTTGATTCCATTCCATTCCATTGCATTCCATTCCATTCCATTCCATTCCATTCGGGTTGATTCCATTCCATTCCATTCCATTCCATTGCATTTGAGTTGCTTCCATTCCATTTTATTCCATTCCATTCCATTCCATTCCATTCCATTCCACTCAGGTTGATTCCATTCCATTACATTCCACTCCACTCCATTCCATTCCATTTCATTCCCCTCCACTCCATTCCATTCCATTCCATTCCACTCGGATTGATTCAATTCCACCCCATTCCATTCAATTACATTCCATTCCAATCCACTCCAATCATGTTGATTCAATTCCATTCAATTCTATTCCATACCATTCCATCCCGTGCCATTCCATTCCATTCCATTCCATTCGTGTTGATTCCATTGCAATCAATTCCATTAGGGTTGAATCCATTCAATGTCATTCTGTTGCATTCCATTCCATTCGGGTTGATTCCATTCCATTCCATTCCATTCCATTCCATTCGGTGTGATTAAATTCCCTTCCATTTCATTCCCTTCCATTCCCTTCCTTTCCATTCCATTCCATTCCATTCCATTCCATTCCATTCGAGTTGATTCCACTCCATTTCATTCCATGCGTGTTGATTCCATTCCCTTCCATTCCATTCCATTCCTTACCATTCCATACCATTCGGATAGATTCCATTCCAGTCCATTCTATTCCATTCCATTCCATTCGGTGTGATTAAATTCCCTTCCATTTCATTCCCTTCCATTCCATTCCATTCCATTCCATTCCATTCCATTCGGGTTGATTACTTTCCATTCCATTCCATTGCATTCCATTCGGGTTGATTCCATTCCATTCCGTTCCATTCCATTCCATTCCATTCGGGATGATTCCATTGCATTCCATTCCATTTCATTCCATTCCATTCCATTCCATTCCATTCGGGTTGGTTCCTTTCCATTCCATTCCATTCCCCTCCATTCCATTTCATTCGGGTTTATTCCATTCCATTCCATTCCATTCCATTCCATTCCACTCAGGTTGATTCCATTCCATTCCATTCCATTCCATTGCATTCCATTCGGGTTGATTCCATTCCTTTCCATTCCATTCGACTCCATTCGGGTTGATTCCAAAGCATTCCATTCCATTCCATTCCATTCCATTCCGGTGGATTCCATTCCATTCAATTCCATTCCATTTCATTCCATTCAGGTTGATGCCATTCCATTCCATTCCATTTCATTCCATTCCATTCCATTCGGGTTGATTCCATTCCATTCCATTCGATTCCATTCCATTCTGGTTGATTCCATTCCTTTCCATTAAATTCCATTCGGGTTGATTCCATTCCATTCCTTTCCATTCCATTAAATTCCATTCCTTTCCATTTCATTCCATTCCGGTTGATTCCATTCCTTTCCATTCCATTCTGGTTGAATCCATTCCATTCCATTCGATTCCATTCCATTGCACTCCATTTGATTCCACTTCATTCCATTCCATTCGGGTTGATTCCATTGCATTCCATTCCATTCCATTCCATTCGGATTGATTGCATTCCATTCCATTTCATTCCATTCCATTCCATTCCATTCCATTCGGGTTGATTCCATTCCATTCCATTCCATTCCATTCCATTCCAATCCATTCCATTCGTGTTGATTCCATTCCATTCCATTCCATTGAATTCGGGTTGATTCCATTCCATTCCAATCCATTCCATTCCATTCGAATTGGTTCCACTCCATTCCATTCCATGCGGGTTGATTCCATTCCATTCCATTCCATTCCATTCCTTTCCATTCCAATCCATTCGGATAGATTCCATTCCATTCCATTCCATTCCATTCCATTGCATTCCAATCGGGTTGATTCCATTCCTTTCCATTCCATTCCACTCCATGCCATTCCACTCGGTTTGATTCCATTCCATTCCATTCCATTCCATTCCATTCCATTCCATTCCGGTTTCTTCCATTCCATTCCATTCCATTCGGGTTGATTCCATTCCATTCCATTCCATTCCATTCCATTCCACTCCATTCCATTCGGGTTTCTTCCATTTCATTCCATTCCATTCCATTCCGTTCCATTCGAGTTGATTACATCCCATTTCATTCCATTCCATTCCATTCCATTCCATTCCATTCCATTTGATTTGTTTCCACTTCACTCCATTCCATTCGGGTTGATTCCAGTCCATTCCATTCCATTTGGATTGATTGCATTCCATTCCATTCCTTTTCATTCCATTCCATTCCGTTCCATTCCACTCCATTCGCGTTGATTCCATTCCATTCCTTTCCATTGCATTCCATTCCATTTGAGTTGATTCCATTCCGTTCCATTCCATTCATGATGATTCGATTCCATTCCATTCCATTGCATTCCATTCCATTCGAGTTGATACCATTCCATTCCATTGCATTCCATTCCATTCCATTCCATTCGGGTTGATTCCATTCCATTCCATTCCATTCCATTGCATTTGAGTTGCTTCCATTACATTTTATTCCATTCCATTCCATTCCTTTCCATTCCATTCCATTCCACTCAGGTTGATTCCATTCCATTACATTCCACTCCACTCCATTCCATTCCATTTCATTCCCCTCCACTGCATTCCATTCCATTCCATTCCACTCGGATTGATTCAATTCCACCCCATTCCATTCAATTACATTCCATTCAAATCCACTCCAATCGGGTTGATTCAATTCCATTCGATTCTATTCCATACCATTCCATCCCGTGCCATTCCATTCCATTCCATTCCATTCGTGTTGATTCCATTGCAATCAATTCCATTAGCGTTGAATCCATTCAATGTCATTCCGTTGCATTCCATTCCATTCGGGTTGATTCCATTCCATTCCATTCCATTCCATTCCATTCGGTGTGATTAAATTCCCTTCCATTTCATTCCCTTCCATTCCATTCCATTCCCTTCCATTCCATTCCATTCCATTCCATTCCATTCCATTCGGGTTGATTACTTTCCATTCCATTCCATTGCATTCCATTCTGGTTGATTCCATTCCATTCCGTTCCATTCCATTCCATTCCATTCGGGATGATTCCATTGCATTCCATTCCATTTCATTCCATTCCATTCCATTCCATTCCATTCGGGTTGGTTCCTTTCCATTCCATTCCATTCCCCTCCATTCCATTTCATTCGGGTTTATTCCATTCCATTCCATTCCATTCCATTCCATTCCATTCCATTCCATTCCATTCCACTCAGGTTGATTCCATTCCATTCCATTCCACTCCACTCCATTCCATTCCATTTCATTCCCCTCCACTCCATTCCATTCCATTCCATTCCACTCGGATTGATTCAATTCCACCCCATTCCATTCAATTACATTCCATTCCAATCCACTTCAATCGGGTTGATTCAATTCCATTCGATTCTATTCCATACCATTCCATCCCGTGCCATTCCATTCCATTCCATTCCATTCGAGTTGATTCCATTCCAATCAATTCCATTCGGGTTGAATCCATTCCATGTCATTCCATTGCATTCCATTCCATTCGGGTTGATTCCATTCCATTCCATTCCATTCCATTCCATTCGGTGTGATTAAATTCCCTTCCATTTCATTCCCTTCCATTCCATTCCATTGCATTCCATTCCATTCCATTCCATTCCATTCCATTCCATTCCATTCAATTCCATTCCATTCGGGTTGGTTCCTTTCCATTCCATTCCATTCCCCTCCATTCCATTTCATTCGGGTTTATTCCATTCCATTCCATTCCATTCGAGTTGATTCCACTCCATTTCATTCCATGAGGGTTGATTGCATTCCCTTCCATTCCATTCCATTCCTTACCATTCCATTCCTTTCGGATAGATTCCATTCCATTCCATTCCATTCCATTCCATTCCATTCCATTCGGTTTGATTCCATTCCATTCCATTCCATTCCATTCCATTCCATTCCATTCCATTCGGGTTGATTCCATTCCTTTCCATTCCATTCCACTCCTTTCCATTCCATTCGGTTTGATTCCATTCCCTTCCATTCCATTCCATTCCATTCCATTCCGGTTGATTCCATTCCATTCCATTCCATTCGATTCCATTCCATTCCATTCGGGTTGCTTCCATTCCATTCCATTCCATTCCACTCCATTCGGGTTGATTCCATTCCATTCCTTTCCATTGCATTCCATTCCATTTGAGTTGATTCCATTCCGTTCCATTCCATTCGTGATGATTCGATTCCATTCCATTCCATTGCATTCCATTCCATTCGAGTTGATTCCATTCCATTCCATTGCATTCCATTCCATTCCATTCCATTCGGGTTGATTCCATTCCATTCCATTCCATTCCATTGCATTTGAGTTGCTTCCATTCCATTTTATTCCATTCCATTCCATTCCATTCCATTCCATTCCATTCCATTCCACTCCACTCCATTCCATTGCATTTCATTCCCCTCCACTCCATTCCATTCCATTCCATTCCACTCGGATTGATTCAATTCCACCCCATTCCATTCAATTACATTCCATTCCAATCCACTCCAGTCGTGTTGATTCAATTCCATTCGATTCTATTCCATACCATTCCATCCCGTGCCATTCCATTCCATTCCATTCCATTCGAGTTGAATCCATTCCAATCAATTCCATTCGGGTTGAATCCATTCCATGTCATTCCATTGCATTCCATTCCATTCGGGTTGATTCCATTCCATTCCATTCCATTCCATTCCATTCCATTCGGTGTGAATAAATTCCCTTCCATTTCATTCCCTTCCATTCCATTCCATTCCATTCCATTCCATTCGGGTTGATTGCATTCCATTCCATTCCATTCCATTCCACTCCAATCCATTCCATTCGTGTTGATTCCATTCCCTTCCATTCCATTCCATTCGGGTTGATTCCATTCCATTCCATTCCATTCCATTCTATTCCTTTCCATTCCATTCCATTCGCATAGATTGCATTCCATTCCATTCTATTCCATCCAACTCGGGTTTATTCCATTCCATTCCATTCAATTCCATTCCATTCAGGTTGATTCCATTTCATTCCATTCCATTCCATTCCATTCCATTAAATTCCATTCGGGTTGATTCCATTCCATTCCATTCCCTTCCATTCCATTCCATTCCATTCCATTCCAGTCAATTTAATTCCATTCCATTCCATTCGGGTTGAATCCATTCCATTCCATTCCATTCCATTCCATTCCATTCCATTCCATTCCATTCCATTCCATTCCACTCCATTCCATTCGGGTTGATTCCAGTCCATTCCATTCCATTTGGATTGATTGCATTCCATTCCATTCCTTTTCATTCCATTCCATTCCATTTCATTCCACTCCATTCGCGTTGATTCCATTCCATTCCTTTCCATTGCATTCCATTCCATTTGAGTTGATTCCATTCCGTTCCATTCCATTCATGATGATTCGATTCCATTCCATTCCATTGCATTCCATTCCATTCGAGTTGATACCATTCCATTCCATTGCATTCCATTCCATTCCATTCCATTCGGGTTGATTCCATTCCATTCCATTCCATTCCATTGCATTTGAGTTGCTTCCATTACATTTTATTCCATTCCATTCCATTCCATTCCATTCCATTCCACTCAGGTTGATTCCATTCCATTACATTCCACTCCACTCCATTCCATTCCATTTCATTCCCCTCCACTGCATTCCATTCCATTCCATTCCACTCGGATTGATTCAATTCCACCCCATTCCATTCAATTACATTCCATTCAAATCCACTCCAATCGGGTTGATTCAATTCCATTCGATTCTATTCCATACCATTCCATCCCGTGCCATTCCATTCCATTCCATTCCATTCGTGTTGATTCCATTGCAATCAATTCCATTAGCGTTGAATCCATTCAATGTCATTCCGTTGCATTCCATTCCATTCGGGTTGATTCCATTCCATTCCATTCCATTCCATTCCATTCGGTGTGATTAAATTCCCTTCCATTTCATTCCCTTCCATTCCATTCCATTCCCTTCCATTCCATTCCATTCCATTCCATTCCATTCCATTCGGGTTGATTACTTTCCATTCCATTCCATTGCATTCCATTCTGGTTGATTCCATTCCATTCCGTTCCATTCCATTCCATTCCATTCGGGATGATTCCATTGCATTCCATTCCATTTCATTCCATTCCATTCCATTCCATTCCATTCGGGTTGGTTCCTTTCCATTCCATTCCATTCCCCTCCATTCCATTTCATTCGGGTTTATTCCATTCCATTCCATTCCATTCCATTCCATTCCATTCCATTCCATTCCACTCAGGTTGATTCCATTCCATTCCATTCCACTCCACTCCATTCCATTCCATTTCATTCCCCTCCACTCCATTCCATTCCATTCCATTCCACTCGGATTGATTCAATTCCACCCCATTCCATTCAATTACATTCCATTCCAATCCACTTCAATCGGGTTGATTCAATTCCATTCGATTCTATTCCATACCATTCCATCCCGTGCCATTCCATTCCATTCCATTCCATTCGAGTTGATTCCATTCCAATCAATTCCATTCGGGTTGAATCCATTCCATGTCATTCCATTGCATTCCATTCCATTCGGGTTGATTCCATTCCATTCCATTCCATTCCATTCCATTCGGTGTGATTAAATTCCCTTCCATTTCATTCCCTTCCATTCCATTCCATTGCATTCCATTCCATTCCATTCCATTCCATTCCATTCCATTCCATTCAATTCCATTCCATTCGGGTTGGTTCCTTTCCATTCCATTCCATTCCCCTCCATTCCATTTCATTCGGGTTTATTCCATTCCATTCCATTCCATTCGAGTTGATTCCACTCCATTTCATTCCATGAGGGTTGATTGCATTCCCTTCCATTCCATTCCATTCCTTACCATTCCATTCCTTTCGGATAGATTCCATTCCATTCCATTCCATTCCATTCCATTCCATTCCATTCGGTTTGATTCCATTCCATTCCATTCCATTCCATTCCATTCCATTCCATTCCATTCGGGTTGATTCCATTCCTTTCCATTCCATTCCACTCCTTTCCATTCCATTCGGTTTGATTCCATTCCCTTCCATTCCATTCCATTCCATTCCATTCCGGTTGATTCCATTCCATTCCATTCCATTCGATTCCATTCCATTCCATTCGGGTTGCTTCCATTCCATTCCATTCCATTCCACTCCATTCGGGTTGATTCCATTCCATTCCTTTCCATTGCATTCCATTCCATTTGAGTTGATTCCATTCCGTTCCATTCCATTCGTGATGATTCGATTCCATTCCATTCCATTGCATTCCATTCCATTCGAGTTGATTCCATTCCATTCCATTGCATTCCATTCCATTCCATTCCATTCGGGTTGATTCCATTCCATTCCATTCCATTCCATTGCATTTGAGTTGCTTCCATTCCATTTTATTCCATTCCATTCCATTCCATTCCATTCCATTCCATTCCATTCCACTCCACTCCATTCCATTGCATTTCATTCCCCTCCACTCCATTCCATTCCATTCCATTCCACTCGGATTGATTCAATTCCACCCCATTCCATTCAATTACATTCCATTCCAATCCACTCCAGTCGTGTTGATTCAATTCCATTCGATTCTATTCCATACCATTCCATCCCGTGCCATTCCATTCCATTCCATTCCATTCGAGTTGAATCCATTCCAATCAATTCCATTCGGGTTGAATCCATTCCATGTCATTCCATTGCATTCCATTCCATTCGGGTTGATTCCATTCCATTCCATTCCATTCCATTCCATTCCATTCGGTGTGAATAAATTCCCTTCCATTTCATTCCCTTCCATTCCATTCCATTCCATTCCATTCCATTCGGGTTGATTGCATTCCATTCCATTCCATTCCATTCCACTCCAATCCATTCCATTCGTGTTGATTCCATTCCCTTCCATTCCATTCCATTCGGGTTGATTCCATTCCATTCCATTCCATTCCATTCTATTCCTTTCCATTCCATTCCATTCGCATAGATTGCATTCCATTCCATTCTATTCCATCCAACTCGGGTTTATTCCATTCCATTCCATTCAATTCCATTCCATTCAGGTTGATTCCATTTCATTCCATTCCATTCCATTCCATTCCATTAAATTCCATTCGGGTTGATTCCATTCCATTCCATTCCCTTCCATTCCATTCCATTCCATTCCATTCCAGTCAATTTAATTCCATTCCATTCCATTCGGGTTGAATCCATTCCATTCCATTCCATTCCATTCCATTCCATTCCATTCCATTCCATTCCATTCCATTCCACTCCATTCCATTCGGGTTGATTCCAGTCCATTCCATTCCATTTGGATTGATTGCATTCCATTCCATTCCTTTTCATTCCATTCCATTCCATTTCATTCCACTCCATTCGCGTTGATTCCATTCCATTCCTTTCCATTGCATTCCATTCCATTTGAGTTGATTCCATTCCGTTCCATTCCATTCATGATAATTCGATTCCATTCCATTCCATTGCATTCCATTCCATTCGAGTTGATTCCATTGCATTCCATTGCATTCCATTCCATTCCATTCCATTCGGGTTGATTCCATTCCATTCCATTCCATTCCATTGCATTTGAGTTGCTTCCATTCCATTTTATTCCATTCCATTCCATTCCATTCCATTCCATTCCACTCAGGTTGATTCCATTCCATTACATTCCACTCCACTCCATTCCATTCCATTTCATTCCCCTCCACTGCATTCCATTCCATTCCACTCGGATTGATTCAATTCCACCCCATTCCATTCAATTACATTCCATTCCAATCCACTCCAATCGTGTTGATTCAATTCCATTCGATTCTATTCCATACCATTCCATCCCATGCCGTTCCATTCCATTCCATTCTATTCGAGTTGATTCCATTCCAATCAATTCCATTAGGGTTGAATCCATTCAATGTCATTCCGTTGCATTCCATTCCATTCGGGTTGATTCCATTCCATTCCATTCCATTCCATTCCATTCCATTCCATTCGGTGTGATTAAATTCCCTTCGATTTCATTCCCTTCCATTCCATTCCTTTCCATTGCATTCCATTCCATTCCATTCCATTCGAGTTGATTCCACTCCATTTCATTCCATGCGTGTTGATTCCATTCCCTTCCATTCCATTCCATTCCTTACCATACCATACCATTCGGATAGATTCCATTCCAGTCCATTCTATTCCATTCCATTCCATTCGGTGTGATTAAATTCCCTTCCATTTCATTCCCTTCCATTCCATTCCATTCCATTCCATTCCATTCCATTCCATTCCATTCGGGTTGATTACTTTCCATTCCATTCCATTGCATTCCATTCGGGTTGATTCCATTCCATTCCGTTCCATTCCATTCCATTCCATTCGGGATGATTCCATTGCATTCCATTCCATTCCATTCCATTCCATTCCATTCCATTCCATTCGGGTTGGTTCCTTTCCATTCCATTCCATTCCATTCCCCTCCATTCCATTTCATTCGGGTTTATTCCATTCCATTCCATTCCATTCCATTCCATTCCATTCCATTCCACTCAGGTTGATTCCATTCCATTCTATTCCACTCCACTCCATTCCATTCCACTCCACTCCATTCCATTCCATTTCATTCCCCTCCACTCCATTCCATTCCATTCCACTCGGATTGATTCAATTCCACCCCATTCCATTCAATTACATTCCATTCCAATCCACTCCAATCGGGTTGATTCAATTCCATTCGATTCTATTCCATACCATTCCATCCCGTGCCATTCCATTCCATTCCATTCGAGTTGATTCCATTCCAATCAATTCCATTCGGGTTGAATCCATTCCATGTCATTCCATTGCATTCCATTCCATTCGGGTTGATTCCATTCCATTCCATTCCATTCGGTGTGATTAAATTCCCTTCCATTTCATTCCCTTCCATTCCATTCCATTCCATTCCGTTCCATTCCATTCCATTCAGGTTAATTACTTTCCATTCCATTCCATTCCATTCCATTCCATTCCATTCCATTCAATTCCATTCCATTCGGGTTGGTTCCTTTCCATTCCATTCCAATCCCCTCCATTCCATTTCATTCGGGTTTATTCCATTCCATTCCATTCCATTCGAGTTGATTCCACTCCATTTCATTCCATGAGGGTTGATTCCATTCCCTTCCATTCCATTCCATTCCTTACCATTCCATTCCTTTCGGATAGATTCCATTCCATTCCATTCCATTCCATTCCATTCCATTCCATTCGGTTTGATTCCATTCCATTCCATTCCATTCCATTCCGTTCCATTCCATTCCATTCGGGTTGATTCCATTCCTTTCCATTCCATTCCACTCCATTCTATTCCATTCGGTTTGATTCCATTCCCTTCCATTCCATTCCATTCCATTCCATTCCGGTTGATTCCATTCCATTCCATTCCATTCGATTCCATTCCATTCCATTCGGGTTGCTTCCATTCCATTCCATTCCATTCCACTCCATTCGGGTTGATTCCATTCCATTCCTTTCCATTGCATTCCATTCCATTTGAGTTGATTCCATTCCGTTCAATTCCATTCGTGATGATTCGATTCCATTCCATTCCATTGCATTCCATTCCATTCGAGTTGATTCCATTCCATTCCATTGCATTCCATTCCATTCCATTCCATTCCATTCGGGTTGATTCCATTCCATTCCATTCCATTCCATTGCATTTGAGTTGCTTCCATTCCATTTTATTCCATTCCATTCCATTCCATTCCATTCCATTCCACTCAGGTTGATTCCATTCCATTACATTCCACTCCACTCCATTCCATTCCATTTCATTCCCCTCCACTCCATTCCATTCCATTCCATTCCACTCGGATTGATTCAATTCCACCCCACTCCATTCAATTACATTCCATTCCAATCCACTCCAATCATGTTGATTCAATTCCATTCAATTCTATTCCATACCATTCCATCCCGTGCCATTCCATTCCATTCCATTCCATTCGTGTTGATTCCATTGCAATCAATTCCATTAGGGTTGAATCCATTCAATGTCATTCTGTTGCATTCCATTCCATTCGGGTTGATTCCATTCCATTCCATTCCATTCCATTCCATTCGGTGTGATTAAATTCCCTTCCATTTCATTCCCTTCCATTCCCTTCCTTTCCATTCCATTCCATTCCATTCCATTCCATTCCATTCGAGTTGATTCCACTCCATTTCATTCCATGCGTGTTGATTCCATTCCCTTCCATTCCATTCCATTCCTTACCATTCCATACCATTCGGATAGATTCCATTCCAGTCCATTCTATTCCATTCCATTCCATTCGGTGTGATTAAATTCCCTTCCATTTCATTCCCTTCCATTCCATTCCATTCCATTCCATTCGGGTTGATTACTTTCCATTCCATTCCATTGCATTCCATTCGGGTTGATTCCATTCCATTCCGTTCCATTCCATTCCATTCCATTCGGGATGATTCCATTGCATTCCATTCCATTTCATTCCATTCCATTCCATTCCATTCCATTCGGGTTGGTTCCTTTCCATTCCATTCCATTCCCCTCCATTCCATTTCATTCGGGTTTATTCCATTCCATTCCATTCCATTCCATTCCATTCCACTCAGGTTGATTCCATTCCATTCCATTCCATTCCATTGCATTCCATTCGGGTTGATTCCATTCCTTTCCATTCCATTCGACTCCATTCGGGTTGATTCCAAAGCATTCCATTCCATTCCATTCCATTCCATTCCGGTGGATTCCATTCCATTCAATTCCATTCCATTTCATTCCATTCAGGTTGATGCCATTCCATTCCATTCCATTTCATTCCATTCCATTCCATTCGGGTTGATTCCATTCCATTCCATTCGATTCCATTCCATTCTGGTTGATTCCATTCCTTTCCATTAAATTCCATTCGGGTTGATTCCATTCCATTCCTTTCCATTCCATTAAATTCCATTCCTTTCCATTTCATTCCATTCCGGTTGATTCCATTCCTTTCCATTCCATTCTGGTTGAATCCATTCCATTCCATTCGATTCCATTCCATTGCACTCCATTTGATTCCACTTCATTCCATTCCATTCGGGTTGATTCCATTGCATTCCATTCCATTCCATTCCATTCGGATTGATTGCATTCCATTCCATTTCATTCCATTCCATTCCATTCCATTCCATTCGGGTTGATTCCATTCCATTCCATTCCATTCCATTCCATTCCAATCCATTCCATTCGTGTTGATTCCATTCCATTCCATTCCATTGAATTCGGGTTGATTCCATTCCATTCCAATCCATTCCATTCCATTCGAATTGGTTCCACTCCATTCCATTCCATGCGGGTTGATTCCATTCCATTCCATTCCATTCCATTCCTTTCCATTCCAATCCATTCGGATAGATTCCATTCCATTCCATTCCATTCCATTCCATTCCATTCCATTGCATTCCAATCGGGTTGATTCCATTCCTTTCCATTCCATTCCACTCCATGCCATTCCACTCGGTTTGATTCCATTCCATTCCATTCCATTCCATTCCATTCCATTCCATTCCGGTTTCTTCCATTCCATTCCATTCCATTCGGGTTGATTCCATTCCATTCCATTCCATTCCATTCCATTCCACTCCATTCCATTCGGGTTTCTTCCATTTCATTCCATTCCATTCCATTCCGTTCCATTCGAGTTGATTACATCCCATTTCATTCCATTCCATTCCATTCCATTCCATTCCATTCCATTTGATTTGTTTCCACTTCACTCCATTCCATTCGGGTTGATTCCAGTCCATTCCATTCCATTTGGATTGATTGCATTCCATTCCATTCCTTTTCATTCCATTCCATTCCGTTCCATTCCACTCCATTCGCGTTGATTCCATTCCATTCCTTTCCATTGCATTCCATTCCATTTGAGTTGATTCCATTCCGTTCCATTCCATTCATGATGATTCGATTCCATTCCATTCCATTGCATTCCATTCCATTCGAGTTGATACCATTCCATTCCATTGCATTCCATTCCATTCCATTCCATTCGGGTTGATTCCATTCCATTCCATTCCATTCCATTGCATTTGAGTTGCTTCCATTACATTTTATTCCATTCCATTCCATTCCTTTCCATTCCATTCCATTCCACTCAGGTTGATTCCATTCCATTACATTCCACTCCACTCCATTCCATTCCATTTCATTCCCCTCCACTGCATTCCATTCCATTCCATTCCACTCGGATTGATTCAATTCCACCCCATTCCATTCAATTACATTCCATTCAAATCCACTCCAATCGGGTTGATTCAATTCCATTCGATTCTATTCCATACCATTCCATCCCGTGCCATTCCATTCCATTCCATTCCATTCGTGTTGATTCCATTGCAATCAATTCCATTAGCGTTGAATCCATTCAATGTCATTCCGTTGCATTCCATTCCATTCGGGTTGATTCCATTCCATTCCATTCCATTCCATTCCATTCGGTGTGATTAAATTCCCTTCCATTTCATTCCCTTCCATTCCATTCCATTCCATTCCATTCCATTCCATTCCATTCCATTCCATTCGGGTTGATTACTTTCCATTCCATTCCATTGCATTCCATTCTGGTTGATTCCATTCCATTCCGTTCCATTCCATTCCATTCCATTCGGGATGATTCCATTGCATTCCATTCCATTTCATTCCATTCCATTCCATTCCATTCCATTCGGGTTGGTTCCTTTCCATTCCATTCCATTCCCCTCCATTCCATTTCATTCGGGTTTATTCCATTCCATTCCATTCCATTCCATTCCATTCCATTCCATTCCATTCCACTCAGGTTGATTCCATTCCATTCCATTCCACTCCACTCCATTCCATTCCATTTCATTCCCCTCCACTCCATTCCATTCCATTCCATTCCACTCGGATTGATTCAATTCCACCCCATTCCATTCAATTACATTCCATTCCAATCCACTTCAATCGGGTTGATTCAATTCCATTCGATTCTATTCCATACCATTCCATCCCGTGCCATTCCATTCCATTCCATTCCATTCGAGTTGATTCCATTCCAATCAATTCCATTCGGGTTGAATCCATTCCATGTCATTCCATTCCATTCGGGTTGATTCCATTCCATTCCATTCCATTCCATTCCATTCGGTGTGATTAAATTCCCTTCCATTTCATTCCCTTCCATTCCATTCCATTGCATTCCATTCCATTCCATTCCATTCCATTCCATTCCATTCCATTCAATTCCATTCCATTCTGGTTGGTTCCTTTCCATTCCATTCCATTCCCCTCCATTCCATTTCATTCGGGTTTATTCCATTCCATTCCATTCCATTCGAGTTGATTCCACTCCATTTCATTCCATGAGGGTTGATTGCATTCCCTTCCATTCCATTCCATTCCTTACCATTCCATTCCTTTCGGATAGATTCCATTCCATTCCATTCCATTCCATTCCATTCCATTCCATTCGGTTTGATTCCATTCCATTCCATTCCATTCCATTCCATTCCATTCCATTCCATTCGGGTTGATTCCATTCCTTTCCATTCCATTCCACTCCTTTCCATTCCATTCGGTTTGATTCCATTCCCTTCCATTCCATTCCATTCCATTCCATTCCGGTTGATTCCATTCCATTCCATTCCATTCGATTCCATTCCATTCCATTCGGGTTGCTTCCATTCCATTCCATTCCATTCCACTCCATTCGGGTTGATTCCATTCCATTCCTTTCCATTGCATTCCATTCCATTTGAGTTGATTCCATTCCGTTCCATTCCATTCGTGATGATTCGATTCCATTCCATTCCATTGCATTCCATTCCATTCGAGTTGATTCCATTCCATTCCATTGCATTCCATTCCATTCCATTCCATTCGGGTTGATTCCATTCCATTCCATTCCATTCCATTGCATTTGAGTTGCTTCCATTCCATTTTATTCCATTCCATTCCATTCCATTCCATTCCATTCCATTCCATTCCATTCCACTCCACTCCATTCCATTGCATTTCATTCCCCTCCACTCCATTCCATTCCATTCCATTCCACTCGGATTGATTCAATTCCACCCCATTCCATTCAATTACATTCCATTCCAATCCACTCCAGTCGTGTTGATTCAATTCCATTCGATTCTATTCCATACCATTCCATCCCGTGCCATTCCATTCCATTCCATTCCATTCGAGTTGAATCCATTCCAATCAATTCCATTCGGGTTGAATCCATTCCATGTCATTCCATTGCATTCCATTCCATTCGGGTTGATTCCATTCCATTCCATTCCATTCCATTCCATTCCATTCGGTGTGAATAAATTCCCTTCCATTTCATTCCCTTCCCTTCCATTCCATTCCATTCCATTCCATTCCATTCCATTCGGGTTGATTGCATTCCATTCCATTCCATTCCATTCCACTCCAATCCATTCCATTCGTGTTGATTCCATTCCCTTCCATTCCATTCCATTCGGGTTGATTCCATTCCATTCCATTCCATTCCATTCTATTCCTTTCCATTCCATTCCATTCGCATAGATTGCATTCCATTCCATTCTATTCCATCCAACTCGGGTTTATTCCATTCCATTCCATTCAATTCCATTCCATTCAGGTTGATTCCATTTCATTCCATTCCATTCCATTCCATTCCATTAAATTCCATTCGGGTTGATTCCATTCCATTCCATTCCCTTCCATTCCATTCCATTCCATTCCATTCCAGTCAATTTAATTCCATTCCATTCCATTCGGGTTGAATCCATTCCATTCCATTCCATTCCATTCCATTCCATTCCATTCCATTCCATTCCACTCCATTCCATTCGGGTTGATTCCAGTCCATTCCATTCCATTTGGATTGATTGCATTCCATTCCATTCCTTTTCATTCCATTCCATTCCATTTCATTCCACTCCATTCGCGTTGATTCCATTCCATTCCTTTCCATTGCATTCCATTCCATTTGAGTTGATTCCATTCCGTTCCATTCCATTCATGATGATTCGATTCCATTCCATTCCATTGCATTCCATTCCATTCGAGTTGATTCCATTGCATTCCATTGCATTCCATTCCATTCCATTCCATTCGGGTTGATTCCATTCCATTCCATTCCATTCCATTGCATTTGAGTTGCTTCCATTCCATTTTATTCCATTCCATTCCATTCCATTCCATTCCATTCCACTCAGGTTGATTCCATTCCATTACATTCCACTCCACTCCATTCCATTCCATTTCATTCCCCTCCACTGCATTCCATTCCATTCCACTCGGATTGATTCAATTCCACCCCATTCCATTCAATTACATTCCATTCCAATCCACTCCAATCGTGTTGATTCAATTCCATTCGATTCTATTCCATACCATTCCATCCCATGCCGTTCCATTCCATTCCATTCTATTCGAGTTGATTCCATTCCAATCAATTCCATTAGGGTTGAATCCATTCAATGTCATTCCGTTGCATTCCATTCCATTCGGGTTGATTCCATTCCATTCCATTCCATTCCATTCCATTCCATTCCATTCGGTGTGATTAAATTCCCTTCGATTTCATTCCCTTCCATTCCATTCCTTTCCATTGCATTCCATTCCATTCCATTCCATTCGAGTTGATTCCACTCCATTTCATTCCATGCGTGTTGATTCCATTCCCTTCCATTCCATTCCATTCCTTACCATACCATACCATTCGGATAGATTCCATTCCAGTCCATTCTATTCCATTCCATTCCATTCGGTGTGATTAAATTCCCTTCCATTTCATTCCCTTCCATTCCATTCCATTCCATTCCATTCCATTCCATTCCATTCCATTCCATTCGGGTTGATTACTTTCCATTCCATTCCATTGCATTCCATTCGGGTTGATTCCATTCCATTCCGTTCCATTCCATTCCATTCCATTCGGGATGATTCCATTGCATTCCATTCCATTCCATTCCATTCCATTCCATTCCATTCCATTCGGGTTGGTTCCTTTCCATTCCATTCCATTCCATTCCCCTCCATTCCATTTCATTCGGGTTTATTCCATTCCATTCCATTCCATTCCATTCCATTCCATTCCATTCCACTCAGGTTGATTCCATTCCATTCTATTCCACTCCACTCCATTCCATTCCACTCCACTCCATTCCATTCCATTTCATTCCCCTCCACTCCATTCCATTCCATTCCACTCGGATTGATTCAATTCCACCCCATTCCATTCAATTACATTCCATTCCAATCCACTCCAATCGGGTTGATTCAATTCCATTCGATTCTATTCCATACCATTCCATCCCGTGCCATTCCATTCCATTCCATTCGAGTTGATTCCATTCCAATCAATTCCATTCGGGTTGAATCCATTCCATGTCATTCCATTGCATTCCATTCCATTCGGGTTGATTCCATTCCATTCCATTCCATTCGGTGTGATTAAATTCCCTTCCATTTCATTCCCTTCCATTCCATTCCATTCCATTCCGTTCCATTCCATTCCATTCAGGTTAATTACTTTCCATTCCATTCCATTCCATTCCATTCCATTCCATTCCATTCCATTCAATTCCATTCCATTCGGGTTGGTTCCTTTCCATTCCATTCCAATCCCCTCCATTCCATTTCATTCGGGTTTATTCCATTCCATTCCATTCCATTCGAGTTGATTCCACTCCATTTCATTCCATGAGGGTTGATTCCATTCCCTTCCATTCCATTCCATTCCTTACCATTCCATTCCTTTCGGATAGATTCCATTCCATTCCATTCCATTCCATTCCATTCCATTCCATTCGGTTTGATTCCATTCCATTCCATTCCATTCCATTCCGTTCCATTCCATTCCATTCGGGTTGATTCCATTCCTTTCCATTCCATTCCACTCCATTCTATTCCATTCGGTTTGATTCCATTCCCTTCCATTCCATTCCATTCCATTCCATTCCGGTTGATTCCATTCCATTCCATTCCATTCGATTCCATTCCATTCCATTCGGGTTGCTTCCATTCCATTCCATTCCATTCCACTCCATTCGGGTTGATTCCATTCCATTCCTTTCCATTGCATTCCATTCCATTTGAGTTGATTCCATTCCGTTCAATTCCATTCGTGATGATTCGATTCCATTCCATTCCATTGCATTCCATTCCATTCGAGTTGATTCCATTCCATTCCATTGCATTCCATTCCATTCCATTCCATTCCATTCGGGTTGATTCCATTCCATTCCATTCCATTCCATTGCATTTGAGTTGCTTCCATTCCATTTTATTCCATTCCATTCCATTCCATTCCATTCCATTCCACTCAGGTTGATTCCATTCCATTACATTCCACTCCACTCCATTCCATTCCATTTCATTCCCCTCCACTCCATTCCATTCCATTCCATTCCACTCGGATTGATTCAATTCCACCCCATTCCATTCAATTACATTCCATTCCAATCCACTCCAATCATGTTGATTCAATTCCATTCAATTCTATTCCATACCATTCCATCCCGTGCCATTCCATTCCATTCCATTCCATTCGTGTTGATTCCATTGCAATCAATTCCATTAGGGTTGAATCCATTCAATGTCATTCTGTTGCATTCCATTCCATTCGGGTTGATTCCATTCCATTCCATTCCATTCCATTCCATTCGGTGTGATTAAATTCCCTTCCATTTCATTCCCTTCCATTCCCTTCCTTTCCATTCCATTCCATTCCATTCCATTCCATTCGAGTTGATTCCACTCCATTTCATTCCATGCGTGTTGATTCCATTCCCTTCCATTCCATTCCATTCCTTACCATTCCATACCATTCGGATAGATTCCATTCCAGTCCATTCTATTCCATTCCATTCCATTCGGTGTGATTAAATTCCCTTCCATTTCATTCCCTTCCATTCCATTCCATTCCATTCCATTCCATTCCATTCGGGTTGATTACTTTCCATTCCATTCCATTGCATTCCATTCGGGTTGATTCCATTCCATTCCGTTCCATTCCATTCCATTCCATTCGGGATGATTCCATTGCATTCCATTCCATTTCATTCCATTCCATTCCATTCCATTCCATTCGGGTTGGTTCCTTTCCATTCCATTCCATTCCCCTCCATTCCATTTCATTCGGGTTTATTCCATTCCATTCCATTCCATTCCATTCCATTCCACTCAGGTTGATTCCATTCCATTCCATTCCATTCCATTGCATTCCATTCGGGTTGATTCCATTCCTTTCCATTCCATTCGACTCCATTCGGGTTGATTCCAAAGCATTCCATTCCATTCCATTCCATTCCATTCCGGTGGATTCCATTCCATTCAATTCCATTCCATTTCATTCCATTCAGGTTGATGCCATTCCATTCCATTCCATTTCATTCCATTCCATTCCATTCGGGTTGATTCCATTCCATTCCATTCGATTCCATTCCATTCTGGTTGATTCCATTCCTTTCCATTAAATTCCATTCGGGTTGATTCCATTCCATTCCTTTCCATTCCATTAAATTCCATTCCTTTCCATTTCATTCCATTCCGGTTGATTCCATTCCTTTCCATTCCATTCTGGTTGAATCCATTCCATTCCATTCGATTCCATTCCATTGCACTCCATTTGATTCCACTTCATTCCATTCCATTCGGGTTGATTCCATTGCATTCCATTCCATTCCATTCCATTCGGATTGATTGCATTCCATTCCATTTCATTCCATTCCATTCCATTCCATTCCATTCGGGTTGATTCCATTCCATTCCATTCCATTCCATTCCATTCCAATCCATTCCATTCGTGTTGATTCCATTCCATTCCATTCCATTGAATTCGGGTTGATTCCATTCCATTCCAATCCATTCCATTCCATTCGAATTGGTTCCACTCCATTCCATTCCATGCGGGTTGATTCCATTCCATTCCATTCCATTCCATTCCATTCCATTCCATTCCTTTCCATTCCAATCCATTCGGATAGATTCCATTCCATTCCATTCCATTCCATTCCATTCCATTCCATTGCATTCCAATCGGGTTGATTCCATTCCTTTCCATTCCATTCCACTCCATGCCATTCCACTCGGTTTGATTCCATTCCATTCCATTCCATTCCATTCCATTCCATTCCATTCCGGTTTCTTCCATTCCATTCCATTCCATTCGGGTTGATTCCATTCCATTCCATTCCATTCCATTCCATTCCACTCCATTCCATTCGGGTTTCTTCCATTTCATTCCATTCCATTCCATTCCGTTCCATTCGAGTTGATTACATCCCATTTCATTTCATTCCATTCCATTCCATTCCATTCCATTCCATTTGATTTGTTTCCACTTCACTCCATTCCATTCGGGTTGATTCCAGTCCATTCCATTCCATTTGGATTGATTGCATTCCATTCCATTCCTTTTCATTCCATTCCATTCCGTTCCATTCCACTCCATTCGCGTTGATTCCATGCCATTCCTTTCCATTGCATTCCATTCCATTTGAGTTGATTCCATTCCGTTCCATTCCATTCATGATGATTCGATTCCATTCCATTCCATTGCATTCCATTCCATTCGAGTTGATACCATTCCATTCCATTGCATTCCATTCCATTCCATTCCATTCGGGTTGATTCCATTCCATTCCATTCCATTCCATTGCATTTGAGTTGCTTCCATTACATTTTATTCCATTCCATTCCATTCCATTCCATTCCACTCAGGTTGATTCCATTCCATTACATTCCACTCCACTCCATTCCATTCCATTTCATTCCCCTCCACTGCATTCCATTCCATTCCATTCCACTCGGATTGATTCAATTCCACCCCATTCCATTCAATTACATTCCATTCAAATCCACTCCAATCGGGTTGATTCAATTCCATTCGATTCTATTCCATACCATTCCATCCCGTGCCATTCCATTCCATTCCATTCGTGTTGATTCCATTGCAATCAATTCCATTAGCGTTGAATCCATTCAATGTCATTCCGTTGCATTCCATTCCATTCGGGTTGATTCCATTCCATTCCATTCCATTCCATTCCATTCGGTGTGATTAAATTCCCTTCCATTTCATTCCCTTCCATTCCATTCCTTTGCATTCCATTCCATTCCATTCCATTCCATTCGAGTTGATTCCACTCCATTTCATTCCATGCGTGTTGATTCCATTCCCTTCCATTCCATTCCATTCCTTACCATTCCATACCATTCGGATAGATTCCATTCCAGTCCATTCTATTCCATTCCATTCCATTCGGTGTGATTAAATTCCCTTCCATTTCATTCCATTCCATTCCATTCCATTCCATTCCATTCCATTCCATTCCATTCCATTCGGGTTGATTACTTTCCATTCCATTCCATTGCATTCCATTCTGGTTGATTCCATTCCATTCCGTTCCATTCCATTCCATTCCATTCGGGATGATTCCATTGCATTCCATTCCATTTCATTCCATTCCATTCCATTCCATTCCATTCGGGTTGGTTCCTTTCCATTCCATTCCATTCCCCTCCATTCCATTTCATTCGGGTTTATTCCATTCCATTCCATTCCATTCCATTCCATTCCATTCCATTCCACTCAGGTTGATTCCATTCCATTCCATTCCACTCCACTCCATTCCATTCCATTTCATTCCCCTCCACTCCATTCCATTCCATTCCATTCCACTCGGATTGATTCAATTCCACCCCATTCCATTCAATTACATTCCATTCCAATCCACTTCAATCGGGTTGATTCAATTCCATTCGATTCTATTCCATACCATTCCATCCCGTGCCATTCCATTCCATTCCATTCCATTCGAGTTGATTCCATTCCAATCAATTCCATTCGGGTTGAATCCATTCCATGTCATTCCATTGCATTCCATTCCATTCGGGTTGATTCCATTCCATTCCATTCCATTCCATTCCATTCCATTCGGTGTGATTAAATTCCCTTCCATTTCATTCCCTTCCATTCCATTCCATTGCATTCCATTCCATTCCATTCCATTCCATTCCATTCCATTCCATTCAATTCCATTCCATTCGGGTTGGTTCCTTTCCATTCCATTCCATTCCCCTCCATTCCATTTCATTCGGGTTTATTCCATTCCATTCCATTCCATTCGAGTTGATTCCACTCCATTTCATTCCATGAGGGTTGATTGCATTCCCTTCCATTCCATTCCATTCCTTACCATTCCATTCCTTTCGGATAGATTCCATTCCATTCCATTCCATTCCATTCCATTCCATTCCATTCGGTTTGATTCCATTCCATTCCATTCCATTCCATTCCATTCCATTCCATTCGGGTTGATTCCATTCCTTTCCATTCCATTCCACTCCTTTCCATTCCATTCGGTTTGATTCCATTCCCTTCCATTCCATTCCATTCCATTCCATTCCGGTTGATTCCATTCCATTCCATTCCATTCCATTCCATTCCATTCCATTCGGGTTGCTTCCATTCCATTCCATTCCATTCCACTCCATTCGGGTTGATTCCATTCCATTCCTTTCCATTGCATTCCATTCCATTTGAGTTGATTCCATTCCGTTCCATTCCATTCGTGATGATTCGATTCCATTCCATTCCATTGCATTCCATTCCATTCGAGTTGATTCCATTCCATTCCATTGCATTCCATTCCATTCCATTCCATTCGGGTTGATTCCATTCCATTCCATTCCATTCCATTGCATTTGAGTTGCTTCCATTCCATTTTATTCCATTCCATTCCATTCCATTCCATTCCATTCCATTCCATTGTACTCCACTCCATTCCATTGCATTTCATTCCCCTCCACTCCATTCCATTCCATTCCATTCCACTCGGATTGATTCAATTCCACCCCATTCCATTCAATTACATTCCATTCCAATCCACTCCAGTCGTGTTGATTCAATTCCATTCGATTCTATTCCATACCATTCCATCCCGTGCCATTCCATTCCATTCCATTCCATTCGAGTTGAATCCATTCCAATCAATTCCATTCGGGTTGAATCCATTCCATGTCATTCCATTGCATTCCATTCCATTCGGGTTGATTCCATTCCATTCCATTCCATTCCATTCCATTCGGTGTGATTAAATTCCCTTCCATTTCATTCCCTTCCATTCCATTCCATTCCATTCCATTCCATTCGGTTTGATTGCATTCCATTCCATTCCATTCCATTCCATTCCATTCGGGTTTTTTCCTTTCCTTTCCATTCCCTTCCATTCCATTAGGGTTGATTTCATTCCATTCCATTCCATTCCATTCCATTCCATTCGGGTTTATTCCATTTCATTCCATTCCATTCCATTCCACTCCATTCCATTCCATTCGGTGTGATTAAATTCCCTTCCATTTCATTCCCTTCCATTCCATTCCATTCCATTCCGTTCCATTCCATTCCATTCTATTCCATTCCATTCGGTTTGATTCCTTTCCATTCCATTCCCTTCCATTCCATTCGGGTTGATTTCATACCATTCCATTCCATTCCATTCCGTTCCATTCCATTCCATTCCATTCGGTTTGATTCCATTCCATTCCATTCCATTCCATTCCATTCCATTCCATTCGGGTTTTTTCCATTCCATTCCATTCCCTTCCATCCCATTCGGGTTGATTTCATTCCATTCCATTCCATTCCATTCCATTCCATTCCATTCGGTTTTATTCCATTTCATTCCATTCCATTCCATTCCATTCCATTCCATTCCATTCCATTCGAGTTGATTCCATCCCTTTCCATTCCATTCCATTCCATTGTATTCCATTCCATTCGGGTTGATGCCATTCCATTCCATTCCAATCCATTCCGTTCTATTCCATTCGAGTTGATTCCATTCCATTCCATTCCATTGCATTCTATTCCATTCGGGTTGATTCCATTCCATTCCATTTCATTCCATTCCATTCCATTGCATTCCATCCGTGTTGACTCCATTCCATTCCATTCCATTCCATTTTATTCCATTACATTCGGGTTGATTCCATTCCATTCCATTCCATTCCATTGCAGTCCATTCGGGTTGATTCCATTCCTTTCCATTCCATTCGACTCCATTCGGGTTGATTCCATAGCATTCCATTCCTTTCCATTCAATTCCATTCCATTCCATTCCGGTGGATTCCATTCCATTCAATTCCATTCCATTTCATTCCATTCAGGTTGATTCCATTCCATTCCATTCCATTCCATTCCATTCGATTCGGGATGATTCCATTCCATTCCATTCGATTCCATTCCATTCTGGTTGATTCCATTCCATTCCATTAAATTCCATTCGGGTTGATTCCATTCCATTCCTTTCCATTCCATTCCATTCCATTCCTTTCCATTTCATTCCATTCCGGTTGATTCCATTCCTTTCCATTCCATTCTGGTTGAATCCATTCCATTGCATTCGATTCCATTCCATTGCACTCGATTTGATTCCACTTCATTCCATTCCATTCGGGTTGATTCCATTGCATTCCATTCCATTCCATTCCATTCGGATTGATTGCATTCCATTCCATTTCATTCCATTCCATTCCATTCCATTCCATTCGGGTTGATTCCATTCCATTCCATTCCATTCCATTCCAATCCATTCCATTCGTGTTGATTCCATTCCATTCCATTCCATTGAATTCGGGTTGATTCCATTCCATTCCAATCCATTCCATTCCATTCGAGTTGGTTCCACTCCATTCCATTCCATGCGGGTTGATTCCATTCCATTCCATTCCATTCCTTTCCATTCCAATCCATTCGGATAGATTCCATTCCATTCCATTCCATTCCATTCCATTCCAATCGGGTTGATTCCATTCCTTTCCATTCCATTCCACTCCATGCCATTCCACTCGGTTTGATTCCATTCCATTCCATTCCATTCCATTCCATTCCATTCCGGTTTATTCCATTCCATTCCATTCCATTCGGGTTGATTCCATTCCATTCCATTCCATTCCATTCCATTCCACTCCATTCCATTCGGGTTTATTCCATTTCATTCCATTCCATTCCATTCCGTTCCATTCGAGGTGATTACATCCCATTTCATTCCATTCCATTCCATTCCATTCCATTCCTTTCCATTCCATTCCATTTGATTCCACTTCACTCCATTCCATTCGGGTTGATTCCAGTCCATTCCATTCCATTTGGATTGATTGCATTCCATTCCATTCCTTTTCATTCCATTCCATTCCGTTCCATTCCACTCCATTCGGGTTGATTCCATTACATTCCTTTCCATTGCATTCCATTCCATTTGAGTTGATTCCATTCCGTTCCGTTCCATTCATGATGATTCGATTCCATTCCATTCCATTGCATTCCATTCCATTCGAGTTGATTCCATTCCATTCCATTGCATTCCATTCCATTCCATTCCATTCCATTCGGGTTGATTCCATCCCATTCCATTCCATTCCATTGCATTTGAGTTGCTTCCATTCCATTTTATTCCATTCCATTCCATTCCATTCCATTCCATTCCATTCCACTCAGGTTCATTCCATTCCATTACATTCCACTCCACTCCATTCCATTCCATTTCATTCCCCTCCACTCCATTCCATTCCATTCCATTCCACTTGGATTGATTCAATTCCACCCCATTCCATTCAATTACATTCCATTCCAATCCACTCCAATCGGGTTGATTCAATTCCATTCGATTCTATTCCATACCATTCCATCCCTTGCCATTCCATTCCATTCCATTCGAGTTGATTCCATTCTAATCAATTCCATTAGGGTTAAATCCATTCCATGTCATTCCGTTGCATTCCATTCCATTCGGGTTGATTCCATTCCGTTCCATTCCATTCCATTCCATTCCATTCGGTGTGATTAAATTCCCTTCCATTTCATTCCCTTCCATTCCATTCCTTTCCATTCCATTCCATTCCATTCCAATCGAGTTGATTCCACTCCATTTCATTCCATGCGTGTTGATTCCATTCCCTTCCATTCCATTCCATTCCTTACCATTCCAAACCATTCGGATAGATTCCATTCCAGTCCATTCCATTCCATTCCATTCCATTCCGTTCCATTCCCTTCCATTCGGGATGATTCCATTGCATTCCATGCCATTCCATTCCAGTCCATTCGATTACATTCCATTCGGCTTGGTTCCTTTACATTCCATTCCATTCCATTCGGGTTGATTCCATTCCATTCCTTTCCATTCCATTCCATTCCTTTCCATTTCATTCCATTCCGGTTGATTCCATTCCATTCCATTCCATTCCATTCCATTCCATTCCATTCCATTCCATTCCATTGTAGTTGAATCCATTCCATTCCATTCGATTCCATTCCATTGCACTCGATTTGATTCCACTGCATTCCATTCCATTCGGGTTGATTCCACTGCATTCCATTCCATTCCATTCCAGTCGGATTAATTGCATTCCATTGCATTCCATTCCATTCCATTCCATTACATTCCATTCCATTCGGGTTGATTGCATTCCATTCCATTCCATTCCACTCCAATCCATTCCATTCGTGTTGATTCCATTCCCTTCCATTCCATTCCATTCGGGTTGATTCCATTCCATTCCATTCCATTCCATTCTATTCCTTTCCATTCCATTCCATTCTCATAGATTGCATTCCATTCCATTCTATTCCATCCAACTCGGGTTTATTCCATTCCATTCCATTCAATTCCATTCCATTCAGGTTGATTCCATTTCATTCCATTCCATTCCATTCCATTCCATTAAATTCCGTTCGGGTTGATTCCATTCCATTCCATTCCCTTCCATTCCATTCCATTCCATTCCATTCCGGTTAATTTAATTCCATTCCATTCCATTCGGGTTGAATCCATTCCATTCCATTCCATTCCATTCCATTTGATTCCACTTCACTCCATTCCATTCGGGTTGATTCCATTCCATTCCATTCCATTTGGATTGATTGCATTCCATTCCATTCGTTTTCATTCCAATCCATTCCGTTCCATTCCACTCCATTCGTGTTGATTCCATTCCATTCCTTTCCATTGCATTCCCCTCCATTTGAGTTGATTCCATTCCATTTCATTCCATTCGTGATGATTCGATTCCATTCCATTCCATTGCATTCCATTCCATTCGAGTTGATTCCATTCCATTCCATTGCATTCCATTCCATGCCATTCCATTCGGGTTCATTCCATTCCATTCCATTGCATTTGAGTTGCTTCCATTCCATTTTATTAAATTCCATTCCATTCCATTCCACCCAGGTTGATTCCATTCAATTTCATTCCCCTCCACTCCATTCCATTCCATTCCATTCTACTCAGATTGATTCAATTCCACCCCATTCCATTCAATAACATTCCATTCCAATCCACTCCAATCGGGTGGATTCAATTGCATTCGATTCTATTCCATACCATTCCATCCCGTGCCATTCCATTCCATTCCATTCCATTCGAGTTGATTCCATTCCAATCAATTCCATTAGGGTTGAATCCATTCAATGTCATTCCGTTGCATTCCATTCCATTCGGGTTGATTCCATTCCATTCCATTCCCTTCCATTCGGTGTGATTAAATTCCCTTCCATTTCATTCCCTTCCATTCCATTCCTTTCCATTCCATTTCATTCCATTCCATTCCATTCCATTCGAGTTGATTCCACTCCATTTCATTCCATGTGTGTTGATTCCATTCCCTTCCATTCCATTCCATTCCTTACCATTCCATACCATTCGGATAGATTCCATTCCAGTCCATTCTGTTCCATTCCATTCCATTCGGTGTGATTAAATTCCCTTCCATTTCATTCCCTTCCATTCCATTCCATTCCATTCCATTCCATTCCGTTCCATTCCATTCCGTTCCATTCCATTCCATTCGGGTTGATTACTTTCCATTCCATTCCATTGCATTCCATTCGGGTTGATTCCATTCCATTCCGTTCCATTCCATTCCATTCGGGATGATTCCATTGCATTCCATTCCATTCCGTTCGATTCGAGTCCATTTGGGTTGGTTCCTTTCCATTCCATTCCATTCCATTCCCCTCCATTCCATTTCGTTCGGGTTTATTCCATTCCATTCCATTCCATTCCATTCCATTCCATTACATTACATTCCATTCCACTCAGGTTGATTCCATTCCATTCCATTCCACTCCACTCCATTCCATTCCATTTCATTCCCCTCCACTCCATTCCATTCCATTCCATTCCACTCGGATTGATTCAATTCCACCCCATTCCATTCAATTACATTCCATTCCAATCCACTCCAATCGGGTTGATTCAATTCCATTCGATTCTATTCCATACCATTCCATCCCGTGCCATTCCATTCCATTCCATTCCATTCGAGTTGATTCCATTCCAATCAATTCCATCCGGGTTGAATCCATTCCATGTCATTCCATTGCATGCCATTCCATTCGGGTTGATTCCTTTCCATTCCATTCCATTCCATTCGGTGTGATTAAATTCCCTTCCATTTCATTCCCTTGCATTCCATTCCATTCCATTCCGTTCCATTCCATTCCATTCGGGTTAATTACTTTCCATTCCATTCCATTCCTTTCCATTGCATTCCATTCCATTTGAGTTGATTCCATTCCTTTCCATTCCATTCGTGATGATTCGATTCCATTCAATTCCATTGCATTCCATTCCATTCGAGTTGATTCCATTCCATTCCATTGCATTCCATTCCATGCCATTCCATTCGGGTTGATTCCATTCCATTCCATTCCATTCCATTGCATTTGAGTTGCTTCCATTCCATTTTATTCCATTCCATTCCATTCCATTCCACCCAGGTTGATTCCATTCCATTTCATTCCCCTCCACTCCATTCCATTCCATTCCATTCTACTCAGATTGATTCAATTCCACCACATTCCATTCAATAACATTCCATTCCAATCCACTCCAATCGGGTGGATTCAATTCCATTCGATTCTATTCCACACCATTCCATCCCGTGCCATTCCATTCCATTCCATTCGAGTTGATTCCATTCCAATCAATTCCATTCGGGTTGAATCCATTCCATGTCATTCCATTGCATTCCATTCCATTCGGGTTGATTCCATTCCATTCCATTCCATTCCATTCCATTCGGTGTGATTAAATTCCCTTCCATTTCATTCCCTTCCATTCCATTCCATTCCATTCCGGTTGATTCCATTCCATTCCATTCCATTCGATTCCATTCCATTCCATTCGGGTTACTTCCATTCCATTCCATTCCATTCCACTCCATTCGGGTTGATTCCATTCCATTCCTTTCCATTGCATTCCATTCCATTTGAGTTGATTCCATTCCGTTCCATTCCATTCGTGATGATTCGATTCCATTCCATTCCATTGCATTCCATTCCATTCGAGTTGATTCCATTCCATTCCATTGCATTCCATTCCATTCCATTCCATTCGGGTTGATTCCATTCCATTCCATTCCATTCCATTGCATTTGAGTTGCTTCCATTCCGTTTTATTCCATTCCATTCCATTCCATTCCATTCCACTCAGGTTGATTCCATTCCATTACATTCCACTCCACTCCATTCCATTGCATTTCATTCCCCTCCACTCCATTCCATTCCATTCCATTCCATTCCATTCCATTCCATTCCATTCCTTTCCATTCCAATCCATTCGGATAGATTCCATTCCATTCCATTCCATTCCATTCCATTCCATTCCATTCCAATCGGGTTGATTCCATTCCTTTCCATTCCATTCCACTCCATGCCATTCCACTCGGTTTGATTCCATTCCATTCCATTCCATTCCATTCCGGTTTATTCCATTCCATTCCATTCCATTCGGGTTGATTCCATTCCATTCCATTCCATTCCATTCCATTCCACTCCATTCCATTCGGGTTTATTCCATATCATTCCATTCCATTCCATTCCGTTCCATTCGAGGTGATTACATCCCATTTCATTCCATTCCATTCCATTCCATTCCATTCGATTTGTTTCCACTTCACTCCATTCCATTCGGGTTGATTCCAGTCCATTCCATTCCATTTGGATTGATTGCATTCCATTCCATTCCTTTTCATTCCATTCCATTCCGTTCCATTCCACTCCATTCGCGTTGATTCCATTACATTCCTTTCCGTTGCATTCCATTCCATTTGAGTTGATTCCATTCCGTTCCATTCCATTCATGATGATTCGATTCCATTCCATTCCGTTGCATTCCATTCCATTCGAGTTGATTCCATTCCATTCCATTGCATTCCATTCCATTCCATTCCATTCGTGTTGATTCCATTCCATTCCATTCCATTCCATTGCATTTGAGTTGCTTCCATTCCATTTTATTCCATTCCATTCCATTCCATTCCATTCCACTCAGGTTGATTCCATTCCATTACATTCCACTCCACTCCATTCCATTCCATTTCATTCCCCTCCACTGCATTCCATTCCATTCCATTCCACTCGGATTGATTCAATTCCACCCCATTCCATTCAATTACATTCCATTCAAATCCACTCCAATCGGGTTGATTCAATTCCATTCGATTCTATTCCATACCATTCCATCCCGTGCCATTCCATTCCATTCCATTCCATTCGTGCTGATTCCATTGCAATCAATTACATTAGGGTTGAATCCATTCAATGTCATTCCGTTGCATTCCATTCCATTCGGGTTGATTCCATTCCATTCCATTCCATTCCATTCCATTCGGTGTGATTAAATTCCCTTCCATTTCATTCCCTTCCATTCCATTCCTTTCCATTCCATTCCATTCCATTCCATTCCATTCGAGTTGATTCCACTCCATTTCATTCCATGCGTGTTGATTCCATTCCCTTCCATTCCATTCCATTCCTTACCATTCCATACCATTCGGATAGATTCCATTCCAGTCCATTCTATTCCATTCCATTCCATTCGGTGTGATTAAATTCCCTTCCATTTCATTCCCTTCCATTCCATTCCATTCCATTCCATTCCATTCCATTCCATTCGGGTTGATTACTTTCCATTCCATTCCATTGCATTCCATTCGGGTTGATTCCATTCCATTCCGTTCCATTCCATTCCATTCCATTCGGGATGATTCCATTGCATTCCATTCCATTTCATTCCATTCCATTCCATTCCATTCCATTCCATTCGGGTTGGTTCCTTTCCATTCCATTCCATTCCCCTCCATTCCATTTCATTCGGGTTTATTCCATTCCATTCCATTCCATTCCATTCCATTCCATTCCATTCCACTCAGGTTGATTCCATTCCATTCCATTCCACTCCACTCCATTCCATTCCATTTCATTCCCCTCCACTCCATTCCATTCCATTCCATTCCACTCGGATTGATTCAATTCCACCCCATTCCATTCAATTACATTCCATTCCAATCCACTCCAATCGGGTTGATTCAATTCCATTCGATTCTATGCCATACCATTCCATCCCGTGCCATTCCATTCCATTCCATTCCATTCGAGTTGATTCCATTCCAATCAATTCCATTCGGGTTGAATCCATTCCATGTCATTCCATTGCATTCCATTCCATTCGGGTTGATTCCATTCCATTCCATTCCATTCCATTCGGTGTGATTAAATTCCCTTCCATTTCATTCCCTTCCATTCCATTCCATTGCATTCCCTTCCATTCCATTCCATTCCATTCCATTCCATTCCATTCCATTCCATTCAATTCCATTCCATTCGGGTTGGTTCCTTTCCATTCCATTCCATTCCCCTTCATTCCATTTCATTCGGGTTTATTCCATTCCGTTCCATTCCATTCGAGTTGATTCCACTCCATTTCATTCCATGAGGGTTGATTGCATTCCCTTCCATTCCATTCCATTCCTTACCATTCCATTCCTTTCGGATAGATTCCATTCCATTCCATTCCATTCCATTCCATTCCATTCGGTTTGATTCCATTCCATTCCATTCCATTCCATTCCATTCCATTCCATTCCATTCGGGTTGATTCCATTCCTTTCCATTCCATTCCACTCCTTTCCATTCCATTCGGATTGATTCCATTCCCTTCCATTCCATTCCATTCCATTCCATTCCGGTTGATTCCATTCCATTCCATTCCATTCGATTCCATTCCATTCCATTCGGGTTGCTTCCATTCCATTCCATTCCATTCCACTCCATTCGGGTTGATTCCATTCCATTCCTTTCCATTGCATTCCATTCCATTTGAGTTGATTCCATTCCGTTCCATTCCATTCGTGATGATTCGATTCCATTCCATTCCATTGCATTCCATTCCTTTCGAGTTGATTCCATTCCATTCCATTGCATTCCATTCCATTCCATTCCATTCGGGTTGATTCCATTCCATTCCATTCCATTCCATTGCATTTGAGTTGCTTCCATTCCATTTTATTCCATTCCATTCCATTCCATTCCATTCCATTCCATTCCATTCCACTCCACTCCATTCCATTGCATTTCATTCCCCTCCACTCCATTCCATTCCATTCCATTCCACTCGGATTGATTCAATTCCACCCCATTCCATTCAATTACATTCCATTCCAATCCACTCCAGTCGTGTTGACTCAATTCCATTCGATTCTATTCCATACCATTCCATCCCGTGCCATTCCATTCCATTCCATTCGAGTTGAATCCATTCCAATCAATTCCATTCGGGTTGAATCCATTCCATGTCATTCCATTGCATTCCATTCCATTCGGGTTGATTCCATTCCATTCCATTCCATTCCATTCCATTCGGTGTGATTAAATTCCCTTCCATTTCATTCCCTTCCATTCCATTCCATTCCATTCCATTCCATTCGGTTTGATTCCATTCCATTCCATTCCATTCCATTCCATTCCATTCCATTCGGGTTTTTTCCTTTCCATTCCATTCCCTTCCATTCCATTAGGGTTGATTTCATTCCATTCCATTCCATTCCATTCCATTCGGGTTTATTCCATTTCATTCCATTCCATTCCATTCCATTCCATTCCATTCCATTCGAGTTGATTCCATCCCTTTCCATTCCATTCCATTCCATTGTATTCCATTCCATTCGGGTTGATTCCATTCCATTCCATTCCAATCCATTCCATTCTATTCCATTCGAGTTGATTCCATTCCATTCCATTCCATTGCATTCCATTCCATTCGGGTTGATACCATTCCATTCCATTTCATTCCATTCTATTCCATTGCATTCCATCCGGGTTGACTCCATTCCATTCCATTCCATTCCATTGCATTCCATTACATTCGGGTTGATTCCATTCCATTCCATTCCATTCCATTGCATTCCATTCTGGTTGATTCCATTCCTTTCCATTCCATTCGTCTCCATTCGGGTTGATTCCATACCATTCCATTCCATTCCATTCCATTCCATTCCATTCCGGTGGATTCCATTCCATTCAATTCCATTCCATTTCATTCCATTCAGGTTGATTCCATTCCATTCCATTCCATTCCATTCCATTCGGGTTGATTCCATTCCATTCCATTCGATTCCATTCCATTCTGGTTGATTCCATTCCATTCCATTAAATTCCATTCGGGTTGATTCCATTCCATTCCTTTCCATTCCATTCCATTCCATTCCTTTCCATTTCATTCCATTCCGGTTGATTCCATTCCTTTCCATTCCATTCTGGTTGAATCCATTCCATTCCATTGCACTCGATTTGATTCCACTTCACTCCATTCCATTCGGGTTGATTCCATTGCATTCCATTCCATTCCATTCCATTCGGATTGATTGCATTTCATTCCATTTCATTCCATTCCATTCCATTCCATTCCATTCGGGTTGATTCCATTCCATTCCATTCCATTCCATTCCAATCCATTCCATTCGTGTTGATTCCATTCCATTCCATTCCATTGAATTCGGGTTGATTCCATTCCATTCCAATCCATTCCATTCCATTCGAGTTGGTTCCACTCCATTCCATTCCATGCGGGTTGATTCCATTCCTTTCCATTCCATTCCATTCCATTCCATTCCTTTCCATTCCAATCCATTCGGATAGATTCCATTCCATTCCATTCCATTCCATTCCAATCGGGTTGATTCCATTCCTTTCCATTCCATTCTGCTCCATGCCATTCCACTCGGTTTGATTCCATTCCATTCCATTCCATTCCATTCCATTCCATTCCATTCCATTTCGTTTTATTCCATTCCATTCCATTCCATTCGGGTTGATTCCATTCCATTCCATTCCATTCCATTCCATTCCACTACATTCCATTCGGGTTTATTCCATTTCATTCCATTCCATTCCATTCCGTTCCATTCGAGGTGATTACATCCCATTTCATTCCATTCCATTCCATTCCATTCCATTCCATTCGATTTGATTCCACTTCACTCCATTCCATTCGGGTTGATTCCAGTCCATTCCATTCCATTTGGATTGATTGCATTCCATTCCATTCCTTTTCATTCCATTCCATTCCGTTCCATTCCACTCCATTCGCGTTGATTCCATTCCATTCCTTTCCATTGCATTTCATTCCATTTGAGTTGATTCCATTCCGTTGCATTCCATTCATGATGATTCGATTCCATTCCATTCCATTGCATTCCATTCCATTCGAGTTGATTCCATTGCATTCCATTGCATTCCATTCCATTCCATTCCATTCGGGTTGATTCCATTCCATTCCATTCCATTCCATTGCATTTGAGTTGCTTCCATTCCATTTTATTCCATTCCATTCCATTCCATTCCATTCCATTCCACTCAGGTTGATTCTATTCCATTACATTCCACTCCACTCCATTCCATTCCATTTCATTCCCCTCCACTCCATTCCATTCCATTCCATTCCACTCGGATTGATTCAATTCCACCCCATTCCATTCAATTACATTCCATTCCAATCCACTCCAATCGGGTTGATTCAATTCCATTCGATTCTATTCCATACCATTCCATCCCGTGCCATTCCATTCCATTCCATTCGAGTTGATTCCATTCTAATCAATTCCATTAGGGTTGAATCCATTCCATGTCATTCCGTTGCATTCAATTCCATTCGGGTTGATTCCATTCCATTCCATTCCATTCCATTCCATTCCATTCGGTGTGATTAAATTCCCTTCCATTTCATTCCCTTCCATTCCATTCCTTTCCATTCCATTCCATTCCATTCCAATCGAGTTGATTCCACTCCATTTCATTCCATGCGTGTTGATTCCATTCCCTTCCATTCCATTCCATTCCTTAACATTCCAAACCATTCGGATAGATTCCATTCCAGTCCATTCCATTCCATTCCATTCCATTCCGTTCCATTCCATTCCATTCGGGATGATTCCATTGCATTCCATTCCATTCCATTCCATTCCATTCGATTCCATTCCATTCGGCTTGGTTCCCTTCCATTCCATTCCATTCCATTCGGGTTGATTCCATTCCATTCCTTTCCATTCCATTCCATTCCTTTACATTTCATTCCATTCCGGTTGATTCCATTCCATTCCATTCCATTCCATTCCATTCCATTCCATTCTAGTTGAATCCATTTCTTCCATTCGATTCCATTCCATTGCACTTCATTTGATTCCACTGCATTCCATTCCATTCGGGTTGATTCCACTGCATTCCATTCCATTCCATTCCAGTCGTATTGATTGCATTCCATTGCATTCCATTCCATTCCATTCCATTCCATTCGGGTTGATTGCATTCCATTCCATTCCATTCCATTCCACTCCAATCTATTCCATTCGTGTTGATTCCATTCCCTTCCATTCCATTCCATTCGGGTTGATTCCATTCCATTCCATTCCATTCCATTCGAGTTGATTCCACTCCATTCCATTCCATGCGGGTTGATTCCATTCCATTCCATTCCATTCTATTCCTTTCCATTCCATTCCATTCTCATAGATTGCATTCCATTCCATTCCATTCCATCCAACTCGGGTTTATTCCATTCCATTCCATTCAATTCCATTCCATTCAGGTTGATTCCATTTCATTCCATTCCATTCCATTCCATTCCATTAAATTCCATTCGAGTTGATTCCATTCCATTCCATTCCATTCCATTCCATTCCATTCCATTCCGGTTAATTTAATTCCATTCCATTCCATTCGGGTTGAATCCATTCCATTCCATTCCATTCGATTTGATTCCACTTCACTCCATTCCATTCGGGTTGATTCCATTCCATTCCATTCCATTTGGATTGATTGCATTCCATTCCATTCCTTTTCATTCCATTCCATTCCGTTCCATTCCACTCCATTCGTGTTGATTCCATTCCATTCCTTTCCATTGCATTCCCCTCCATTTGAGTTGATTCCATTCCGTTCCATTCCATTCGTGATGATTCGATTCCATTCCATTCCATTGCATTCCATTCCATTCGAGTTGATTCCATTCCATTCCATTGCATTCCATTCCATTCCATTCCATTCGGGTTGATTCCATTCCATTCCATTCCATTCCATTGCATTTGAGTTGCTTCCATTCCATTCCATTCCATTCCATTCCATTCCATTCCATTCCACTCAGGTTGATTGCATTCCATTACATTCCACTCCACTCCATTCCATTCCATTTCATTCCCCTCCACTGCATTCCATTCCATTCCATTCCACTCGGATTGATTCAATTCCACCCCATTCCATTCAATTACATTCCATTCCAATCCACTCCAATCGGGTGATTCAATTCCATTCGATTCTATTCCATACCATTAGATCCCGTGCCATTCCATTCCATTCCATTCCATTCGAGTTGATACCATTGCAATCAATTCCATTAGGGTTGAATCCATTCAATGTCATTCCGTTGCATTCCACTCCATTCGGGTTGATTCCATTCCATTCCATTCCATTCCATTCCATTCCGTGTGATTAAATTCCCTTCCATTTCATTCCCTTCCATTCCATTCCTTTCCATTCCATTCCATTCCATTCCATTCCATTCGAGTTGATTCCACTCCATTTCATTCCATGCGTGTTGATTCCATTCCGTTCCATTCCATTCCATTGCTTACCATTCCATACCATTCGGATAGATTCCATTACAGTCCATTGTATTCCATTCCATTCCATTCGGTGTGATTAAATTCCCTTCCATTTCATTCCCTTCCATTCCATTCCATTCCATTCCATTCCGTTGCATTCCATTCCGTTCGGGTTGATTACTTTCCATTCCATTCCATTGCATTCCATTCGGGTTGATTCCATTCCATTCCGTTCCATTCCATTCCATTCGGGATGATTCCATTGCATTCCATTCCATTCCATTCCATTCCATTCGATTCCATTCCATTCGGGTTGTTTCCTTTCCATTCCATTCCATTCCATTCCCCTCCATTCCATTTCATTCGGGTTTATTCCATTCCATTCCATTCCATTCCATTCCATTCCATTCCATTCCACTCAGGTTGATTCCATTCCATTCCATTCCACTCCACTCCATTCCATTCCATTTCATTCCCCTCCAATCCATTCCATTCCATTCCATTCCACTCGGATTGATTCAATTCCACCCCATTCCATTCAATTACATTCCATTCCAATCCACTCCAATCGGGTTGATTCAATTCCATTCGATTCTATTCCATACCATTCCATCCCGTGCCATTCCATTCCATTCCATTCCATTCGAGTTGATTCCATTCCAATCAATTCCATTCGTGTTGAATCCATTCCATGTCATTCCATTGCATTCCATTCCATCCGGGTTGATTCCATTCCATTCCATTCCATTCCATTCGGTGTGATTAAATTCCGTTCCATTTCATTCCCTTCCATTCCATTCCATTCCATTCCTTTCCATTCCATTCCATTCGGGTTAATTACTTTCCATTGCATTCCATTCCACTCCATTCCATTCCATTCCATTCCATTCAATTCCATTCCATTCGGGTTGGTTCCTTTCCATTCCATTCCATACCCCTCCATTCCATTTCATTCGGGTTTATTCCATTCCATTCCATTCCATTCGAGTTGATTCCACTCCATTTCATTCCATGAGGGTTGATTCCATTCCCTTCCATTCCATTCCATTCCTTACCATTCCATTCCTTTCGGATAGATTCCATTCCATTCCATTCTATTCCATTCCATTCCATTCCATTCGGTTTGATTCCATTCCATTCCATTCCATTCCATTCCATTCCATTCGGGTTGATTCCATTCCTTTCCACTCCATTCCACTCCATTCCATTCCATTCGGTTTGATTCCATTCCCTTCCATTCCATTCCATTCCATTCCGGTTGATTCCATTCCATTCCATTCCATTCGAATCCATTCCATTCCATTCGGGTTGCTTCCATTCCATTCCATTCCATTCCACTCCATTCGGGTTGATTCCATTCCATTCCTTTCCATTGCATTCCATTCCATTTGAGTTGATTCCATTCCGTTCCATTCCATACGTGATGATTCGATTCCATTCCATTCCATTGCTTTCCATTCCATTCGAGTTGATTCCATTCCATTCCATTGCATTCCATTCCATTCCATTCCATTCGGGTTGATTCCATTCCATTCCATTCCATTGCATTGCGTTTGAGTTGCTTCCATTCCATTTCATTCCATTCCATTCCATTCCATTCCATTTCACTCCACTCAGGTTGATTCCATTCCATTACATTCCACTCCACTCCGTTCCATTCCATTTCATTCCCCTCCACTCCATTCCATTCCATTCCATTCCACTCGGATTGATTCAATTCCTCCCCATTCCATTCAATTACATTCCATTCCAATCCACTCCAATCGCGGTTGATTCAATTCCATTCGATTATATTCCATACCATTCCATCCCGTGCCATTCCATTCCATTCCATTCCATTCGAGTTGATTCCATTCCAATCAATTCCATTCGGGTTGAATCCATTCCATGTCATTCCATTGCATTCCATTCCATTCGGGTTGATTCCATTCCATTCCATTCCATTCCATTCCATTCCATTCGGTGTGATTAAATTCCCTTCCATTTCATTCCCTTCCATTCCATTCCATTCCATTCCGTTCCATTCCATTCCATTCGGTTTGATTCCATTCCATTCCATTCCATTCCATTCCATTCCATTCCATTCCATTCCATTCGGGTTTTTTACTTTCCATTCCATTCCCTTCCATTCCATTCGGGTTGATTTCATTCCATTCCATTCCATTCCATTCCATTCCATTCCATTCGGGTTTATTCCATTTCATTCCATTCCATTCCATTCCATTCCATTCCATTCCATTCCATTCGAGTTGATTCCATCCCTTTCCATTCCATTCCATTCCATTGTATTCCATTCCATTCAGGTTGATTCCATTCCATTCCATTCCAATCCATTCCATTCTATTCCATTCGAGTTGATTCCATTCCATTCCATTCCATTGCATTCCATTCCATTCGGGTTGATTCCATTCCATTCCATTTCATTCCATTCCATTCCATTGCATTCCATCCGTGTTGACTCCATTCCATTCCATTCCATTCCATTGCATTCCATTACATTCGGGTTGATTCCATTCCATTCCATTCCATTCCATTGCATTCCATTCGGGTTGTTTCCATTCCTTTCCATTCCATTCGACTCCATTCGGGTTGATTCCATACCATTCCATTCCATTCCATTCCATTCCATTCCATTCCGGTGGATTCCATTCCATTCAATTCCATTCCATTTCATTCCATTCAGGTTGATTCCATTCCATTCCATTCCATTCCATTCCATTCCATTCCATTCCATTCGGGTTGATTCCATTCCATTCCATTCGATTCCATTCCATTCTGGTTGATTCCATTCCATTCCATTAAATTCCATTCGGGTTGATTCCATTCCATTCCTTTCCATTCCATTCCATTCCATTCCTTTCCATTTCATTCCATTCCGGTTGATTCCATTCCTTTCCATTCCATTCTGGTTGAATCCATTCCATTCCATTCGATTCCATTCCATTGCACTCGATTTGATTCCACTTCATTCCATTCCATTCGGGTTGATTCCATTGCATTCCATTCCATTCCATTCCATTCGGATTGATTGCATTCCATTCCATTTCATTCCATTCCATTCCATTCCATTCCATTCGGGTTGATTCCATTCCATTCCATTCCATTCCATTCCATTCCAATCCATTCCATTCGTGTTGATTCCATTCCATTCCATTCCATTGAATTCGGGTTGATTCCATTCCATTCCAATCCATTCCATTCCATTCGAGTTGGTTCCACTCCATTCCATTCCATGCGGGTTGATTCCATTCCATTCCATTCCATTCCTTTCCATTCCAATCCATTCGGATTGATTCCATTCCATTCCATTCCATTCCATTACAATCGGGTTGATTCCATTCCTTTCCATTCCATTCCACTCCATGCCATTCCACTCGCTTTGATTCCATTCCATTCCATTCCATTCCATTCCATTCCGGTTTATTCCATTCCATTCCATTCCATTCGTGTTGATTCCATTCCATTCCATTCCATTCCATTCCATTCCACTCCATTCCATTCGGGTTTATTCCATTTCATTCCATTCCATTCCATTCCGTTCCATTCGAGGTGATTACATCCCATTTCATTCCATTCCATTCCATTCCATTCCATTCCATTCGATTTGATTCCACTTCACTCCATTCCATTCGGGTGGATTCCAGTCCATTCCATTGCATTTGGATTGATTGCATTCCATTCCATTCCTTTTCATTCCATTCCATTCCGTTCCATTCCACTCCATTCGCGTTGATTCCATTCCATTCCTTTCCATTGCATTCCATTCCATTTGAGTTGATTCCATTCCATTCCATTCCATTCATGATGATTCGATTCCATTCCATTCCATTGCATTCCATTCCATTCGAGTTGATTCCATTCCATTCCATTGCATTCCATTGCATTCCATTCCATTCGGGTTGATTCCATTCCATTCCATTCCATTCCATTGCATTTGAGTTGCTTCCATTCCATTTTATTCCATTGCATTCCATTCCATTCCATTCCACTCAGGTTGATTCCATTCCATTCCATTCCACTCCACTCCATTCCATTCCATTTAATTCCCCTCTACTACATTCCATTCCATTCCATTCCACTCGGATTGATTCAATTCCACCCCATTCCATTCAATTACATTCCATTCAAATCCACTCCAATCGGGTTGATTCAATTCCATTCTATTCTATTCCATACCATTCCATCCCGTGCCATTCCATTCCATTCCATTCTATTCGAGTTGATTCCATTCCAATCAATTCCATTAGGGTTGAATCCATTCAATGTCATTCCGTTGCATTCCATTCCATTCGGGTTGATTCCATTCCATTCCATTCCATTCGGTGTGATTAAATTCTCTTCCATTTCATTCCCTTCCATTCCATTCCTTTCCATTCCATTCCATTCCATTCCATTCCATTCCATTCCATTCGAGTTGATTCCACTCCATTTCATTCCATGCGTGTTGATTCCATTTCCTTCCATTCCATTCCATTCCTTACCATTCCATACCATTCGGATAGATTCCATTCCAGTCCATTCTATTCCATTCCATTCCATTCGGTGTGATTAAATTCCCTTCCATTTCATTCCCTTCCATTCCATTCCATTGCATTCCATTCGGGTTGATTCCATTCCTTTCCGTTCCATTCCATTCCATTCCATTCGGGATGATTCCATTGCATTCCATTCCATTCCATTCCATTCCATTCCATTCGATTCCATTCCATTCGGGTTGGTTCCTTTCCATTCCATTCCATTCCATTCCCCTCCATTCCATTTCATTCGGGTTTATTCCATTCCATTCCATTCCATTCCATTCCATTCCATTCCATTCCATTCCATTCCACTCAGGTTGATTCCATTCCATTCCATTCCACTCCACTCCATTCCATTCCATTTCATTCCCCTCCACTCCATTCCATTCCATTCCATTCCACTCGGATTGATTCAATTCCACCCCATTCCATTCAATTACATTCCATTCCATTCCACTCCAATCGGGTTGATTCAATTCCATTCGATTCTATTCCATACCATTCCATCCCGTGCCATTCCATTCCCTTCCATTCCATTCGAGTTGATTCCATTCCAATCAATTCCATTCGGGTTGAATCCATTCCATGTCATTCCATTGCATGCCATTCCATTCGGGTTGATTCCATTCCATTCCATTCCATTCCATTCCATTCGGTGTGATTAAATTCCCTTCCATTTCATTCCCTTCCATTCCATTCCATTCCATTCTGTTCCATTCCATTCCATTCCATTCGGGTTAATTACTTTCCATTCCATTCCATTCCTTTCCATTGCATTCCATTCCATTTGAGTTGATTCCATTCCGTTCCATTCCATTCGTGATGATTCGATTCTATTCCATTCCATTGCATTCCATTCCATTCGAGTTGATTCCATTCCATTCCATTGCATTCCATTCCATGCCATTCCATTCGGGTTGATTCCATTCCATTCCATTCCATTCCATTGCATTTGAGTTGCTTCCATTCCATTTTATTCCATTCCATTCCATTCCATTCCACCCAGGTTGATTCCATTCCATTTCATTCCCCTTCACTCCATTCCATTCCATTCCATTCTACTCAGATTGATTCAATTCCACCCCATTCCATTCAATAACATTCCATTCCAATCCACTCCAATAGGGTGGATTCAATTCCATTCGATTCTATTCCATACTATTTCATCCCGTGCCATTCCATTCCATTCCATTCGAGTTGATTCCATACCAATCAATTCCATTCGGGTTGAATCCATTCCATGTCATTCCATTGCATTCCATTCCATGCGGGTTGATTCCTTTCCATTCCATTCCATTCCATTCCATTCCATTCGGGTTGATTCCATTCCATTCCATTCGGGTTTTTTCCTTTCCATTCCATTCCTTTCCATTCCATTTGGGTTGATTCCATTCCATTCCATTCCATTCCATTCCATTCCATTCCATTCGGGTTTATTCCATTTCATTCCATTCCCTTCCATTCCATTCAATTCCATTCGAGTTGATTCCATCCCTTTCCATTCCATTCCATTCCATTCCATTCCATTCCTTTCCATTAGGGTTGATTCCATCCCATTCCATTCCAGTGTATTCCTTTCCATTCGGGATGAATTCATGCCATTCCATTAAATTCCATTCGGGTTGATTCCATTCCATTCCTTTCCATTCCATTCCATTCCTTTCCATTTCATTCCATTCCGGTTGATTCCATTCCATTCCAATCCATTGCATTCCATACCATTCTGGTTGAATCCATTCGATTCCATTCCATTCCATTCCATTCGGGTTTTTTCCTTTCCATTCCATTCCCTTCCATTCCATTCGGGTTGATTCCATTGCATTCCATTCCATTCCATTCCAGTCGGATTGATTGCATTCCGTTCCATTGCATTCCATGCCATTCCATTCCATTCCATTCGGGTTGATTCCATTCCATTCCATTCCATTCCATTCCATTCCATTCCACGCCAATCCATTTCATGCGAGTTGATTCCATTCCATTCCATTCCATTCCATTCCTTTCCATTCCATTCCATTCGCATAGATTGCATTCCATTCCATTCCATTCCATTCCACTCGGGTTTAATCCATTCCATTCCATTCAATTCCATTCCATTCGGGTTGATTCCATTCCAGTCCATTGCATTCCATTCCATTCCCTTAAATTCCATTCGGGTTGATTCCATTCCATTCCATTCCATTCCGGTTAATTGAATTCCATTCCATTCCATTCGTGTTGAATCCATTCCATTCCATTCCATTCCATTCCATTCCATTTGATTCCACTTCACTCCATTCCATTCGGTTTGATTCCATTCCATTCCATTCCATTCATTTCCATTCCATTCGGGTTGATTCCATTCCTTTCCATTCCATTCCACTCCATTCCATTCCATTCGGTTTGATTCCATTCCCTTCCATTCCATTCCATTCCGGTTGATTCCATTCCATTCCATTCCTTTCCATTCCATTCCATTCGGGTTTATTCCATTGCATTCCATTCCATTCCATTCCATTCCATTCCATTCGGGTTGACTCCTTTCCATTCCATTCCATTCCATTCCCCTCCATTCCATTCCATTCGGATTTATTCCATTCCACTCGGATTTATTCCATTCCATTCTATTCCATTCCATTCGAGTTGATTCCTTTCCATTTCATTCCATGCGGGTTGATTCCATTCCATTCCATTCCATTCCATTCCTTACCATTCCATTCCATTTGGATAGATTCCATTCCATTCCATTCCATTCCATTCCATTCCATTCGGTTTGATTCCATTCCATTCCATTCCATTCTATTCCATTCCATTCCAATCGGGTTGATTCCATTCTTTCCATTCCATTCCATTCCATTCCACTCCATTCCATTCCACTCGGTTTGATTCCATTCCATTCCATTCCATTCTGGTTGATTCCATTCCATTCCATTCCATTCCATTCCATTCGGGTTGATTCCATTCCATTTCATTCCATTCCATTCCATTCCATTACATTACATTCCATTCGGGTTTTTTCCTTTCCATTCCATTCCCTTCCATTTCATTCGGGTTGATTTCATTCCATTCCATTCCATTCCATTCCATTCGGGTTTATTCCATTTCATTCCATTCCATTCCATTCCATTCCATTCCATTCTAGTTGATTCCATCCCTTTCCATTCCATTCCATTCCATTGTATTCCATTCCATTCGGGTTGATTCCATTCCATTCCATTCCAATCCATTCCATTCCATTCCATTCGAGTTGATTCCATTCCATTCCAATCCATTGCATTCCATTCAATTAGGGTTGATTCCATTCCATTCCATTTCATTCCATTCCATTCCATTGCATTCCATCCGGGTTGACTCCATTCCATTCCATTCCATTCCATTGCATTCCATTACATTCGGGTTGATTCCATTCCATTCCATTGCATTCCATTCGGGTTGATTCCATTCCTTTCCATTCCATTCGACTCCATTCAGGTTGATTCCATACCATTCCATTCCATTTCATTCCATTCCACTCCGGTGGATTCCATTCCATTCAATTCCATTCCATTGAATTCCATTCCATTCGGTGTGATTAAATTCCCTTCCATTTCATTCCCTTCCATTCCATTCCATTCCATTCCATTCGGTTTGATTCCATTCCATTCCATTCCATTCCATTCCATTCGGGTTTTTTCCTTTCCATTCCATTCCCTTCCATTCCATTCGGGTTGATTCCATTCCATTCCATTCCATTCCATTCGGGTTTATTCCATTTCATTCCATTCCATTCCATTCCATTCCGTTCCATTCGAGTTGATTCCATCCCTTTCCTTTCCATTCCATTCCATTGAATTCCATTCCATTCGGGTTGATTCCATTCCATTCCATTCCAATCCATTCCATTCTATTCCATTCGAGTTGATTCCATTCCATTCCATTCCATTGCATTCGATTCCATTCGGGTTGATTCCATTCCATTCCATTTCATTCCATTCCATTCCATTGCATTCCATCCGGGGTGACTCCATTCCATTCCATTCCATTCCATTGCATTCCATTACATTCGGGTTGATTCCATTCCATTCCATTCCATTGCATTCCATTCGGGTTGATTCCATTCCTTTCCATTCCATTCGACTCCATTCGGGTTGATTCCATACCATTCCATTCCATTCCATTCCATTCCATTCCATTCCATTCCGGTGGATTCCATTCCATTCAATTCCATTCCATTTCATTCCATTCAGGTTGATTCCATTCCATTCCATTCCATTCCCTTCCATTCCAATCGGATTGATTCCATTCCATTCCATTCGATTCCATTCCATTCTGGTTGATTCCATTCCATTCCATTAAATTCCATTCGGGTTGATTCCATTCCATTCCTTTCCATTCCATTCCATTCCATTCCATTCGAGTTGATTCCACTCCATTCCATTCCATGCGAGTTGATTCCATTCCATTCCATTCCACTCCACTCCATTCCATTCCATTTCATTCCCCTCCACTCCATTCCATTCCATTCCATTCCACTCGGATTGATTCAATTCCACCCCATTCCATTCAATTACATTCCATTCCAATCCACTCCAATCTGGTTGATTCAATTCCATTCGATTGTATTCCATACCATTCCATCCCGTGCCATTCCATTCCATTCCATTCCATTCGAGTTGATTCCATTCCAATCAATTCCATTAGGGTTGAATCCATTCCATGTCATTCCGTTGCATTCCATTCCATTCGGGTTGATTCCATTCCATTCCATTCCATTCCATTCGGTGTGATTAAATTCCCTTCCATTTCATTCCCTTCCATTCCATTCCTTTCCATTCCATTCCATTCCATTCCATTCCATTCCATTCGAGTTGATTCCACTCCATTTCATTCCATGCGTGTTGATTCCATTCCCTTCCATTCCATTCCATTCCTTACCATTCCATACCATTCGGATAGATTCCATTCCAGTCCATTCTATTCCATTCCATTCCATTCGGTGTGATTAAATTCCCTTCCATTTCATTCCCTTCCCTTCCATTCCATTCCATTCCATTCCATTCCATTCCATTCCATTCCGTTCCATTCCATTCCATTCGGGTTGATTACTTTCCATTCCATTCCATTCCATTCCATTCCGTTCCATTCCATTCCATTCGGGTTGATTACTTTCCATTCCATTCCATTGCATTCCATTCGGGTTGATTCCATTCCATTCCGTTCCATTCCATTCCATTCGGGATGATTCCATTGCATTCCATTCCATTCCATCCCATTCGATTCCATTCCAATCGGGTTGGTTCCTTTCCATTCCATTCCATTCCATTCCCCTCCATTCCATTTCATTCCGGTTTATTCCATTCCATTCCATTCCATTCCATTCCATTCCACTCAGGGTGATTCCATTCCATTCCATTCCACTCCACTCCATTCCATTCCATTTCATTCCCCTCCACTCCATTCCATTCCATTCCATTCCACTCGGATTGATTCAATTCCACCCCATTCCATTCAATTACATTCCATTCCAATCCACTCCAATCGGGTTGATTCAATTCCATTCGATTCTATTCCATACCATTCCATCCCGTGCCATTCCATTCCATTCCATTCCATTCCATTCGAGTTGATTCCATTCCAATCAATTCCATTCGGGTTGAATCCATTCCATGTCATTCCATTGCATTCCATTCCATTCGGGTTGATTCCATTCCATTCCATTCCATTCCATTCGGTGTGATTAAATTCCCTTCCATTTCATTCCCTTCCATTCCATTCCATTCCATTCCATTCAATTCCATTCCATTCGGGTTGGTTCCTTTCCATTCCATTCCATTCCCCTCCATTCCATTTCATTCGGGTTTATTCCATTCCATTCCATTCCATTCGAGTTGATTCCACTCCATTTCATTCCATGAGGGTTGATTCCATTCCCTTCCATTCCATTCCATTCCTTACCATTCCATTCCTTTCGCATAGATTCCATTCCATTCCATTCTATTCCATTCCATTCCATTCCATTCGGTTTGATTCCATTCCATTCCATTCCATTCCATTCCATTCCATTCCATTCCATTCCATTCCATTCCATTCGGGTTGATTCCATTCCTTTCCATTCCATTCCACTCCATTCCATTCCATTCGGTTTGATTCCATTCCCTTCCATTCCATTCCATTCCATTCCATTCCATTCCATTCCGGTTGATTCCATTCCATTCCATTCCATTCGATTCCATTCCATTCCATTCGGGTTGCTTCCATTCCATTCCATTCCATTCCACTCCATTCGGGTTGATTCCATTCCATTCCTTTCCATTGCATTCCATTCCATTTGAGTTGATTCCATTCCGTTCCATTCCTTTCGTGATGATTCGATTCCATTCCATTCCATTACATTCCATTCCATTCGAGTTGATTCCATTCCATTCCATTGCATTCCATTCCATTCCATTCCATTCCATTCGGGTTGATTCCATTCCATTCCATTCCATTGCATTGCATTTGAGTTGCTTCCATTCCATTTTATTCCATTCCATTCCATTCCATTCCATTCCATTACACTCCACTCAGGTTGATTCCATTCCATTACATTCCACTCCACTCCATTCCATTCCATTTCATTCCCCTCCACTCCATTCCATTCCATTCCATTCCACTCGGATTGATTCAATTCCACCCCATTCCATTCAATTACATTCCATTCCAATCCACTCCAATCGTGTTGATTCAATTCCATTCGATTCTATTCCATACCATTCCATCCCGTGCCATTCCATTCCATTCCATTCCATTCGAGTTGATTCCATTCCAATCAATTCCATTCGGGTTGAATCCATTCCATGTCATTCCATTGCATTCCATTCCATTCGGGTTGATTCCATTCCATTCCATTCCATTCGGTGTGATTAAATTCCCTTCCTTTTCATTCCCTTCCATTCCATTCCATTCCATTCCGTTCCATTCCATTCCATTCCATTCCATTCGGTTTGATTCCATTCCATTCCATTCCATTCCATTCCATTCCATTCCATTCCATTCGGGTTTTTTCCTTTCCATTCCATTCCCTTCCATTCCATTCGGGTTGATTTCATTCCATTCCATTCCATTCCATTCCATTCCATTCCATTCCATTCCATTCCATTCGGGTTTTTTCCTTTCCATTCCATTCCCTTCCATTCCATTCGGGTTGATTTCATTCCATTCCATTCCATTCCATTCCATTCCATTCGGGTTTATTCCATTTCATTCCATTCCATTCCATTCCATTCCATTCCATTCCATTCCATTCGAGTTGATTCCATCCCTTTCCATTCCATTCCATTCCATTGTATTCCATTCCATTCGGGTTGATTCCATTCCATTCCATTCCAATCCATTCCATTCTATTCCATTCGAGTTGATTCCATTCCATTCCATTCCATTGCATTCCATTCCATTCGGGTTGATTCCATTCCATTCCATTTCATTCCATTCCATTCCATTGCATTCCATCCGGGTTGACTCCATTCCATTCCATTCCATTCCATTGCATTCCATTACATTCGGGTTGATTCCATTCCATTCCATTCCATTCCATTGCATTCCATTCGGGTTGATTCCATTTCTTTCCATTCCATTCGACTCCATTCGGGTTGATTCCATACCATTCCATTCCATTCCATTCCATTCCATTCCATTCCGGTGGATTCCATTCCATTCAATTCCATTCCATTTCATTCCATTCAGGTTGATTCCATTCCATTCCATTCCATTCCATTCCATTCCATTCCATTCCATTCCATTCCATTCCATTCGGGTTGATTCCATTCCATTCCATTCGATTCCATTCCATTCTGTTTGATTCCATTCCATTCCATTCAATTCCATTCGGGTTGATTCCATTCCATTCCTTTCCATTCCATTCCATTCCATTCCTTTCCATTTCATTCCATTCCGGTTGATTCCATTCCTTTCCATTCCATTCTGGTTGAATCCATTCTATTCCATGCGATTCCATTCCATTGCACTCGATTTGATTCCACTTCATTCCATTCCATTCGGGTTGATTCCATTGCATTCCATTCCATTCCATTCCATTCGGATTGATTGCATTCCATTCCATTTCATTCCATTCCATTCTATTCGGGTTGATTCCATTCCATTCCATTCCATCCCATTCCAATCCATTCCATTCGTGTTGATTCCATTCCATTCCATTCCATTGAATTCGGGTTGATTCCATTCCATTCCAATCCATTCCATTCCATTCGAGTTGGTTCCACTCCATTCTATTCTATGCGGGTTGATTCCATTGCATTCCATTCCATTCCATTCCATTCGGATTGATTGCATTCCATTCCATTTCATTCCATTCCATTCCATTCCATTCCATTCGGGTTGATTCCATTCTATTCCATTCCACTCCATTCCATTCCATTCCATTGCGTTGCATTTGAGTTGCTTCTATTCCATTTTATTCCATTCCATTCCATTCCATTCCATTACACTCCACTCAGGTTGATTCCATTCCATTACATTCCACTCCTCTCCATTCCATTCCATTTCATTCCCCTCCACTCCATTCCATTCCATTCCATTCCACTCGGATTGATTCAATTCCACCCCATTCCATTCAATTACATTCCATTCCAATCCACTCCAATCGTGTTGATTCAATTCCATTCGATTCTATTCCATACCATTCCATCCCGTGCCATTCCATTCCATTCCCTTCCATTCGAGTTGATTCCATTCCAATCAATTCCATTCGGGTTGAATCCATTCCATGTCATTCCATTGCATTCCATTCCATTCGGGTTGATTCCATTCCATTCCATTCCATTCCATTCCATTCGGTGTGATTAAATTCCCTTCCTTTTCATTCCCTTCCATTCCATTCCATTGCATTCCATTCCATTCCGTTCCATTCCATTCCATTCCATTCCATTCGGTTTGATTCCATTCCATTCCATTCCATTCCATTCCATTCCATTCGGGTTTTTTCCTTTCCATTCCATTCCCTTCCATTCCATTCGGATTGATTTCATTCCATTCCATTCCATTCCATTCGGGTTTATTCCATTTCATTCCATTCCATTCCATTCCATTCCATTCCATTCGAGTTGATTCCATCCCTTTCCATTCCATTCCATTCCATTGTATTCCATTCCATTCGGGTTGATTCCATTCCATTCCATTCCAATCCATTCCATTCTATTCCATTCGAGTTGATTCCATTCCATTCCATTCCATTGCATTCCATTCCATTCGGGTTGATTCCATTCCATTCCATTTCATTCCATTCCATTCCATTGCATTCCATCCGGGTTGACTCCATTCCATTCCATTCCATTCCATTGCATTCCATTACATTCTGGTTGATTCCATTCCATTCCATTCCATTCCATTGCATTCCGTTCGGGTTGATTCCATTTCTTTCCATTCCATTCGACTCCATTCGGGTTGATTCCATACCATTCCATTCCATTCCATTCCACTCCATTCCGGTGGATTCCATTCCATTCAATTCCATTCCATTTCATTCCATTCAGGTTGATTCCATTCCATTCCATTCCATTCCATTCCATTCGGGTTGATTCCATTCCATTCCATTCGATTCCATTCCATTCTGGTTGATTCCATTCCATTCCATTAAATTCCATTCGGGTTGATTCCATTCCATTCCTTTCCATTCCACTCCATTCCATTCCATTCCTTTCCATTTCATTCCATTCCGGTTGATTCCATTCCTTTCCATTCCATTCTGGTTGAATCCATTCCATTCCATTCGATTCCATTCCATTGCACTCGATTTGATTCCACTTCATTCCATTCCATTCGGGTTGATTCCATTGCATTCCATTCCATTCCATTCCATTCGGATTGATTGCATTCCATTCCATTTCATTCCATTCCATTCCATTCGGGTTGATTCCATTCCATTCCATTCCATTCCATTCCTTTCCAATCCATTCCATTCGTCTTGATTCCATTCCATTCCATTCCATTGAATTCGGGTTGATTCCATTCCATTCCAAACCATTCCATTCCATTCGAGTTGGTTCCACTCCATTCCATTCCATGTGGGTTGATTCCATTCCATTCCATTCCATTCCATTCCATTCCATTCCATTCCATTCCTTTCCATTCCTTTCCATTCCAATCCATTCGGATGGATTCCATTCCATTCCATTCCATTCCATTCCATTCCATTCCAATCGGGTAGATTCCATTCCTGTCCATTCCATTCCACTCCATGCCATTCCACTCGGTTTGATTCCATTCCATTCCATTCCATTCCATTCGGTGTGATTAAATTCCCTTCCATTTCATTCCCTTCCATTCCATTCCATTCCATTCCGTTCCATTCCATTCCATTCGGGTTAATTACTTTCCATTCCATTCCATTGCATTCATTCCATTCCATTCCATTCCATTCCATTCCATTCCATTCCATTCCATTCCATTCCATTCGGGTTGGTTCCTTTCCATTCCATTCCATTCCCCTCCATTCCATTTCATTCGGGTTTATTCCATTCCATTCCATTCCATTCGAGTTGATTCCACTCCATTTCATTCCATGAGGGTTGATTCCATTCCCTTCCATTCCATTCCATTCCTTACCATTCCATTCCTTTCGTATAGATTCCATTCCATTCCATTCTATTCCATTCCATTCCATTCCATTCGGTTTGATTCCATTCCATTCCATTCCATTCAATTCCATTCCATTCGGGTTGATTCCATTCCTTTCCATTCCATTCCACTCCATTCCATTCCATTCGGTTTGATTCCATTCCCTTCCATTCCATTCCATTCCATTCCATTCCATTCCGGTTGATTCCATTCCATTCCATTCCATTCGATTCCATTCCATTCCATTCGGGTTGTTTCCATTCCATTCCATTCCATTCCACTCCATTCGGGTTCATTCCATTCCATTCCTTTCCATTGCATTCCATTCCATTTGAGTTGATTCCATTCCGTTCCATTCCATTCGTGATGATTCGATTCCATTCCATTCCATTGCATTCCATTCCATTCCATTGCATTCCATTCCATTCCATTCCATTCCATTCGGGTTGATTCCATTCCATTCCATTCCATTGCATTGCATTTGAGTTGCTTCCATTCCATTTTATTCCATTCCATTCCATTCCATTACACTCCACTCAGGTTGATTCCATTCCATTACATTCCACTCCACTCCATTCCATTCCATTTCATTCCCCTCCACTCCATTCCATTCCATTCCATTCCACTCGGATTGATTCAATTCCACCCCATTCCGTTCAATTACATTCCATTCCAATCCACTCCAATCGTGTTGATTGAATTCCATTCGATTCTATTCCATACCATTCCATCCCGTGCCATTCCATTCCATTCCATTCCATTCGAGTTGATTCCATTCCAATCAATTCCATTCGGGTTGAATCCATTCCATGTCATTCCATTGCATTGCATTCCATTCGGGTTGATTCCATTCCATTCCATTCCATTCCATTCCATTCGGTGTGATTAAATTCCCTTCCATTTCATTCCCTTCCATTCCATTCCGTTCCATTCCGTTCCATTCCATTCCATTCCATTCCATTCCATTCGGTTTGATTCCATTCCATTCCATTCCATTCCCACGGATTTTTTCCTTTCCATTCCATTCCCTTCCATTCCATTCGGGTTGATTTCATTCCATTCCATTCCATTCCATTCCATTCCATTCGGGTTTATTCCATTTCATTCCATTCCATTCCATTCCATTCGAGTTGATTCCATCCCTTTCCATTCCATTCCATTCCATTGTATTCCATTCCATTCGGGTTGATTCCATTCCATTCCATTCCAATCCATTCCATTCTATTCCATTCAAGTTGATTCCATTCCATTCCATTCCATTGCATTCCATTCCATTCGGGTTGATTCCATCCATTCCATTTCATTCCATTCCATTGCATTGCATTCCATCCGGGTTGACTCCATTCCATTCCATTCCATTCCATTGCATTCCATTACATTCGGGTTGATTCCATTCCATTCCATTCCATTCCATTGCATTCCATTCGGGTTGATTCCATTCCTTTCCATTCCATTCGACTCCATTCGGGTTGATTCCATACCATTCCATTCCATTCCATTCCATTCCATTCCATTCCGGTGGATGCCATTCCATTCAGTTCCATTCCATTTCATTCCATTCAGGTTGATTCCATTCCATTCCATTCCATTCCATTCCATTCCATTCCATTCGGGGTGATTCCATTCCATTCCATTCGATTCCATTCCATTCTGGTTGATTGCATTCCATTCCATTAAATTCCATTCGGGTTGATTCCATTCCATTCCTTTCCATTCCATTCCATTCCATTCCTTTCCATTTCATTCCATTCCGGTTGATTCAATTCCTTTCCATTCCATTCTGGTTGAATCCATTCCATTCCATTCGATTCCATTCCATTGCACTCGATTTGATTCCACTTCATTCCATTCCATTCGGGTTGATTCCATTGCATTCCATTCCATTCCATTCCATTCGGATTGATTGCATTCCATTCCATTTCATTCCATTCCATTCTATTCGGGTTGATTCCATTCCATTCCATACCATCCCATTCCAATCCATTCCATTCGTGTTGATTCCATTCCATTCCATTCCATTGAATTCGGGTTGATTCCATTCCATTCCAATCCATTCCATTCCATTCGAGTTGGTTCCACTCCATTCTATTCTATGCGGGTTGATTCCATTGCATTCCATTCCATTCCATTCCATTCGGATTGATTGCATTCCATTCCATTTCATTCCATTCAATTCCATTCCATTCCATTCCATTCGGGTTGATTCCATTCTATTCCATTCCATTCCATTCCATTCCATTCCATTGCATTGCATTTGAGTTGCTTCCATTCCATTTTATTCCATTCCATTCCATTCCATTCCATTACACTCCACTCAGGTTGATTCCATTCCATTACATTCCACTCCTCTCCATTCCATTCCATTTCATTCCCCTCCACTCCATTCCATTCCATTCCATTCCACTCGGATTGATTCAATTCCACCCCATTCCATTCAATTACATTCAATTCCAATCCACTCCAATCGTGTTGATTCAATTCCATTCGATTCTATTCCATACCATTCCATCCCGTGCCATTCCATTCCATTCCCTTCCATTCGAGTTGATTCCATTCCAATCAATTCCATTCGGGTTGAATCCATTCCATGTCATTCCATTGCATTCCATTCCATTCGGGTTGATTCCATTCCATTCCATTCCATTCCATTCCATTCGGTGTGATTAAATTCCCTTCCTTTTCATTCCCTTCCATTCCATTCCATTCCATTCCGTTCCATTCCATTCCATTCCATTCCATTCGGTTTGATTCCATTCCATTCCATTCCATTCCATTCCATTCGGGTTTTTTCCTTTCCATTCCATTCCCTTCCATTCCATTCGGGTTGATTTCATTCCATTCCATTCCATTCCATTCGGGTTTATTCCATTTCATTCCATTCCATTCCATTCCATTCCATTCCATTCGAGTTGATTCCATCCCTTTCCATTCCATTCCATTCCATTGTATTCCATTCCATTCGGGTTGATTCCATTCCATTCCATTCCAATCCATTCCATTCTATTCCATTCGAGTTGATTCCATTCCATTCCATTCCATTGCATTCCATTCCATTCGGGTTGATTCCATTCCATTCCATTTCATTCCATTCCATTCCATTGCATTCCATCCGGGTTGACTCCATTCCATTCCATTCCATTCCATTGCATTCCATTACATTCTGGTTGATTCCATTCCATTCCATTCCATTCCATTGCATTCCATTCGGGTTGATTCCATTTCTTTCCATTCCATTCGACTCCATTCGGGTTGATTCCATACCATTCCATTCCATTCCATTCCACTCCATTACGGTGGATTCCATTCCATTCAATTCCATTCCATTTCATTCCATTCAGGTTGATTCCATTCCATTCCAATCCATTCCATTCGGGTTGATTCCATTCCATTCCATTCGATTCCATTCCATTCTGGTTGATTCCATTCCATTCCATTAAATTCCATTCGGGTTGATTCAATTCCATTGCTTTCCATTCCATTCCATTCCATTCCATTCCTTTCCATTTCATTCCATTCCGGTTGATTCCATTCCTTTCCATTCCATTCTGGTTGAATCCATTCCATTCCATTCGATTCCATTCCATTGCACTCGATTTGATTCCACTTCATTCCATTCCATTCGGGTTGATTCCATTGCATTCCATTCCATTCCATTCCATTCGGATTGATTGCATTCCATTCCATTTCATTCCATTCCATTCCATTCGGGTTGATTCCATTCCATTCCATTCCATTCCATTCCTTTCCAATCCATTCCATTCGTGTTGATTCCATTCCATTCCATTCCATTGAATTCGGGTTGATTCCATTCCATTCCATTCCATTCCATTCCATTCCATTCCTTTCCATTCCAATCCATTCGGATGGATTCCATTCCATTCCATTCCATTCCATTCCATTCCATTCCATTCCATTCCAATCGGGTTGATTCCATTCCTTTCCATTCCATTCCACTCCATGCCATTCCACTCGGTTTGATTCCATTCCATTCCATTCCATTCCATTCGGTGTGATTAAATTCCCTTCCATTTCATTCCCTTCCATTCCATTCCATTCCATTCCGTTCCATTCCATTCCATTCGGGTTAATTACTTTCCATTCCATTCCATTGCATTCATTCCATTCCATTCCATTTCATTCCATTCCATTCCATTCCATTCCATTCCATTCCATTCGGGTTGGTTCCTTTCCATTCCATCCCATTCCCCTCCATTCCATTTCCTTCGGGTTTATTCCATTCCATTCCATTCCATTCGAGTTGATTCCACTCCATTTCATTCCATGAGGGTTGATTCCATTCCCTTCCATTCCATTCCATTCCTTACCATTCCATTCCTTTCGTATAGATTCCATTCCATTCCATTCTATTCCATTCCATTCCATTCCATTCGGTTTGATTCCATTCCATTCCATTCCATTCAATTCCATTCCATTCGGGTTTATTCCATTCCTTTCCATTCCATTCCACTCCATTCCATTCCATTCGGTTTGATTCCATTCCCTTCCATTCCATTCCATTCCATTCCATTCCATTCCATTCCGGTTGATTCCATTCCATTCCATTCCATTCCATTCGATTCCATTCCATTCCATTCGGGTTATTTCCATTCCATTCCATTCCATTCCACTCCATTCGGGTTCATTCCATTCCATTCCTTTCCATTGCATTCCATTCCATTTGAGTTGATTCCATTCCGTTCCATTCCATTCGTGATGATTCGATTCCATTCCATTCCATTGCATTCCATTCCATTCGAGTTGATTCCATTCCATTCCATTGCATTCCATTCCATTCCATTCCATTCCATTCGGGTTGATTCCATTCCATTCCATTCCATTGCATTGCATTTGAGTTGCTTCCATTCCATTTTATTCCATTCCATTCCATTCCATTACACTCCACTCAGGTTGATTCCATTCCATTACATTCCACTCCACTCCATTCCATTCCATTTCATTCCCCTCCACTCCATTCCATTCCATTCCATTCCACTCGGATTGATTCAATTCCACCCCATTCCGTTCAATTACATTCCATTCCAATCCACTCCAATCGTGTTGATTCAATTCCATTCGATTCTATTCCATACCATTCCATCCCGTGCCATTCCATTCCATTCCATTCCATTCGAGTTGATTCCATTCCAATCAATTCCATTCGGGTTGAATCCATTCCATGTCATTCCATTGCATTCCATTCCATTCGGGTTGATTCCATTCCATTCCATTCCATTCCATTCGGTGTGATTAAATTCCCTTCCATTTCATTCCCTTCCATTCCATTCCGTTCCATTCCGTTCCATTCCATTCCATTCCATTCCATTCCATTCCATTCGGTTTGATTCCATTCCATTCCATTCCATTCCCACGGATTTTTTCCTTTCCATTCCATTCCCTTCCATTCCATTCGGGTTGATTTCATTCCATTCCATTCCATTCCATTCCATTCCATTTGGGTTTATTCCATTTCATTCCATTCCATTCCATTCCATTCGAGTTGATTCCATCCCTTTCCATTCCATTCCATTCCATTGTATTCCATTCCATTCGGGTTGATTCCATTCCATTCCATTCCAATCCATTCCATTCTATTCCATTCAAGTTGATTCCATTCCATTCCATTCCATTGCATTCCATTCCATTCGGGTTGATTCCATCCATTTCATTTCATTCCATTCCATTGCATTGCATTCCATCCGGGTTGACTCCATTCCATTCCATTCCATTCCATTGCATTCCATTACATTCGGGTTGATTCCATTCCATTCCATTCCATTCCATTCCATTGCATTCCATTCGGGTTGATTCCATTCCTTTCCATTCCATTCGACTCCATTCGGGTTGATTCCAAACCATTCCATTCCATTCCATTCCATTCCATTCCATTCCATTCCATTCCATTCCGGTGGATTCCATTCCATTCAATTCCATTCCATTTCATTCCATTCAGGTTGATTCCATTCCATTCCATTGCATTCCATTCCATTCCATTCCATTCGGGGTGATTCCATTCCATTCCATTCGATTCCATTCCATTCTGGTTGATTGCATTCCATTCCATTAAATTCCATTCGGGTTGATTCCATTCCATTCCTTTCCATTCCATTCCATTCCATTCCTTTCCATTTCATTCCATTCCGGTTGATTCCATTCCTTTCCATTCCATTCTGGTTGATTCCATTCCATTCCATTCGATTCCATTCCATTTCACTCGATTTGATTCCACTTCATTCCATTCCATTCGGGTTGATTCCTTTGCATTCCATTCCATTCCATTCCATTCGGATTGATTGCATTCCATTCCATTTCATTCCATTCCATTCCATTCCATTCCATTCGGGTTGATTCCATTCCATTCCATTCCATTCCATTCCAATCCATTCCATTCGTGTTGATTCCATTCCATTCCATTCCATTGAATTCGGGTTGATTCCATTCCATTCCAATCCATTCCATTCCATTCGAGTTGGTTCCACTCCATTCCATTCCATGCGGGTTGATTCCATTGCATTCCATTCCATTCCATTCCATTCGGATTGATTGCATTCCGTTCCATTTCATTCCATTCCATTTCATTCCATTCCATTCGGGTTGATTCCATTCCATTCCATTCCATTCGGGTTGATTCCATTCCATTCCATTCCATTGCATTGCATTTGAGTTGCTTCCATTCCATTTTATTCCATTCCATTCCATTCCATTCCATTACACTCCACTCAGGTTGATTCCATTCCATTACATTCCACTCCACTCCATTCCATTCCATTTCATTCCCCTCCACTCCATTCCATTCCATTCCATTCCACTCGGATTGATTCAATTCCACCCCATTCCATTCAACTACATTCCATTCCAATCCACTCCAATCGTGTTGATTCAATTCCATTCGATTCTATTCCATACCATTCCATCCCGTGCCATTCCATTCCATTCCATTCCATTCGAGTTGATTCCATTCCAATCAATTCCATTCGGGTTGAATCCATTCCATGTCATTCCATTGCATTCCATTCCATTCGGGTTGATTCCATTCCATTCCATTCCATTCGGTGTGGTTAAATTCCCTTCCTTTTCATTCCCTTCCATTCCATTCCATTCCATTCCGTTCCATTCCATTCCATTCCATTCCATTCGGTTTGATTCCATTCCATTCCATTCCATTCCATTCCATTCGGGTTTTTTCCTTTCCATTCCATTCCCTTCCATTCCATTCGGGTTGATTTCATTCCATTCCATTCCATTCCATTCGGGTTTATTCCATTTCATTCCATTCCATTCCATTCCATTCCATTCCATTCGAGTTGATTCCATCCCTTTCCATTCCATTCCATTCCATTGTATTCCATTCCATTCGGGTTGATTCCATTCCATTCCATTCCAATCCATTCCATTCTATTCCATTCGAGTTGATTCCATTCCATTCCATTCCATTGCATTCCATTCCATTCGGGTTGATTCCATTCCATTCCATTTCATTCCATTCCATTCCATTGCATTCCATCCGGGTTGACTCCATTCCATTCCATTCCATTCCATTGCATTCCATTACATTCTGGTTGATTCCATTCCATTCCATTCCATTCCATTGCATTCCATTCGGGTTGATTCCATTTCTTTCCATTCCATTCGACTCCATTCGGGTTGATTCCATACCATTCCATTCCATTCCATTCCACTCCATTCCGGTGGATTCCATTCCATTCAATTCCATTCCATTTCATTCCATTCAGGTTGATTCCATTCCATTCCAATCCATTCCATTCGGGTTGATTCCATTCCATTCCATTCGATTCCATTCCATTCTGGTTGATTCCATTCCATTCCATTAAATTCCATTCGGGTTGATTCAATTCCATTGCTTTCCATTCCATTCCATTCCATTCCATTCCTTTCCATTTCATTCCATTCCGGTTGATTCCATTCCTTTCCATTCCATTCTGGTTGAATCCATTCCATTCCATTCGATTCCATTCCATTGCACTCGATTTGATTCCACTTCATTCCATTCCATTCGGGTTGATTCCATTGCATTCCATTCCATTCCATTCCATTCGGATTGATTGCATTCCATTCCATTTCATTCCATTCCATTCCATTCGGGTTGATTCCATTCCATTCCATTCCATTCCATTCCTTTCCAATCCATTCCATTCGTGTTGATTCCATTCCATTCCATTCCATTGAATTCGGGTTGATTCCATTCCATTCCATTCCATTCCATTCCATTCCATTCCTTTCCATTCCAATCCATTCGGATGGATTCCATTCCATTCCATTCCATTCCATTCCATTCCATTCCATTCCATTCCAATCGGGTTGATTCCATTCCTTTCCATTCCATTCCACTCCATGCCATTCCACTCGGTTTGATTCCATTCCATTCCATTCCATTCCATTCGGTGTGATTAAATTCCCTTCCATTTCATTCCCTTCCATTCCATTCCATTCCATTCCGTTCCATTCCATTCCATTCGGGTTAATTACTTTCCATTCCATTCCATTGCATTCATTCCATTCCATTCCATTTCATTCCATTCCATTCCATTCCATTCCATTCCATTCCATTCGGGTTGGTTCCTTTCCATTCCATCCCATTCCCCTCCATTCCATTTCCTTCGGGTTTATTCCATTCCATTCCATTCCATTCGAGTTGATTCCACTCCATTTCATTCCATGAGGGTTGATTCCATTCCCTTCCATTCCATTCCATTCCTTACCATTCCATTCCTTTCGTATAGATTCCATTCCATTCCATTCTATTCCATTCCATTCCATTCCATTCGGTTTGATTCCATTCCATTCCATTCCATTCAATTCCATTCCATTCGGGTTTATTCCATTCCTTTCCATTCCATTCCACTCCATTCCATTCCATTCGGTTTGATTCCATTCCCTTCCATTCCATTCCATTCCATTCCATTCCATTCCATTCCGGTTGATTCCATTCCATTCCATTCCATTCCATTCGATTCCATTCCATTCCATTCGGGTTATTTCCATTCCATTCCATTCCATTCCACTCCATTCGGGTTCATTCCATTCCATTCCTTTCCATTGCATTCCATTCCATTTGAGTTGATTCCATTCCGTTCCATTCCATTCGTGATGATTCGATTCCATTCCATTCCATTGCATTCCATTCCATTCGAGTTGATTCCATTCCATTCCATTGCATTCCATTCCATTCCATTCCATTCCATTCGGGTTGATTCCATTCCATTCCATTCCATTGCATTGCATTTGAGTTGCTTCCATTCCATTTTATTCCATTCCATTCCATTCCATTACACTCCACTCAGGTTGATTCCATTCCATTACATTCCACTCCACTCCATTCCATTCCATTTCATTCCCCTCCACTCCATTCCATTCCATTCCATTCCACTCGGATTGATTCAATTCCACCCCATTCCGTTCAATTACATTCCATTCCAATCCACTCCAATCGTGTTGATTCAATTCCATTCGATTCTATTCCATACCATTCCATCCCGTGCCATTCCATTCCATTCCATTCCATTCGAGTTGATTCCATTCCAATCAATTCCATTCGGGTTGAATCCATTCCATGTCATTCCATTGCATTCCATTCCATTCGGGTTGATTCCATTCCATTCCATTCCATTCCATTCGGTGTGATTAAATTCCCTTCCATTTCATTCCCTTCCATTCCATTCCGTTCCATTCCGTTCCATTCCATTCCATTCCATTCCATTCCATTCCATTCGGTTTGATTCCATTCCATTCCATTCCATTCCCACGGATTTTTTCCTTTCCATTCCATTCCCTTCCATTCCATTCGGGTTGATTTCATTCCATTCCATTCCATTCCATTCCATTCCATTTGGGTTTATTCCATTTCATTCCATTCCATTCCATTCCATTCGAGTTGATTCCATCCCTTTCCATTCCATTCCATTCCATTGTATTCCATTCCATTCGGGTTGATTCCATTCCATTCCATTCCAATCCATTCCATTCTATTCCATTCAAGTTGATTCCATTCCATTCCATTCCATTGCATTCCATTCCATTCGGGTTGATTCCATCCATTTCATTTCATTCCATTCCATTGCATTGCATTCCATCCGGGTTGACTCCATTCCATTCCATTCCATTCCATTGCATTCCATTACATTCGGGTTGATTCCATTCCATTCCATTCCATTCCATTCCATTGCATTCCATTCGGGTTGATTCCATTCCTTTCCATTCCATTCGACTCCATTCGGGTTGATTCCAAACCATTCCATTCCATTCCATTCCATTCCATTCCATTCCATTCCATTCCGGTGGATTCCATTCCATTCAATTCCATTCCATTTCATTCCATTCAGGTTGATTCCATTCCATTCCATTGCATTCCATTCCATTCCATTCCATTCGGGGTGATTCCATTCCATTCCATTCGATTCCATTCCATTCTGGTTGATTGCATTCCATTCCATTAAATTCCATTCGGGTTGATTCCATTCCATTCCTTTCCATTCCATTCCATTCCATTCCTTTCCATTTCATTCCATTCCGGTTGATTCCATTCCTTTCCATTCCATTCTGGTTGATTCCATTCCATTCCATTCGATTCCATTCCATTTCACTCGATTTGATTCCACTTCATTCCATTCCATTCGGGTTGATTCCTTTGCATTCCATTCCATTCCATTCCATTCGGATTGATTGCATTCCATTCCATTTCATTCCATTCCATTCCATTCCATTCCATTCGGGTTGATTCCATTCCATTCCATTCCATTCCATTCCAATCCATTCCATTCGTGTTGATTCCATTCCATTCCATTCCATTGAATTCGGGTTGATTCCATTCCATTCCAATCCATTCCATTCCATTCGAGTTGGTTCCACTCCATTCCATTCCATGCGGGTTGATTCCATTGCATTCCATTCCATTCCATTCCATTCGGATTGATTGCATTCCGTTCCATTTCATTCCATTCCATTTCATTCCATTCCATTCGGGTTGATTCCATTCCATTCCATTCCATTCGGGTTGATTCCATTCCATTCCATTCCATTGCATTGCATTTGAGTTGCTTCCATTCCATTTTATTCCATTCCATTCCATTCCATTCCATTACACTCCACTCAGGTTGATTCCATTCCATTACATTCCACTCCACTCCATTCCATTCCATTTCATTCCCCTCCACTCCATTCCATTCCATTCCATTCCACTCGGATTGATTCAATTCCACCCCATTCCATTCAACTACATTCCATTCCAATCCACTCCAATCGTGTTGATTCAATTCCATTCGATTCTATTCCATACCATTCCATCCCGTGCCATTCCATTCCATTCCATTCCATTCGAGTTGATTCCATTCCAATCAATTCCATTCGGGTTGAATCCATTCCATGTCATTCCATTGCATTCCATTCCATTCGGGTTGATTCCATTCCATTCCATTCCATTCCATTCCATTCCATTCCATTCGGTGTGATTAAATTCCCTTCCTTTTCATTCCCTTCCATTCCATTCCATTCCATTCCGTTCAATTCCATTCCATTCCATTCCATTCGGTTTGATTCCATTCCATTCCATTCCATTCCATTCCATTCGGGTTTTTTCCTTTCCATTCCATTCCCTTCCATTCCATTCGGGTTGATTTCATTCCATTCCATTCCATTCCATTCCATTCCATTCCATTCGGGTTTATTCCATTTCATTCCATTCCATTCCATTCCATTCCATTCCATTCCATTCGAGTTGATTCCATCCCTTTCCATTCCATTCCATTCCATTGTATTCCATTCCATTCGGGTTGATTCCATTCCATTCCATTCCAATCCATTCCATTCTATTCCATTCGAGTTGATTCCATTCCACTCCATTCCATTGCATTCCATTCCATTCGGGTTGATTCCATTCCATTCCATTTCATTCCATTCCATTCCATTGCATTCCATCCGGGTTGACTCCATTCCATTCCATTCCATTCCATTGCATTCCATTACATTCGGGTTGATTCCATTCCATTCCATTCCATTCCATTGCATTCCATTCGGGTTGATTCCATTTCTTTCCATTCCATTTGACTCCATTCGGGATGATTCCATACCATTCCATTCCATTCCATGCCATTCCATTCCGGTGGATTCCATTCCATTCAATTCCATTACATTTCATTCCATTCAGGTTGATTCCATTCCATTCCATTCCATTCCATTCCATTCCATTCGGTTTGATTCCATTCCATTCCATTCGATTCCATTCCATTCTGGTTGATTCCGTTCCATTCCATTAAATTCCATTCGGGTTGCTTCCATTCCATTCCTTTCCATTCCATTCCATTCCATTCCTTTCCATTTCATTCCATTCCGGTTGATTCCATTCCTTTCCATTCCATTCTGGTTGAATCCATTCCATTCCATTCGATTCCATTCCATTGCACTCGATTTGATTCCACTTCATTCCATTCCATTCGGGTTGATTCCATTGCATTCCATTCCATTCCATTCCATTCGGATTGATTGCATTCCATTCCATTTCATTCCATTCCATTCCATTCCATTCCATTCGGGTTGATTCCATTCCATTCCATTCCATTCCATTCCAATCCATTCCATTCGTGTTGATTCCATTCCATTCCATTCCTTTGAATTCGGGTTGATTCCATTCCATTCCAATCCATTCCATTCCATTCGAGTTGGTTCCACTCCATTCCATTCCATGCGGGGTGATTCCATTCCATTCCATTCCATTCCATTCCATTCCTTTCCATTCCAATCCATTCGGATAGATTCCATTCCATTCCATTCCATTCCATTCCATTCCATTCCATTCCAATCGGGTTGATTCCATTCCTTTCCATTCCATTCCACTCCATGCCATTCCACTCGGTTTGATTCCATTCCATTCCATTCCATTCCATTCCATTCCATTCCATTCCATTCCGGTTTATTCCATTCGATTCCATTCCATTCGGGTTGATTCCATTCCATTCCATTCCATTCCATTCGGGTTTTTTCCTTTCCATTCCATTCCCTTCCATTCCGTTCGGGTTGATTCCATTCCATTCCATTCCATTCCATTCCATTCCATTCGGGTTTATTCCATTTCATTCCATTCCATTCCATTCCGTTCCATTCGAGGTGATTACATCCCATTTCATTCCATTCCATTCCATTCCATTCCATTCCATTCGATTTGATTCCACTTCACTCCATTCCATTCGGGTTGATTCCAGTCCATTCAATTCCATTTGGATTGATTGCATTCCATTCCATTCCTTTTCATTCCATTCCATTCCGTTCCATTCCACTCCATTCGTGTTGATTCCATTCCATTCCATTCGATTCCATTCCATTCCATTAAATTCCATTCGGGTTGATTCCATTCCATTCCTTTCCATTCCATTCCATTCCATTCCTTTCCATTTCATTCCATTCCGGTTGATTCCATTCCTTTCCATTCCATTCTGGTTGAATCCATTCCATTCCATTCGATTCCATTCCATTGCACTCGATTTGATTCCACTTCAATCCATTCCATTCTGGTTGATTCCATTGCATTCCATTCCATTCGGATTGATTGCATTCCATTCCATTTCATTCCATTCCATTCCATTCCATTCTATTCGTGTTGATTCCATTCCATTCCATTCCATTCCATTCCAATCCATTCCATTCGTGTTGATTCCATTCCATTCCATTCCATTGAATTCGGGTTGATTCCATTCCATTCCAATCCATTCCATTCCATTCGAGTAGGTTCCACTCCATTCCATTCCATGCGGGTTGATTCCATTGCATTCCATTCCATTCCATTCCATTCGGATTGATTGCATTCCATTCCATTTCATTCCATTCCATTCCATTCCATTCCATTCGGGTTGATTCCATTCCATTCCATTCCATTCCATTCCATTCGGGTTGATTCCATTCCATTCCATTCCATTGCATTGCATTTGAGTTGCTTCCATTCCATTTTATTCCATTCCATACCATTCCATTGCATTACACTCCACTCAGGTTGATTCCATTCCATTACATTCCACTCCACTCCATTCCATTCCAATTCATTCCCCTCCACTCCATTCCATTCCATTCCATTCCACTCGGATTGATTCAATTCCACCCCATTCCATTCAATTACATTCCATTCCAATCCACTCCAATCGTGTTGATTCAACTCCATTCGATTCTATTCCATACCATTCCATCCCGTGCCATTCCATTCCATTCCATTCCATTCGAGTTGATTCCATTCCAATCAATTCCATTCGGGTTGAATCCATTCCATGTCATTCCATTGCATTCCATTCCATTCGGGTTGATTCCATTCCATTCCATTCCATTCCATTCGTTGTGATTAAATTCCCTTCCTTTTCATTCCCTTCCATTCCATTCCATTCCATTCCGTTCCATTCCATTCCATTCCATTCCATTCGGTTTGATTCCTTTCCATTACATTCCCTTCCATTCCATTCGGGTTGATTTCATTCCATTCCATTCCATTCCATTCCATTCCATTCCATTCGGGTTTATTCCATTTCATTCCATTCCATTCCATTCCATTCCATTCCATTCCATTCGAGTTGGTTCCATCCCTTTCCATTCCATTCCATTCCATTGTATTCCATTCCATTCGGGTTGATTCCATTCCATTCCATTCCAATCCATTCCATTCTATTCCATTCGAGTTGATTCCATTCCATTCCATTCCATTGCATTCCATTCCATTCGGGTTGATTCCATTCCATTCCATTTCATTCCATTCCATTCCATTGCATTCCATCCGGGTTGACTCCATTCCATTCCATTCCATTCCATTGCATTCCATTACATTCGGGTTGATTCCATTCCATTCCATTCCATTCCATTGCATTCCATTCGGGTTGATTCCATTTCTTTCCATTCCATTCGACTCCATTCGGGATGATTCCATACCATTCCATTCCATTCCATTCCATTCCATTCCGGTGGATTCCATTCCATTCAATTCCATTCCATTTCATTCCATTCAGGTTGATTCCATTCCATTCCATTCCATTCCATTCCATTCCATTCCATTCGGGTTGATTCCATTCCATTCCATTCGATTCCATTCCATTCTGGTTGATTCCGTTCCATTCCATTAAATTCCATTCGGGTTGATTCCATTCCATTCCTTTCCATTCCATTCCATTCCATTCCTTTCCATTTCATTCCATTCCGGTTGATTCCATTCCTTTCCATTCCATTCTGGTTGAATCCATTCCATTCCATTCGATTCCATTCCATTGCACTCGATTTGATTCCACTTCATTCCATTCCATTCGGGTTGATTCCATTGCATTCCATTCCATTCCATTCCATTCGGATTGATTGCATTCCATTCCATTCCATTTCATTCCATTCCATTCCATTCCATTCCATTCGGGTTGATTCCATTCCATTCCATTCCATTCCATTCCATTCCATTCCAATCCATTCCATTCGTGTTGATTCCATTCCATTCCATTCCATTGAATTCGGGTTGATTCCATTCCATTCCAATCCATTCCATTCCATTCGAGTTGGTTCCACTCCATTCCATTCCATGCGGGTTGAGTCCATTCCATTCCATTCCATTCCATTCCATTCCATTCCATTCCTTTCCATTCCAATCCATTCGGATAGATTCCATTCCATTCCATTCCATTCCATTCCATTCCATTCCATTCCAATCGGGTTGATTCCATTCCTTTCCATTCCAATCCACTCCATGCCATTCCACTCGGTTTGATTCCATTCCATTCCATTCCATTCCATTCCATTCCATTCCATTCCATTCCATTCGGGTTGATTCCATTCCATTCCATTCCATTCCATTCCATTCGGGTTTTTTCCTTTCCATTCCATTCCCTTCCATTCCGTTCGGGTTGATTCCATTCCATTCCATCCCATTCCATTCGGGTTTATTCCATTTCATTCCATTCCATTCCATTCCGTTCCATTCGAGGTGATTACATCCCATTTCATTCCATTCCATTCCATTCCATTCCATTCCATTCGATTTGATTCCACTTCACTCCATTCCATTCGGGTTGATTCCAGTCCATTCCATTCCATTTGGATTGATTGCATTCCATTCCATTCCGTTTCATTCCACTCCAATCCGTTCCATTCGACTCCATTCGGGTTGACTCCATTCCATTCCTTTCCATTGCATGCCATTCCATTTGAGTTGATTCCATTCCGTTCCATTCCATTCATGATGATTCGATTCCATTCCATTCCATTGCATTCCATTCCATTCGAGTTGATTCCATTCCATTCCATTGCATTCCATTCCATTCCATTCAATTCGGGTTGATTCCATTCCATTCCATTCCATTCCATTGCATTTGAGTTGCTTCCATTCCATTTTATTCCATTCCATTCCATTCCATTCCATTCCATTCCATTCCACTCAGGTTGATTCCATTCCATTCCATTCCACTCCACTCCATTCCATTCCAGTTCATTCCCCTCCACCTCATTCCATTCCATTCCATTCCACTCGGATTGATTCAATTCCACCCCATTCCATTCAATTACATTCCATTCCAATCCACTCCAATCGGGTTGATTCAATTCCATTCGATTCTATTCCCTACCATTCCATCCCGTGCCATTCCATTCCATTCCATTCGAGTTGATTCCATTCCAATCAATTCCATTCGGGTTGAATCCATTCCATGTCATTCCATTGCATTCCATTCCATTCGGGTTGATTCCATTCCATTCCATTCCATTCCATTCCATTCGGTGTGATTAAATTCCCTTCCATTTCATTCCCTTCCATTCCATTCCGTTCCATTCCGTTCCATTCCATTCCATTCCATTCCATTCCATTCGGTTTGATTCCATTCCATTCCATCCCATTCCATTCCATTCCATTAGGGTTTTTTCCTTTCCATTCCATTCCCTTCCATTCCATTCGGGTTGATTTCATTCCATTCCATTCCATTACATTCCATTCGGGTTTATTCCATTCCATTCCATTCCATTCCATTCCATTCCATTCGAGTTGATTCCATCCCTTTCCATTCCATTCCATTCCATTGTATTCCATTCCATTCGGGTTGATTCCATTCCATTCCATTCCAATCCATTCCATTCTAATCCATTCGAGTTGATTCCATTCCATTCCATTCCATTGCATTCCATTCCATTCGCGTTGATTCCATTCCATTCCATTTCATTCCATTCCATTCCATTGCATTCCATCCGGGTTGACTCCATTCCATTCCATTCCATTCCATTGCATTCCATTACATTCGGGTTGATTCCATTCCATTCCATTCCATTCCATTGCATTCCATTCGGGTTGATTCCATTTCTTTCCATTCCATTCGACTCCATTCGGGTTGATTCCATACCATTCCATTCCATTCCATTCCATTCCATTCCATTCCGGTGGATTCCATTCCATTCAATTCCATTCCATTTCATTCCATTCAGGTTGATTCCATTCCATTCCATTCCATTCCATTCCATTCCATTCCATTCGGGTTGATTCCATTCCATTCCATGCGATTCCATTCCATTCCATTAAATTCCATTCGGGTTGATTCCATTCCATTCCTTTCCATTCCATTCCATTCCATTCCTTTCCATTTCATTCCATTCCGGTTGATTCCATTCCTTTCCATTCCATTCTGGTTGAATCCATTCCATTCCATTCAATTCCATTCCATTGCACTCGATTTGATTCCACTTCATTCCATTCCATTCGGGTTGATTCCATTGCATTCCATTCCATTCCATTCCATTCGGATTGATTGCATTCCATTCCATTTCATTCCATTCCATTCCATTCCATTCTATTCGGGTTGATTCCATTGCATTCCATTCCATTCCAATCCATTCCATTCGTGTTGATTCCATTCCATTCCATTCCATTGAATTCGGGTGGATTCCATTCCATTCCAATCCATTCCATTCCATGCGAGTTGGTTCCACTCCATTCCATTCCATGCGGGTTGATTCCATTGCATTCCATTCCATTCCATTCCATTCGGATTGATTGCATTCCATTCCATTTCATTCCATTCCATTCCATTCCATTCCATTCGGGTTGATTCCATTCCATTCCATTCCATTCCATTCCATTCGGGTTGATTCCATTCCATTCCATTCCATTGCATTGCATTTGAGTTGCTTCCATTCCATTTTATTCCATTCCATTCCATTCCATTCCATTACACTCCACTCAGGTTGATTCCATTCCATTACATTCCACTCCACTCCATTCCATTCCAATTCATTCCCCTCCACTCCATTCCATTCCATTCCTTTCCACTCGGATTGATTCAATTCCACCCCATTCCATTCAATTACATTCCATTCCAATCCACTCCAATCGTGTTGATTCAACTCCATTCGATTCTATTCCATACCATTCCATCCCGTGCCATTCCATTCCATTCCATTCCATTCGAGTTGATTCCATTCCAATCAATTCCATTTGGGTTGAATCCATTCCATGTCATTCCATTGCATTCCATTCCATTCGGGTTGATTCCATTCCATTCCATTCCATTCCATTCCATTCCATTCCATTCCATTCGGTGTGATTAAATTCCCTTCCTTTTCATTCCCTTCCATTCCATTCCATTCCATTCCGTTCAATTCCATTCCATTCCATTCCATTCGGTTTGATTCCATTCCATTCCATTCCATTCCATTCCATTCGGGTTTTTTCCTTTCCATTCCATTCCCTTCCATTCCATTCGGGTTGATTTCATTCCATTCCATTCCATTCCATTCCATTCCATTCCATTCCATTCGGGTTTATTCCATTTCATTCCATTCCATTCCATTCCATTCCATTCCATTCCATTCCATTCCATTCGAGTTGATTCCATCCCTTTCCATTCCATTCCATTCCATTGTATTCCATTCCATTCGGGTTGATTCCATTCCATTCCATTCCAATCCATTCCATTCTATTCCATTCGAGTTGATTCCATTCCACTCCATTCCATTGCATTCCATTCCATTCGGGTTGATTCCATTCCATTCCATTTCATTCCATTCCATTCCATTGCATTCCATCCGGGTTGACTCCATTCCATTCCATTCCATTCCATTGCATTCCATTACATTCGGGTTGATTCCATTCCATTCCATTCCATTCCATTGCATTCCATTCGGGTTGATTCCATTTCTTTCCATTCCATTTGACTCCATTCGGGATGATTCCATACCATTCCATTCCATTCCATTCCATTCCATTCCGGTGGATTCCATTCCATTCAATTCCATTACATTTCATTCCATTCAGGTTGATTCCATTCCATTCCATTCCATTCCATTCCATTCCATTCGGTTTGATTCCATTCCATTCCATTCGATTCCATTCCATTCTGGTTGATTCCGTTCCATTCCATTAAATTCCATTTGGGTTGCTTCCATTCCATTCCTTTCCATTCCATTCCATTCCATTCCTTTCCATTTCATTCCATTCCGGTTGATTCCATTCCTTTCCATTCCATTCTGGTTGAATCCATTCCATTCCATTCGATTCCATTCCATTGCACTCGATTTGATTCCACTTCATTCCATTCCATTCGGGTTGATTCCATTGCATTCCATTCCATTCCATTCCATTCGGATTGATTGCATTCCATTCCATTTCATTCCATTCCATTCCATTCCATTCCATTCGGGTTGATTCCATTCCATTCCATTCCATTCCATTCCAATCCATTCCATTCGTGTTGATTCCATTCCATTCCATTCCATTGAATTCGGGTTGATTCCATTCCATTCCAATCCATTCCATTCCATTCGAGTTGGTTCCACTCCATTCCATTCCATGCGGGGTGATTCCATTCCATTCCATTCCATTCCATTCCATTCCATTCCTTTCCATTCCAATCCATTCGGATAGATTCCATTCCATTCCATTCCATTCCATTCCATTCCACTCCAATCGGGTTGATTCCATTCCTTTCCATTCCATTCCACTCCATGCCATTCCACTCGGTTTGATTCCATTCCATTCCATTCCATTCCATTCCATTCCATTCCATTCCATTCCGGTTTATTCCATTCGATTCCATTCCATTCGGGTTGATTCCATTCCATTCCATTCCATTCCATTCCATTCCATTCGGGTTTTTTCCTTTCCATTCCATTCCCTTCCATTCCGTTCGGGTTGATTCCATTCCATTCCATTCCATTCCATTCCATTCCATTCCATTCGGGTTTATTCCATTTCATTCCATTCCATTCCATTCCGTTCCATTCGAGGTGATTACATCCCATTTCATTCCATTCCATTCCATTCCATTCCATTCCATTCGATTTGATTCCACTTCACTCCATTCCATTCGGGTTGATTCCAGTCCATTCAATTCCATTTGGATTGATTGCATTCCATTCCATTCCTTTTCATTCCATTCCATTCCGTTCCATTCCACTCCATTCGTGTTGATTCCATTCCATTCCATTCGATTCCATTCCATTCCATTAAATTCCATTCGGGTTGATTCCATTCCATTCCTTTCCATTCCATTCCATTCCATTCCTTTCCATTTCATTCCATTCCGGTTGATTCCATTCCTTTCCATTCCATTCTGGTTGAATCCATTCCATTCCATTCGATTCCATTCCATTGCACTCGATTTGATTCCACTTCATTCCATTCCATTCTGGTTGATTCCATTGCATTCCATTCCATTCGGATTGATTGCATTCCATTCCATTTCATTCCATTCCATTCCATTCCATTCTATTCGTGTTGATTCCATTCCATTCCATTCCATTCCATTCCAATCCATTCCATTCGTGTTGATTCCATTCCATTCCATTCCATTGAATTCGGGTTGATTCCATTCCATTCCAATCCATTCCATTCCATTCGAGTTGGTTCCACTCCATTCCATTCCATGCGGGTTGATTCCATTGCATTCCATTCCATTCCATTCCATTCGGATTGATTGCATTCCATTCCATTTCATTCCATTCCATTCCATTCCATTCCATTCGGGTTGATTCCATTCCATTCCATTCCATTCCATTCGGGTTGATTCCATTCCATTCCATTCCATTGCATTGCATTTGAGTTGCTTCCATTCCATTTTATTCCATTCCATACCATTCCATTGCATTACACTCCACTCAGGTTGATTCCATTCCATTACATTCCACTCCACTCCATTCCATTCCAATTCATTCCCCTCCACTCCATTCCATTCCATTCCATTCCACTCGGATTGATTCAATTCCACCCCATTCCATTCAATTACATTCCATTCCAATCCACTCCAATCGTGTTGATTCAACTCCATTCGATTCTATTCCATACCATTCCATCCCGTGCCATTCCATTCCATTCCATTCCATTCGAGTTGATTCCATTCCAATCAATTCCATTCGGGTTGAATCCATTCCATGTCATTCCATTGCATTCCATTCCATTCGGGTTGATTCCATTCCATTCCATTCCATTCCATTCCATTCGTTGTGATTAAATTCCCTTCCTTTTCATTCCCTTCCATTCCATTCCATTCCATTCCGTTCCATTCCATTCCATTCCATTCCATTCGGTTTGATTCCTTTCCATTACATTCCCTTCCATTCCATTCGGGTTGATTTCATTCCATTCCATTCCATTCCATTCCATTCCATTCCATTCCATTCGGGTTTATTCCATTTCATTCCATTCCATTCCATTCCATTCCATTCCATTCCATTCGAGTTGGTTCCATCCCTTTCCATTCCATTCCATTCCATTGTATTCCATTCCATTCGGGTTGATTCCATTCCATTCCATTCCAATCCATTCCATTCTATTCCATTCGAGTTGATTCCATTCCATTCCATTCCATTGCATTCCATTCCATTCGGGTTGATTCCATTCCATTCCATTTCATTCCATTCCATTCCATTGCATTCCATCCGGGTTGACTCCATTCCATTCCATTCCATTCCATTGCATTCCATTACATTCGGGTTGATTCCATTCCATTCCATTCCATTCCATTGCATTCCATTCGGGTTGATTCCATTTCTTTCCATTCCATTCGACTCCATTCGGGATGATTCCATACCATTCCATTCCATTCCATTCCATTCCATTCCGGTGGATTCCATTCCATTCAATTCCATTCCATTTCATTCCATTCAGGTTGATTCCATTCCATTCCATTCCATTCCATTCCATTCCATTCCATTCCATTCGGGTTGATTCCATTCCATTCCATTCGATTCCATTCCATTCTGGTTGATTCCGTTCCATTCCATTAAATTCCATTCGGGTTGATTCCATTCCATTCCTTTCCATTCCATTCCATTCCATTCCTTTCCATTTCATTCCATTCCGGTTGATTCCATTCCTTTCCATTCCATTCTGGTTGAATCCATTCCATTCCATTCGATTCCATTCCATTGCACTCGATTTGATTCCACTTCATTCCATTCCATTCGGGTTGATTCCATTGCATTCCATTCCATTCCATTCCATTCGGATTGATTGCATTCCATTCCATTTCATTCCATTCCATTCCATTCCATTCCATTCGGGTTGATTCCATTCCATTCCATTCCATTCCATTCCATTCCATTCCATTCCAATCCATTCCATTCGTGTTGATTCCATTCCATTCCATTCCATTGAATTCGGGTTGATTCCATTCCATTCCAATCCATTCCATTCCATTCGAGTTGGTTCCACTCCATTCCATTCCATGCGGGTTGAGTCCATTCCATTCCATTCCATTCCATTCCATTCCATTCCATTCCTTTCCATTCCAATCCATTCGGATAGATTCCATTCCATTCCATTCCATTCCATTCCATTCCATTCCATTCCATTCCAATCGGGTTGATTCCATTCCTTTCCATTCCAATCCACTCCATGCCATTCCACTCGGTTTGATTCCATTCCATTCCATTCCATTCCATTCCATTCCATTCCATTCGGGTTGATTCCATTCCATTCCATTCCATTCCATTCCATTCGGGTTTTTTCCTTTCCATTCCATTCCCTTCCATTCCGTTCGGGTTGATTCCATTCCATTCCATCCCATTCCATTCGGGTTTATTCCATTTCATTCCATTCCATTCCATTCCGTTCCATTCGAGGTGATTACATCCCATTTCATTCCATTCCATTCCATTCCATTCCATTCCATTCGATTTGATTCCACTTCACTCCATTCCATTCGGGTTGATTCCAGTCCATTCCATTCCATTTGGATTGATTGCATTCCATTCCATTCCGTTTCATTCCATTCCAATCCGTTCCATTCGACTCCATTCGGGTTGACTCCATTCCATTCCTTTCCATTGCATGCCATTCCATTTGAGTTGATTCCATTCCGTTCCATTCCATTCATGATGATTCGATTCCATTCCATTCCATTGCATTCCATTCCATTCGAGTTGATTCCATTCCATTCCATTGCATTCCATTCCATTCCATTCAATTCGGGTTGATTCCATTCCATTCCATTCCATTCCATTGCATTTGAGTTGCTTCCATTCCATTTTATTCCATTCCATTCCATTCCATTCCATTCCATTCCATTCCACTCAGGTTGATTCCATTCCATTCCATTCCACTCCACTCCATTCCATTCCATTTCATTCCCCTCCACCTCATTCCATTCCATTCCATTCCACTCGGATTGATTCAATTCCACCCCATTCCATTCAATTACATTCCATTCCAATCCACTCCAATCGGGTTGATTCAATTCCATTCGATTCTATTCCCTACCATTCCATCCCGTGCCATTCCATTCCATTCCATTCGAGTTGATTCCATTCCAATCAATTCCATTCGGGTTGAATCCATTCCATGTCATTCCATTGCATTCCATTCCATTCGGGTTGATTCCATTCCATTCCATTCCATTCCATTCCATTCGGTGTGATTAAATTCCCTTCCATTTCATTCCCTTCCATTCCATTCCGTTCCATTCCGTTCCATTCCATTCCATTCCATTCCATTCCATTCCATTCCATTCGGTTTGATTCCATTCCATTCCATCCCATTCCATTCCATTCCATTAGGGTTTTTTCCTTTCCATTCCATTCCCTTCCATTCCATTCGGGTTGATTTCATTCCATTCCATTCCATTCCATTCCATTCCATTCGGGTTTATTCCATTCCATTCCATTCCATTCCATTCCATTCCATTCCATTCCATTCGAGTTGATTCCATCCCTTTCCATTCCATTCCATTCCATTGTATTCCATTCCATTCGGGTTGATTCCATTCCATTCCATTCCAATCCATTCCATTCTATTCCATTCGAGTTGATTCCATTCCATTCCATTCCATTGCATTCCATTCCATTCGCGTTGATTCCATTCCATTCCATTTCATTCCATTCCATTCCATTGCATTCCATCCGGGTTGACTCCATTCCATTCCATTCCATTCCATTGCATTCCATTACATTCGGGTTGATTCCATTCCATTCCATTCCATTCCATTCCATTGCATTCCATTCGGGTTGATTCCATTTCTTTCCATTCCATTCGACTCCATTCGGGTTGATTCCATACCATTCCATTCCATTCCATTCCATTCCATTCCATTCCGGTGGATTCCATTCCATTCAATTCCATTCCATTTCATTCCATTCAGGTTGATTCCATTCCATTCCATTCCATTCCATTCCATTCCATTCCATTCGGGTTGATTCCATTCCATTCCATTCGATTCCATTCCATTCCATTAAATTCCATTCGGGTTGATTCCATTCCATTCCTTTCCATTCCATTCCATTCCATTCCTTTCCATTTCATTCCATTCCGGTTGATTCCATTCCTTTCCATTCCATTCTGGTTGAATCCATTCCATTCCATTCAATTCCATTCCATTGCACTCGATTTGATTCCACTTCATTCCATTCCATTCGGGTTGATTCCATTGCATTCCATTCCATTCCATTCCATTCGGATTGATTGCATTCTATTCCATTTCATTCCATTCCATTCCATTCCATTCTATTCGGGTTGATTCCATTCCATTCCATTCCATTCCAATCCATTCCATTCGTGTTGATTCCATTCCATTCCATTCCATTGAATTCGGGTTGATTCCATTCCATTCCAATCCATTCCATTCCATGCGAGTTGGTTCCACTCCATTCCATTCCATGCGGTTTGATTCCATTGCATTCCATTCCATTCCATTCCATTCGGATTGATTGCATTCCGTTCCATTTCATTCCATTCCATTCCATTCCATTCCATTCGGGTTGATTCCATTCCATTCCATTCCATTCCATTCCATTCGGGTTGATTCCATTCCATTCCATTCCATTGCATTGCATTTGAGTTGCTTCCATTCCATTTTATTCCATTCCATTCCATTCCATTCCATTACACTCCACTCAGGTTGATTCCATTCCATTACATTCCACTCCACTCCATTCCATTCCAATTCATTCCCCTCCACTCCATTCCATTCCATTCCTTTCCACTCGGATTGATTCAATTCCACCCCATTCCATTCAATTACATTCCATTCCAATCCACTCCAATCGTGTTGATTCAACTCCATTCGATTATATTCCATACCATTCCATCCCGTGCCATTCCATTCCATTCCATTCCATTCGAGTTGATTCCATTCCAATCAATTCCATTTGGGTTGAATCCATTCCATGTCATTGCATTGCATTCCATTCCATTCGGGTTGATTCCATTCCATTCCATTCCATTCCATTCCATTCCATTCCATTCGGTGTGATTAAATTCCCTTCCTTTTCATTCCCTTCCATTCCATTCCATTCCATTCCATTCCATTCCATTCCATTCCATTCGGTTTGATTCCATTCCATTCCATTCCATTCCATTCCATTCCATTCGGGTTTTTTCCTTTCCATTCCATTCCCTTCCATTCCATTCGGGTTGATTTCATTCCATTCCATTCCATTCCATTCCATTCCATTCCATTCGGGTTTATTCCATTTCATTCCATTCCATTCCATTCCATTCCATTCCATTCCATTCCATTCCATTCCATTCGAGTTGATTCCATCCCTTTCCATTCCATTCCATTCCATTGTATTCCATTCCATTCGGGTTGATTCCATTCCATTCCATTCCAATCCATTCCATTCTATTCCATTCGAGTTGATTCCTTTCACTCCATTCCATTGCATTCCATTCCATTCGGGTTGATTCCATTCCATTCCATTTCATTCCATTCCATTCCATTTCATTCCATTCCATTCCATTGCATTCCATCCGGGTTGACTCCATTCCATTCCATTCCATTCCATTGCATTCCATTACATTCGGGTTGATTCCATTCCATTCCATTCCATTCCATTGCATTCCATTCCTTTCCAATCCATTCCATTCGTGTTGATTCCATTCCATTCCATTCCATTGAATTCGGGTTGATTCCATTCCATTCCAATCCATTCCATTCCATTCGAGTTGGTTCCACTCCATTCCATTCCATGCGGGGTGATTCCATTCCATTCCATTCCATTCCATTCCATTCCATTCCATTCCTTTCCATTCCAATCCATTCGGATAGATTCCATTCCATTCCATTCCATTCCATTCCATTCCATTCCATTCCATTCCAATCGGGTTGATTCCATTCCTTTCCATTCTATTCCACTCCATGCCATTCCACTCGGTTTGATTCCATTCCATTCCATTCCATTCCATTCCATTCCATTCCGGTTTATTCCATTCGATTCCATTCCATTCGGGTTGATTCCATTCCATTCCATTCCATTCCATTCCATTCGGGTTTTTTCCTTTCCATTCCATTCCCTTCCATTCCGTTCGGGTTGATTCCATTCCATTCCATTCCATTCCATTCCATTCCATTCCATTCGGGTTTATTCCATTTCATTCCATTCCATTCCATTCCGTTCCATTCGAGGTGATTACATCCCATTTCATTCCATTCCATTCCATTCCATTCCATTCCATTCGATTTGATTCCACTTCACTCCATTCCATTCGGGTTGATTCCAGTCCATTCAATTCCATTTGGATTGATTGCATTCCATTCCATTCCTTTTCATTCCATTCCATTCCGTTCCATTCCACTCCATTCGTGTTGATTCCATTCCATTCCATTCGATTCCATTCCATTCCATTAAATTCCAATCGGGTTGATTCCATTCCATTCCTTTCCATTCCATTCCATTCCATTCCTTTCCATTTCTTTCCATTCCGGTTGATTCCATTCCTTTCCATTCCATTCTGGTTGAATCCATTCCATTCCATTCGATTCCATTCCATTGCACTCGATTTGATTCCACTTCATTCCATTCCATTCGGGTTGATTCCATTGCATTCCATTCCATTCCATTCTATTCGGATTGATTGCATTCCATTCAATTTCATTCCATTCCATTCCATTCCATTCTATTCGGGTTGATTCCATTCCATTCCATTCCATTGCATTCCAATCCATTCCATTCGTGTTGATTCCATTCCATTCCATTCCATTCAATTCGGGTTGATTCCATTCCATTCCAATCCATTCCATTCCATTCGAGTTGGTTCCACTCCATTCCATTCCATGCGGGTTGATTCCATTGCATTCCATTCCATTCCATTCCATTCGGATTGATTGCATTCCATTCCATTTCATTCCATTCCATTCCATTCCATTCCATTCCATTCGGGTTGATTCCATTCCATTCCATTCCATTCCATTCCATTCGGGTTGATTCCATTCCATTCCATTCCATTGCATTGCATTTGAGTTGCTTCCATTCCATTTTATTACATTCCATACCATTCCATTCCATTACACTCCACTCAGGTTGATTCCATTCCATTACATTCCACTCCACTCCATTCCATTCCAATTCATTCCCCTCCACTCCATTCCATTCCATTCCACTCGGATTGATTCAATTCCACCCCATTCCATTCAATTACATTGCATTCCAATCCACTCCAATCGTGTTGATTCAACTCCATTCGATTCTATTCCATACCATTCCATCCCGTGCCATTCCATTCCATTCCATTCGAGTTGATTCCATTCCAATCAATTCCATTCGGGTTGAATCCATTCCATGTCATTCCATTGCATTCCATTCCATTCGGGTTGATTCCATTCCATTCCATTCCATTCCATTCCATTCGGTGTGATTAAATTCCCTTCCTTTTCATTCCCTTCCATTCCATTCCATTCCATTCCGTTCCATTCCATTCCATTCCATTCCATTCGGTTTGATTCCTTTCCATTACATTCCCTTCCATTCCATTCGGGTTGATTTCATTCCATTCCATTCCATTCCATTCCATTCCGTTCCATTCGGGTTTATTCCATTTCATTCCATTCCATTCCATTCCATTCCATTCCATTCCATTCCATTCGAGTTGATTCCATCCCTTTCCATTCCATTCCATTCCATTGTATTCCATTCCATTCGGGTTGATTCCATTCCATCCATTCCAATCTATTCCATTCTATTCCATTCGAGTTGATTCCATTCCATTCCATTCCATTGCATTCCATTCCATTCGGGTTGATTCCATTCCATTCCATTTCATTCCATTCCATTCCATTGCATTCCATCCGGGTTGACTCCATTCCATTCCATTCCATTCCATTGCATTCCATTACATTCGGGTTGATTCTATTCCATTCCATTCCATTCCATTGCATTCCATTCGGGTTGATTCCATTTCTTTCCATTCCATTCGACTCCATTCGGGTTGATTCCATACCATTCCATTCCATTCCATTCCATTGCATTCCATTCCATTCCGGTGGATTCCATTCCATTCAATTCCATTCCATTTCATTCCATTCAGGTTGATTCCATTCCATTCCATTCCATTCTTTTCCATTCCATTCCATTCCATTCCTTTCCATTTCATTCCATTCCGGTTGATTCCATTCCTTTCCATTCCATTCTGGTTGAATCCATTCCATTCCATTCGATTCCATTCCATTGCACTCGATTTGATTCCACTTCATTCCATTCCATTCGGGTTGATTCCATTGCATTCCATTCCATTCCATTCCATTCGGATTGATTGCATTCCCTTCCATTTCATTCCATTCCATTCCATTCCATTCCATTCGGGTTGATTCCATTCCATTCCATTCCATTCCATTCCATTCCATTCCAATCCATTCCATTCGTGTTGATTCCATTCCATTCCATTCCATTGAATTCGGGTTGATTCCATTCCATTCCAATCCATTCCATTCCATTCGAGTTGGTTCCACTCCATTCCATTCCATGCGGGTTGATTCCATTCCATTCCATTCCATTCCATTCCATTCCATTCCATTCCTTTCCATTCCAATCCATTTGGATAGATTCCATTCCATTCCATTCCATTCCATTCCATTCCATTCCATTCCAATCGGGTTGATTCCATTCCTTTCCATTCCATTCCACTCCATGCCATTCCACTCGGTTTGATTCCATTCCATTCCATTCCATTCCATTCCATTCCATTCCATTCCGGTTTATTCCATTCCATTACATTCCATTCGGGTTGATTCCATTCCATTCCATTCCATTCCATTCCATTCGGGTTTTTTCCTTTCCATTCCATTCCCTTCCATTCCGTTCGGGTTGATTCCATTCCATTCCATTCCATTCCATTCCATTCCATTCGGGTTTATTCCATTTCATTCCATTCCATTCCATTCCGTTCCATTCGAGGTGATTACATCCCATTCCATTCCATTCCATTCCATTCCATTCGATTTGATTCCACTTCACTCCATTCCATTCGGGTTGATTCCAGTCCATTCAATTCCATTTGGATTGATTGCATTCCATTCCATTCCTTTTCATTCCATTCCATTCCGTTCCATTCCACTCCATTCGTGTTGATTCCATTCCATTCCATTCGATTCCATTCCATTCCATTAAATTCCATTCGGGTTGATTCCATTCCATTCCTTTCCATTCCATTCCATTCCATTCCTTTCCATTTCATTCCATTCCGGTTGATTCCATTCCTTTCCATTCCATTCTGGTTGAATCCATTCCATTCCATTCGATTCCATTCCATTGCACTCGATTTGATTCCACTTCATTCCATTCCATTCGGGTTGATTCCATTGCATTCCATTCCATTCCATTCTATTCGGATTGATTGCATTCCATTCCATTTCATTCCATTCCATTCCATTCCATTCCATTCGGGTTGATTCCAGTCCATTCAATTCCATTTGGATTGATTGCATTCCATTCTATTCCGTTTCATTCCATTCCAATCCGTTCCATTCGACTCCATTCGGGTTGACTCCATTCCATTCCTTTCCATTGCATTCCATTCCATTTGAGTTGATTCCATTCCGTTCCATTCCATTCATGATGATTCGATTCCATTCCATTCCATTGCATTCCATTCCATTCGAGTTGATTCCATTCCATTCCATTGCATTCCATTCCATTCCATTCAATTCGGGTTGATTCCATTCCATTCCATTCCATTCCATTGCATTTGAGTTGCTTCCATTCCATTTTATTCCATTCCATTCCATTCCATTCCATTCCATTCCATTCCATTCCACTCAGGTTGATTCCATTCCATTCCATTCCACTCCACTCCATTCCATTCCATTTCATTCCCCTCCACTCCATTCCATTCCATTCCATTCCACTCGGATTGATTCAATTCCACCCCATTCCATTCAATTACATTCCATTCCAATCCACTCCAATCGGGTTGATTCAATTCCATTCGATTCTATTCCCTACCATTCCATCCCGTGCCATTCCATTCCATTCCATTCGAGTTGATTCCATTCCAATCAATTCCATTAGGGTTGAATCCATTCCATGTCATTCCGTTGCATTCCATTCCATTCGGGTTGATTCCATTCCATTCCATTCCATTCCATTCGGTGTGATTAAATTCCCTTCCATTTCATTCCCTTCCATTCCATTCCTTTCCATTCCATTCCATTCCATTCCATTCCATTCTGGTTGATTCCACTCCTTTTCATTCCATGCGTGTTGATTCCATTCCCTTCCATTCCATTCCATTCCTTACCATTCCATACCATTCGGATAGATTCCATTCCAGTCCATTCTATTCCATTCCATTCCATTCGGTGTGATTAAATTCCCTTCCATTTCATTCCCTTCCATTCCATTCCATTCCATTCCATTCCGTTCCATTCCATTCCATTCAGGTTGATTACTTTCCATTCCATTCCATTGCATTCCATTCGGGTTGATTCCATTCCATTCCGTTCCATTCCATTCCATTCGGGATGATTCCATCGCATTCCATTCCATTCCATTCCATTCCATTCGATTCCATTCCATTCGGGTTGGTTCCTTTCCATTCCATTCCATTCCCCTCCATTCCATTTCATTCGGGTTTATTCCATTCCATTCCATTCCATTCCATTCCATTCCATTCCATTCCATTCCATTCCATTCCACTCAGGTTGATTCCATGCCATTCCATTCCACTCCACTCCATTACATTCCATTTCATTCCCCTCCACTCCATTCCATTCCATTCCATTCCACTCGGATTGATTCAATTCCACCCCATTCCATTCAATTACATTCCATTCCAATCCACTCCAATCGGGTTGATTCAATTCCATTCGATTCTATTCCATACCATTCCATCCCGTGCCATTCCATTCCATTCCATTCCATTCGATTTGATTCCATTCCAATCAATTCCATTCGGGTTGAATCCATTCCATGTCATTCCATTGCATTCCATTCCATTCGGGTTGATTCCATTCCATTCCATTCCATTCCATTCGGTGTGATTAAATTCCCTTCCATTTCATTCCCTTCCATTCCATTCCATTCCATTCCGTTCCATTCCATTCCATTCGGGTTAATTACTTTTCATTCCATTCCATTGCATTCCATTCCATTCCATTCCATTCCATTCCATTCCATTCCATTCCATTCCATTCCATTCCATTCGGTTTGGTTCCTTTCCATTCCATTCCATTCCCCTCCATTCCATTTCATTCGGGTTTATTCCATTCCATTCCATTCCATTCGAGTTGATTCCACTCCATTTCATTCCATGAGGGTTGATTCCATTCCCTTCCATTCCATTCCATTCCTTACCATTCCATTCCTTCCGGATAGATTCCATTCCATTCCATTCTATTCCATTCCATTCCATTCCATTCGGTTTGATTCCATTCCATTCCATTCCATTCAATTCCATTCCATTCGGGTTGATTCCATTCCTTTCCATTCCATTCCACTCCATTCCATTCCATTCGGTTTGATTCCATTCCCTTCCATTCCATTCCATTCCATTCCATTCCATTCCATTCCATTCCGGTTGATTCCATTCCATTCCATTCCATTCGATTCCATTCCATTCCATTCGGGTTGTTTCCATTCCATTCCATTCCATTCCACTCCATTCGGGTTGATTCCATTCCATTCCTTTCCATTGCATTCCATTCCATTTGAGTTGATTCCATTCTGTTCCATTCCATTCGTGATGATTCGATTCCATTCCATTCCATTGCATTCCATTCCATTCCATTCCATTCGGGTTGATTCCATTCCATTCCATTCCATTGCATTGCATTTGAGTTGCTTCCATTCCATTTTATTCCATTCCATTCCATTCCATTACACTCCACTCAGGTTGATTCCATTCCATTACATTCCACTCCACTCCATTCCATTCCATTTCATTCCCCTCCACTCCATTCCATTCCATTCCATTCCACTCGGATTGATTCAATTCCACCCCATTCCATTCAATTACATTCCATTCCAATCCACTCCATTCGTGTTGATTCAATTCCATTCGATTCTATTCCATACCATTCCATCCCGTGCCATTCCGTTCCATTCCATTCCATTCGAGTTGATTCCATTCCAATCAATTCCATTCGGGTTGAATCCATTCCATGTCATTCCATTGCATTCCATTCCATTCGGGTTGATTCCATTCCATTCCATTCCATTCGGTGTGATTAAATTCCCTTCCATTTCATTCCCTTCCATTCCATTCCATTCCATTCCGTTCCATTCCATTCCATTCCATTCCATTCCATTCGGTTTGATTCCATTCCATTCCATTCCATTCCATTCCATTCCATTCGTGTTTTTTCCTTTCCATTCCATTCCCTTCCATTTCATTCGTGTTGATTTCATTCCATTCCATTCCATTCCATTCCATTCCATTCCATTAGGGTTTATTCCATTTCATTTCATTCCATTCCATTCCATTCCATTCCATTCGAGTTGATTCCATCCCTTTCCATTCCATTCCATTCCATTGCATTCCATTACATTCGGGTTGATTCCATTCCATTCCATTCCAATCCATTCCATTCTATTCCATTCGAGTTGATTCCATTCCATTCCATTCCATTGCATTCCATTCCATTCGGGTTGATTCCATCCATTCCATTTCATTCCATTCCATTCCATTGCATTCCATCCGGGTTGACTCCATTCCATTCCATTCCATTCCATTGCATTCCATTACATTCGTGTTGATTCCATTCCATTCCATTCCATTCCATTCCATTGCATTCCATTCGGGTTGATTCCATTCCTTTCCATTCCATTCGACTCCATTCGGGTTGATTCCATAACATTCCATTCCATTCCATTCCATTCCATTCCATTCCGGTGTATTCCATTCCATTCAATTCCATTCCATTTCATTCCATTCAGGTTGATTCAATTCCATTCCATTCCATTCCATTCCATTCCATTCCATTCGGGTGATTCCATTCCATTCCATTCGATTCCATTCCATTCTGGTAAATTCCATTCCATTCCATTAAATTCCATTCGGGTTGATTCCATTCCATTCCTTTCCATTGCATTCCATTCCATTCCTTTCCATTTCATTCCATTCCGGTTGATTCCATTCCTTTCCATTCCATTCTGGTTGAATCCATTCCATTCCATTCGATTCCATTCCATTTCACTCGATTTGATTCCACTTCATTCCATTCCATTCGGGTTGATTCCATTGCATTCCATTCCATTCCATTCGGATTGATTGCATTCCATTCCATTCCATTCCATTCCATTCCATTCCATTCCATTCCATTCCATTCCATTCCATTCGGGTTGATTCCATTCCATTCCATTCCATTCCATTCCAATCCATTCCATTCGTGTTGATTCCATTCCATTCCATTCCATTGAATTCGGGTTGATTCCTTTCCATTCCAATCCATTCCATTCCATTCGAGTTGGTTCCACTCCATTCCATTCCATGCGGGTTGATTCCATTGCATTCCATTCCATTCCATTCCATTCGGATTGATTGCATTCCATTCCATTTCATTCCATTCCATTCCATTCCATTCCATTCCATTCGGGTTGATTCCATTCCATTCCATTCCATTCCATTCCATTCCATTCCATTCGGGTTGATTCCATTCCATTCCATTCCATTGCATTGCATTTGAGTTGCTTCCATTCCATTTTATTCCATTCCATTCCATTCCATTCCATTACACTCCACTCAGGTTGATTCTATTCCATTACTTTCCACTCCACTCCATTCCATTCCATTTCATTCCCCTCCACTCCATTCCATTCCATTCCATTCCACTCGGATTGATTCAATTCCACCCCATTCCATTCAATTACATTCCATTCCAATCCACTCCAATCGTGTTGATTCAATTCCATTCGATTCTATTCCATACCATTCCATCCCGTGCCATTCCATTCCATTCCATTCCATTCGAGTTGATTCCATTCCAATCAATTCCATTCGGGTTGAATCCATTCCATGTCATTCCATTGCATTCCATTCCATTCGGGTTGATTCCATTCCATTCCATTCCATTCGGTGTGATTAAATTCCCTTCCTTTTCATTCCCTTCCATTCCATTCCATTCCATTCCGTTCCATTCCATTCCATTCGGGTTAATTACTTTTCATTCCATTCCATTGCATTCCATTCCATTCCATTCCATTCCATTCCATTCCATTCCATTCCATTCCATTCCATTCCATTCGGTTTGGTTCCTTTCCATTCCATTCCATTCCCCTCCATTCCATTTCATTCGGGTTTATTCCATTCCATTCCATTCCATTCGAGTTGATTCCACTCCATTTCATTCCATGAGGGTTGATTCCATTCCCTTCCATTCCATTCCATTCCTTACCATTCCATTCCTTCCGGATAGATTCCATTCCATTCCATTCTATTCCATTCCATTCCATTCCATTCGGTTTGATTCCATTCCATTCCATTCCATTCAATTCCATTCCATTCGGGTTGATTCCATTCCTTTCCATTCCATTCCACTCCATTCCATTCCATTCGGTTTGATTCCATTCCCTTCCATTCCATTCCATTCCATTCCATTCCATTCCATTCCATTCCATTCCGGTTGATTCCATTCCATTCCATTCCATTCGATTCCATTCCATTCCATTCGGGTTGTTTCCATTCCATTCCATTCCATTCCACTCCATTCGGGTTGATTCCATTCCATTCCTTTCCATTGCATTCCATTCCATTTGAGTTGATTCCATTCTGTTCCATTCCATTCGTGATGATTCGATTCCATTCCATTCCATTGCATTCCATTCCATTCCATTCCATTCGGGTTGATTCCATTCCATTCCATTCCATTGCATTGCATTTGAGTTGCTTCCATTCCATTTTATTCCATTCCATTCCATTCCATTACACTCCACTCAGGTTGATTCCATTCCATTACATTCCACTCCACTCCATTCCATTCCATTTCATTCCCCTCCACTCCATTCCATTCCATTCCATTCCACTCGGATTGATTCAATTCCACCCCATTCCATTCAATTACATTCCATTCCAATCCACTCCATTCGTGTTGATTCAATTCCATTCGATTCTATTCCATACCATTCCATCCCGTGCCATTCCGTTCCATTCCATTCCATTCGAGTTGATTCCATTCCAATCAATTCCATTCGGGTTGAATCCATTCCATGTCATTCCATTGCATTCCATTCCATTCGGGTTGATTCCATTCCATTCCATTCCATTCGGTGTGATTAAATTCCCTTCCATTTCATTCCCTTCCATTCCATTCCATTCCATTCCGTTCCATTCCATTCCATTCCATTCCATTCCATTCGGTTTGATTCCATTCCATTCCATTCCATTCCATTCCATTCCATTCGTGTTTTTTCCTTTCCATTCCATTCCCTTCCATTTCATTCGTGTTGATTTCATTCCATTCCATTCCATTCCATTCCATTCCATTCCATTAGGGTTTATTCCATTTCATTTCATTCCATTCCATTCCATTCCATTCCATTCGAGTTGATTCCATCCCTTTCCATTCCATTCCATTCCATTGCATTCCATTACATTCGGGTTGATTCCATTCCATTCCATTCCAATCCATTCCATTCTATTCCATTCGAGTTGATTCCATTCCATTCCATTCCATTGCATTCCATTCCATTCGGGTTGATTCCATCCATTCCATTTCATTCCATTCCATTCCATTGCATTCCATCCGGGTTGACTCCATTCCATTCCATTCCATTCCATTGCATTCCATTACATTCGTGTTGATTCCATTCCATTCCATTCCATTCCATTCCATTGCATTCCATTCGGGTTGATTCCATTCCTTTCCATTCCATTCGACTCCATTCGGGTTGATTCCATAACATTCCATTCCATTCCATTCCATTCCATTCCATTCCGGTGTATTCCATTCCATTCAATTCCATTCCATTTCATTCCATTCAGGTTGATTCAATTCCATTCCATTCCATTCCATTCCATTCCATTCCATTCGGGTGATTCCATTCCATTCCATTCGATTCCATTCCATTCTGGTAAATTCCATTCCATTCCATTAAATTCCATTCGGGTTGATTCCATTCCATTCCTTTCCATTGCATTCCATTCCATTCCTTTCCATTTCATTCCATTCCGGTTGATTCCATTCCTTTCCATTCCATTCTGGTTGAATCCATTCCATTCCATTCGATTCCATTCCATTTCACTCGATTTGATTCCACTTCATTCCATTCCATTCGGGTTGATTCCATTGCATTCCATTCCATTCCATTCGGATTGATTGCATTCCATTCCATTCCATTCCATTCCATTCCATTCCATTCCATTCCATTCCATTCCATTCCATTCGGGTTGATTCCATTCCATTCCATTCCATTCCATTCCAATCCATTCCATTCGTGTTGATTCCATTCCATTCCATTCCATTGAATTCGGGTTGATTCCTTTCCATTCCAATCCATTCCATTCCATTCGAGTTGGTTCCACTCCATTCCATTCCATGCGGGTTGATTCCATTGCATTCCATTCCATTCCATTCCATTCGGATTGATTGCATTCCATTCCATTTCATTCCATTCCATTCCATTCCATTCCATTCCATTCGGGTTGATTCCATTCCATTCCATTCCATTCCATTCCATTCCATTCCATTCGGGTTGATTCCATTCCATTCCATTCCATTGCATTGCATTTGAGTTGCTTCCATTCCATTTTATTCCATTCCATTCCATTCCATTCCATTACACTCCACTCAGGTTGATTCTATTCCATTACTTTCCACTCCACTCCATTCCATTCCATTTCATTCCCCTCCACTCCATTCCATTCCATTCCATTCCACTCGGATTGATTCAATTCCACCCCATTCCATTCAATTACATTCCATTCCAATCCACTCCAATCGTGTTGATTCAATTCCATTCGATTCTATTCCATACCATTCCATCCCGTGCCATTCCATTCCATTCCATTCCATTCGAGTTGATTCCATTCCAATCAATTCCATTCGGGTTGAATCCATTCCATGTCATTCCATTGCATTCCATTCCATTCGGGTTGATTCCATTCCATTCCATTCCATTCGGTGTGATTAAATTCCCTTCCTTTTCATTCCCTTCCATTCCATTCCATTCCATTCCGTTCCATTCCATTCCATTCCATTCCATTCGGTTTGATTCCATTCCATTCCATTCCATTCCATTCCATTCCATTCCATTCCTTTCCATTCCAATCCATTCGGATAGATTCCATTCCATTCCATTCCATTCCATTCCATTCCATTCCATTCCAGTCGGGTTGATTCCATTCCTTTCCATTCCATTCCACTCCATGCCATTCCACTCGGTTTGATTCCATTCCATTCCATTCCATTCCATTCCATTCCATTCCATTCCATTCCATTCCATTCCGGTTTATTCCATTCGATTCCATTCCATTCCATTCCATTCCATTCCATTCCATTCCATTCCGGTTTATTCCATTCGATTCCATTCCATTCGGGTTGATTCCATTCCATTCCATTCCATTCCATTCCATTCGGGTTTTTTCCTTTCCATTCCATTCCCTTCCATTCCGTTCGGGTTGATTCCATTCCATTCCATTCCATTCCATTCCATTCCATTCGGGTTTATTCCATTTCATTCCATTCCATTCCATTCCGTTCCATTCGAGGTGATTACATCCCATTTCATTCCATTCCATTCCATTTCATTCCATTCGATTTGATTCCACTTCACTCCATTCCATTCGGGTTGATTCCAGTCCATTCAATTCCATTTGGATTGATTGCATTCCATTCCATTCCATTTCATTCCATTCCATTCCGTTCCATTCCACTCCATTCGTGTTCATTCCATTCCATTCCATTCGATTCCATTCCATTCCATTAAATTCCATTCGGGTTGATTCCATTCCATTCCTTTCCATTCCATTCCATTCCATTCCTTTCCATTTCATTCCATTCCGGTTGATTCCATTCCTTTCCATTCCATTCTGGTTGAATCCATTCCATTCCATTCGATTCCATTCCATTGCACTCGATTTGATTCCACTTCATTCCATTCCATTCGGGTTGATTCCATTGCATTCCATTCCATTCCATTCTATTCGGATTGATTGCATTCCATTCCATTTCATTCCATTCCATTCGTGTTGATTCCATTCCATTCCATTCCATTGAATTCGGGTTGATTCCATTCCATTCCAATCCATTCCATTCCATTCGAGTTGGTTCCACTCCATTCCATTCCATGCGGGTTGATTCCATTGCATTCCATTCCATTCCATTCCATTCGGATTGATTGCATTCCATTCCATTTCATTCCATTCCATTCCATTCCATTCCATTCGGGTTGATTCCATTCCATTCCATTCCATTCCATTCCATTCCATTCGGGTTGATTCCATTCCATTCCATTCCATTGCATTGCATTTGAGTTGCTTCCATTCCATTTTATTCCATTCCATACCATTCCATTCCATTACACTCCACTCAGGTTGATTCCATTCCATTACATTCCACTCCACTCCATTCCATTCCAATTCATTCCCCTCCACTCCATTCCATTCCATTCCATTCCACTCGGATTGATTCAATTCCACCCCATTCCATTCAATTACATTCCATTCCAATCCACTCCAATCGTGTTGATTCAACTCCATTCGATTCTATTCCATACCATTCCATCCCGTGCCATTCCATTCCATTCCATTCCATTCGAGTTGATTCCATTCCAATCAATTCCATTCGTGTTGAATCCATTCCATGTCATTCCATTGCATTCCATTCCATTCGGGTTGATTCCATTCCATTCCATTCCATTCCATTCCATTCCATTCGGTGTGATTAAATTCCCTTCCTTTTCATTCCCTTCCATTCCATTCCATTCCGTTCCATTCCATTCCATTCCATTCCATTCGGTTTGATTCCTTTCCATTACATTCCCTTCCATTCCATTCGGGTTGATTTCATTCCATTCCATTCCATTCCATTCCATTCCATTCCATTCCATTCGGGTTTATTCCATTTCATTCCATTCCATTCCATTCCATTCCATTCCATTCCATTCGAGTTGATTCCATCCCTTTCCATTCCATTCCATTCCATTGTATTCCATTCCATTCGGGTTGATTCCATTCCATTCCATTCCAATCCATTCCATTCTATTCCATTCGAGTTGATTCCATTCCATTCCATTCCATTGCATTCCATTCCATTCGGGTTGATTCCATTCCATTCCATTTCATTCCATTCCATTCCATTGCATTCCATCCGGGTTGACTCCATTCCATTCCATTCCATTCCATTGCATTCCATTACATTCGGGTTGATTCTATTCCATTCCATTCCATTCCATTGCATTCCATTCGTGTTGATTCCATTTCTTTCCATTCCATTCGACTCCATTCGGGTTGATTCCATACCATTCCATTCCATTCCATTCCATTCCATTCCATTCCGGTGGATTCCATTCCATTCAATTCCATTCCATTTCATTCCATTCAGGTTGATTCCATTCCATTCCATTCCATTCCATTCCATTCCATTCCATTCCATTCGGGTTGATTCCATTCCGTTCCATTCGATTCCATTCCATTCTGGTTGATTCCATTCCATTCCATTAAATTCCATTCGGGTTGATTCCATTCCATTCCTTTCCATTCCATTCCATTCCATTCCTTTCCATTTCATTCCATTCCGGTTGATTCCATTCCTTTCCATTCCATTCTGGTTGAATCCATTCCATTCCATTCGATTCCATTCCATTGCACTCGATTTGATTCCACTTCATTCCATTCCATTCGGGTTGATTCCATTGCATTCCATTCCATTCCATTCGGATTGATTGCATTCCATTCCATTTCATTCCATTCCATTCCATTCCATTCTATTCGGGTTGATTCCATTCCATTCCATTCCATTCCATTCCATTCCAATCCATTCCATTCGTGTTGATTCCATTCCATTCCATTCCATTGAATTCGGGTTGATTCCATTCCATTCCAATCCATTCCATTCCATTCGAGTTGGTTCCACTCCATTCCATTCCATGCGGGTTGATTCCATTCCATTCCATTCCATTCCATTCCATTCCATTCCATTACACTCCACTCAGGTTGATTCTATTCCATTACATTCCACTCCACTCCATTCCATTCCATTTCATTCCCCTCCACTCCATTCCATTCCATTCCATTCCACTCGGATTGATTCAATTCCACCCCATTCCATTCAATTACATTCCATTCCAATCCACTCCAATCGTGTTGATTCAATTCCATTCGATTCTATTCCATACCATTCCATCCCGTGCCATTCCATTCCATTCCATTCCATTCGAGTTGATTCCATTCCAATCAATTCCATTCGGGTTGAATCCATTCCATGTCATTCCATTGCATTCCATTCCATTCGGGTTGATTCCATTCCATTCCATTCGGTGTGATTAAATTCCCTTCCTTTTCATTCCCTTCCATTCCATTCCATTCCATTCCGTTCCATTCCATTCCATTCCATTCCATTCGGTTTGATTCCATTCCATTCCATTCCATTCCATTCCATTCCTTTCCATTCCAATCCATTCGGATAGATTCCATTCCATTCCATTCCATTCCATTCCATTCCATTCCATTCCAATCGGGTTGATTCCATTCCTTTCCATTCCATTCCACTCCATGCCATTCCACTCGGTTTGATTCCATTCCATTCCATTCCATTCCATTCCATTCCATTCCATTCCATTCCGGTTTATTCCATTCGATTCCATTCCATTCGGGTTGATTCCATTCCATTCCATTCCATTCCATTCCATTCGGGTTTTTTCCTTTCCATTCCATTCCCTTCCATTCCGTTCGGGTTGATTCCATTCCATTCCATTCCATTCCATTCCATTCCATTCGGGTTTATTCCATTTCATTCCATTCCATTCCATTCCGTTCCATTCGAGGTGATTACATCCCATTTCATTCCATTCCATTCCATTCCATTCCATTCCATTCGATTTGATTCCACTTCACTCCATTCCATTCGGGTTGATTCCAGTCCATTCAATTCCATTTGGATTGATTGCATTCCATTCCATTCCTTTTCATTCCATTCCATTCCGTTCCATTCCACTCCATTCGTGTTGATTCCATTCCATTCCATTCGATTCCATTCCATTCCATTAAATTCCATTCGGGTTGATTCCATTCCATTCCTTTCCATTCCATTCCATTCCATTCCTTTCCATTTCATTCCATTCCGGTTGATTCCATTCCTTTCCATTCCATTCTGGTTGAATCCATTCCATTCCATTCGATTCCATTCCATTGCACTCGATTTGATTCCACTTCATTCCATTCCATTCGGGTTGATTCCATTGCATTCCATTCCATTCCATTCTATTCGGATTGATTGCATTCCATTCCATTTCATTCCATTCCATTCCATTCCATTCTATTCGGGTTGATTCCATTCCATTCCATTCCATTCCATTCCAATCCATTCCATTCGTGTTGATTCCATTCCATTCCATTCCATTGAATTCGGGTTGATTCCATTCCATTCCAATCCATTCCATTCCATTCGAGTTGGTTCCACTCCATTCCATTCCATGCGGGTTGATTCCATTGCATTCCATTCCATTCCATTCCATTCGGATTGATTGCATTCCATTCCATTTCATTCCATTCCATTCCATTCCATTCCATTCGGGTTGATTCCATTCCATTCCATTCCATTCCATTCCATTCGGGTTGATTCCATTCCATTCCATTCCATTGCATTGCATTTGAGTTGCTTCCATTCCATTTTATTCCATTCCATACCATTCCATTCCATTACACTCCACTCAGGTTGATTCCATTCCATTACATTCCACTCCACTCCATTCCATTCCAATTCATTCCCCTCCACTCCATTCCATTCCATTCCATTCCACTCGGATTGATTCAATTCCACCCCATTCCATTCAATTACATTCCATTCCAATCCACTCCAATCGTGTTGATTCAACTCCATTCGATTCTATTCCATACCATTCCATCCCGTGCCATTCCATTCCATTCCATTCCATTCGAGTTGATTCCATTCCAATCAATTCCATTCGGGTTGAATCCATTCCATGTCATTCCATTGCATTCCATTCCATTCGGGTTGATTCCATTCCATTCCATTCCATTCCATTCGGTGTGATTAAATTCCCTTCCATTTCATTCCCTTCCATTCCATTCCATTCCATTCCGTTCCATTCCATTCCATTCGGGTTAATTACTTTCCATTCCATTCCATTGCATTCCATTCCATTCCATTCCATTCCATTCCATTCCATTCCATTCCATTCCATTCCATTCGGTTTGGTTCCTTTCCATTCCATTCCATTCCCCTCCATTCCATTTCATTCGGGTTTATTCCATTCCATTCCATTCCATTCGAGTTGATTCCACTCCATTTCATTCCATGAGGGTTGATTCCATTCCCTTCCATTCCATTCCATTCCTTACCATTCCATTCCTTTCGGATAGATTCCATTCCATTCCATTCTATTCCATTCCATTCCATTCCATTCGGTTTGATTCCATTCCATTCCATTCCATTCAATTCCATTCCATTCGGGTTGATTCCATTCCTTTCCATTCCATTCCACTCCATTCCATTCCATTCGGTTTGATTCCATTCCCTTCCATTCCATTCCATTCCATTCCATTCCATTCCATTCCGGTTGATTCCATTCCATTCCATTCGATTCGATTCCATTCCATTCCATTCGGGTTGTTTCCATTCCATTCCATTCCATTCCACTCCATTCGGGTTGATTCCATTCCATTCCTTTCCATTGCATTCCATTCCATTTGAGTTGATTCCATTCTATTCTATTCCATTCGTGATGATTCGATTCCATTCCATTCCATTGCATTCCATTCCATTCCATTCCATTCGGGTTGATTCCATTCCATTCCATTCCATTCCATTGCATTTGAGTTGCTTCCATTCCATTTTATTCCATTCCATTCCATTCCATCACACTCCACTCAGGTTGATTCCATTCCATTACATTCCACTCCACTCCATTCCATTCCATTTCATTCCCCTCCACTCCATTCCATTCCATTCCATTCCACTCGGATTGATTCAATTCCACCCCATTCCATTCAATTACATTCCATTCCAATCCACTCCAATCGTGTTGATTCAATTCCATTCGATTCTATTCCATACCATTCCATCCCGTGCCATTCCATTCCATTCCATTCCATTCGAGTTGATTCCATTCCAATCAATTCCATTCGGGTTGAATCCATTCCATGTCATTCCATTGCATTCCATTCCATTCGGGTTGATTCCATTCCATTCCATTCGGTGTGATTAAATTCCCTTCCATTTCATTCCCTTCCATTCCATTCCATTCCGTTCCATTCCATTCCATTCCATTCCATTCCATTCGGTTTGATTCCATTCCATTCCATTCCATTCCATTCCATTCGGGTTTTTTCCTTTCCATTCCATTCCCTTCCATTTCATTCGGGTTGATTTCATTCCATTCCATTCCATTCCCTTCCATTCCATTAGGGTTTATTCCATTTCATTCCATTCCATTCCATTCCATTCCATTCGAGTTGATTCCATCCCTTTCCATTCCATTCCATTCCATTGCATTCCATTACATTCGGGTTGATTCCATTCCATTCCATTCCAATCCATTCCATTCTATTCCATTCGAGTTGATTCCATTCCATTCCATTCCATTGCATTCCATTCCATTCGGGTTGATTCCATCCATTCCATTTCATTCCATTCCATTCCATTGCATTCCATCCGGGTTGACTCCATTCCATTCCATTCCATTCCATTGCATTCCATTACATTCGGGTTGATTCCATTCCATTCCATTCCATTCCATTCCATTGCATTCCATTCGGGTTGATTCCATTCCTTTCCATTCCATTCGACTCCATTCGGGTTGATTCCATAACATTCCATTCCATTCCATTCCATTCCATTCCATTCCGGTGGATTCCATTTCATTCAATTCCATTCCATTTCATTCCATTCAGGTTGATTCAATTCCATTCCATTCCATTCCATTCCATTCCATTCCATTCGGGTTGATTCCATTCCATTCCATTCGATTCCATTCCATTCTGGTAAATTCCATTCCATTCCATTAAATTCCATTCGGGTTGATTCCATTCCATTCCTTTCCATTCCATTCCATTCCATTCCTTTCCATTTCATTCCATTCCGGTTGATTCCATTCCTTTCCATTCCATTCTGGTTGAATCCATTCCATTCCATTCGATTCCATTCCATTTCACTCGATTTGATTCCACTTCATTCCATTCCATTCGGGTTGATTCCATTGCATTCCATTCCATTCCATTCCATTCGGATTGATTGCATTCCATTCCATTCCATTCCATTCCATTCCATTCCATTCCATTCGGGTTGATTCCATTCCATTCCATTCCATTCCATTCCATTCCAATCCATTCCATTCGTGTTGATTCCATTCCATTCCATTCCATTGAATTCGGGTTGATTCCATTCCATTCCAATCCATTCCATTGCATTCGAGTTGGTTCCACTCCATTCCATTCCATGCGGGTTGATTCCATTGCAATCCATTCCATTCCATTCCATTCGGATTGATTGCATTCCATTCCATTTCATTCCATTCCATTCCATTCCATTCCATTCGGGTTGATTCCTTTCAATTCCATTCCATTTCATTCCATTCCATTTCATTCCTTTCCAATCCATTCCATTCGTGTTGATTCCATTCCATTCCATTCCATTGAATTCGGGTTGATTCCATTCCATTCCATTCCATTCCATTCCATTCGAGTTGGTTCCACTCCATTCCATTCCATGCGGGTTGATTCCATTCCATTCCATTCCATTCCATTCCATTCCATTCCTTTCCATTCCAATCCATTTTGATAGATTCCATTCCATTCCATTCCATTCCATTCCATTCCATTCCATTCCATTCGGGTTGATTCCATTCCATTCCATTCCATTCCATTCGGTGTGATTAAATTCCCTTCCATTTCATTCCCTTCCATTCCATTCCATTCCATTCCGTTCCATTCCATTCCATTCGGGTTAATTACTTTCCATTCCATTCCATTGCATTCATTCCATTCCATTCCATTCCATTCCATTCCATTCCATTCCATTCCATTCCATTCCATTCGGGTTGGTTCCTTTCCATTCCATTCCATTCCCCTCCATTCCATTTCATTCGGGTTTATTCCATTCCATTCCATTCCATTCGAGTTGATTCCACTCCATTTCATTCCATGAGGGTTGATTCCATTCCCTTCCATTCCATTCCATTCCTTACCATTCCATTCCTTTCGTATAGATTCCATTCCATTCCATTCTATTCCATTCCATTCCATTCCATTCGGTTTGATTCCATTCCATTCAATTCCATTCCATTCGGGTTGATTCCATTCCTTTCCATTCCATTCCACTCCATTCCATTCCATTCGGTTTGATTCCATTCCCTTCCATTCCATTCCATTCCATTCCATTCCATTCCGGTGGATTCCATTCCATTCCATTCCATTCGATTCCATTCCATTCCATTCGGGTTGTTTCCATTCCATTCCATTCCATTCCACTCCATTCGGGTTGATTCCATTCCATTCCTTTCCATTGCATTCCATTCCATTTGAGTTGATTCCATTCTGTTCCATTCCATTCGTGATGATTCGATTCCATTCCATTCCATTGCATTCCATTCCATTCGAGTTGATTCCATTCCATTCCATTGCATTCCATTCCATTCCATTCCATTCGGGTTGATTCCATTCCATTCCATTCCATTGCATTGCATTTGAGTTGCTTCCATTCCATTTTATTCCATTCCATTCCATTCCATTCCATTGCACTCAGGTTGATTCCATTCCATTACATTCCACTCCACTCCATTCCATTCCATTTCATTCCCCTCCGCTCCATTCCATTCCATTCCATTCCACTCGGATTGATTCAATTCCACCCCATTCCATTCAATTACATTCCATTCCAATCCACTCCAATCGTGTTGATTCAATTCCATTCGATTCTATTCCATACCATTCCATCCCGTGCCATTCCATTCCATTCCATTCCATTCCATTCGAGTTGATTCCATTCCAATCAATTCCATTCGGGTTGAATCCATTCCATGTCATTCCATTGCATTCCATTCCATTCGGGTTCATTCCATTCCATTCCATTCCATTCGGTGTGATTAAATTCCCTTCCATTTCATTCCCTTCCATTCCATTCCATTCCATTCCGTTCCATTCCATTCCATTCCATTCCATTCCATTCGGTTTGATTCCATTCCATTCCATTCCATTCGGGTTTTTTCCTTTCCATTCCATTCCCTTCCATTCCATTCGGGTTGATTTCATTCCATTCCATTCCATTCCATTCCATTCCATTAGGGTTTATTCCATTCCATTCCAATCCATTCCATTCTATTCCATTCGAGTTGATTCCATTCCATTCCATTCCATTGCATTCCATTCCATTCCATTCGGGTTGATTCCATCCATTCCATTTCATTCCATTCCAGTCCATTGCATTCCATCCGGGTTGACTCCATTCCATTCCATTCCATTCCATTGCATTCCATTACATTCGGGTTGATTCCATTCCATTCTATTCCATTCCATTCCATTCCATTGCATTCCATTCGGGTTGATTCCATTCCTTTCCAATCCATTCGACTCCATTCGGGTTGATTCCATAACATTCCATTCCATTCCATTCCATTCCATTCCATTCCGGTGGATTCCATTCCATTCAATTCCATTCCATTTCATTCCATTCAGGTTGATTCAATACCATTCCATTCCATTCCATTCCATTCCATTCGGGTTGATTCCATTCCATTCCATTCGATTCCATTCCATTCTGGTAGATTCCATTCCATTCCATTAAATTCCATTCGGGTTGATTCCATTCCATTCCTTTCCATTCCATTCCTTTCCATTTCATTCCATTCCGGTTGATTCCATTCCTTTCCATTCCATTCTGGTTGAATCCATTCCATTCCATTCGATTCCATTCCATTTCACTCGATTTGATTCCACTTCATTCCATTCCATTCGGGTTGATTCCATTGCATTCCCTTCCATTCCATTCCATTCGGATTGATTGCATTCCATTCCATTCCATTCCATTCCATTCCATTCCATTCCATTCGTGTTGATTCCATTCCATTCCATTCCATTCCATTCCATTTCATTCCAATCCATTCCATTCCATTCCATTCCATTGAATTCGGGTTGATTCCATTCCATTCCAATCCATTCCATTCCATTCGAGTTGGTTCCACTCCATTCCATTCCATGCGGGTTGATTCCATTGCATTCCATTCCATTCCATTCCATTCCATTCGGATTGATTGCATTCCATTCCATTTCATTCCATTCCATTCCATTCCATTCCATTCCATTCCATTCGGGTTGATTCCATTCCATTCCATTCCATTCCATTCGGTGTGATTAAATTCTCTTCCATTTCATTCCCTTCCATTCCATTCCTTTCCATTCCATTGCATTCCATTCCATTCCATTCGAGTTGATTACACTCCATTTCATTCCATGCGTGTTGATTCCATTCCCTTCCATTCCATTCCATTCCTTACCATTCCATACCATTCGGATAGATTCCATTCCAGTCCATTCTATTCCATTCCATTCCATTCGGTGTGATTAAATTCCCTTCCATTTCATTCCCTTCCATTCCATTCCATTCCATTCCATTCCATTCCATTCCGTTCCATTCCATTCCGTTCGGGTTGATTACTTTCCATTCCATTCCATTGCATTCCATTCGGGTTGATTCCATTCCATTCCGTTCCATTCCATTCCATTCGGGATGATTCCATTTCATTCCATTCCATTCCATTCCATTCCATTCGATTCCATTCCATTCGGGTTGGTTCCTTTCCATTCCATTCCATTCCGTTCCCCTCCATTCCATTTCATCCGGGTTTATTCCATTCCATTCCATTCCATTCCATTCCACTCAGGTTGATTCCATTCCATTCCATTCCATTCCACTCCACTCCATTCCATTCCATTTCATTCCCCTCCACTCCATTCCATTCCATTCCATTCCACTCGGATTGATTCAATTCCACCCCATTCCATTCAATTACATTCCATTCCAATCCACTCCAATCGGGTTGATTCAATTCCATTCGATTCTATTCCATACCATTCCATCCCGTGCCATTCCATTCCATTCCATTCCATTCGAGTTGATTCCATTCCAATCAATTCCATTCGGGTTGAATCCATTCCATGTCATTCCATTGCATTCCATTCCATTCGGGTTGATTCCATTCCATTCCATTCCATTCGGTGTGATTAAATTCCCTTCCATTTCATTCCCTTCCATTCCATTCCATTCCATTCCGTTCCATTCCATTCCATTCGGGTTAATTACTTTCCATTCCATTCCATTGCATTCCATTCCATTCCATTCCATTCCATTCCATTCTATTCCATTCAATTCCATTCCCTTCGGGTTGGTTCCTTTCCATTCCTTTCCATTCCCCTCCATTCCATTTTATTCGGGTTTATTCCATTCCATTCCATTCCATTCGAGTTGATTCCACTCCATTTCATTCCATGAGGGTTGATTCCATTCCCTTCCTTTCCATTCCATTCCTGACCATTCCATTCCTTTCGGATAGATTCCATTCCGTTCCATTCTATTCCATTCCATTCCATTCCATTCGGTTTGATTCCATTCCATTCCATTCCATTCCATTCCATTCCATTCCATTCGGGTTGATTCCATTCCCTTCCATTCCATTCCATTCCATTCCATTCCATTCCATTCCATTCCATTCGGGTTGATTCCATTCCATTCCTTTCCATTGCATTCCATTCCATTTGAGTTGATTCCATTCCGTTCCATTCCATTCGTGATGATTCGATTCCATTCCATTCCATTGCATTCCATTCCATTCGAGTTGATTCCATTCCATTCCATTGCATTCCATTCCATTCCATTCCATTCCATTCGGGTTGATTCCATTCCATTCCATTCCATTGTACTGCATTTGAGTTGCTTCCATTCCATTTTATTCCATTCCATTCCATTCCATTCCATTCCATTACACTCCACTCAGGTTGTTTCCATTCCATTACATTCCACTCCACTCCATTCCATTCCATTTCATTCCCCTCCACTCCATTCCATTCCATTCCATTCCACTCGGATTGACTCAATTCCACCCCATTCCATTCAATTACATTCCATTCCAATCCACTCCAATCGTGTTGATCCAATTCCATTCGATTCTATTCCATACCATTCCATCCCGTGCCATTCCATTCCATTCCATTCCATTCGAGCTGATTCCATTGCAATCAATTCCATTCGGGTTGAATCCATTCCATGTCATTCCATTGCATTCCATTCCATTCGGGTTGATTCCATTCCATTCCATTCCATTCCATTCCATTCGGTGTGATTAAATTCCCTTCCATTTCATTCCCTTCCATTCCATTCCATTCCATTCCGTTCCATTCCATTCCATTCCATTCCATTCGGTTTGATTCCATTCCATTCCATTCCATTCGGGTTTTTTCCTTTCCATTCCATTCCCTTCCATTCCATTCGGGTTGATTTCATTCCATTCCATTCCATTCCATTCCATTCCATTCCATTCCATTCGGGTTTATTCCATTTCATTCCATTCCATTCCATTCCATTCCATTCCATTCCATTCGAGTTGATTCCATCCCTTTCCATTCCATTCCATTCCATTGTATTCCATTCCATTCTGGTTGATTCCATTCCATTCCATTCCAATCCATTCCATTCTATTCCATTCGAGTTGATTCCATTCCATTCCATTCCATTGCATTCCATTCCATTCTGGTTGATTCTATTCCATTCCATTTCATTCCATTCCATTCCATTGCATTCAATCCGGGTTGACTCCATTCCATTCCATTCCATTCCATTGCATTCCATTACATTCGGGTTGATTCCATTCCATTCCATTCCATTCCATTGCATTCCATTCGGGTTGATTCCATTCCTTTCCATTCCATTCGACTCCATTCGGCTTGATTCCATACCATTCCATTCCATTCCAATCCATTCCATTCCGGTGGATTCCATTCCATTCAATTCCATTCCATTTCATTCCATTCAGGTTGATTCCATTCCATTCCATTCCATTCCATTCCATTCCATTCCATTCCATTCGGGTTGATTCCATTCCATTCCATTCGATTCCATTCCATTCTGGTTGATTCCATTCCATTCCATTAAATTCCATTCGGGTTGATTCCATTCCATTCCTTTCCATTCCATTCCATTCCATTCCTTTCCATTTCATTCCATTCCAGTTGATTCCATGCCTTTCCATTCCATTCTGGTTGAATCCATTCCATTCCATTCGATTCCATTCCCTTGCACTCGATTTGATTCCACTTCATTCCATTCCATTCGGGTTGATTCCATTGCATTCCATTCCATTCCATTCCATTCGGATTGATTGTATTCCATTCCATTTCATTCCACTCCATTCCATTCCATTCCATTCGGGTTGATTCCATTCCATTCCATTCCATTCCATTCCAATCCATTCCATTCGTGTTGATTCCATTCCATTCCATTCCATTGAATTCGGGTTGATTCCATTCCATTCCAATCCATTCCGTTCCATTCGAGTTGGTTCCACTCCATTCCATTCCATGCGGGTTGATTCCATTCCATTCCATTCCATTCCATTCCATTCCATTCCTTTCCATTCCAATCCATTCGGATACATTCCATTCCATTCCATTCCATTCCATTCCATTCGAGTTGATTCCATCCCTTTCCATTCCATTCCATTCCATTGTATTCCATTCCATTCTGGTTGATTCCATTCCATTCCATTCCATTCCAATCCATTCCATTCTATTCCATTCGAGTTGATTCCATTCCATTCCATTCCATTGCATTCCATTCCATTCTGGTTGATTTTATTCCATTCCATTTCATTCCATTCCATTCCATTGCATTCAATCCGGGTTGACTCCATTCCATTCCATTCCATTCCATTGCATTCCATTACATTCGGGTTGATTCCATTCCATTCCATTCCATTCCATTGCATTCCATTCGGGTTGACTCCATTCCTTTCCATTCCATTCGACTCCATTCGGCTTGATTCCATACCATTCCATTCCATTCCAATCCATTCCATTCCGGTGGATTCCATTCCATTCAATTCCATTCCATTTCATTCCATTCAGGTTGATTCCATTCCATTCCATTCCATTCCATTCCATTCCATTCCATTCCATTCCATTCCATTCGGGTTGATTCCATTCCATTCCATTCGATTCCATTCCATTCTGGTTGATTCCATTCCATTCCATTAAATTCCATTCGGGTTGATTCCATTCCATTCCTTTCCATTCCATTCCATTCCATTCCTTTCCATTTCATTCCATTCCAGTTGATTTCATTCCTTTCCATTCCATTCTGGTTGAATCCATTCCATTCCATTCGATTCCATTCCATTGCACTCGATTTGATTCCACTTCATTCCATTCCATTCGGGTTGATTCCATTGCATTCCATTCCATTCCATTCCATTCGGATTGATTGTATTCCATTCCATTTCATTCCATTCCATTCCATTCCATTCCATTCGGGTTGATTCCATTCCATTCCATTCCATTCCATTCCAATCCATTCCATTCGTGTTGATTCCATTCCATTCCATTCCATTGAATTCGGGTTGATTCCATTCCATTCCAATCCATTCCGTTCCATTCGAGTTGGTTCCACTCCATTCCATTCCATGCGGGTTGATTCCATTCCATTCCATTCCATTCCATTCCATTCCATTCCTTTCCATTCCAATCCATTCGGATACATTCCATTCCATTCCATTCCATTCAATTCCATTCCATTCGGGTTGGTTCCTTTCCATTCCATTCCATTCCATTCCCCTCCATTCCATTTCATTCGGGTTTATTCCATTCCATTCCATTCCATTCCATTCCATTCCATTCCATTCCATTCCACTCAGGTTGATTCCATTCCATTCCATTCCACTCCACTCCATTCCATTCCATTTCATTCCCCTCCATTCCATTCCATTCCATTCCATTCCACTCGGATTGATTCATTTCCACCCCATTCCATTCAATTACATTCCATTCCAATCCACTCCAATCTGGTTGATTCAATTCCGTTCGATTCTATTCCATACCATTCCATCCCGTGCCATTCGATTCCATTCCATTCCATTCGAGTTGATTCCATTCCAATCAATTCCATTCGGGTTGAATCCATTCCATGTCATTCCATTGCATGCCATTCCATTCGGGTTGATTCCATTCCATTCCATTCCATTCCATTCGGTGTGATTAAATTCCCTTCCATTTCATTCCCTTCCATTCCATTCCATTCCATTCCGTTCCATTCCATTCCATTCGGGTTAACTACTTTCCATTCCATTCCATTCCTTTCCATTGCATTCCATTCCATTTGAGTTGATTCCATTCCGTTCCATTCCATTCGTGATGATTCGATTCCATTCCATTCCATTGCATTCCATTCCATTCGAGTTGATTCCATTCCATTCCATTGCATTCCATTCCATGCCATTCCATTCGGGTTGATTCCATTCCATTCCATTCCATTCCATTTCATTTGAGTTTCTTCCATTCCATTTTATTCCATTCCATTCCATTGCATTCCACCCAGGTTGATTCCATTCCATTTCATTCCCCTCCACTCCATTCCATTCCATTCCATTCTACTCAGATTGATTCAATTCCACCCCATTCCATTCAATAACATTCGATTCCAATCCACTCCAATAGGGTGGACTCAATTCCATTCGATTCTATTCCATACTATTCCATCCCGTGCCATTCCATTCCATTCCATTCGAGTTGATTCCATTCCAATCAATTCCATTCGGGTTGAATCCATTCCATGTCATTCCATTGCATTCCATTCCATGCGGATTGATTCCTTTCCATTCCATTCCATTCCATTCCATTCCATTCCATTCCATTCGGGTTGATTCCATTCCATTCCATTCCATTCCATTCGGGTTTTTTCCTTTCCATTCCATTCCCTTCCATTCCATTCGGGTTGATTCCATTCCATTCCATTCCATTCCATTCCATTCCATTCGGGTTTATTCCATTTCATTCCATTCCCTTCCATTCCATTCAATTCCATTCGAGTTGATTCCATCCCTTTCCATTCCATTCCATTCCATTCCATTCCTTTCCATTAGGGTTGATTCCATCCCATTCCATTCCAGTGTATTCCTTTCCATTCGGGATGAATTCATGCCATTCCATTAAATTCCATTCGGGTTGATTCCTTTCCATTCCTTTCCATTCCATTCCATTCTTTTCCATTTCATTCCATTCCGGTTGATTCCATTCCATTCCAATCCATTGCATTCCATACCATTCTGGTTGAATCCATTCGATTCCATTCCACTCCATTCCATTCGGGTTTTTTCCTTTCCATTCCATTCCCTTCCATACCATTCGGGTTGATTCCATTGCATTCCATTCCATTCCATTCCAGTCGGATTGATTGCATTCCATTCCATTGCATTCCATGCCATTCCATTCCATTCCATTCGGGTTGATTCCATTCCATTTCATTCCATTCCATTCCACGCCAATCCATTCCATTCGTGTTGATTCCATTCCATTCCATTCCATTGCATTCGGGTTGATTCCATTCCATTCCATTCCATTGCATTCGAGTTGATTCCACTCCATTCCATTCCATGCGAGTTGATTCCATTCCATTCCATTCCATTCCATTCCTTTCCATTCCATTCCATTCGCATAGATTGCATTCCATTCCATTCCATTCCATTCCACTCGTGTTTATTCCATTCCATTCCATTCAATTCCATTCCATTCGGGTTGATTCCATTCCAGTCCATTGCATTCCATTCCATTCCCTTAAATTCCATTCGGGTTGATTCCATTCCATTCCATTCCATTCCGGTTAATTGAATTCCATTCCATTCCATTCGTGTTGAATCCATTCAATTCCATTCCATTCCATTCCATTCCATTTGATTCCACTTCACTCCATTCCATTCGGGTTGATTCCATTCCATTCCATTCCATTTCGATTGATTGCATTCCATTCCATTCCTTTTCATTCCATTCCATTCCGTTCCATTCCACTCCATTCGGGTTGATTCCATTCCATTCCTTTCCATTGCATTCCATTCCATTTGAGTTGATTCCATTCCGTTCCATTCCATTCGTGATGATTCGATTCCATTCCATTCCATTGCATTCCATTCCATTCGAGTTGATTCCTTTCCATTCCATTGCATTCCATTCCATTCCATTCCATTCGGGTTGATTCCATTCCATTCCATTCCATTCCATTGCATTTGAGTTGCTTCCATTCCATTTTATTCCATTCCATTCCATTCCATTCCATTCCATTCCATTCCACTCAGGTTGATTCCATTCCATTCCTTTCCACTCCACTCCATTCCATTCCATTTCATTCCCCTCCACTCCATTCCATTCCATTCCATTCCACTCGGATTGATTCAATTCCACCCCATTCCATTCAATTACATTCCATTCCAATCCACTCCAATCGGGTTGATTCAATTCCATTCGATTCTATTCCATACCATTCCATCCCGTGCCATTCCATTCCATTCCATTCCATTCGAGTTGATTCCATTCCAATCAATTCCATTAGGGTTGAATCCATTCCATGTCATTCCATTGCATTCCATTCCATTCGGGTTGATTCCATTCCATTCCATTCCATTCCATTCGGTGTGATTAAATTCCCTTCCATTTCATTCCCTTCCATTCCATTCCATTCCATTCCGTTCCATTCCATTCCATTCGGGTTGATTACTTTCCATTCCATTCCATTGCATTCCATTCCATTCCATTCCATTCCATTCCATTCCATTCCATTCCATTCCATTCCATTCCATTCGGGTTGGTTCCTTTCCATTCCATTCCATTCCCCTCCATTCCATTTCATTCGGGTTTATTCCATTCCATTCCATTCCATTCGAGTTGATTCCACTCCATTTCATTCCATGAGGGTTGATACCATTCCCTTCCATTCCATTCCATTCCTTACCATTCCATTCCTTTCGGATAGATTCCATTCCATTCCATTCTATTCCATTCCATTCCATTCCATTCGGTTTGATTCCATTCCATTCCATTCCATTCAATTCCATTCCATTCGGGTTGATTCCATTCCTTTCCATTCCATTCCACTCCATTCCATTCCATTCGGTTTGATTCCATTCCCTTCCCTTCCATTCCATTCCATTCCATTCCATTCCATTCCATTCCGGTTGATTCCATTCCATTCCATTCCATTCCATTCCATTCGGGTTTATTCCATTGCATTCCATTCCATTCCATTCCATTCCATTCCATTCCATTCCATTCCATTCGGGTTGATTCCTTTTCATTCCATTACATTCCATTCCCCTCCATTCCATTCCATTCGGATTTATTCCATTCCATTCGGATTTATTCCATTCCATTCTATTCCATTCCATTCGTGTTGATTCCTTTCCATTTCATTCCATGCGGGTGGATTCCATTCCATTCCATTCCATTCCATTCCATTCCATTCCTTACAATTCCATTCCATTTGGATAGATTCCATTCCATTCCATTCCATTCAATTCCATTCCATTCCATTCCATTCGGTTTGATTCCATTCCATTCCATTCCATTCCATTCCATTCCATTCCATTCCAATCGGGTTGATTCCATTCTTTCCATTCCATTCCCTTCCATTCCACTCCATTCGATTCCACTCGGTTTGATTCCATTCCATTCCATTCCATTCCGGTTGATTCCATTCCATTCCATTCCATTCCATTCCATTCCATTCCATTCCATTCGGGTTGATTCCATTCCATTTCATTCCATTCCATTCCATTCCATTCCATTCCATTCCATTCCATTCCATTCCATTCGGGTTTTTTCCTTTCCATTCCATTCCCTTCCATTCCATTCGGGTTGATTCCATTCCATTCCATTCCATTCCATTCCATTCGGGTTTATTCCATTTCATTCCATTCCATTCCATTCCATTCCATTCTAGTTGATTCCATCCCTTTCCATTCCATTCCATTCCATTGTATTCCATTCCATTCGGGTTGATTCCATTCCATTCCATTCCAATTCATTCCATTCCGTTCCATTCGAGTTGATTCCATTCCATTCCATTCCATTGCATTCAATTCAATTAGGGTTGATTCCATTCCATTCCATTTCATTCCATTCCATTCCATTACATTCCATCCGGGTTGACTCCATTCCATTCCATTCCATTCCATTGCATTCCATTACATTCGGGTTGATTCCATTCCATTCCATTGCATTCCATTCGGGTTGACTCCATTCCTTTCCATTCCATTCGACTCCATTCAGGTTGATTCCATACCATTCAATTCCATTCCATTCCATTCCATACCGGTGGATTCCATTCCATTCAATTCCATTCCATTGAATTCCATTCAGGTTGATTCCATTCCATTCCATTCCATTCCATTCTGGTTGATTGCATTCCATTCCATTCGATTCCATTCCATTCTGGTTGATTCCATTCCATTCCATTAAATTCCATTCGGGTTGATTCCATTCCATTCCTTTCCATTCCCTTCCATTCCTTTCCATTTCATTCCATTCCATTCCATTCCATTCAATTCCATTCCATTCCATTCCATTCCATTCTCGTTGAATCCATCCCATTCCATTCGATTCCATTCCATTGCACTCGATTTGATTCCACTTCATTCCATTCCATTCGGGTTTATTCCATTGCATTCCATTCCATTACATTCCATTCGGATTGATTGCATTCCATTCCATTCCATTCCATTCCATTCCATTTCATTCCATTCCATTCGTGTTGATTCCATTCCATTGCATTCGGGTTGATTCCATTCCATTCCATTCCATTCGAGTTGATTCCACTCCATTCCATTCCATGCGGGTTGATTCCATTCCATTCCATTCCATTCCATTCCTTTCCATTGCATTCCATTCGGATAGATTGCATTCCATTCCATTCCATTGCATTCCACTCGGGTTTATTCCATTCCATTCCATTCAATTCCATTCCATTCGGGTTGATTCCATTCCAGTCCATTGCATTCCATTCCATTCCCTTAAATTCCATTCGGGTTGATTCCATTCCATTCCATTCGATTCCGGTTAATTGAATTCCATTCCATTCCATTTGTGTTGAATCCATTCCATTCCATTCCATTCCACTCCATTCCATTCCATTCCATTCCATTCGATTTGATTCCACTTCACTCCATTCCATTCGGGTTGATTCCAGTCCATTCCATTCCATTTGGATTGATTGCATTCCATTCCATTCCTTTTCATTCCATTCCTTTCCGTTCCATTCCTCTATATTCGGATTGATTCCATTCCATTCCTTTACATTGCATTCCATTCCATTTGAGTTGATTCCATTCCGTTCCATTCCATTCGTGATGATTCGATTCCATTCCATTCCATTGCATTCCATTCCATTCGAGTTGATTCCATTCCATTCCATTGCATTCCATTCCATTCCATTCCATTCCATTCGGGTTGATTCCATTCCATTGCATTGCATTTGAGTTGCTTCCATTCCATTTTATTCCATTCCATTCCATTTCATTCCATTACACTCCACTCAGGTTGATTCCATTCCATTCCATTCCACTCCACTCCATTGCATTCCATTTCATTCCCCTCCACTCCATTCCATTCCATTCCATTCCACTCGGATTGATTCAATTCCACCCCTTTCCATTCAATTACATTCCATTCCAATCCACTGCAATCGTGTTCATTCAATTCCATTCGATTCTATTCCATACCATTCCATCCCGTGCCATTCCATTCCATTGCATTCGAGTTGATTCCATTCTAATCAATTCCATTAGGGTTGAATCCATTCCATGTCATTCCGTTGCATTCCATTCCATTCGGGTTGATTCCATTCCATTCCATTCCATTCCATTCCATTCCATTCCATTCCATTCGGTGTGATTAAATTCTCTTCCATTTCATTCCCTTCCATTCCATTCCTTTCCATTCCATTCCATTCCATTCCAATCGAGTTGATTCCACACCATTTCATTCCATGCGTGTTGATTCCATTCCCTTTCATTCCATTCCATTCCTTACCATTCCAAACCATTCGGATAGATTCCATTCCAGTCCATTCCATTCCATTCCATTCCATTCCATTCCATTCCATTCCATTCGGCTTGGTTCCTTTCCATTCCATTCCATTCCATTCGGGTTGATTCCATTCCATTCCTTTCCATTCCATTCCATTCCTTTACATTTCATTCCATTCCGGTTGATTCCATTCCATTCCATTCCATTCCATTCCATTCCATTCTAGTTGAATCCATTCCATTCCATTCGATTCCATTCCATTGCACTCAATTTGATTCCACTGCATTCCATTCCATTCGGGTTGATTCCACTGCATTCCATTCCAATCCATTCCAGTCGGATTGATTGCATTCCATTGCATTCCATTCCATTCCATTCCAGTCGGATTGATTGCATTCCATTGCATTCCATTCCATTCCATTCCATTCCATTCGGGTTGATTGCATTCCATTCCATTCCATTCCATTCCACTCCAATCCATTCCATTCGTGTTGATTCCATTCCCTTCCATTCCATTCCATTCGGGTTGATTCCATTCCATTCCATTCCATTCCATTCGAGTTGATTCCACTCCATTCCATTCCATGCGGGTTGATTCCATTCCATTCCATTCCATTCTATTCCTTTCCATTCGATTCAATTCGCATAGATTGCATTCCATTCCATTCCACTCCATCCAACTCGGGTTTATTCCATTCCATTCCATTCAATTCCATTCCATTCAGGTTGATTCCATTCCATTCCATTCCATTCCATTAAATTCCATTCGGGTTGATTCCATTCCATTCCATTCCATTCCATTCCATTCCATTCCATTTCGGTTAATTTAATTCCATTCCATTCCATTCGGGTTGAATCCATTCCATTCCATTCCATTCCATTCGATTTGATTCCACTTCACTCCATTCCATTCGTGTTGATTCCATTCCATTCCATTCCATTTGGATTGATTGCATTCCATTCCATTCCTTTTCATTCCATTCCATTCCGTTCCATTCCAGTCCATTCGTGTTGATTCCATTCCATTCCTTTCCATTGCATTCCCCTCCATTTGAGTTGATTCCATTCCGTTTCATTCCATTCGAGATGATTCGATTCCATTCCATTCCATTGCATTCCATTCCATTCGAGTTGATTCCATTCCATTCCATTGCATTCCATTCCATGCCATTCCATTCGGGTTGATTCCATTCCATTCCATTCCATTCCATTGCATTCCATTCGGGTTTATTCCATTTCATTCCATTCCATTCCATTCCATTCCATTCCATTCGAGTTGATTCCATCCCTTTCCATTCCATTCCATTCCATTGTATTCCATTCCATTCGGGTTGATTCCATTCCATTCCATTCCAATCCATTCCATTCTATTCCATTCGAGTTGATTCCATTCCATTCCATTCCATTGCATTCCATTCCATTCGGGTTGATTCCATTCCATTCCATTTCATTCCATTCCATTCCATTGCATTCCATCCGGGATGACACCATTCCATTCCATTCCATTCCATTGCATTTCATTACATTCGGGTTGATTCCATTCCATTCCATTCCATTCCATTGCATTCCATTCGGGTTGATTCCATTCCTTTCCATTCCATTCGACTCCATTCGGCTTGATTCCATACCATTCCATTCCATTCCATTCCATTCTATTCTGGTGGATTCCATTCCATTCAATTCCATTCCATTTCATTCCATTCAGGTTGATTCCATTCCATTCCATTCCATTCCATTCCATTCCATTCCATTCGGGTTGATTCCATTCCATTCCATTCGATTCCATTCCATTCTGGTTGATTCCATTCCATTCCATTAAATTCCATTCGGGTTGATTCCATTCCATTCCTTTCCATTCCATTCCATTCCATTCCTTTCCATTTCATTCCATTCCGGTTGATTCCATTCCTTTCCATTCCATTCTGGTTGAATCCATTCCATTCCATTCGATTCCATTCCATTGCACTCGAATTGATTCCACTTCATTCCATTCCATTCGGGTTGATTCCATTGCATTCCATTCCATTCCATTCCATTCGGATTGATTGCATTCCATTCCATTTCATTCCATTCCATTCCATTCCATTCCATTCCATTCGGGTTGATTCCATTCCATTCCATTCCATTCCATTCCATTCCATTCCAATCCATTCCATTCGTGTTGATTCCATTCCATTCCATTCCATTGAATTCGGGTTGATTCCATTCCATTCCAATCCATTCCATTCCATTCGAGTTGGTTCCACTCCATTCCATTCCATGCGGGTTGATTCCATTCCTTTCCATTCCATTCCATTCCATTCCATTCCATTCCTTTCCATTCCAATCCATTCGGATACATTCCATTCCATTCCATTCCATTCCATTCCATTCCATTCCATTCCAATCGGGTTGATTCCATTCCTTTCCATTCCATTCCACTCTATGCCATTCCACTCGGTTTGATTCCATTCCATTCCATTCCATTCCATTCCATTCCATTCCATTCCATTCGGGTTGATTCCATTCCATTCCATTCCATTCCATTCCATTCTACTCCATTCCATTCGGGTTTATTCCATTTCATTCCATTACATTCCATTCCGTTCCATTCCATTCCATTGCGTTCCGTTCCATTCGAGGTGATTACATCCCATTTCATTCCATTCCATTCCATTCCATTCCATTCCATTCCATTTGATTCCACTTCACTCCATTCCATTCGGGTTGAATGCAGTCCATTTCATTCCATTTGGATTGATTGCATTCCATTCCATTCCTTTTCATTCCATTCCATTCCGTTCCATTCCACTCCATTCGGATTGATTCCATTCCATTCCTTTCCATTGCATTCCATTCCATTTGAGTTGATTCCATTCCGTTCCATTCCATTCGTGATGATTCGATTCCATTCCATTCCATTGCATTCCATTCCATTCGAGTTGATTCCATTCCATTCCATTGCATTCCATTCCATTCCATTCCATTCCATTCGGGTTGATTCCATTCCATTCCATTCCATTCCATTGCATTTGAGTTGCTTCCATTCCATTTTATTCCATTCCATTCCATTCCATTCCATTCCACTCAGGTTGATTCCATTCCATTCCATTCCTCTCCACTCCATTCCATTCCATTTCATTCCCCTCCACTCCATTCCATTCCATTCCATTCCACTCGGATTGATTCAATTCTACCCCATTCCATTCAATTACATTCCATTCCAATCCACTCCAATCGGGTTGATTCAATTCCATTCGATTCTATTCCATACCATTCCATCCCGTGCCATTCCATTCCATTCCATTCCATTCGAGTTGATTCCATTCCAATCAATTCCATTCGGGTTGAATCGATTCCATGTCATTCCATTGCATTCCATTCCATTCGGGTTGAATCCATTCCATTCCATTCCATTCCATTCGGTGTGATTAAATTCCCGTCCATTTCAATCCCTTCCATTCCATTCCATTCCATTCCGTTCCATTGCATTCCATTCCATTCGGGTTGATTACTTTCCATTCCATTCCATAGCATTCCATTCCATTCCATTCCATTCCATTCCATTCCATTGAATTCCATTCCATTCGGGTTGGTTCCTTTCCATTTCATTCCATTCCCCTCCATTCAATTTCATTCGGGTTTATTCCATTCCATTCCATTCCATTCAATTCCATTCCATTCCATTCCATTCGGTTTGATTCCATTCCATTCCATTCCATTCCATTCCATTCCATTCCATTCCAATCGGGTTGATTCCATTCCTTTCCATTCCATTCCATTCCATTCCACTCCATTCCATTCCACTCGGTTTGATTCCATTCCATTCCATTCCATTCCGGTTGATTCCATTCCATTTCATTCCATTCCATTCCATTCCATTCCATTCCATTCGGGTTTTTTCCTTTCCATTCCATTCCCTTCCATTCCATTCAGGTTGATTTCATTCCATTCCATTCCATTCCATTCCATTCCATTCGGGTTTATTCCATTTCATTCCACTCCATTCCATTCCATTCCATTCCATTCCATTCCATTCCATTCCGGTTTTTTCCTTTCCATTCCATTCCCTTCCATTCCATTCGGGTTGATTTCATTCCATTCCATTCCATTCCATTCCATTCCATTCTGGATTATTCCATTTCATTCCATTCCATTCCATTCCATTCTAGTTGATTCCATCCCTTTCCATTCCATTCCATTCCATTGTATTCCATTCCATTCGGGTTGATTCCATTCCATTCCATTCGAATCCATTCCATTCCATTCCATTCGAGTTGATTCCATTCCATTCAATTCCATTGCATTCCATTCAATTAGAGTTGATTCCATTCCATTCCATTTCATTCCATTCCATTCGAGTTGATTCCATCCCTTTCCATTCCATTCCATTCCATTGTATTCCATTCCATTCGGGTTGATTCCATTCCATTCCATTCCAATCCATTCCATTCCATTCCATTCGGGTTTTTTCCTTTCCATTCCATTCCCTTCCATTCCATTCGGGTTGATTTCATTCCATTCCATTCCATTCCATTCGGGTTTATTCCATTTTATTCCATTCCATTCCATTCCATTCCGTTCCATTCTAGTTGATTCCATCCCTTTCCATTCCATTCCATTCCATTGAATTCCATTCCATTCGGGTTGATTGCATTCCATTCCATTCCAATCCATTCCATTCTATTCCATTCGAGTTGATTCCATTCCATTCCATTCCATTGCATTCCATTCCATTCGGGTTGATTCCATTCCATTCCATTTCATTCCATTCCATTCCATTGCATTCCATCCGGGTTGACTCCATTCCATTCCATTCCATTCCATTGCATTCCGTTACATTCGGGTTGATTCCATTCCATTCCATTCCATTGCATTCCATTCGGGTTGATTCCATTCCTTTCCATACCATTCGACTCCATTCGGGTTGATTCCATACCATTCCATTCCATTCCGTTCCATTCCGGTGGATTCCATTCCATTCAATTCCATTCCATTTCATTCCATTCAGGTTGATTCCATTCCATTCCATTCCAATCGGATTGATTGCATTCCATTTCATTTGATTCCATTCCATTCTGTTTGATTCCATTCCATTCCATTAAATTCCATTCGGGTTGATTCCATTCCATTCCTTTCCATTCCATTCCATTCCATTCCATTCGAGTTGATTCCACTCCATTCCATTCCATGCGAGTTGATTCCATTCCATTCCATTCCATTCCATTCCTTTCCATTCCATTCCATTCGGATAGATTGCATTCCATTCCATTCCATTCCATTCCAATCGTGTTTATTCCATTCTATTCCATTCCATTTCATTCCATTCGGGTTGATTCCATTCCAGTCCATTGCATTCCATTCCATTCCCTTAAATTCCATTCGGGTTGATTCCATTCCATTCCATTCCATTCCGGTTAATTGAATTCCATTCCATTCCATTCGTGTTGAATCCATTCCATTCCATTCCATTCCATTCCATTCCATTCCATTCCATTCCATTTGATTCCACTTCACTCCATTCCATTCGGGTTGATTCCATTCCATTCCATTCCATTTGGATTGATCGCATTCCATTCCATTCCTTTTCATTCCATTCCATTCCGTTCCATTCCACTCCATTGGTGTTGATTCCATTCCATTCCATTCCATTGCATTCCATTCCATTCGAGTTGATTCCATTCCATTCCATTGCATTCCATTCCATTCCATTCCATTCGGGTTGATTCCATTCCATTCCATTCCATTGCATTGCATTTGAGTTGCTTCCATTCCATTTTATTCCATTCCATTCCATTCCACTCAGGTTGATTCCATTCCATTCCATTCCACTCCACTCCATTCCATTCCATTTCATTCCCCTCCTCTCCATTCCATTCCATTCCATTCCACTCGGATTGATTCAATTCCACCCCATTCCATTCAATTACATTCCATTCCAATCCACTGCAATCGGGTTGATTCAATTCCATTCGATTCTATTCCATACCATTCCATCCCGTGCCATTCCATTCCATTCCATTCCATTCGAGTTGATTCCATTCCAATCAATTCCATTCGGGTTGAATCCATTCCATGTCATTCCATTGCATTCCATTCCATTCGGGTTGATTCCATTCCATTCCATTCTATTCCATTCCATTCGGTGTGATTAAATTCCCTTCCAATTCATTCCCTTCCATTGCATTCCATTCCATTCCGTTCCATTCCATTCCATTCCATTCCATTCGGTTTGATTCCATTCCATTCCATTCCATTCCATTCCATTCCATTCCATTCGGTTTTTTTCCTTTCCATTCCAATCCCTTCCATTCCATTCGGGTTTATTCCATTTCATTCCATTCCTTTCCATTCCATTCCATTCCATTCGAGTTGATTCCATTGCTTTCCATTCCATTCCATTCCATTGTATTCCATTCCATTCGGGTTGCTTCCATTCCATTCCATTCCATTGCATTCCATTCCATTCGGGTTGATTCCATTCCATTCCATTTCATTCCATTCCATTCCATTGCATTCCATCCGGGTTGACTCCATTCCATTCCATTCCATTCCATTGCATTCCATTACATTCGGGTTGATTCCATTCCATTCCATTCCATTCCATTCCATTGCATTCCATTCGGGTTGACTCCATTCCTTTCCATTCCATTCGACTCCATTCGGGTTGATTCCATACCATTCCATTCCATTCCATTCCATTCCGGTGGATTCCATTCCATTCAATTCCATTCCATTTCATTCCATTCAGGTTGATTCCATTCCATTCCATTCCATTCCATTCCATTCCATTCCATTCGGGTTGATTCCATTCCATTCCATTCGATTCCATTCCATTCTGGTTGATTCCATTCCATTCCATTAAATTCCATTCGGGTTGATTCCATTCCATTCCTTTCCATTCCATTCCATTCCATTCCTTTCCATTTCATTCCATTCCGGTTGATTCCATTCCTTTCCATTCCATTCTGGTTGAATCCATTCCATTCCATTCGATTCCATTCCATTGCACTCGATTTGATTCCACTTCATTCCATTCCATTCGGGTTGATTCCATTGCATTCCATTCCATTCCATTCCATTCGGATTGATTGCATTCCATTCCATTTCATTCCATTCCATTCCATTCCATTCCATTCGGGTTGATTCCATTCCATTGCATTCCATTCCATTCCATTCCATTCCAATCCATTCCATTCGTGTTGATTCCATTCCATTCCATTCCATTGAATTCGGGTTGATTCCATTCCATTCCAATCCATTCCATTCCATTCGAGTTGGTTCCACTCCATTCCATTCCATGCGGGTTGATTCCATTCCATTCCATTCCATTCCATTCCATTCCATTCCTTTCCATTCCAATCCATTCGGATAGATTCCATTCCATTCCATTCCATTCCATTCCATTCCATTCCATTCCAATCGGGTTGATTCCATTCCTTTCCATTCCATTCCACTCCATGCCATTCCACTCGGTCTGATTCCATTCCATTCCATTCCATTCCATTCCATTCCATTCCGGTTTATTCCATTCCATTCCATTCCATTCCATTCGGGTTGATTCCATTCCATTCCATTCCATTCCATTCGGGTTTTTTCCTTTCCATTCCATTCCCTTCCATTCCATTCGGGTTGATTCCATTCCATTCCATTCCATTCCATTCCATTCCATTCCATTCGGGTTTATTCCATTTCATTCCATTCCATTCCATTCCGTTCCATTCGAGGTGATTACATCCCATTTCATTCCATTCCATTCCATTCCATTCAATTCCATTCCATACGATTTGATTCCACTTCACTCCATTCCATTCGGGTTGATTCCAGTCCATTCCATTCCATTTGGATTGATTGCATTCCATTCCATTCCTTTTCATTCCATTCCTTTCCGTTCCATTCCTCTATATTCGGGTTGATTCCATTCCATTCCTTTACATTGCATTCCATTCCATTTGAGTTGATTCCATTCCGTTCCATTCCATTCGTGATGATTCGATTCCATTCCATTCCATTGCATTCCATTCCATTGGAGTTGATTCCATTCCATTCCATTGCATTCCATTCCATTCCATTCCATTCGGGTTGATTCCATTCCATTCCATTCCATTGCATTGCATTTGAGTTGCTTCCATTCCATTTTATTCCATTCCATTCCATTTCATTCCATAACACTCCACTCAGGTTGAGTCCATTCCATTCCATTCCACTCCACTCCATTGCATTCCATTTCATTCCCCTCCACTCCATTCCATTCCATTCCATTCCACTCGGATTGATTCAATTCCACCCCTTTCCATTCAATTACATTCCATTCCAATCCACTGCAATCGTGTTGATTCAATTCCATTCGATTCTATTCCATACCATTCCATCCCGTGCCATTCCATTCCATTACATTCGAGTTGATTCCATTCTAATCAATTCCATTAGGGTTGAATCCATTCCATGTCATTCCGTTGCATTCCATTCCATTCGGGTTGATTCCATTCCATTCCATTCCATTCCATTCCATTCCATTCCATTCGGTGTGATTAAATTCCCTTCCATTCCATTCCTTTCCATTCCATTCCATTCCATTCCAATCGAGTTGATTCCACACCATTTCATTCCATGCGTGTTGATTCCATTCCCTTCCATTCCATTCCATTCCTTACCATTCCAAACCATTCGGATAGATTCCATTCCAGTCCATTCCATTCCATTCCATTCCATTCCATTCCATTCCATTCCATTCCATTCCATTCGGCTTGGTTCCTTTCCATTCCATTCCATTCCATTCGGGTTGATTCCATTCCATTCCTTTCCATTCCATTCCATTCCTTTACATTTCATTCCATTCCGGTTGATTCCATTCCATTCCATTCCATTCCATTCCATTGCATTCTAGTTGAATCCATTCCATTCCATTCGATTCCATTCCATTGCACTCAATTTGATTCCACTGCATTCCATTCCATTCGGGTGATTCCACTGCATTCCATTCCATTCCATTCCAGTCGGAATGATTACATTCCATTGCATTCCATTCCATTCCATTCCATTCCATTCCATTCCATTCGGGTTGATTGCATTCCATTCCATTCCATTCCATTCCACTCCAATCCATTCCATTCGTGTTGATTCCATTCCCTTCCATTCCATTCCATTCGGGTTGATTCCATTCAATTCCATTCCATTCCATTCGAGTTGATTCCACTCCATTCCATTCCATGCGGGTTGATTCCTTTCCATTCCATTCCATTCTATTCCTTTCCATTCCATTCCATTCGCATAGATTGCATTCCATTCCATTCCATTCCATCCAACTCGGGTTTATTCCATTCCATTCCATTCAATTCCATTCCATTCAGGTTGATTCCATTCCATTCCATTCCATTCCATTAAATTCCATTCGGGTTGATTCCATTCCATTCCATTCCATTCCATTCCATTCCATTTCGGTTAATTTAATTCCATTCCATTCCATTCGGGTTGAATCAATTCCATTCCATTCCATTCCATTCGATTTGATTCCACTTCACTCCATTCCATTCGGGTTGATTCCATTCCATTCCATTCCATTTGGATTGATTGCATTCCATTCCATTCCTTTTCATTCCATTCCATTCCGTTCCATTCCACTCCATTCGTGTTGATTCCATTCCATTCCTTTCCATTGCATTCCCCTCCATTTGAGTTGATTCCATTCCGTTTCATTCCATTCGTGATGATTCGATTCCATTCCATTCCATTGCATTCCATTCCATTCGAGTTGATTCCATTCCATTCCATTGCATTCCATTCCATGCCATTCCATTCGGGTTGATTCCATTCCATTCCATTCCATTCCATTCCATTCCATTCGGGTTTATTCCATTTCATTCCATTCCATTCCATTCCATTCCATTCCATTCGAGTTGATTCCATCCCTTTGCATTCCATTCCATTCCATTGTATTCCATTCCATTCGGGTTGATTCCATTCCATTCCATTCCAATCCATTCCATTCTATTCCATTCGAGTTGATTCCATTCCATTCCATTCCATTGCATTCCATTCCATTCGGGTTGATTCCATTCCATTCCATTTCATTCCATTCCATTCCATTGCATTCCATCCGGGTTGACTCCATTCCATTCCATTCCATTCCATTGCATTCCATTACATTCGGGTTGATTCCATTCCATTCCATTCCATTCCATTGCATTCCATTCGGGTTGATTCCATTCCTTTCCATTCCATTCGACTCCATTCGGCTTGATTCCATACCATTCCATTCCATTCCATTCTGGTGGATTCCATTCCATTCAATTCCATTCCATTTCATTCCATTCAGGTTGATTCCATTCCATTCCATTCCATTCCATTCCGTTCCATTCGAGTTGATTCCATCCCTTTCCTTTCCATTCCATTCCATTGAATTCCATTCCATTCGGGTTGATTCCATTCCATTCCATTCCAATCCATTCCATTCTATTCCATTCGAGTTGATTCCATTCCATTCCATTCCATTGCATTCGATTCCATTCGGGTTGATTCCATTCCATTCCATTTCATTCCATTCCATTCCATTGCTGTCCATCCGGGTTGACTCCATTCCATTCCATTCCATTCCATTGCATTCCATTACATTCTGGTTGATTCCATTCCATTCCATTCCATTGCATTCCATTCGGGTTGATTCCATTCCTTTCCATTCCATTCGACTCCATTCCGGTTGATTCCATACCATTCCATTGCATTCCATTCCATTCCATTCCATTCCATTCCGGTGGATTCCATTCCATTCAATTCCATTCCATTTCATTCCATTCAGGTTGATTCCATTCCATTCCATTCCATTCCCTTCCATTCCAATCGGATTGATTCCATTCCATTCCATTCGATTCCATTCCATTCTGGTTGATTCCATTCCATTCCATTAAATTCCATTCGGGTTGATTCCATTCCATTCCTTTCCATTCCATTCCATTCCATTCCATTCGAGTTGATTCCACTCCATTCCATTCCATGCGAGTTGATTCCATTCCATTCCATTCCTTTCCATTCCATTCCATTCGGATAGATTGCATTCCATTCCATTCCATTCCATTCCATTCCAATCGGGTTTATTCCATTCCATTCCATTCCATTTCATTCCATTCGGGTTGATTCCTTTCCAGTCCATTGCATTCCATTCCATTCCCTTAAATTCCATTCGGATTGATTCCATTCCATTCCATTCCATTCCGGTTAATTGAATTCCATTCCATTCCATTCGTGTTGAATCCATTCCATTCTATTCCATTCCATTCCATTCCATTCCATTTGATTCCACTTCACTCCACTCCATTCGGGTTGATTCCATTCCATTCCATTCCATTTCGATTGATTGCATTCCATTCCATTCCTTTTCATTCCATTCCATTCCGTTCCATTCCACTCCATTCGGGTTGATTCCATTCCATTACTTTCCATTGCATTCCATTCTATTTGAGTTGATTCCATTCCGTTCCATTCCATTCGTGATGATTCCATTCCATTCCATTCCATTGCATTCCATTCCATTCGAGTTGATTCCATTCCATTCCATTGCATTCCATTCCATTCCATTCCATTCGGGTTGATTCCATTCCATTCCATTCCATTCCATTGCATTTGAGTTGCTTCCATTCCATTTTATTCCATTCCATTCCATTCCATTCCATTCCACTCAGGTTGATTCCATTCCATTCCATTCCATTCCCCTCCACTCCATTCCATTCCATTCCATTCCACTCGGATTGATTCAATTCCACCCCATTCCATTCAATTACATTCCATTCCAATCCACTCCAATCGGGTTGATTCAATTCCATTCGATTCTATTCCATACCATTCCATCCCGTGCCATTCCATTCCATTCCATTCCATTCGAGTTGATTCCATTCCAATCAATTCCATTAGGGTTGAATCCATTCCATGTCATTCCGTTGCATTCCATTCCATTCGGGTTGATTCCATTCCATTCCATTCCATTCCATTCCATTCGGTGTGATTAAATTCCCTTCCATTTCATTCCCTTCCATTCCATTCCTTTCCATTCCATTCCATTCCATTCCATTCCATTCGAGTTGATTCCACTCCATTTCATTCCATGCGTGTTGATTCCATTCCCTTCCATTCCATTCCATTCCTTACCATTCCATACCATTCGGATAGATTCCATTCCAGTCCATTCTATTCCATTCCATTCCATTCGGTGTGATTAAATTCCCTTCGATTTCATTCCATTCCATTCCATTCCATTCCATTCCATTCCGTTCCATTCCATTCCATTCGGGTTGATTACTTTCCATTCCATTCCATTCCATTCCATTCCATTCCGTTCCATTCCATTCCATTCGGGCTGATTACTTTCCATTCCATTCCATTGCATTCCATTCGGGTTGATTCCATTCCATTCCGTTCCATTCCATTCCATTCGGGATGATTCCATTGCATTCCATTCCATTCCATTCCATTCCATTCCATTCCATTCCATTCCATTCCAATCGGGTTGGTTCCTTTCCATTCCATTCCATTCCATTCCCCTCCATTCCATTTCATTCGGGTTTATTCTATTCCATTCCATTCCATTCCATTCCATTCCATTCCACTCAGGTTGATTCCATTCCATTCCATTCCACTCCACTCCATTCCATTCCATTTCATTCCCCTCCACTCCATTCCATTCCATTCCATTCCACTCGGATTGATTCAATTCCACCCCATTCCATTCAATTACATTCCATTCCAATCCACTCCAATCGGGTTGATTCAATTCCATTCGATTCTATTCCATACCATTCCATCCCGTGCCATTCCATTCCATTCCATTCCATTCCAGTTGATTCCATTCCAATCAATTCCATTCGGGTTGAATCCATTCCATGTCATTCCATTGCATTCCATTCCATTCGGGTTGATTCCATTCCATTCCATTCCATTCCATTCGGTGTGATTAAATTCCCTTCCATTTCATTCCCTTCCATTCCATTCCATTCCATTCCGTTCCATTCCATTCCATTCCATTCGGTTTGATTCCATTCCATTCCATTCCATTCCATTCCATTCCATTCCATTCCATTCGGGTTTTTTCCTTTCCATTCCATTCCCTTCCATTCCATTCGGGTTGATTTCATTCCATTCCATTCCATTCCATTCGGGTTTATTCCATTTCATTCCATTCCATTCCATTCCATTCCGTTCCATTCGAGTTGATTCCATCCCTTTCCTTTCCATTCCATTCCATTGAATTCCATTCCATTCGGGTTGATTCCATTCCATTCCATTCCAATCCATTCCATTCTATTCCATTCGAGTTGATTCCATTCCATTCCATTCCATTGCATTCCATTCCATTCGGGTTGATTCCATTCCATTCCATTTCATTCCATTCCATTCCATTGCAGTCCATCCGGGTTGACTCCATTCCATTCCATTCCATTCCATTGCATTCCATTACATTCGGGTTGATTCCATTCCATTCCATTCCATTGCATTCCATTCGGGTTGATTCCATTCCTTTCCATTCCTTTCGACTCCATTCGGGTTGATTCCATACCATTCCATTCCATTCCATTCCATTCCATTCCATTCCGGTGGATTCCATTCCATTCAATTCCATTCCATTTCATTCCATTCAGGTTGATTCCATTCCATTCCATTCCATTCCATTCCATTCCCTTCCATTCCAATCGGATTGATTCCATTCCATTCCATTCGATTCCATTCCATTCTGGTTGATTCCATTCCATTCCATTAAATTCCATTCGGGTTGGTTCCATTCCATTCCTTTCCATTCCATTCCATTCCATTCCATTCGAGTTGATTCCACTCCATTCCATTCCATGCGAGTTGATTCCATTCCATTCCATTCCATTCCATTCCATTCCTTTCCATTCCATTCCATTCGGATAGATTGCATTCCATTCCATTCCATTCCATTCCAATCGGGTTTATTCCATTCCATTCCATTCCATTTCATTCCATTCGGGTTGATTCCTTTCCAGTCCATTGCATTCCATTCCATTCCCTTAAATTCCATTCGGATTGATTCCATTCCATTCCATTCCATTCCGGTTAATTGAATTCCATTCCATTCCATTCGTGTTGAATCCATTCCATTCTATTCCATTCCATTCCATTCCATTCCATTTGATTCCACTTCACTCCACTCCATTCGGGTTGATTCCATTCCATTCCATTCCATTTCGATTGATTGCATTCCATTCCATTCCTTTTCATTCCATTCCATTCCGTTCCATTCCACTCCATTCGGGTTGATTCCATTCCATTACTTTCCATTGCATTCCATTCTATTTGAGTTGATTCCATTCCGTTCCATTCCATTCGTGATGATTCCATTCCATTCCATTCCATTGCATTCCATTCCATTCGAGTTGATTCCATTCCATTCCATTGCATTCCATTCCATTCCATTCCATTCGGGTTGATTCCATTCCATTCCATTCCATTCCATTGCATTTGAGTTGCTTCCATTCCATTTTATTCCATTCCATTCCATTCCATTCCATTCCACTCAGGTTGATTCCATTCCATTCCATTCCATTCCCCTCCACTCCATTCCATTCCATTCCATTCCACTCGGATTGATTCAATTCCACCCCATTCCATTCAATTACATTCCATTCCAATCCACTCCAATCGGGTTGATTCAATTCCATTCGATTCTATTCCATACCATTCCATCCCGTGCCATTCCATTCCATTCCATTCCATTCGAGTTGATTCCATTCCAATCAATTCCATTAGGGTTGAATCCATTCCATGTCATTCCGTTGCATTCCATTCCATTCGGGTTGATTCCATTCCATTCCATTCCATTCCATTCCATTCGGTGTGATTAAATTCCCTTCCATTTCATTCCCTTCCATTCCATTCCTTTCCATTCCATTCCATTCCATTCCATTCCATTCGAGTTGATTCCACTCCATTTCATTCCATGCGTGTTGATTCCATTCCCTTCCATTCCATTCCATTCCTTACCATTCCATACCATTCGGATAGATTCCATTCCAGTCCATTCTATTCCATTCCATTCCATTCGGTGTGATTAAATTCCCTTCGATTTCATTCCATTCCATTCCATTCCATTCCATTCCATTCCGTTCCATTCCATTCCATTCGGGTTGATTACTTTCCATTCCATTCCATTCCATTCCATTCCATTCCGTTCCATTCCATTCCATTCGGGCTGATTACTTTCCATTCCATTCCATTGCATTCCATTCGGGTTGATTCCATTCCATTCCGTTCCATTCCATTCCATTCGGGATGATTCCATTGCATTCCATTCCATTCCATTCCATTCCATTCCATTCCATTCCATTCCATTCCAATCGGGTTGGTTCCTTTCCATTCCATTCCATTCCATTCCCCTCCATTCCATTTCATTCGGGTTTATTCTATTCCATTCCATTCCATTCCATTCCACTCAGGTTGATTCCATTCCATTCCATTCCACTCCACTCCATTCCATTCCATTTCATTCCCCTCCACTCCATTCCATTCCATTCCATTCCACTCGGATTGATTCAATTCCACCCCATTCCATTCAATTACATTCCATTCCAATCCACTCCAATCGGGTTGATTCAATTCCATTCGATTCTATTCCATACCATTCCATCCCGTGCCATTCCATTCCATTCCATTCCATTCCAGTTGATTCCATTCCAATCAATTCCATTCGGGTTGAATCCATTCCATGTCATTCCATTGCATTCCATTCCATTCGGGTTGATTCCATTCCATTCCATTCCATTCCATTCGGTGTGATTAAATTCCCTTCCATTTCATTCCCTTCCATTCCATTCCATTCCATTCCGTTCCATTCCATTCCATTCCATTCGGTTTGATTCCATTCCATTCCATTCCATTCCATTCCATTCCATTCCATTCCATTCGGGTTTTTTCCTTTCCATTCCATTCCCTTCCATTCCATTCGGGTTGATTTCATTCCATTCCATTCCATTCCATTCGGGTTTATTCCATTTCATTCCATTCCATTCCATTCCATTCCGTTCCATTCGAGTTGATTCCATCCCTTTCCTTTCCATTCCATTCCATTGAATTCCATTCCATTCGGGTTGATTCCATTCCATTCCATTCCAATCCATTCCATTCTATTCCATTCGAGTTGATTCCATTCCATTCCATTCCATTGCATTCCATTCCATTCGGGTTGATTCCATTCCATTCCATTTCATTCCATTCCATTCCATTGCAGTCCATCCGGGTTGACTCCATTCCATTCCATTCCATTCCATTGCATTCCATTACATTCGGGTTGATTCCATTCCATTCCATTCCATTGCATTCCATTCGGGTTGATTCCATTCCTTTCCATTCCTTTCGACTCCATTCGGGTTGATTCCATACCATTCCATTCCATTCCATTCCATTCCATTCCATTCCGGTGGATTCCATTCCATTCAATTCCATTCCATTTCATTCCATTCAGGTTGATTCCATTCCATTCCATTCCATTCCATTCCATTCCCTTCCATTCCAATCGGATTGATTCCATTCCATTCCATTCGATTCCATTCCATTCTGGTTGATTCCATTCCATTCCATTAAATTCCATTCGGGTTGGTTCCATTCCATTCCTTTCCATTCCATTCCATTCCATTCCATTCGAGTTGATTCCACTCCATTCCATTCCATGCGAGTTGATTCCATTCCATTCCATTCCATTCCATTCCATTCCTTTCCATTCCATTCCATTCGGATAGATTGCATTCCATTCCATTCCATTCCATTCCAATCGGGTTTATTCCATTCCATTCCATTCCATTTCATTCCATTCGGGTTGATTCCTTTCCAGTCCATTGCATTCCATTCCATTCCCTTAAATTCCATTCGGATTGATTCCATTCCATTCCATTCCATTCCGGTTAATTGAATTCCATTCCATTCCATTCGTGTTGAATCCATTCCATTCTATTCCATTCCATTCCATTCCATTCCATTTGATTCCACTTCACTCCACTCCCTTCGGGTTGATTCCATTCCATTCCATTCCATTTCGATTGATTGCATTCCATTCCATTCCTTTTCATTCCATTCCATTCCGTTCCATTCCACTCCATTCGGGTTGATTCCATTCCATTCCTTTCCATTGCATTCCATTCCATTTGAGTTGATTCCATTCCGTTCCATTCCATTCGTGATGATTCGATTCCATTCCATTCCATTGCATTCCATTCCATTCGAGTTGATTCCATTCCATTCCATTGCATTCCATTCCATTCCATTCCATTCGGGTTGATTCCATTCCATTCCATTCCATTCCATTGCATTTGAGTTGCTTCCATTCCATTTTATTCCATTCCATTCCATTCCATTCCACTCAGGTTGATTCCATTCCATTCCATTCCACTCCACTCCATTCCATTCCATTTCATTCCCCTCCACTCCATTCCATTCCATTCCATTCCACTCGGATTGATTCAATTCCACCCCATTCCATTCAATTACATTCCATTCCAATCCACTCCAATCGGGTTGATTCAATTCCATTCGATTCTATTCCATACCATTCCATCCCGTGCTATTCCATTCCATTCCATTCCATTCCATTCGAGTTGATTCCATTCCAATCAATTCCATTAGGGTTGAATCCATTCCATGTCATTCCATTGCATTCCATTCCATTCGGGTTGATTCCATTCCATTCCATTCCATTCCATTCCATTCCATTCCATTCGGTGTGATTAAATTCCCTTCCATTTCATTCCATTCCATTCCATTCCTTTCCATTCCATTCCATTCCATTCGAGTTGATTCCACTCCATTTCATTCCATGCGTGTTGATTCCATTCCCTTCCATTCCATTCCATTCCTTACCATTCCATACCATTCGGATAGATTCCATTCCAGTCCATTCTATTCCATTCCATTCCATTCGGTGTGATTAAATTCCCTTCCATTTCATTCCATTCCATTCCATTCCATTCCATTCCATTCTATTCCATTCCATTCCGTTCCATTCCATTCCATTCGGGTTGATTACTTTCCATTCCATTCCATTCCATTCCATTCCGCTCCATTCCATTCCATTCGGGTTGATTACTTTCCATTCCATTCCATTGCATTCCATTCGGGTTGATTCCATTCCATTCCGTTCCATTCCATTCCATTCGGGATGATTCCATTGCATTCCATTCCATTCCATTCCATTCTATTCCATTCCAATCGGGTTGGTTCCTTTCCATTCCATTCCATTCCATTCCCCTCCATTCCATTTCATTCGGGTTTATTCCATTCCATTCCATTCCATTCCATTCCATTCCATTCCACTCTGGTTGATTCCATTCCATTCCATTCCACTCCACTCCATTCCATTCCATTTCATTCCCCTCCACTCCATTCCATTCCATTCCATTGCACTCGGATTGATTCAATTTCACCCCATTCCATTCAATTACATTCCATTCCAATCCACTCCAATCGGGTTGATTCAATTCCATTCGATTCTATTCCATACCATTCCCTCCCGTGCCATTCCATTCCATTCCATTCCATTCGAGTTGATTCCATTCCAATCAAATCCATTCGGGTTGAATCCATTCCATGTCATTCCATTGCATTCCATTCCATTCGGGTTGATTCCATTCCATTCCATTCCATTCCATTCGGTGTGATTAAATTCCCTTCCATTTCATTCCCTTCCATTCCATTCCATTCCATTCCGTTCCATTCCATTCCATTCCATTCGGTTTGATTCCATTCCATTCCATTCCATTCCATTCCATTCCATTCCATTCCATTCGGGTTTTTTCCTTTCCATTCCATTCTCTTCCATTCCATTCGGGTTGATTTCATTCCATTCCATTCCATTCCATTCCATTCGGGTTTATTCCATTTCATTCCATTCCATTCCATTCCATTCCGTTCCATTCGAGTTGATTCCATCCCTTTCCTTTCCATTCCATTCCATTGAATTCCGTTCCATTCGGGTTGATTCCATTCCATTCCATTCCAATCCATTCCATTCTATTCCATTCGAGTTGATTCCATTCCATTCCATTCCATTGCATACGATTCCATTCGGGTTGATTCCATTCCATTCCATTTCATTCCATTCCATTCCATTGCAGTCCATCCGGGTTGACTCCATTCCATTCCATTGCATTCCATTACATTCGGGTTGATTCCATTCCATTCCATTCCATTGCATTCCATTCGGGTTGATTCCATTCCTTTCCATTCCATTCGACTCCATTCGGGTTGATTCCATACCATTCCATTCCATTCCATTCCATTCCATTCCATTCCGGTGGATTCCATTCCATTCAATTCCATTCCATTTCATTCCATTCAGGTTGATTCCATTCCATTCCATTCCATTCGCTTCCATTCCAATCGGATTGATTCCATTCCATTCCATTCGATTCCATTCCATTCTGGTTGATTCCATTCCATTCCATTAAATTCCATTCGGGTTGGTTCCATTCCATTCCTTTCCATTCCATTCCATTCCATTCCATTCGAGTTGATTCCACTCCATTCCATTCCATGCGAGTTGATTCCATTCCATTCCATTCCATTCCATTCCATTCCTTTCCATTCCATTCCATTCGGATAGATTGCATTCCATTCCATTCCATTCCATTCCAATCGGGTTTATTCCATTCCATTCCATTCCATTTCATTCCATTCGGGTTGATTCCTTTCCAGTCCATTGCATTCCATTCCATTCCCTTAAATTCCATTCGGATTGATTCCATTCCATTCCATTCCATTCCGGTTAATTGAATTCCATTCCATTCCATTCGTGTTGAATCCATTCCATTCTATTCCATTCCATTCCATTCCATTCCATTTGATTCCACTTCACTCCACTCCCTTCGGGTTGATTCCATTCCATTCCATTCCATTTCGATTGATTGCATTCCATTCCATTCCTTTTCATTCCATTCCATTCCGTTCCATTCCACTCCATTCGGGTTGATTCCATTCCATTCCTTTCCATTGCATTCCATTCCATTTGAGTTGATTCCATTCCGTTCCATTCCATTCGTGATGATTCGATTCCATTCCATTCCATTGCATTCCATTCCATTCGAGTTGATTCCATTGCATTCCATTGCATTCCATTCCATTCCATTCCATTCGGGTTGATTCCATTCCATTCCATTCCATTCCATTGCATTTGAGTTGCTTCCATTCCATTTTATTCCATTCCATTCCATTCCATTCCATTCCACTCAGGTTGATTCCATTCCATTCCATTCCACTCCACTCCATTCCATTCCATTTCATTCCCCTCCACTCCATTCCATTCCATTCCATTCCACTCGGATTGATTCAATTCCACCCCATTCCATTCAATTACATTCCATTCCAATCCACTCCAATCGGGTTGATTCAATTCCATTCGATTCTATTCCATACCATTCCATCCCGTGCCATTCCATTCCATTCCATTCCATTCGAGTTGATTCCATTCCAATCAATTCCATTAGGGTTGAATCCATTCCATGTCATTCCGTTGCATTCCATTCCATTCGGGTTGATTCCATTCCATTCCATTCCATTCCATTCGGTGTGATTAAATTCCCTTCCATTTCATTCCCTTCCATTGCATTCCTTTCCATTCCATTCCATTCCATTCCATTCCATTCGAGTTGATTCCACTCCATTTCATTCCATGCGTGTTGATTCCATTCCCTTCCATTCCATTCCATTCCTTACCATTCCATACCATTCGGATAGATTCCATTCCAGTCCATTCTATTCCATTCCATTCCATTCGGTGTGATTAAATTCCCTTCCATTTCATTCCCTTCCATTCCATTCCATTCCATTCCATTCCATTCCATTCCATTCCGTTCCATTCCATTCCATTCGGGTTGATTACTTTCCATTCCATTCCATTGCATTCCATTTGGTTTGATTCCATTCCATTCCGTTCCATTCCATTCCATTTGGGATGATTCCATTGCATTCCATTCCATTCCATTCCATTCCATTCCATTCCAATCGGGTTGGTTCCTTTCCATTCCATTCCATTCCCCTCCATTCCATTTCATTCGGGTTTATTCCATTCCATTCCATTCCATTCCATTCCATTCCATTCCACTCAGGTTGATTCCATTCCATTCCATTCCACTCCACTCCATTCCATTCCATTTCATTCCCCTCCACTCCATTCCATTCCATTCCATTCCACTCGGATTGATTCAATTCCACCCCATTCCATTCAATTACATTCCATTCCAATCCACTCCAATCGGGTTGATTCAATTCCATTCGATTCTATTCCATACCATTCCATCCCGTGCCATTCCATTCCATTCCATTCCTTTCGAGTTGATTCCATTCCAATCAATTCCATTCGGGTTGAATCCATTCCATGTCATTCCATTGCATTCCATTCCATTCGTGTTGATTCCATTCCATTCCATTCCATTCCATTCGGTGTGATTAAATTCCCTTCCATTTCATTCCCTTCCATTCCATTCCATTCCATTCCGTTCCATTCCATTCCATTCGGGTTAATTACTTTCCATTCCATTCCATTGCATTCCATTCCATTCCATTCCATTCCATTCCATTCCATTCCATTCCTTTCCATTCGGGTTGGTTCCACTCCATTTCATTCCATGAGGGTTGATTCGCATTCCCTTCCATTCCATTCCATTCCTTACCATTCCATTCCTTTCGGATAGATTCCATTCCATTCCATTCCATTCTATTCCATTCCATTCCATTCCATTCCATTCGGTTTGATTCCATTCCATTCCATTCCTTTCCATTCCATTCCATTCGGTTTGATTCCATTCCTTTCCATTCCATTCCACTCCATTCCATTCCATTCGGTTTGATTCCATTCCCTTCCATTCCATTCCATTCCATTCCATTCCATTCCGGTTGATTCCATTCCATTCCATTCCATTCGATTCCATTCCATTCCATTCGGGTTGCTTCCATTCCATTCCATTCCATTGCACTCCATTCGGGTTGATTCCATTCCATTCCTTTCCATTGCATTCCATTCCATTTGAGTTGATTCCATTCCGTTCCATTCCATTCGTGATGATTCGATTCCATTCCATTCCATTGCATTCCATTCCATTCGAGTTGATTCCATTCCATTCCATTGCATTCCATTCCATTCCATTCCATTCCATTCGGGTTGATTCCATTCCATTCCATTCCATTGCATTGCATTTGATTTGCTTCCATTCCATTTTATTCCATTCCATTCCATTCCATTCCATTACACTCCACTCAGGTTGATTCCATTCCATTACATTCCACTCCACTCCATTCCATTCCATTTCATTCCCCTCCACTCCATTCCATTCCATTCCATTCCACTCGGATTGATTCAATTCCACCCCATTCCATTCAATTACATTAGATTCCAATCCACTCCAATCGTGTTGATTCAATTCCACTCGATTCTATTCCATACCATTCCATCCCGTGCCATTCCATTCCATTCCATTCCATTCGAGTTGATTCCATTCCAATCAATTCCATTCGGGTTGAATCCATTCCATGTCATTCCATTGCATTCCATTCCATTCGGGTTGATTCCATTCCATTCCATTCCATTCCATTCCATTCCATTCGGTGTGATTAAATTCCCTTCCTTTTCATTCCCTTCCATTCCATTCCATTCCATTCCGTTCCATCCCTTTCCATTCCAATCCATTCCATTGTATTCCATTCCATTCGGGTTGATTTCATTCCATTCCATTTCATTCCATTCCATTCCATTGCATTCCATCCGGGGTGACTCCATTCCATTCCATTCCATTCCATTGCATTCCATTACATTCGGGTTGATTCCATTCCATTCCATTCCATTCCATTGCATTCCATTCGGGTTGATTCCATTCCTTTCCATTCCATTCGACTCCATTTGGGTTGATTCCATACCATTCCATTCCATTCCATTCCATTCCGGTGGATTCCATTCCATTCAATTCCATTCCATTTCATTCCATTCAGGTTGATTCCATTCCATTCCATTCCATTCCATTCGGGTTGATTCCATTCCATTCCATTCGATTCCATTCCATTCTGGTTGATTCCATTCCATTCCATTAAATTCCATTCGGGTTGATTCCATTCCATTCCTTTCCATTCCATTCCATTCCATTCCTTTCCATTTCATTCCATTCCGGTTGATTCCATTCCTTTCCATTCCATTCTGGTTGAATCCATTCCATTCCATTCGATTCCATTCCATTGCACTCGATTTGATTCCACTTCATTCCATTCCATTCGGGTTGATTCCATTGCATTCCATTCCATTCCATTCCATTCGGATTGATTGCATTCCATTCCATTTCATTCCATTCCATTCCATTCCATTCCATTCGGGTTGATTCCATTCCATTCCATTCCATTCCATTCCATTCCATTCCATTCCATTCCAATTCATTCCATTCGTGTTGATTCCATTCCATTCCATTCCATTGAATTCGGTTTGATTCCATTCCATTCCAATCCATTCCATTCCATTCGAGTTGGTTCCACTCCTTTGCATTCCATGCGGGTTGATTCCATTCCATTCCATTCCATTCCATTCCATTCCATTCCAATCGGGTTGATTCCATTCCTTTACATTCCATTCGACTCCATGCCATTCCACTCGGTTTGATTCCATTCCATTCCATTCCATTCCATTCCATTCCATTCAATTCCGGTTTATTCCATTCCATTATATTCCATTCGGGTTGATTCCATTCCATTCCATTCCATTCCATTCCACTGCATTCCATTCGGGTTTATTCCATTTCATTCCATTCCATTCCATTCCGTTCCATTCGAGGTGATTACATCCCATTTCATTCCATTCCATTCCATTCCATTCCATTCGGTTTGATTCCACTTCACTCCATTCCATTCGGGTTGATTCCAGACCATTCCATTCCATTTGGATTGATTGCATTCCATTCCATTCCTTTTCATTCCATTCCATTCCGTTCCATTCCACTCCATTAGGGTTGATTCCATTCCATTCCTTTCCATTGCATTCCATTCCATTTGAGTTGATTCCATTCTGTTCCATTCCATTCATGATGATTCGATTCCATTCCATTCCATTGCATTCCATTCCATTCGAGTAGATTCCATTCCATTCCATTGCATTCCATTCCATTCCATTCCATTCCATTCCATTCGGGTTGATTCCATTCCATTCCATTCCATTCCATTGCATTTGACTTGCTTCCATTCCATTTTATTCCATTCCATTCCATTCCATTCCATTCCATTCCATTCCACTCAGGTTGATTCCATTCCATTGCATTCCACTCCATTCCATTCCATTCCGTTTCATTCCCCTCACCTCCATTCCATTCCATTCCATTCCACTCGGATTGATTCAATTCCACCCCATTCCATTCAATTACATTCCATTCCAATCCACTCCAATCGGGTTGATTCAATTCCATTCGATTCTATTAAATACCATTCCATCCCGTGCCATTCCATTCCATTCCATTCGGTGTGATTAAATTCCCTTCCATTTCATTCCCTTCCATTCCATTCCTTTCCATTCCATTCCATTCCATTCCAATCGAGTTGATTCCACTCCATTTCATTCCACGCGTGTTGATTCCATTCCCTTCCATTCCATTCCATTCCTTACCATTCCAAACCATTCGGACAGATTCCATTCCAGTCCATTACATTCCATTCCATTCCATTGCATTTGAGTTGCTTCCATTCCATTTTATTCCATTCCATTCCATTCCATTCCACCCAGGTTGATTCCATTCCATTTCATTCCCCTCCACTCCATTCCATTCCATTCCATTCTACTCAGATTGATTCAATTCCACCCCATTCCATTCAATAACATTCCATTCCAATCCACTCCAATCGGGTGGATTCAATTCCATTCGATTCTATTCCATACCATTCAATCCCGTGCCATTCCATTCCATTCCATTCCATTCGAGTTGATTCCATTCCAATCAATTCCATTAGGGTTGAATCCATTCAATGTCATTCCGTTGCATTCCATTCCATTCGGGTTGATTCCATTCCATTCCATTCCATTCCATTCGGTGTGATTAAATTCCCTTCCATTTCATTCCCTTCCATTCCATTCCTTTCCATTCCACGCCATTCCATTCCATTCCATTCGAGTTGATTCCACTCCATTTCATTCCATGCGTGTTGATTCCATTCCCTTCCATTCCATTCCATTCCTTACCATTCCATACCATTCGGATAGATTCCATTCCAGTCCATTCTATTCCATTCCATTCCATTCGGTGAGATTAAATTCCCTTCCGTTTCATTCCATTCCATTCCATTCCATTCCATTCCATTCCGTTCCATTCCATTCCATTCGGGTTGATTACTTTCCATTCCATTCCATTGCATTCCATTCGGGTTGATTCCATTCCATTCCGTTCCATTCCATTCCATTCGGGATGATTCCATTGCATTTCATTCCATTCCATTCCATTCCATTCCATTCCATTCCATTCGGGTTGGTTCCTTTCCATTCCATTCCATTCCATTCCCCTCCATTCCATTTCATTCGGGTTTATTCCATTCCATTCCATTCCATTCCATTCCATTCCATTCCATTCCACTCAGGTTGATTCCATTCCATTCCATTCCACTCCACTCCATTCCATTCCATTTCATTCCCCTCCATTCCATTCCATTCCATTCCATTCCACTCGGATTGATTCAATTCCACCCCATTCCATTCAATTACATTCCATTCCAATCCACTCCAATCGGGTTGATTCAATTCCATTCGATTCTATTCCATACCATTCCATCCCGTGCCATTCCATTCCACTCCATTCCATTCGAGTTGATTCCATTCCAATCAATTCCATTCGGGTTGAATCCATTCCATGTCATTCCATTGCATGCCATTCCATTCGGGTTGATTCCATTCCATTCCATTCCATTCCATTCGGTGTGATTAAATTCCCTTCCATTTCATTCCATTCCATTCCATTCCATTCCATTCCGTTCCATTCCATTCCATTCGTGTTAACTACTTTCCATTCCATTCCATTCCTTTCCATTGCATTCCATTCCATTTGAGTTGATTCCATTCCGTTCCATTCCATTCGTGATGATTCGATTCCATTCCATTCCATTGCATTCCATTCCATTCGAGTTGATTCCATTCCATTCCATTGCATTCCATTCCATGCCATTCCATTCGGGTTGATTCCATTCCATTCCATTCCATTCCATTTCATTTGAGTTGCTTCCATTCCATTTTATTCCATTCCATTCCATTGCATTCCACCCAGGTTGATTCCATTCCATTTCATTCCCCTCCACTCCATTCCATTCCATTCCATTCTACTCAGATTGATTCAATTCCACCCCATTCCATTCAATAACATTCGATTCCAATCCACTCCAATAGGGTGGATTCAATTCCATTCGATTCTATTCCATACTATTCCATCCCGTGCCATTCCATTCCATTCCATTCGAGTTGATTCCATTCCAATCAATTCCATTCGGGTTGAATCCATTCCATGTCATTCCATTGCATTCCATTCCATGCGGGTTGATTCCTTTCCATTCCATTCCATTCCATTCCATTCCATTCCATTCCATTCGGGTTGATTCCATTCCATTCCATTCCATTCCATTCGGGTTTTTTCCTTTCCATTCCATTCCCTTCCATTCCATTCGGGTTGATTCCATTCCATTCCATTCCATTCCATTCCATTCCCTTCCATTCGGGTTTATTCCATTTCATTCCATTCCCTTCCATTCCATTCAATTCCATTCGAGTTGATTCCATCCCTTTCCATTCCATTCCATTCCATTCCATTCCATTCCTTTCCATTAGGGTTGATTCCATCCCATTCCATTCCAGTGTATTCCTTTCCATTCGGGATGAATTCATGCCATTCCATTAAATTCCATTCGGGTTGATTCCATTCCATTCCTTTCCATTCCATTCCATTCCTTTCCATTTCATTCCATTCCGGTTGATTCCATTCCATTCCAATCCATTGCATTCCATACCATTCTGGTTGAATCCATTCGATTCCATTCCATTCCATTCCATTCGGGTTTTTCCTTTCCATTCCATTCCCTTCCATTCCATTCGGGTTGATTCCATTGCATTCCATTCCATTCCATTCCAGTCGGATTGATTGCATTCCATTCCATTGCATTCCATGCCATTCCATTCCATTCCATTCGAGTTGATTCCATTCCATTTCATTCCATTCCATTCCACGCCAATCCATTCCATTCGTGTTGATTCCATTCCATTCCATTCCATTGCATTCGGGTTGATTCCATTCCATTCCATTCCATTGCATTCGAGTTGATTCCACTCCATTCCATTCCATGCGAGTTGATTCCATTCCATTCCATTCCATTCCATTCGCATAGATTGCATTCCATTCCATTCCATTCCATTCCACTCGGGTTTATTCCATTCCATTCCATTCAATTCCATTCCATTCGGGTTGATTCCATTCCAGTCCATTGCATTCCATTCCATTCCCTTAAATTCCATTCGTGTTGATTCCATTCCATTCCATTCCATTCCGGTTAATTGAATTCCATTCCATTCCATTCGTGTTGAATCCATTCCATTCCATTCCATTCCATTCCATTCCATTTGATTCCACTTCACTCCATTCCATTCGGGTTGATTCCATTCCATTCCATTCCATTTCGATTGATTGCATTCCATTCCATTCCTTTTCATTCCATTCCATTCCGTTCCATTCCACTCCATTCGGGTTGATTCCATTCCATTCCTTTCCATTGCATTCCATTCCATTTGAGTTGATTCCATTCCGTTCCATTCCATTCGTGATGATTCGATTCCATTCCATTCCATTGCATTACATTCCATTCGAGTTGATTCCTTTCCATTCCATTGCATTCCATTCCATTCCATACCATTCGGGTTGATTCCATTCCATTCCATTTCATTCCATTCCATTCCATTGCATTCCATCCGGGTTGACTCCATTCCATTCCATTCCATTCCATTGCATTCCATTACATTCGGGTTGATTCCATTCCATTCCATTCCATTCCATTGCATTCCATTCGGGTTGATTCCATTCCTTTCCATTCCATTCGACTCCATTCGGCTTGATTCCATACCATTCCATTCCATTCCATTCCATTCCATTCTGGTGGATTCCATTCCATTCAATTCCATTCCATTTCATTCCATTCAGGTTGATTCCATTCCATTCCATTCCATTCCATTCCATTCCATTCCATTCGGGTTGATTCCATTCCATTCCATTCGATTCCATTCCATTCTGGTTGATTCCATTCCATTCCATTAAATTCCATTCGGGTTGATTCCATTCCATTCCTTTCCATTCCATTCCATTCCATTCCTTTCCATTTCATTCCATTCCGGTTGATTCCATTCCTTTCCATTCCATTCTGGTTGAATCCATTCCATTCCATTCGATTCCATTCCATTGCACTCGATTTGATTCCACTTCATTCCATTCCATTCGGGTTGATTCCATTGCATTCCATTCCATTCCATTCCATTCGGATTGATTGCATTCCATTCCATTCCATTCCATTCCATTCCATTCCATTCCATTCCATTCGGGTTGATTCCATTCCATTCCATTCCATTCCATTCCATTCCATTCCAATCCATTCCATTCGTGTTGATTCCATTCCATTCCATTCCATTGAATTCGGGTTGATTCCATTCCATTCCAATCCATTCCATTCCATTCGAGTTGGTTCCACTCCATTCCATTCCATGCGGGTTGATTCCATTCCATTCCATTCCATTCCATTCCATTCCATTCCATTCCATTCCTTTCCATTCCAATCCATTCGGATAGATTCCATTCCATTCCATTCCATTCCATTCCATTCCATTCCAATCGGGTTGATTCCATTCCTTTCCATTCCATTCCACTCCATGCCATTCCACTCGGTCTGATTCCATTCCATTCCATTCCATTCCATTCCATTCCATTCCATTCCATTCCGGTTTATTCCATTCCATTCCATTCCATTCCATTCGGGTTGATTCCATTCCATTCCATTCCATTCCATTCGGGTTTTTTCCTTTCCATTCCATTCCCTTCCATTCCATTCGGGTTGATTCCATTCCATTCCATTCCATTCCATTCCATTCCGGTTTATTCCATTTCATTCCATTCCATTCCATTCTGTTCCATTCGAGGTGATTACATCCCATTTCATTCCATTCCATTCCATTCCATTCCATTCCATTCGATTTGATTCCACTTCACTCCATTCCATTCGGGTTGATTCCAGTCCATTCCATTCCATTTGGATTGATTGCATTCCATTCCATTCCTTTTCATTCCATTCCATTCCGTTCCATTCCACTCCATTCGGGTTGATTCCATTCCATTCCTTTCCATTGCATTCCATTCCATTCGAGTTGATTCCATTCCATTCCATTGCATTCCATTCCATTCGGGTTGATTCCATTCCATTCCATTCCATTCCATTGCATTTGAGTTGCTTCCATTCCATTTTATTCCATTCCATTCCATTCCATTAAATTCCATTCCACTCAAGTTGATTCCATTCCATTACATTCCACTCCACTCCATTCCATTCCATTTCCTTCCCCTCCACTCCATTCCATTCCATTACATTCCACTCGGATTGATTCAATTCCACCCCATTCCATTCAATTACATTCCATTCCAATCCACTCCAATCGGGTTGATTCAATTCCATTCGATTCTATTCCATACCATTCCATCCCGTGCCATTCCATTCCATTCCATTCGAGTTGATTCCATTCCAATCAATTCCATTAGGTTTGAATCCATTCCATGTCATTCCGTTGCATTCCATTCCATTCGGGTTGATTCCATTCCATTCCATTCCATTCCATTCCATTCGGTGTGATTAAATTCCCTTCCATTTCATTCCCTTCCATTCCATTCCTTTCCATTCCATTCCATTCCATTCCATTCCATTCGACTTGATTCCACTCCATTTCATTCCATGCGTGTTTATTCCATTCCCTTCCATTCCATTCCATTCCTTACCATTCCATACTTTTCGGATAGATTCCATTCCAGTCCATTCTATTCCATTCCATTCCATTCGGTGTGATTAAATTCCCTTCCATTTCATTCCCTTCCATTCCATTCCATTCCATTCCATTCCATTCCGTTCCATTCCATTCCATTCGGGTTGATTACTTTCCATTCCATTCCATTGCATTCCATTCGGGTTGATTCCATTCCATTCCGTTCCATTCCATTCCATTCCGGTGGATTCCATTCCATTCAATTCCATTCCATTTCATTCCATTCAGGTTGAATCCATTCCATTCCATTCCATTCCATTCCATTCCATTGCATTTGAGTTGCTTCCATTCCATTTTATTCCATTCCATTCCATTCCATTCCATTGAATTCGGGTTGATTCCATTCCATTCCAATCCATTCCATTCCATTCGAGTTGGTTCCACTCCATTCCATTCCATGCGGGTTGATTCCATTCCATTCCATTCCATTCCATTCCATTCCATTCCTTTCCATTCCAATCCATTCGGATACATTCCATTCCATTCCATTCCATTCCATTCCATTCCATTCCATTCCAATCGGGTTGATTCCATTCCTTTCCATTCCATTCCACTCTATGCCATTCCACTCGGTTTGATTCCATTCCATTCCATTCCATTCCATTCCATTCCATTCCATTCCATTCGGGTTGATTCCATTCCATTCCATTCCATTCCATTCCATTCCACTCCATTCCATTCGGGTTTATTCCATTTCATTCCATTACATTCCATTCCGTTCCATTCCATTCCATTGCGTTCCGTTCCATTCGAGGTGATTACATCCCATTTCATTCCATTCCATTCCATTCCATTCCATTCCATTCGATTTGATTCCACTTCACTCCATTCCATTCGGGTTGAATCCAGTCCATTCCATTCCATTTGGATTGATTGCATTCCATTCCATTCCTTTTCATTCCATTCCATTCTGTTCCATTCCACTCCATTCGGGTTGATTCCATTCCATTCCTTTCCATTGCATTCCATTCCATTTGAGTTGATTCCATTCCGTTCCATTCCATTCATGATGATTCGACTCCATTCCATTCCATTGCATTCCATTCCATTCGAGTTGATTCCATTCCATTCCATTGCATTCCATTCCATTCCATTCCATTCCATTCGGGTTTTTTCCTTTCCATTCCATTCCCTTCCATTCCATTCGGGTTGATTTCATTCCATTCCATTCCATTCCATTCCATTCGGGTTTATTCCATTTCATTCCATTCCATTCCATTCCATTCCGTTCCATTCTAGTTGATTCCATCCCTTTCCATTCCATTCCATTCCACTGAATTCCATTCCATTCGGGTTGATTCCATTCCATTCCATTCCAATCCATTCCATTCTATTCCATTGGAGTTGATTCCATTCCATTCCATTCCATTGCATTCCATTCCATTCGGGTTGATTCCTTTCCATTCCATTTCATTCCATTCCATTCCATTGCATTCCATCCGGGTTGACTCCATTCCATTCCATTCCATTCCATTGCATTCCATTACATTCGGGTTGATTCCATTCCATTCCATTCCATTGCATTCCATTCGGGTTGTTTCCATTCCTTTCCATTCCATTTGACTCCATTCGGGTTGATTCCATACCATTCCATTCCGTTCCATTCCATTCCATTCCATTCCATTCCGGTGGATTCCATTCCATTCAATTCCATTCCATTTCATTCCATTCAGGTTGATTCCATTCCATTCCATTCCATTCCATTCCATTCCATTCCTTTCCAATCGGATTGATTCCATTCCATTTCATTCGATTCCATTCCATTCTGTTTGATTCCATTCCATTCCATTAAATTCCATTCGGGTTGATTCCATTCCATTCCTTTCCATTCCATTCCATTCCATTCCATTCGAGTTGATTCCACTCCATTCCATTCCATGCGAGTTGATTCCATTCCATTCCATTCCATTCCATTCCATTCCATTCCATTCGGATAGATTGCATTCCATTCCATTCCATTCCATTCCAATCGGGTTTATTCCATTCCATTTCATTCCATTCGGGTTGATTCCATTCCAGTCCATTGCATTCCATTCCATTCCCTTAAATTCCATTCGGGTTGATTCCATTCCATTCCATTCCATTCCATTCCATTCCGGTTAATTGAATTCCATTCCATTCCATTCGGGTTTGAATCCATTCCATTCCATTCCATTCCATTCCATTCCATTCCATTTGATTCCACTTCACTCCATTCCATTCGGGTTGATTCCATTCCATTCCATTCCATTTGGATTGATTGCATTCCATTCCATTCCTTTTCATTCCATTCCATTCCGTTCCATTCCACTCCATTCGGGTTGATTCCATTCCATTCCTTTCCATTGCATTCCATTCCATTTGAGTTGATTCCATTCCGTTCCATTCAATTCGTGATGATTTGATTCCATTCCATTCCATTGCATTCCATTCCATTCGAGTTGATTCCATTCCATTCCATTGCATTCCATTCCATTCCATTCCATTCGGGTTGATTCCATTCCGTTCCATTCCATTCCATTGCATTTGAGTTGCTTCCATTCCATTTTATTCCATTCCATTCCATTCCATTCCATTCCACTCAGGTTGATTCCATTCCATTCCATTCCACTCCACTCCATTCCATTCCATTTCATTCCCCTCCACTCCATTCCATTCCATTCCATTCCACTCGGATTGATTCAATTCTACCCCATTCCATTCAATTACATTCCATTCCAATCCACTCCAATCGGGTTTATTCAATTCCATTCGATTCTATTCCATACCATTCCATCCCGTGCCATTCCATTCCATTCCATTCCATTCGAGATGATTCCATTCCAATCAATTCCATTCGGGTTGAAACCATTCCATGTCATTCCATTGCATTCCATTCCATTCGGGTTGATTCCATTCCATTCCATTCCATTCCATTCGGTGTGATTAAATTCCCTTCCATTTCAATCCCTTCCATTCCATTCCATTCCATTCCGTTCCATTCCATTCCATTCCATTCGGGTTGATTACTTTCCATTCCATTCCATAGCATTCCATTCCATTCCATTCCATTCCATTCCATTCCATTCCATTCCATTCCATTGAATTCCATTCCATTCGGGTTGGTTCCTTTCCATTTCATTCCATTCCCCTCCATTCAATTTCATTCGGGTTTATTCCATTCCATTCCATTCCATTCAATTCCATTCCATTCCATACCATTCGGTTTGATTCCATTCCATTCCATTCCATTCCATTCCATTCCATTCCATTCCATTCCAATCGGGTTGATTCCATTCCTTTCCATTCCATTCCATTCCATTCCACTCCATTCCATTCCACTCGGTTTGATTCCATTCCATTCCATTCCATTCCGGTTGATTCCATTCCATTTCATTCCATTCCATTCCATTCCTTTCCATTCCATTCGGGTTTTTTCCTTTCCATTCCATTCCCTTCCATTCCATTCAGGTTGATTTCATTCCATTCCATTCCATTCCATTCCATTCCATTCGGGTTTATTCCATTTCATTCCACTCCATTCCATTCCATTCCATTCCATTCCATTCCATTCCATTCCATTCCATTCCGGTTTTTTCCTTTCCATTCCATTCCCTTCCATTCCATTCGGGTTGATTTCATTCCATTCCATTCCATTCCATTCCATTCCATTCTGGTTTATTCCATTTCATTCCATTCCATTCCATTCCATTCTAGTTGATTCCATCCCTTTCCATTCCATTCCATTCCATTGTATTCCATTCCATTCGGGTTGATTCCATTCCATTCCATTCGAATCCATTCCATTCCATTCCATTCCATTGTATTCCATTCCATTCGGGTTGATTCCATTCCATTCCATTCGAATCCATTCCATTCCATTCCATTCGAGTTGATTCCATTCCATTCAATTCCATTGCATTCCATTCAATTAGAGTTGATTCCATTCCATTCCATTTCATTCCATTCCATTCGAGTTGATTCCATCCCTTTCCATTCCATTCCATTCCATTGTATTCCATTCCATTCGGGTTGATTCCATTCCATTCCATTCCAATCCATTCCATTCCATTCCATTCGGGTTTTTTCCTTTCCATTCCATTCCCTTCCATTCCATTCGGGTTGATTTCATTCCATTCCATTCCATTCCATTCGGGTTTATTCCATTTCATTCCATTACATTCCATTCCATTCCATTCCATTCTAGTTGATTCCATCCCTTTCCATTCCATTCCATTCCATTGAATTCCATTCCATTCGGGTTGATTGCATTCCATTCCATTCCAATCCATTCCATTCTATTCCATTCGAGTTGATTCCATTCCATTCCATTCCATTGCATTCCATTCCATTCGGGTTGATTCCATTCCATTCCATTTCATTCCATTCCATTCCATTGCATTCCATCCGGGTTGACTCCATTCCATTGCATTCCGTTACATTCGGGTTGATTCCATTCCATTCCATTCCATTGCATTCCATTCGGGTTGATTCCATTCCTTTCCATACCATTCGACTCCATTCGGGTTGATTCCATACCATTCCATTCCATTCCGTTCCATTCCGGTGGATTCCATTCCATTCAATTCCATTCCATTTCATTCCATTCAGGTTGATTCCATTCCATTCCATTCCAATCGGATTGATTCCATTCCATTTCATTTGATTCCATTCCATTCTGTTTGATTCCATTCCATTCCATTAAATTCCATTCGGGTTGATTCCATTCCATTCCTTTCCATTCCATTCCATTCCATTCCATTCGAGTTGATTCCACTCCATTCCATTCCATGCGAGTTGATTCCATTCCATTCCATTCCATTCCATTCCTTTCCATTCCATTCCATTCGGATAGATTGCATTCCATTCCATTCCATTCCATTCCAATCGTGTTTATTCCATTCTATTCCATTCCATTTCATTCCATTCGGGTTGATTCCATTCCAGTCCATTGCATTCCATTCCATTCCCTTAAATTCCATTCGGGTTGATTCCATTCCATTCCATTCCATTCCGGTTAATTGAATTCCATTCCATTCCATTCGTGTTGAATCCATTCCATTCTATTCCATTCCATTCCATTCCATTCCATTCCATTCCATTCCATTTGATTCCACTTCACTCCATTCCATTCGGGTTGATTCCATTCCATTCCATTCCACTTGGATTGATTGCATTCCATTCCATTCCTTTTCATTCCATTCCATTCCGTTCCATTCCACTCCATTGTTGTTGATTCCATTCCATTCCATTCCATTGCATTCCATTCCATTCGAGTTGATTCCATTCCATTCCATTGCATTCCATTCCATTCCATTCCATTCGGGTTGATTCCATTCCATTCCATTCCATTGCATTGCATTTGAGTTGCTTCCATTCCAGTTTATTCCATTCCATTCCATTCCACTCAGGTTGATTCCATTCCATTCCATTCCACTCCACTCCATTCCATTCCATTTCATTCCCCTCCTCTCCATTCCATTCCATTCCATTCCACTCGGATTGATTCAATTCCACCCCATTCCATTCAATTACATTCCATTCCAATCCACTCCAATCGGGTTGATTCAATTCCATTCGATTCTATTCCATACCATTCCATCCCGTGCCATTCCATTCCATTCCATTCCATTCGAGTTGATTCCATTCCAAACAATTCCATTCGGGTTGAATCCATTCCATGTCATTCCATTGCATTCCATTCCATTCGGGTTGATTCCATTCCATTCCATTCTATTCCATTCCATTCGGTGTGATTAAATTCCCTTCCAATTCATTCCCTTCCATTCCATTCCATTCCATTCCGTTCCATTCCATTCCATTCCATTCCATTCGGTTTGATTCCATTCCATTCCATTCCATTCGGTTTTTTTCCTTTCCATTCCAATCCCTTCCATTCCATTCGGGTTTATTCCATTTCACTCCATTCCTTTCCATTCCATTCCATTCCATTTGAGTTGATTCCATTGCTTTCCATTCCATTCCATTCCATTGTATTCCATTCCATTCGGGTTGATTCCATTCCATTCCATTCCATTGCATTCCATTCCATTCGGGTTGATTCCATTCCATTCCATTTCATTCCATTCCATTCCATTGCATTCCATCCGGGTTGACTCCATTCCATTCCATTCCATTCCATTGCATTGCATTACATTCGGGTTGATTCCATTCCATTCCATTCCATTCCATTGCATTCCATTCGGGTTGACTCCATTCCTTTCCATTCCATTCGACTCCATTCGGGTTGATTCCATACCATTCCATTCCATTCCATTCCATTCCATTCCATTCCGGTGGATTCCATTCCATTCAATTCCATTCCATTTCATTCCATTCAGGTTGATTCCATTCCATTCCATTCCATTCCATTCCATTCTGGTTGATTCCATTCCATTCCATTCGATTCCATTCCATTCTGGTTGATTCCATTCCATTCCATTAAATTCCATTCGGGTTGATTCCATTCCATTCCTTTCCATTCCATTCCATTCCATTCCTTTCCATTTCATTCCATTCCGGTTGATTCCATTCCTTTCCATTCCATTCTGGTTGAATCCATTCCATTCCATTCGATTCCATTCCATTGCACTCGATTTGATTCCACTTCATTCCATTCCATTCGGGTTGATTCCATTGCATTCCATTCCATTCCATTCCATTCGGATTGATTGCATTCCATTCCATTTCATTCCATTCCATTCCATTCCATTCCATTCGGGTTGATTCCATTCCATTGCATTCCATTCCATTCCATTCCATTCCAATCCATTCCATTCGTGTTGATTCCATTCCATTCCATTCCATTGAATTCGGGTTGATTCCATTCCATTCCAATCCATTCCATTCCATTCGAGTTGGTTCCACTCCATTCCATTCCATGCGGGTTGATTCCATTCCATTCCATTCCATTCCATTCCATTCCATTCCATTCCTTTCCATTCCAATCCATTCGGATAGATTCCATTCCATTCCATTCCATTCCATTCCATTCCATTCCAATCGGGTTGATTCCATTCCTTTCCATTCCATTCCACTCCATGCCATTCCACTCGGTCTGATTCCATTCCATTCCATTCCATTCCATTCCATTCCATTCCATTCCGGTTTATTCCATTCCATTCCATTCCATTCCATTCGGGTTGATTCCATTCCATTCCATTCCATTCCATTCGGGTTTTTTCCTTTCCATTCCATTCCCTTCCATTCCATTCGGGTTGATTCCATTCCATTCCATTCCATTCCATTCCATTCCATTCCATTCCATTCGGGTTTATTCCATTTCATTCCATTCCATTCCATTCCGTTCCATTCGAGGTGATTACATCCCATTTCATTCCATTCCATTCCATTCCATTCCATTCCATTCCATTCCATTCCATTCCATTCGATTTGATTCCACTTCACTCCATTCCATTCGGGTTGATTCCAGTCCATTCCATTCCATTTGGATTGATTGCATTCCATTCCATTCCTTTTCATTCCATTCCATTCCGTTCCATTCCACTCCATTCGGGTTGATTCCATTCCATTCCTTTCCATTGCATTCCATTCCATTCGAGTTGATTCCATTCCATTCCATTGCATTCCATTCCATTCCATTCCATTCGGGTTGATTCCATTCCATTCCATTCCATTCCATTGCATTTGAGTTGCTTCCATTCCATTTTATCCCATTCCATTCCATTCCATTCCACTCAAGTTGATTCCATTCCATTACATTCCTCTCCACTCCATTCCATTCCATTTCATTCCCCTCCACTCCATTCCATTCCATTCCATTCCACTCGGATTGATTCAATTCCACCCCATTCCATTCAATTACATTCCATTCCAATCCACTCCAATCGGGTTGATTCAATTCCATTTGATTCTATTCCATACCATTCCATCCCGTGCCATTCCATTCCATTCCATTCCATTCCATTCGAGTTGATTCCATTCCAATCAATTCCATTAGGTTTGAATCCATTCCATGTCATTCCGTTGCATTCCATTCCATTCGGGTTGATTCCATTCCATTCCATTCCATTCCATTCCATTCGGTGTGATTAAATTCCCTTCCATTTCATTCCCTTCCATTCCATTCCTTTCCGTTCCATTCCATTCCATTCCATTCCATTCGACTTGATTCCACTCCATTTCATTCCATGCGTGTTTATTCCATTCCCTTCCATTCCATTCCATTCCTTACCTTTCCATACCTTTCGGATAGATTCCATTCCAGTCCATTCTATTCCATTCCATTCCATTCGGTGTGATTAAATTCCCTTCCATTTCATTCCCTTCCATTCCATTCCATTCCATTCCATTCCATTCCATTCCGTTCCATTCCATTCCATTCGGGTTGATTACTTTCCATTCCATTCCATTGCATTCCATTCGGGTTGATTCCATTCCATTCCGTTCCATTTCATTCCATTCGGGATGATTCCATTGCATTCCATTCCATTCCATTCCATTCCATTCGATTCCATTCCATTCGGGTTGGTTCCTTTCCATTCCATTCCATTCCATTCAACTCCATTCCATTTCATTCGGGTTTATTCCATTCCATTCCATTCCATTCCATTCCATTCCATTCCATTCCACTCAGGTTGATTCCATTCCATTCCATTCCACTCCACTCCATTCCATTCCATTTCATTCCCCTCCACTCCATTCCATTCCATTCCATTCCACTCGGATTGATTCAATTCCACCCCATTCCATTCAATTACATTCCATTCCAATCCACTCCAATCGGGTTGATTCAATTCCATTCAATTCTATTCCATACCATTCCATCCCGTGCCATTCCATTCCATTCCATTCCATTCGAGTTGATTCCATTCCAATCAATTCCATTCGGGTTGAATCCATTCCATGTCATTCCATTGCATTCCATTCCATTCGGGTTGATTCCATTCCATTCCATTCCATTCCATTCCATTCCATTCGGTGTGATTAAATTCCCTTCCATTTCATTCCCTTCCATTCCATTCCATTCCATTCCGTTCCATTCCATTCCATTCCATTCCATTCGGTTTGATTCCATTCCATTCCATTCCATTCCATTCCATTCCATTCCATTCGGGTTTTTTCCTTTCCATTCCATTCCCTTCCATTCCATTCGGGTTGATTTCATTCCATTCCATTCCATTCCATTCCATTCCATTCCATTCCATTCGCGTTTATTCCATTTCATTCCATTCCATTCCATTCCATTCGAGTTGATTCCATCCCTTTCCATTCCATTCCATTCCATTGCATTCCATTCCATTCGGGTTGATTCCATTCCATTCCATTTCATTCCATTCCATTCCATTGCATTCCATCCGGGTTGACTCCATTCCATTCCATTCCATTCCATTGCATTCCATTACATTCGGGTTGATTCCATTCCATTCCATTCCATTCCATTGCATTCCATTCGGGTTGATTCCATTCCTTTCCATTCCATTCGACTCCATTCGGGTTGATTCCATTCCATTCCATTCCATTCCATTCCATTCCATTCCATTCCGGTGGATTCCATTCCATTCAATTCCATTCCATTTCATTCCATTCAGGTTGATTCCATTCCATTCCATTCCATTCCATTCCATTCGGGTTGATTCCATTCCATTCCATTCCATTCCATTCCATTCTGGTTGATTCCATTCCATTCCATTAAATTCCATTCGGGTTGATTCCATTCCATTCCTTTCCATTCCATTCCATTCCATTCCTTTCCATTTCATTCCATACCGGTTGACTCCATTCCTTTCCATTCCATTCTGGTTGAATCCATTCCATTCCATTCGATTCCATTCCATTGCACTCGATTTGATTCCACTTCATTCCATTCCATTCGGGTTGATTCCATTGCATTCCATTCCATTCCATTCCATTCGGATTGATTGCATTCCATTCCATTCCATTCCATCCAACTCGGGTTTATTCCATTCCATTCCATTCAATTCCATTCCATTCAGGTTGATTCCATTCCATTCCATTCCATTCCATTAAATTCCATTCGGGTTGATTCCATTCCATTCCATTCCATTCCATTCCATTCCATTTCGGTTAATTTAATTCCATTCCATTCCATTCGGGTTGAATCCATTCCATTCCATTCCATTCCATTCGATTTGATTCCACTTCACTCCATTCCATTCGGGTTGATTCCATTCCATTCCATTCCATTTGGATTGATTGCATTCCATTCCATTCCTTTTCATTCCATTCCATTCCGTTCCATTCCACTCCATTCGTGTTGATTCCATTCCATTCCTTTCCATTGCATTCCCCTCCATTTGAGTTGATTCCATTCCGTTTCATTCCATTCGTGATGATTCGATTCCATTCCATTCCATTGCATTCCATTCCATTCGAGTTGATTCCATTCCATTCCATTGCATTCCATTCCATGCCATTCCATTCGGGTTGATTCCATTCCATTCCATTCCATTCCATTGCATTCCATTCGGGTTTATTACATTTCATTCCATTCCATTCCATTCCATTCCATTCCATTCGAGTTGATTCCATCCCTTTCCATTCCATTCCATTCCATTGTATTCCATTCCATTCGGGTTGATTCCATTCCATTCCATTCCAATCCATTCCATTCTATTCCATTCGAGTTGATTCCATTCCATTCCATTCCATTGCATTCCATTCCATTCGGGTTGATTCCATTCCATTCCATTTCATTCCATTCCATTCCATTGCATTCCATCCGGGTTGACTCCATTCCATTCCATTCCATTCCATTGCATTCCATTACATTCGGGTTGATTCCTTTCCATTCCATTCCATTCCATTGCATTCCATTCGGGTTGATTCCATTCCTTTCCATTCCATTCGACTCCATTCGGCTTGATTCCATACCATTCCATTCCATTCCATTCCATTCCATTCCATTCCATTCTGGTGGATTCCATTCCATTCAATTCCATTCCATTTCATTCCATTCAGGTTGATTCCATTCCATTCCATTCCATTCCATTCCATTCCATTCCATTCGGGTTGATTCCATTCCATTCCATTCGATTCCATTCCATTCTGGTTGATTCCATTCCATTCCATTAAATTCCATTCGGGTTGATTCCATTCCATTCCTTTCCATTCCATTCCATTCCATTCCTTTCCATTTCATTCCATTCCGGTTGATTCCATTCCTTTCCATTCCATTCTGGTTGAATCCATTCCATTCCATTCGATTCCATTCCATTGCACTCGATTTGATTCCACTTCATTCCATTCCATTCGGGTTGATTCCATTGCATTCCATTCCATTCCATTCCATTCGGATTGATTGCATTCCATTCCATTTCATTCCATTCCATTCCATTCCATTCCATTCGGGTTGATTCCATTCCATTCCATTCCATTCCATTCCAATCCATTCCATTCGTGTTGATTCCATTCCATTCCATTCCATTGAATTCGGGTTGATTCCATTCCATTCCAATCCATTCCATTCCATTCGAGTTGGTTCCACTCCATTCCATTCCATGCGGGTTGATTCCATTCCATTCCATTCCATTCCATTCCATTCCATTCCATTCCTTTCCATTCCAATCCATTCGGATACATTCCATTCCATTCCATTCCATTCCATTCCATTCCATTCCATTCCATTCCAATCGGGTTGATTCCATTCCTTTCCATTCCATTCCACTCTATGCCATTCCACTCGGTTTGATTCCATTCCATTCCATTCCATTCCATTCCATTCCATTCCATTCGGGTTCATTCCATTGCATTCCATTCCATTCCATTCCATTCCACTCCATTCCATTCGGGTTTATTCCATTTCATTCCATTACATTCCATTCCGTTCCATTCCATTCCATTGCGTTCTGTTCCATTCGAGGTGATTACATCCCATTTCATTCCATTCCATTCCATTCCATTCCATTCCATTCCATTCCATTCGATTTGATTCCACTTCACTCCATTCCATTCGGGTTGAATCCAGTCCATTCCATTCCATTTGGATTGATTGCATTCCATTCCATTCCTTTTCATTCCATTCCATTCCGTTCCATTCCACTCCTTTCGGGTTGATTCCATTCCATTCCTTTCCATTGCATTCCATTCCATTTGAGTTGATTCCATTCCGTTCCATTCCATTCATGATGATTCGACTCCATTCCATTCCATTGCATTCCATTCCATTCGAGATGATTCCATTCCATTCCATTGCATTCCATTCCATTCCATTCCATTCCATTCCATTCGGGTTTTTTCCTTTCCATTCCATTCCCTTCCATTCCATTCGGGTTGATTTCATTCCATTCCATTCCATTCCATTCCATTCGGGTTTATTCCATTTCATTCCATTCCATTCCATTCCATTCCGTTCCATTCTAGTTGATTCCATCCCTTTCCATTCCATTCCATTCCACTGAATTCCATTCCATTCGGGTTGATTCCATTCCATTCCATACCAATCCATTCCATTCTATTCCATTCGAGTTGATTCCATTCCATTCCATTCCATTGCATTCCATTCCATTCGGGTTGATTCCATTCCATTCCATTTCATTCCATTCCATTCCATTGCATTCCATCCGTGTTGACTCCATTCCATTCCATTCCATTCCATTGCATTCCGTTACATTCGGGTTGATTCCATTCCATTCCATTCCATTGCATTCCATTCGGGTTGTTTCCATTCCTTTCCATTCCATTTGACTCCATTCGGGTTGATTCCATACCATTCCATTCCGTTCCATTCCATTCGATTCCATTCCATTCTGGTTGATTCCATTCCATTCCATTAAATTCCATTCGGGTTGATTCCATTCCATTCCTTTCCATTCCATTCCATTCCATTCCTTTCCATTTCATTCCATTCCGGTTGATTCCATTCCTTTCCATTCCATTCTGGTTGAATCCATTCCATTCCATTCGATTCCATTCCATTGCACTCGATTTGATTCCACTTCATTACATTCCATTCGGGTTGATTCCATTGCATTCCATTCCATTCCATTCCATTCGGATTGATTGCATTCCATTCCATTTCATTCCATTCCATTCCATTCCATTCCATTCGGGTTGATTCCATTCCATTCCATTCCATTCCATTCCATTCCAATCCATTCCATTCGTGTTGATTCCATTCCATTCCATTCCATTGAATTCGGGTTGATTCCATTCCATTCCAATCCATTCCATTCCATTCGAGTTGGTTCCACTCCATTCCATTCCATGCGGGTTGATTCCATTCCATTCCATTCCATTCCATTCCATTCCATTCCTTTCCATTCCAATCCATTCGGATAGATTCCATTCCATTCCATTCCATTCCATTCCATTCCATTCCATTCCAATCGGGTTGATTCCATTCCTTTCCATTCCATTCCACTCCATGCCATTCCACTCGGTCTGATTCCATTCCATTCCATTCCATTCCATTCCATTCCATTCCATTCCATTCCATTCCGGTTTATTCCATTCCATTCCATTCCATTCCATTCGGGTTGATTCCATTCCATTCCATTCCATTCCATTCGGGTTTTTTCCTTTCCATTCCATTCCCTTCCATTCCATTCGGGTTGATTCCATTCCATTCCATTCCATTCCATTCCATTCCATTCCATTCGGGTTTATTCCATTTCATTCCATTCCATTCCATTCCGTTCCATTCGAGGTGATTACATCCCATTTCATTCCATTCCATTCCATTCCATTCCATTCCATTCCATTCCATTCCATTCGATTTGATTCCACTTCACTCCATTCCATTCGGGTTGATTCCAGTCCATTCCATTCCATTTGGATTGATTGCATTCCATTCCATTCCTTTTCATTCCATTCCATTCCGTACCATTCCACTCCATTCGGGTTGATTCCATTCCATTCCTTTCCATTGCATTCCATTCCATTCGAGTTGATTCCATTCCATTCCATTGCATTCCATTCCATTCCATTCCATTCGGGTTGATTCCATTCCATTCCATTCCATTCCATTGCATTTGAGTTGCTTCCATTCCATTTTATTCCATTCCATTCCATTCCATTCCATTCCACTCAAGTTGATTCCATTCCATTACATTCCACTCCACTCCATTCCATTCCATTTCATTCCCCTCCACTCCATTCCATTCCATTCCATTCCACTCGGATTCATTCAATTCCACCCCATTCCATTCAATTACATTCCATTCCAATCCACTCCAATCGGGTTGATTCAATTCCATTCGATTCTATTCCATACCATTCCATCACGTGCCATTCCATTCCATTCCATTCCATTCCATTCGAGTTGATTCCATTCCAATCAATTCCATTAGGTTTGAATCCATTCCATGTCATTCCGTTGCATTCCATTCCATTCGGGTTGATTCCATTCCATTCCATTCCATTCCATTCCATTCGGTGTGATTAAATTCCCTTCCATTTCATTCCCTTCCATTCCATTCCTTTCCATTCCATTCCATTCCATTCCATTCCATTCGAGTTGATTCCACTCCATTTCATTACATGCGTGTTTATTCCATTCCCTTCCATTCCATTCCATTCCTTACCATTCCATACCTTTCGGATAGATTCCATTCCAGTCCATTCTATTCCATTCCATTCCATTCGGTGTGATTAAATTCCCTTCCATTTCATTCCCTTCCATTCCATTCCATTCCATTCCATTCCATTCCGTTTCATTCCATTCCATTCGGGTTGATTACTTTCCATTCCATTCCATTGCATTCCATTCGGGTTGATTCCATTCCATTCCGTTCCATTCCATTCCATTCGGGATGATTCCATTGCATTCCATTCCATTCCATTCCATTCCATTCCATTCCATTCCATTCCATTCGGGTTGGTTCCTTTCCATTCCATTCCATTCCATTCCACTCCATTCCATTTCATTCGGGTTTATTCCATTCCATTCCATTCCATTCCATTCCATTCCATTCCATTCCACTCAGGTTGATTCCATTCCATTCCATTCCACTCCACTCCATTCCATTCCATTTCATTCCCCTCCACTCCATTCCATTCCATTCCATTCCACTCGGATTGATTCAATTCCACCCCATTCCATTCAATTACATTCCATTCCAATCCACTCCAATCGGGTTGATTCAATTCCATTCAATTCTATTCCATACCATTCCATCCCGTGCCATTCCATTCCATTCCATTCCATTCCATTCGAGTTGATTCCATTCCAATCAATTCCATTCGGGTTGAATCCATTCCATGTCATTCCATTGCATTCCATTCCATTCGGGTTGATTCCATTCCATTCCATTCCATTCCATTCGGTGTGATTAAATTCCCTTCCATTTCATTCCCTTCCATTCCATTCCATTCCATTCCATTCCATTCCATTCGGGTTTTTTCCTTTCCATTCCGTTCCCTTCCATTCCATTCGGGTTGATTTCTTTCCATTCCATTCCATTCCATTCCATTCCATTCGCGTTTATTCCATTTCATTCCATTCCATTCCATTCCATTCGAGTTGATTCCATCCCTTTCCATTCCATTCCATTCCATTGCATTCCATTCCATTCGGGTTGATTCCATTCCATTCCATTTCATTCCATTCCATTCCATTGCATTCCATCCGGGTTGACTCCATTCCATTCCATTCCATTCCATTGCATTCCATTACATTCGGGTTGATTCCATTCCATTCCATTCCATTCCATTGCATTCCATTCGGGTTGATTCCATTCCTTTCCATTCCATTCGACTCCATTCGGGTTGATTCCATACCATTCCATTCCATTCCATTCCATTCCATTCCATTCCATTCCGGTGGATTCCATTCCATTCAATTCCATTCCATTTCATTCCATTCAGGTTGATTCCATTCCATTCCATTCCATTCCATTCCATTCGGGTTGGTTCCATTCCATTCCATTCGATTCCATTCCATTCTGGTTGATTCCATTCCATTCCATTAAATTCCATTCGGGTTGATTCCATTCCATTCCTTTCCATTCCATTCCATTCCATTCCTTTCCATTTCATTCCATACCGGTTGACTCCATTCCTTTCCATTCCATTCTGGTTGAATCCATTCCATTCCATTCGATTCCATTCCATTGCACTCGATTTGATTCCACTTCATTCCATTCCATTCGGGTTGATTCCATTGCATTCCATTCCATTCCATTCCATTCGGATTGATTGCATTCCATTCCATTTCATTCCATTCCATTCCATTCCATTCCATTCCATTCGGGTTGATTCCATTCCATTCCATTCCATTCCATTCCATTCCATTCCAATCCATTCCATTCGTGTTGATTCCATTCCATTCCATTCCATTGAATTCGGGTTGATTCCATTCCATTCCAATCCATTCCATTCCATTCGAGTTGGTTCCACTCCATTCCATTCCATGCGGGTTGATTCCATTCCTTTCCATTCCATTCCATTCCATTCCATTCCTTTCCATTCCAATCCATTCGGATACATTCCATTCCATTCCATTCCATTCCATTCCATTCCATTCCAATCGGGTTGATTCCATTCCTTTCCATTCCATTCCACTCTATGCCATTCCACTCGGTTTGATTCCATTCCATTCCATTCCATTCCATTCCATTCCATTCCATTCCATTCGGGTTGATTCCATTCCATTCCATTCCATTCCATTCCATTCCACTCCATTCCATTCGGGTTTATTCCATTTCATTCCATTACATTCCATTCCGTTCCATTCCATTCCATTGCGTTCCGTTCCATTCGAGGTGATTACATCCCATTTCATTCCATTCCATTCCATTCCATTCCATTCCATTCCATTCCATTCCATTCGATTTGATTCCACTTCACTCCATTCCATTCGGGTTGAATCCAGTCCATTCCATTCCATTTGGATTGATTGCATTCCATTCCATTCCTTTTCATTCCATTCCATTCCGTTCCATTCCACTCCATTCGGGTTGATTCCATTCCATTCCTTTCCATTGCATTCCATTCCATTTGAGTTGATTCCATTCCGTTCCATTCCATTCATGATGATTCGACTCCATTCCATTCCATTGCATTCCATTCCATTCGAGTTGATTCCATTCCATTCCATTGCATTCCATTCCATTCCATTCCATTCCATTCCATTCGGGTTTTTTCCTTTCCATTCCATTCCCTTCCATTCCATTCGGGTTGATTTCATTCCATTCCATTCCATTCCATTCCATTCGGGTTTATTCCATTTCATTCCATTCCATTCCATTCCATTCCGTTCCATTCTAGTTGATTCCATCCCTTTCCATTCCATTCCATTCCACTGAATTCCATTCCATTCGGGTTGATTCCATTCCATTCCATTCCAATCCATTCCATTCTATTCCATTCGAGTTGATTCCATTCCATTCCATTCCATTGCATTCCATTCCATTCGGGTTGATTCCATTCCATTCCATTTCATTCCATTCCATTCCATTGCATTCCATCCGGGTTGACTCCATTCCATTCCATTCCATTCCATTGCATTCCGTTACATTCGGGTTGATTCCATTCCATTCCATTCCATTGCATTCCATTCGGGTTGTTTCCATTCCTTTCCATTCCATTTGACTCCATTCGGGTTGATTCCATACCATTCCATTCCGTTCCATTCCATTCCATTCCATTCCATTCCGGTGGATTCCATTCCATTCAATTCCATTCCATTTCATTCCATTCAGGTTGATTCCATTCCATTCCATTCCATTCCATTCCATTCCATTCCAATCGGATTGATTCCATTCCATTTCATTCGATTCCATTCCATTCTGTTTGATTCCATTCCATTCCATTAAATTCCATTCGGGTTGATTCCATTCCATTCCTTTCCATTCCATTCCATTCCATTCCATTCGAGTTGATTCCACTCCATTCCATTCCATGCGAGTTGATTCCATTCCATTCCATTCCATTCCATTCCATTCCATTCCATTCCATTCGGATAGATTGCATTCCATTCCATTCCATTCCATTCCAATCGGGTTTATTCCATTCCATTTCATTCCATTCGGGTTGATTCCATTCCAGTCCATTGCATTCCATTCCATTCCCTTAAATTCCATTCGGGTTGATTCCATTCCATTCCATTCCATTCCATTCCGGTTAATTGAATTCCATTCCATTCCATTCGTGTTGAATCCATTCCATTGCATTCCATTCCATTCCATTCCATTCCATTCCATTCCATTTGATTCCACTTCACTCCATTCCATTCGGGTTTATTCCATTCCATTCCATTCCATTTGGATTGATTGCATTCCATTCCATTCCTTTTCATTCCATTCCATTCCGTTCCATTCCACTCCATTCGTGTTGATTCCATTCCATTCCTTTCCATTGCATTCCCCTCCATTTGAGTTGATTCCATTCCATTCCATTCCATTCCATTCCTTTCCATTCCATTCCACTCCATTCCATTCCATTCTGTTTGATTCCATTCCCTTCCATTCCATTCCATTCCATTCCATTCCGGTTGATTCCATTCCATTCCATTCCATTCGATTCCATTCCATTCCATTCGGGTTGCTTCCATTCCATTCCATTCCATTCCACTCCATTCGGGTTGATTCCATTCCATTCCTTTCCATTGCATTCCATTCCATTTGAGTTGATTCCATTCCGTTCCATTCCATTCGTGATGATTCGATTCCATTCCATTCCATTGCATTCCATTCCATTCGAGTTGATTCCATTCCATTCCATTGCATTCCATTCCATTCCATTCCATTCGGGTTGATTCGATTCCATTCCATTCCATTCCATTGCATTTGAGTTGCTTCCATTCCATTTTATTCCATTCCATTCCATTCCATTCCATTCCACTCAGGTTGATTCCATTCCATTCCATTCCACTCCACTCCATTCCATTCCATTTCATTCCCCTCCACTCCATTCCATTCCATTCCATTCCACTCGGATTGATTCAATTCTACCCCATTCCATTCAATTACATTCCATTCCAATCCACTCCAATCGGGTTGATTCAATTCCATTCGATTCTATTCCATACCATTCCATCCCGTGCCATTCCATTCCATTCCATTCCATTCGAGTTGATTCCATTCCAATCAATTCCATTCGGGTTGAATCCATTCCATGTCATTCCATTGCATTCCATTCCATTCGGGTTGATTCCATTCCATTCCATTCCATTCCATTCGGTGTGATTAAATTCCCTTCCATTTCAATCCCTTCCATTCCATTCCATTCCATTCCGTTCCATTCCATTCCATTCCATTCGGGTTGATTACTTTCCATTCCATTCCATAGCATTCCATTCCATTCCATTCCATTCCATTCCATTCCATTCCATTCCATTGAATTCCATTCCATTCGGGTTGGTTCCTTTCCATTTCATTCCATTCCCCTCCATTCAATTTCATTCGGGTTTATTCCATTCCATTCCATTCCATTCAATTCCATTCCATTGCATACCATTCGGTTTGATTCCATTCCATTCCATTCCATTCCATTCCATTCCATTCCATTCCAATCGGGTTGATTCCATTCCTTTCCGTTCCATTCCATTCCATTCCACTCCATTCCATTCCACTCGGTTTGATTCCATTCCATTCCATTCCATTCCGGTTGATTCCATTCCATTTCATTCCATTCCATTCCATTCCATTCCATTCCATTCGGGTTTTTTCCTTTCCATTCCATTCCCTTCCATTCCATTCAGGTTGATTTCATTCCATTCCATTCCATTCCATTCCATTCCATTCGGGTTTATTCCATTCCATTCCATTCCATTCCATTCCATTCCATTCCATTCCATTCCATTCCATTCCATTCCGGTTTTTTCCTTTCCATTCCATTCCCTTCCATTCCATTCGGGTTGATTTCATTCCATTCCATTCCATTCCATTCCATTCCATTCTGGTTTATTCCATTTCATTCCATTCCATTCCATTCCATTCCAGTTGATTCCATCCCTTTCCATTCCATTCCATTCCATTGTATCCCATTCCATTCGGGTTGATTCCATTCCATTCCATTCCATTCCATTCCATTCGGGTTTTTTCCTTTCCATTCCATTCCCTTCCATTCCATTCGGGTTGATTTCATTCCATTCCATTCCATTCCATTCGGGTTTATTCCATTTCATTCCATTCCATTCCATTCCATTCCATTCCATTCTAGTTGATTCCATCCCTTTCCATTCCATTCCATTCCATTGAATTCCATTCCATTCGGGTTGATTGCATTCCATTCCATTCCAATCCATTCCATTCTATTCCATTCGAGTTGATTCCATTCCATTCCATTCCATTGCATTCCATTCCATTCGGGTTGATTCCATTCCATTCCATTTCATTCCATTCCATTCCATTGCATTCCATCCGGGTTGACTCCATTCCATTCCATTCCATTCCATTGCATTCCATTACATTCGGGTTGATTCCATTCCATTCCATTCCATTGCATTCCATTCGGGTTGATTCCATTCCTTTCCATACCATTCGACTCCATTCGGGTTGATTCCATACCATTCCATTCCATTCCGTTCCATTCCGGTGGATTCCATTCCATTCAATTCCATTCCATTTCATTCCATTCAGGTTGATTCCATTCCATTCCATTCCAATCGGATTGATTCCATTCCATTTCATTTGATTCCATTCCATTCTGTTTGATTCCATTCCATTCCATTAAATTCCATTCGGGTTGATTCCATTCCATTCCTTTCCATTCCATTCCATTCCATTCCATTCGAGTTGATTCCACTCCATTCCATTCCATGCGAGTTGATTCCATTCCATTCCATTCCTTTCCATTCCATTCCATTCGGATAGATTGCATTCCATTCCATTCCATTCCATTCCAATCGTGTTTATTCCATTCTATTCCATTCCATTTCATTCCATTCGGGTTGATTCCATTCCAGTCCATTGCATTCCATTCCATTCCCATAAATTCCATTCGTGTTGATTCCATTCCATTCCATTCCATTCCGGTTAATTGAATTCCATTCCATTCCATTCGTGTTGAATCCATTCCATTCTATTCCATTCCATTCCATTCCATTCCATTCCATTCCATTCCATTCCATTTGATTCCACTTCACTCCATTCCATTCGGGTTGATTCCATTCCATTCCATTCCATTTGGATTGATTGCATTCCATTCCATTCCTTTTCATTCCATTCCATTCCGTTCCATTCCACGCCATTGTTGTTGATTCCATTCCATTCCATTCCATTGCATTCCATTCCATTCGAGTTGATTCCATTCCATTCCATTGCATTCCATTCCATTCCATTCCATTCGGGTTGATTCCATTCCATTCCATTCCATTGCATTGCATTTGAGTTGCTTCCATTCCAGTTTATTCCATTCCATTCCATTCCACTCAGGTTGATTCCATTCCATTCCATTCCACTCCACTCCATTCCATTCCATTTGATTCCCCTCCTCTCCATTCCATTCCATTCCATTCCACTCGGATTGATTCAATTCCACCCCATTCCATTCAATTACATTCCATTCCAATCCACTCCAATCGGTTTGATTCAATTCCATTCGATTCTATTCCATACCATTCCATCCCGTGCCATTCCATTCCATTCCATTCCATTCGAGTTGATTCCATTCCAAACAATTCCATTCGGGTTGAATCCATTCCATGTCATTCCATTGCATTCCATTCCATTCGGGTTGATTCCATTCCATTCCATTCTATTCCATTCCATTCGGTGTGATTAAATTCCCTTCCAATTCATTCCCTTCCATTCCATTCCATTCCATTCCGTTCCATTCCATTCCATTCCATTCCATTCGGTTTGATTCCATTCCATTCCATTCCATTCCATTCGGTTTTTTTCCTTTCCATTCCAATCCCTTCCATTCCATTCGGGTTTATTCCATTTCATTCCATTCCTTTCCATTCCATTCCATTCCATTTGAGTTGATTCCATTGCTTTCCATTCCATTCCATTCCATTGTATTCCATTCCATTCGGGTTGATTCCATTCCATTCCATTCCATTGCATTCCATTCCATTCGGGTTGATTCCATTCCATTCCACTTCATTCCATTCCATTCCATTGCATTCCATCCGGGTTGACTCCATTCCATTCCATTCCATTCCATTGCATTGCATTACATTCGGGTTGATTCCATTCCATTCCATTCCATTCCATTGCATTCCATTCGGGTTGACTCCATTCCTTTCCATTCCATTCGACTCCATTCGGGTTGATTCCATACCATTCCATTCCATTCCATTCCATTCCGGTGGATTCCATTCCATTCAATTCCATTCCAATTCATTCCATTCAGGTTGATTCCATTCCATTCCATTCCATTCCATTCCATTCCATTCGGGTTGATTCCATTCCATTCCATTCGATTCCATTCCATTCTGGTTGATTCCATTCCATTCCATTAAATTCCATTCGGGTTGATTCCATTCCATTCCTTTCCATTCCATTCCATTCCATTCCTTTCCATTTCATTCCATTCCGGTTGATTCCATTCCTTTCCATTCCATTCTGGTTGAATCCATTCCATTCCATTCGATTCCATTCCATTGCACTCGATTTGATTCCACTTCATTCCATTCCATTCGGGTTGATTCCATTGCATTCCATTCCATTCCATTCCATTCGGATTGATTGCATTCCATTCCATTTCATTCCATTCCATTCCATTCCATTCCATTCGGGTTGATTCCATTCCATTGCATTCCATTCCATTCCATTCCATTCCAATCCATTCCATTCGTGTTGATTCCATTCCATTCCATTCCATTGAATTCGGGTTGATTCCATTCCATTCCAATCCATTCCATTCCATTCGAGTTGGTTCCACTCCATTCCATTCCATGCGGGTTGATTCCATTCCATTCCATTCCATTCCATTCCATTCCATTCCTTTCCATTCCAATCCATTCGGATAGATTCCATTCCATTCCATTCCATTCCATTCCATTCCATTCCAATCGGGTTGATTCCATTCCTTTCCATTCCATTCCACTCCATGCCATTCCACTCGGTCTGATTCCATTCCATTCCATTCCATTCCATTCCATTCCATTCCATTCCATTCCATTCCGGTTTATTCCATTCCATTCCATTCCATTCCATTCGGGTTGATTCCATTCCATTCCATTCCATTCCATTCGGGTTTTTTCCTTTCCATTCCATTCCCTTCCATTCCATTCGGGTTGATTCCATTCCATTCCATTCCATTCCATTCCATTCCATTCCGGTTTATTCCATTTCATTCCATTCCATTCCATTCCGTTCCATTCGAGGTGATTACATTCCATTCCATTCCATTCCATTTGATTCCACTTCACTCCATTCCATTCGGGTTGATTCCAGTCCATTCCATTCCATTTGGATTGATTGCATTCCATTCCATTCCTTTTCATTCCATTCCATTCCGTTCCATTCCACTCCATTCGGGTTGATTCCATTCCATTCCTTTCCATTGCATTCCATTCCATTCGAGTTGATTCCATTCCATTCCATTGCATTCCATTCCATTCGGGTTGATTCCATTCCATTCCATTCCATTCCATTGCATTTGAGTTGCTTCCTTTCCATTTTATTCCATTCCATTCCATTCCATTCCATTCCATTCCACTCAAGTTGATTCCATTCCATTACATTCCACTCCACTCCATTCCATTCCATTTCATTCCCCTCCACTCCATTCCATTCCATTCCATTCCACTCGGATTCATTCAATTCCACCCCATTCCATTCAATTACATTCCATTCCAATCCACTCCAATCGGGTTGATTCAATTCCATTCGATTCTATTCCATACCATTCCATCCCGTGCCATTCCATTCCATTCCATTCCATTCCATTCGAGTTGATTCCATTCCAATCAATTCCATTAGGTTTGAATCCATTCCATGTCATTCCGTTGCATTCCATTCCATTTGGGTTGATTCCATTCCATTCCATTCCATTCCATTCCATTCGGTGTGATTAAATTCCCTTCCATTTCATTCCCTTCCATTCCATTCCTTTCCATTCCATTCCATTCCATTCCATTCCATTCGACTTGATTCCACTCCATTTCATTCCATGCGTGTTTATTCCATTCCCTTCCATTCCATTCCATTCCTTACCATTCCATACTTTTCGGATAGATTCCATTCCAGTCCATTCTATTCCATTCCATTCCATTCGGTGTGATTAAATTCCCTTCCATTTCATTCCCTTCCATTCCATTCCATTCCATTCCATTCCATTCCATTCCGTTCCATTCCATTCCATTCGGGTTGATTACTTTCCATTCCATTCCATTGCATTCCATTCGGGTTGATTCCATTCCATTCCGTTCCATTCCATTCCATTCCGGTGGATTCCATTCCATTCAATTCCATTCCATTTCATTCCATTCAGGTTGATTCCATTCCATTCCATTCCATTCCATTCCATTCCATTGCATTTGAGTTGCTTCCATTCCATTTTATTCCATTCCATTCCATTCCATTCCATTGAATTCCGGTTGATTCCATTCCATTCCAATCCATTCCATTCCATTCGAGTTTGTTCCACTCCATTCCATTCCATGCGGGTTGATTCCATTCCATTCCATTCCATTCCATTCCTTTCCATTCCAATCCATTCGGATACATTCCATTCCATTCCATTCCATTCCATTCCATTCCATTCCATTCCAATCGGGTTGATTCCATTCCTTTCCATTCCATTCCACTCTATGCCATTCCACTCGGTTTGATTCCATTCCATTCCGTTCCATTCCATTCCATTCCATTCCATTCCATTCGGGTTGATTCCATTCCATTCCATTCCATTCCATTCCATTCCACTCCATTCCATTCGGGTTTATTCCATTTCATTCCATTACATTCCATTCCGTTCCATTCCATTCCATTGCGTTCCGTTCCATTCGAGGTGATTACATCCCATTTCATTCCATTCCATTCCATTCCATTCCATTCCATTCTATTTGATTCCACTTCACTCCATTCCATTCGGGTTGAATCCAGTCCATTCCATTCCATTTGGATTGATTGCATTCCATTCCATTCCTTTTCATTCCATTCCATTCCGTTCCATTCCACTCCATTCGGGTTGATTCCATTCCATTCCTTTCCATTGCATTCCATTCCATTTGAGTTGATTCCATTCCGTTCCATTCCATTCATGATGATTCGACTCCATTCCATTCCATTGCATTCCATTCCATTCGAGTTGATTCCATTCCATTCCATTGCATTCCATTCCATTCCATTCCATTCCATTCGGGTTTTTTCCTTTCCATTCCATTCCCTTCCATTCCATTCGGGTTGATTTCATTCCATTCCATTCCATTCCATTCCATTCGGGTTTATTCCATTTCATTCCATTCCATTCCATTCCATTCCGTTCCATTCTAGTTGATTCCATCCCTTTCCATTCCATTCCATTCCACTGAATTCCATTCCATTCGGGTTGATTCCATTCCATTCCATTCCAATCCATTCCATTCTATTCCATTGGAGTTGACTCCATTCCATTCCATTCCATTGCATTCCATTCCATTCGGGTTGATTCCATTCCATTCCATTTCATTCCATTCCATTCCATTGCATTCCATCCGGGTTGACTCCATTCCATTCCATTCCATTCCATTGCATTCCGTTACATTCGGGTTGATTCCATTCCATTCCATTCCATTGCATTCCATTCGGGTTGTTTCCATTCCTTTCCATTCCATTTGACTCCATTCGGGTTGATTCCATACCATTCCATTCCGTTCCATTCCATTCCATTCCATTCCATTCCGGTGGATTCCATTCCATTCAATTCCATTCCATTTCATTCCATTCAGGTTGATTCCATTCCATTCCATTCCATTCCATTCCATTCCATTCCATTCCTTTCCAATCGGATTGATTCCATTCCATTTCATTCGATTCCATTCCATTCTGTTTGATTCCATTCCATTCCATTAAATTCCATTCGGGTTGATTCCATTCCATTCCTTTCCATTCCATTCCATTCCATTCCATTCGAGTTGATTCCACTCCATTCCATTCCATGCGAGTTGATTCCATTCCATTCCATTCCATTCCATTCCATTCCATTCCATTCGGATAGATTGCATTCCATTCCATTCCATTCCATTCCAATCGGGTTTATTCCATTCCATTTCATTCCATTCGGGTTGATTCCATTCCAGTCCATTGCATTCCATTCCATTCCCTTAAATTCCATTCGGGTTGATTCCATTCCATTCTATTCCATTCCATTCCGGTTAATTGAATTCCATTCCATTCCATTCGTGTTGAATCCATTCCATTCCATTCCATTCCATTCCATTCCATTCCATTCCATTCCATTTGATTCCACTTCACTCCATTCCATTCGGGTTGATTCCATTCCATTCCATTCCATTTGGATTGATTGCATTCCATTCCATTCCTTTTCATTCCATTCCATTCCGTTCCATTCCACTCCATTCGGGTTGATTCCATTCCATTCCTTTCCATTGCATTCCATTCCATTTGAGTTGATTCCATTCCGTTCCATTCAATTCGTGATGATTCGATTCCATTCCATTCCATTGCATTCCATTCCATTCGAGTTGATTCCATTCCATTCCATTGCATTCCATTCCATTCCATTCCATTCGGGTTGATTCCATTCCGTTCCATTCCATTCCATTGCATTTGAGTTGCTTCCATTCCATTTTATTCCATTCCATTCCATTCCATTCCATTCCACTCAGGTTGATTCCATTCCATTCCATTCCACTCCACTCCATTCCATTCCATTTCATTCCCCTCCACTCCATTCCATTCCATTCCATTCCACTCGGATTGATTCAATTCTACCCCATTCCATTCAATTACATTCCATTCCAATCCACTCCAATCGGGTTTATTCAATTCCATTCGATTCTATTCCATACCATTCCATCCCGTGCCATTCCATTCCATTCCATTCCATTCGAGATGATTCCATTCCAATCAATTCCATTCGGGTTGAAACCATTCCATGTCATTCCATTGCATTCCATTCCATTCGGGTTGATTCCATTCCATTCCATTCCATTCCATTCGGTGTGATTAAATTCCCTTCCACTTCAATCCCTTCCATTCCATTCCATTCTATTCCGTTCCATTCCATTCCATTCCATTCCATTCGGGTTGATTACTTTCCATTCCATTCCATAGCATTCCATTCCATTCCATTCCATTCCATTCCATTGAATTCCATTCCATTCGGGTTGGTTCCTTTCCATTTCATTCCATTCCCCTCCATTCAATTTCATTCGGGTTTATTCCATTCCATTCCATTCCATTCAATTCCATTCCATTCCATACCATTCGGTTTGATTCCATTCCATTCCATTCCATTCCATTCCATTCCATTCCATTCCAATCGGGTTGATTCCATTCCTTTCCATTCCATTCCATTCCATTCCACTCCATTCCATTCCACTCGGTTTGATTCCATTCCATTCCATTCCATTCCGGTTGATTCCATTCCATTTCATTCCATTCCATTCCATTCCATTCCATTCCATTCGGGTTTTTTCCTTTCCATTCCATTCCCTTCCATTCCATTCAGGTTGATTTCATTCCATTCCATTCCATTCCATTCCATTCCATTCGGGTTTATTCCATTTCATTCCACTCCATTCCATTCCATTCCATTCCATTCCATTCCATTCCATTCCATTCCATTCCATTCCGGTTTTTTCCTTTCCATTCCATTCCCTTCCATTCCATTCGGGTTGATTTCATTCCATTCCATTCCATTCCATTCCATTCCATTCTGGTTTATTCCATTTCATTCCATTCCGTTCCATTCCATTCTAGTTGATTCCATCCCTTTCCATTCCATTCCATTCCATTGTATTCCATTCCATTCGGGTTGATTCCATTCCATTCCATTCGAATCCATTCCATTCCATTCCATTCGAGTTGATTCCATTCCATTCAATTCCATTGCATTCCATTCAATTAGAATTGATTCCATTCCATTCCATTTCATTCCATTCCATTCGAGTTGATTCCATCCCTTTCCATTCCATTCCATTCCATTGTATTCCATTCCATTCGGGTTGATTCCATTCCATTCCATTCCAATCCATTCCATTCCATTCCATTCGGGTTTTTTCCTTTCCATTCCATTCCCTTCCATTCCATTCGGGTTGATTTCATTCCATTCCATTCCATTCCATTCGGGTTTATTCCATTTCATTCCATTCCATTCCATTCCATTCCATTCCATTCCATTCCATTCCATTCTAGTTGATTCCATCCCTTTCCATTCCATTCCATTCCATTGAATTCCATTCCATTCGGGTTGATTGCATTCCATTCCATTCCAATCCATTCCATTCTATTCCATTCGAGTTGATTCCATTCCATTCCATTCCATTGCATTCCATTCCATTCGGGTTGATTCCATTCCATTCCATTTCATTCCATTCCATTCCATTGCATTCCATCCGGGTTGACTCCATTCCATTGCATTCCGTTACATTCGGGTTGATTCCATTCCATTCCATTCCATTGCATTCCATTCGGGTTGATTCCATTCCTTTCCATACCATTCGACTCCATTCGGGTTGATTCCATACCATTCCATTCCATTCCGTTCCATTCCGGTGGATTCCATTCCATTCAATTCCATTCCATTTCATTCCATTCAGGTTGATTCCATTCCATTCCATTCCAATCGGATTGATTCCATTCCATTTCATTTGATTCCATTCCATTCTGTTTCATTCCATTCCATTCCATTAAATTCCATTCGGGTTGATTCCATTCCATTCCTTTCCATTCCATTCCATTCCATTCCATTCGAGTTGATTCCACTCCATTCCATTCCATGCGAGTTGATTCCATTCCATTCCATTCCATTCCATTCCTTTCCATTCCATTCCATTCGGATAGATTGCATTCCATTCCATTCCATTCCATTCCAATCGTGTTTATTCCATTCTATTCCATTCCATTTCATTCCATTCGGGTTGATTCCATTCCAGTCCATTGCATTCCATTCCATTCCCTTAAATTCCATTCGGGTTGATTCCATTCCATTCCATTCCATTCCGGTTAATTGAATTCCATTCCATTCCATTCGTGTTGAATCCATTCCATTCTATTCCATTCCATTCCATTCCATTCCATTCCATTCCATTCCATTTGATTCCACTTCACTCCATTCCATTCGGGTTGATTCCATTCCATTCCATTCCACTTGGATTGATTGCATTCCATTCCATTCCTTTTCATTCCATTCCATTCCGTTCCATTCCACTCCATTGTTGTTGATTCCATTCCATTCCATTCCATTGCATTCCATTCCATTCGAGTTGATTCCATTCCATTCCATTGCATTCCATTCCATTCCATTCCATTCGGGTTGATTCCATTCCATTCCATTCCATTGCATTGCATTTGAGTTGCTTCCATTCCAGTTTATTCCATTCCATTCCATTCCACTCAGGTTGATTCCATTCCATTCCATTCCACTCCACTCCATTCCATTCCATTTCATTCCCCTCCTCTCCATTCCATTCCATTCCATTCCACTCGGATTGATTCAATTCCACCCCATTCCATTCAATTACATTCCATTCCAATCCACTCCAATCGGGTTGATTCAATTCCATTCGATTCTATTCCATACCATTCCATCCCGTGCCATTCCATTCCATTCCATTCCATTCGAGTTGATTCCATTCCAAACAATTCCATTCGGGTTGAATCCATTCCATGTCATTCCATTGCATTCCATTCCATTCGGGTTGATTCCATTCCATTCCATTCTATTCCATTCCATTCGGTGTGATTAAATTCCCTTCCAATTCATTCCCTTCCATTCCATTCCATTCCACTCCGTTCCATTCCATTCCATTCCATTCCATTCGGTTTGATTCCATTCCATTCCATTCCATTCCATTCCATTCGGTTTTTTTCCTTTCCATTCCAATCCCTTCCATTCCATTCGGGTTTATTCCATTTCATTCCATTCCTTTCCATTCCATTCCATTCCATTTGAGTTGATTCCATTGCTTTCCATTCCATTCCATTCCATTGTATTCCATTCCATTCGGGTTGATTCCATTCCATTCCATTCCATTGCATTCCATTCCATTCGGGTTGATTCCATTCCATTCCATTTCATTCCATTCCATTCCATTGCATTCCATCCGGGTTGACTCCATTCCATTCCATTCCATTCCATTCCATTGCATTGCATTACATTCGGGTTGATTCCATTCCATTCCATTCCATTCCATTGCATTCCATTCGGGTTGACTCCATTCCTTTCCATTCCATTCGACTCCATTCGGGTTGATTCCATACCATTCCATTCCATTCCATTCCATTCCGGTGGATTCCATTCCATTCAATTCCATTCCATTTCATTCCATTCAGGTTGATTCCATTCCATTCCATTCCATTCCATTCCATTCTGGTTGATTCCATTCCATTCCATTCGATTCCATTCCATTCTGGTTGATTCCATTCCATTCCATTAAATTCCATTCGGGTTGATTCCATTCCATTCCTTTCCATTCCATTCCATTCCATTCCTTTCCATTTCATTCCATTCCGGTTGATTCCATTCCTTTCCATTCCATTCTGGTTGAATCCATTCCATTCCATTCGATTCCATTCCATTGCACTCGATTTGATTCCACTTCATTCCATTCCATTCGGGTTGATTCCATTGCATTCCATTCCATTCCATTCCATTCGGATTGATTGCATTCCATTCCATTTCATTCCATTCCATTCCATTCCATTCCATTCGGGTTGATTCCATTCCATTGCATTCCATTCCATTCCATTCCATTCCAATCCATTCCATTCGTGTTGATTCCATTCCATTCCATTCAATTGAATTCGGGTTGATTCCATTCCATTCCAATCCATTCCATTCCATTCGAGTTGGTTCCACTCCATTCCATTCCATGCGGGTTGATTCCATTCCATTCCATTCCATTCCATTCCATTCCATTCCATTCCTTTCCATTCCAATCCATTCGGATAGATTCCATTCCATTCCATTCCATTCCATTCCATTCCATTCCAATCGGGTTGATTCCATTCCTTTCCATTCCATTCCACTCCATGCCATTCCACTCGGTCTGATTCCATTCCATTCCATTCCATTCCAATCCATTCCGGTTTATTCCATTCCATTCCATTCCATTCCATTCGGGTTGATTCCATTCCATTCCATTCCATTCCATTCCATTCGGGTTTTTTCCTTTCCATTCCATTCCCTTCCATTCCATTCGGGTTGATTCAATTCCATTCCATTCCATTCCATTCCATTCCATTCCATTCCATTCCATTCGGGTTTATTCCATTTCATTCCATTCCATTCCATTCCGTTCCATTCGAGGTGATTACATCCCATTTCATTCCATTCCATTCCATTCCATTCCATTCCATTCCATTCCATTCGATTTGATTCCACTTCACTCCATTCCATTCGGGTTGATTCCAGTCCATTCCATTCCATTTGGATTGATTGCATTCCATTCCATTCCTTTTCATTCCATTCCATTCCGTTCCATTCCACTCCATTCGGGTTGATTCCATTCCATTCCTTTCCATTGCATTCCATTCCATTCGAGTTGATTCCATTCCATTCCATTGCATTCCATTCCATTCCATTCCATTCGGGTTGATTCCATTCCATTCCATTCCATTCCATTGCATTTGAGTTGCTTCCATTCCATTTTATCCCATTCCATTCCATTCCATTCCATTCCACTCAAGTTGATTCCATTCCATTACATTCCACTCCACTCCATTCCATTCCATTTCATTCCCCTCCACTCCATTCCATTCCATTCCATTCCAATCGGATTGATTCAATTCCACCCCATTCCATTCAATTACATTCCATTCCAATCCACTCCAATCGGGTTGATTCAATTCCATTTGATTCTATTCCATACCATTCCATCCCGTGCCATTCCATTCCATTCCATTCCATTCCATTCGAGTTGATTCCATTCCAATCAATTCCATTAGGTTTGAATCCATTCCATGTCATTCCGTTGCATTCCATTCCATTCGGGTTGATTCCATTCCATTCCATTCCATTCCATTCCATTCGGTGTGATTAAATTCCCTTCCATTTCATTCCCTTCCATTCCATTCCTTTCCGTTCCATTCCATTCCATTCCATTCCATTCGACTTGATTCCACTCCATTTCATTCCATGCGTGTTTATTCCATTCCCTTCCATTCCATTACATTCCTTACCATTCCATACCTTTCGGATAGATTCCATTCCAGTCCATTCTATTCCATTCCATTCAATTCGGTGTGATTAAATTCCCTTCCATTTCATTCCCTTCCATTCCATTCCATTCCATTCCATTCCATTCCGTTCCATTCCATTCCATTCGGGTTGATTACTTTCCATTCCATTCCATTGCATTCCATTCGGGTTGATTCCATTCCATTCCGTTCCATTCCATTCCATTCGGGATGATTCCATTGCATTCCATTCCATTCCATTCCATTCCATTCCATTCCATTCCATTCGGGTTGGTTCCTTTCCATTCCATTCCATTCCATTCAACTCCATTCCATTTCATTCGGGTTTATTCCATTCCATTCCATTCCATTCCATTCCATTCCATTCCATTCCATTCCACTCAGGTTGATTCCATTCCATTCCATTCCACTCCACTCCATTCCATTCCATTTCATTCCCCTCCACTCCATTCCATTCCATTCCATTCCACTCGGATTGATTCAATTCCACCCCATTCCATTCAATTACATTCCATTCCAATCCACTCCAATCGGGTTGATTCAATTCCATTCAATTCTATTCCATACCATTCCATCCCGTGCCATTCCATTCCATTCCATTCCATTCGAGTTGATTCCATTCCAATCAATTCCATTCGGGATGAATCCATTCCATGTCATTCCATTGCATTCCATTCCATTCGGGTTGATTCCATTCCATTCCATTCCATTCCATTCCATTCCATTCGGTGTGATTAAATTCCCTTCCATTTCATTCCCTTCCATTCCATTCCATTCCATTCCGTTCCATTCCATTCCATTCCATTCCATTCGGTTTGATTCCATTCCATTCCATTCCATTCCATTCCATTCCATTCCATTCCATTCGGGTTTTTTCCTTTCCATTCCATTCCCTTCCATTCCATTCGGGTTGATTTCATTCCATTCCATTCCATTCCATTCCATTCCATTCCATTCGCGTTTATTCCATTTCATTCCATTCCATTCCATTCCATTCGAGTTGATTCCATCCCTTTCCATTCCATTCCATTCCATTGCATTCCATTCCATTCGGGTTGATTCCATTCCATTCCATTTCATTCCATTCCATTCCATTGCATTCCATCCGGGTTGACTCCATTCCATTCCATTCCATTCCATTGCATTCCATTACATTCGGGTTGATTCCATTCCATTCCATTCCATTCCATTGCATTCCATTCGGGTTGATTCCATTCCTTTCCATTCCATTCGACTCCATTCGGGTTGATTCCATACCATTCCATTCCATTCCATTCCATTCCATTCCATTCCATTCCGGTGGATTCCATTCCATTCAATTCCATTCCATTTCATTCCATTCAGGTTGATTCCATTCCATTCCATTCCATTCCATTCCATTCGGGTTGATTCCATTCCATTCCATTCCATTCCATTCCATTCTGGTTGATTCCATTCCATTCCATTAAATTCCATTCGGGTTGATTCCATTCCATTCCTTTCCATTCCATTCCATTCCATTCTTTTCCATTTCATTCCATACCGGTTGACTCCATTCCTTTCCATTCCATTCTGGTTGAATCCATTCCATTCCATTCGATTCCATTCCATTGCACTCGATTTGATTCCACTTCATTCCATTCCATTCGGGTTGATTCCATTGCATTCCATTCCATTCCATTCCATTCGGATTGATTGCATTCCATTCCATTCCATTCCATCCAACTCGGGTTTATTCCATTCCATTCCATTCAATTCCATTCCATTCAGGTTGATTCCATTCCATTCCATTCCATTCCATTAAATTCCATTCGGGTTGATTCCATTCCATTCCATTCCATTCCATTCCATTCCATTTCGGTTAATTTAATTCCATTCCATTCCATTCGGGTTGAATCCATTCCATTCCATTCCATTCCATTCGATTTGATTCCACTTCACTCCATTCCATTCGGGTTGATTCCATTCCATTCCATTCCATTTGGATTGATTGCATTCCATTCCATTCCTTTTCATTCCATTCCATTCCGTTCCATTCCACTGCATTCGTGTTGATTCCATTCCATTCCATTCCATTTGGATTGATTGCATTCCATTCCATTCCTTTTCATTCCATTCCATTCCATTCCATTCCAATCGTGTTTATTCCATTCTATTCCATTCCATTTCATTCCATTCGGGTTGATTCCATTCCAGTCCATTGCATTCCATTCCATTCCCTTAAATTCCATTCGGGTTGATTCCATTCCATTCCATTCCATTCCGGTTAATTGAATTCCATTCCATTCCATTCGTGTTGAATCCATTCCATTCTATTCCATTCCATTCCATTCCATTCCATTCCATTCCATTCCATTTGATTCCACTTCACTCCATTCCATTCGGGTTGATTCCATTCCATTCCATTCCACTTGGATTGATTGCATTCCATTCCATTCCTTTTCATTCCATTCCATTCCGTTCCATTCCACTCCATTGTTGTTGATTCCATTCCATTCCATTCCATTGCATTCCATTCCATTCGAGTTGATTCCATTCCATTCCATTGCATTCCATTCCATTCCATTCCATTCGGGTTGATTCCATTCCATTCCATTCCATTGCATTGCATTTGAGTTGCTTCCATTCCAGTTTATTCCATTCCATTCCATTCCACTCAGGTTGATTCCATTCCATTCCATTCCACTCCACTCCATTCCATTCCATTTCATTCCCCTCCTCTCCATTCCATTCCATTCCATTCCACTCGGATTGATTCAATTCCACCCCATTCCATTCAATTACATTCCATTCCAATCCACTCCAATCGGGTTGATTCAATTCCATTCGATTCTATTCCATACCATTCCATCCCGTGCCATTCCATTCCATTCCATTCCATTCGAGTTGATTCCATTCCAAACAATTCCATTCGGGTTGAATCCATTCCATGTCATTCCATTGCATTCCATTCCATTCGGGTTGATTCCATTCCATTCCATTCTATTCCATTCCATTCGGTGTGATTAAATTCCCTTCCAATTCATTCCCTTCCATTCCATTCCATTCCATTCCGTTCCATTCCATTCCATTCCATTCCATTCGGTTTGATTCCATTCCATTCCATTCCATTCCATTCCATTCGGTTTTTTTCCTTTCCATTCCAATCCCTTCCATTCCATTCGGGTTTATTCCATTTCATTCCATTCCTTTCCATTCCATTCCATTCCATTTGAGTTGATTCCATTGCTTTCCATTCCATTCCATTCCATTGTATTCCATTCCATTCGGGTTGATTCCATTCCATTCCATTCCATTGCATTCCATTCCATTCGGGTTGATTCCATTCCATTCCATTTCATTCCATTCCATTCCATTGCATTCCATCCGGGTTGACTCCATTCCATTCCATTCCATTCCATTCCATTGCATTGCATTACATTCGGGTTGATTCCATTCCATTCCATTCCATTCCATTGCATTCCATTCGGGTTGACTCCATTCCTTTCCATTCCATTCGACTCCATTCGGGTTGATTCCATACCATTCCATTCCATTCCATTCCATTCCGGTGGATTCCATTCCATTCAATTCCATTCCATTTCATTCCATTCAGGTTGATTCCATTCCATTCCATTCCATTCCATTCCATTCTGGTTGATTCCATTCCATTCCATTCGATTCCATTCCATTCTGGTTGATTCCATTCCATTCCATTAAATTCCATTCGGGTTGATTCCATTCCATTCCTTTCCATTCCATTCCATTCCATTCCTTTCCATTTCATTCCATTCCGGTTGATTCCATTCCTTTCCATTCCATTCTGGTTGAATCCATTCCATTCCATTCGATTCCATTCCATTGCACTCGATTTGATTCCACTTCATTCCATTCCATTCGGGTTGATTCCATTGCATTCCATTCCATTCCATTCCATTCGGATTGATTGCATTCCATTCCATTTCATTCCATTCCATTCCATTCCATTCCATTCGGGTTGATTCCATTCCATTGCATTCCATTCCATTCCATTCCATTCCAATCCATTCCATTCGTGTTGATTCCATTCCATTCCATTCAATTGAATTCGGGTTGATTCCATTCCATTCCAATCCATTCCATTCCATTCGAGTTGGTTCCACTCCATTCCATTCCATGCGGGTTGATTCCATTCCATTCCATTCCATTCCATTCCATTCCATTCCATTCCATTCCTTTCCATTCCAATCCATTCGGATAGATTCCATTCCATTCCATTCCATTCCATTCCATTCCATTCCAATCGGGTTGATTCCATTCCTTTCCATTCCATTCCACTCCATGCCATTCCACTCGGTCTGATTCCATTCCATTCCATTCCATTCCAATCCATTCCGGTTTATTCCATTCCATTCCATTCCATTCCATTCGGGTTGATTCCATTCCATTCCATTCCATTCCATTCGGGTTTTTTCCTTTCCATTCCATTCCCTTCCATTCCATTCGGGTTGATTCAATTCCATTCCATTCCATTCCATTCCATTCCATTCCATTCCATTCCATTCGGGTTTATTCCATTTCATTCCATTCCATTCCATTCCGTTCCATTCGAGGTGATTACATCCCATTTCATTCCATTCCATTCCATTCCATTCCATTCCATTCCATTCCATTCCATTCGATTTGATTCCACTTCACTCCATTCCATTCGGGTTGATTCCAGTCCATTCCATTCCATTTGGATTGATTGCATTCCATTCCATTCCTTTTCATTCCATTCCATTCCGTTCCATTCCACTCCATTCGGGTTGATTCCATTCCATTCCTTTCCATTGCATTCCATTCCATTCGAGTTGATTCCATTCCATTCCATTGCATTCCATTCCATTCCATTCCATTCGGGTTGATTCCATTCCATTCCATTCCATTCCATTGCATTTGAGTTGCTTCCATTCCATTTTATCCCATTCCATTCCATTCCATTCCATTCCACTCAAGTTGATTCCATTCCATTACATTCCACTCCACTCCATTCCATTCCATTTCATTCCCCTCCACTCCATTCCATTCCATTCCATTCCAATCGGATTGATTCAATTCCACCCCATTCCATTCAATTACATTCCATTCCAATCCACTCCAATCGGGTTGATTCAATTCCATTTGATTCTATTCCATACCATTCCATCCCGTGCCATTCCATTCCATTCCATTCCATTCCATTCGAGTTGATTCCATTCCAATCAATTCCATTAGGTTTGAATCCATTCCATGTCATTCCGTTGCATTCCATTCCATTCGGGTTGATTCCATTCCATTCCATTCCATTCCATTCCATTCGGTGTGATTAAATTCCCTTCCATTTCATTGCCTTCCATTCCATTCCTTTCCGTTCCATTCCATTCCATTCCATTCCATTCGACTTGATTCCACTCCATTTCATTCCATGCGTGTTTATTCCATTCCCTTCCATTCCATTACATTCCTTACCATTCCATACCTTTCGGATAGATTCCATTCCAGTCCATTCTATTCCATTCCATTCAATTCGGTGTGATTAAATTCCCTTCCATTTCATTCCCTTCCATTCCATTCCATTCCATTCCATTCCATTCCGTTCCATTCCATTCCATTCGGGTTGATTACTTTCCATTCCATTCCATTGCATTCCATTCGGGTTGATTCCATTCCATTCCGTTCCATTCCATTCCATTCGGGATGATTCCATTGCATTCCATTCCATTCCATTCCATTCCATTCCATTCCATTCCATTCGGGTTGGTTCCTTTCCATTCCATTCCATTCCATTCAACTCCATTCCATTTCATTCGGGTTTATTCCATTCCATTCCATTCCATTCCATTCCATTCCATTCCATTCCATTCCATTCCATTCCACTCAGGTTGATTCCATTCCATTCCATTCCACTCCACTCCATTCCATTCCATTTCATTCCCCTCCACTCCATTCCATTCCATTCCATTCCACTCGGATTGATTCAATTCCACCCCATTCCATTCAATTACATTCCATTCCAATCCACTCCAATCGGGTTGATTCAATTCCATTCAATTCTATTCCATACCATTCCATCCCGTGCCATTCCATTCCATTCCATTCCATTCGAGTTGATTCCATTCCAATCAATTCCATTCGGGATGAATCCATTCCATGTCATTCCATTGCATTCCATTCCATTCGGGTTGATTCCATTCCATTCCATTCCATTCCATTCCATTCCATTCGGTGTGATTAAATTCCCTTCCATTTCATTCCCTTCCATTCCATTCCATTCCATTCCGTTCCATTCCATTCCATTCCATTCCATTCGGTTTGATTCCATTCCATTCCATTCCATTCCATTCCATTCCATTCCATTCCATTCGGGTTTTTTCCTTTCCATTCCATTCCCTTCCATTCCATTCGGGTTGATTTCATTCCATTCCATTCCATTCCATTCCATTCCATTCCATTCGCGTTTATTCCATTTCATTCCATTCCATTCCATTCCATTCGAGTTGATTCCATCCCTTTCCATTCCATTCCATTCCATTGCATTCCATTCCATTCGGGTTGATTCCATTCCATTCCATTTCATTCCATTCCATTCCATTGCATTCCATCCGGGTTGACTCCATTCCATTCCATTCCATTCCATTGCATTCCATTACATTCGGGTTGATTCCATTCCATTCCATTCCATTCCATTGCATTCCATTCGGGTTGATTCCATTCCTTTCCATTCCATTCGACTCCATTCGGGTTGATTCCATACCATTCCATTCCATTCCATTCCATTCCATTCCATTCCATTCCGGTGGATTCCATTCCATTCAATTCCATTCCATTTCATTCCATTCAGGTTGATTCCATTCCATTCCATTCCATTCCATTCCATTCGGGTTGATTCCATTCCATTCCATTCCATTCCATTCCATTCTGGTTGATTCCATTCCATTCCATTAAATTCCATTCGGGTTGATTCCATTCCATTCCTTTCCATTCCATTCCATTCCATTCCTTTCCATTTCATTCCATACCGGTTGACTCCATTCCTTTCCATTCCATTCTGGTTGAATCCATTCCATTCCATTCGATTCCATTCCATTGCACTCGATTTGATTCCACTTCATTCCATTCCATTCGGGTTGATTCCATTGCATTCCATTCCATTCCATTCCATTCGGATTGATTGCATTCCATTCCATTCCATTCCATCCAACTCGGGTTTATTCCATTCCATTCCATTCAATTCCATTCCATTCAGGTTGATTCCATTCCATTCCATTCCATTCCATTAAATTCCATTCGGGTTGATTCCATTCCATTCCATTCCATTCCATTCCATTCCATTTCGGTTAATTTAATTCCATTCCATTCCATTCGGGTTGAATCCATTCCATTCCATTCCATTCCATTCGATTTGATTCCACTTCACTCCATTCCATTCGGGTTGATTCCATTCCATTCCATTCCATTTGGATTGATTGCATTCCATTCCATTCCTTTTCATTCCATTCCATTCCGTTCCATTCCACTCCATTCGTGTTGATTCCATTCCATTCCTTTCCATTGCATTCCCCTCCATTTGAGTTGATTCCATTCCGTTTCATTCCATTCGTGATGATTCGATTCCATTCCATTCCATTGCATTCCATTCCATTCGAGTTGATTCCATTCCATTCCATTGCATTCCATTCCATGCCATTCCATTCGGGTTGATTCCATTCCATTCCATTCCATTCCATTGCATTCCATTCGGGTTTATTCCATTTCATTCCATTCCATTCCATTCCATTCCATTCCATTCGAGTTGATTCCATCCCTTTCCATTCCATTCCATTCCATTGTATTCCATTCCATTCGGGTTGATTCCATTCCATTCCATTCCAATCCATTCCATTCTATTCCATTCGAGTTGATTCCATTCCATTCCATTCCATTGCATTCCATTCCATTCGGGTTGATTCCATTCCATTCCATTTCATTCCATTCCATTCCATTGCATTCCATCCGGGTTGACTCCATTCCATTCCATTCCATTCCATTGCATTCCATTACATTCGGGTTGATTCCATTCCATTCCATTCCATTCCATTGCATTCCATTCGGGTTGATTCCATTCCTTTCCATTCCATTCGACTCCATTCGGCTTGATTCCATACCATTCCATTCCATTCCATTCCATTCCATTCCATTCCATTCTGGTGGATTCCATTCCATTCAATTCCATTCCATTTCATTCCATTCAGGTTGATTCCATTCCATTCCATTCCATTCCATTCCATTCCATTCGGGTTGATTCCATTCCATTCCATTCGATTCCATTCCATTCTGGTTGATTCCATTCCATTCCATTAAATTCCATTCGGGTTGATTCCATTCCATTCCTTTCCATTCCATTCCATTCCATTCCTTTCCATTTCATTCCATTCCGGTTGATTCCATTCCTTTCCATTCCATTCTGGTTGAATCCATTCCATTCCATTCGATTCCATTCCATTGCACTCGATTTGATTCCACTTCATTCCATTCCATTCGGGTTGATTCCATTGCATTCCATTCCATTCCATTCCATTCGGATTGATTGCATTCCATTCCATTTCATTCCATTCCATTCCATTCCATTCCATTCGGGTTGATTCCATTCCATTCCATTCCATTCCATTCCAATCCATTCCATTCGTGTTGATTCCATTCCATTCCATTCCATTGAATTCGGGTTGATTCCATTCCATTCCAATCCATTCCATTCCATTCGAGTTGGTTCCACTCCATTCCATTCCATGCGGGTTGATTCCATTCCATTCCATTCCATTCCATTCCATTCCATTCCATTCCTTTCCATTCCAATCCATTCGGATACATTCCATTCCATTCCATTCCATTCCATTCCATTCCATTCCATTCCAATCGGGTTGATTCCATTCCTTTCCATTCCATTCCACTCTATGCCATTCCACTCGGTTTGATTCCATTCCATTCCATTCCATTCCATTCCATTCCATTCCATTCCATTCCATTCGGGTTGATTCCATTCCATTCCATTCCATTCCATTCCACTCCATTCCATTCGGGTTTATTCCATTTCATTCCATTACATTCCATTCCGTTCCATTCCATTCCATTGCGTTCTGTTCCATTCGAGGTGATTACATCCCATTTCATTCCATTCCATTCCATTCCATTCCATTCCATTCCATTCCATTCCATTCGATTTGATTCCACTTCACTCCATTCCATTCGGGTTGAATCCAGTCCATTCCATTCCATTTGGATTGATTGCATTCCATTCCATTCCTTTTCATTCCATTCCATTCCGTTCCATTCCACTCCATTCGGGTTGATTCCATTCCATTCCTTTCCATTGCATTCCATTCCATTTGAGTTGATTCCATTCCGTTCCATTCCATTCATGATGATTCGACTCCATTCCATTCCATTGCATTCCATTCCATTCGAGATGATTCCATTCCATTCCATTGCATTCCATTCCATTCCATTCCATTCCATTCCATTCGGGTTTTTTCCTTTCCATTCCATTCCCTTCCATTCCATTCGGGTTGATTTCATTCCATTCCATTCCATTCCATTCCATTCGGGTTTATTCCATTTCATTCCATTCCATTCCATTCCATTCCGTTCCATTCTAGTTGATTCCATCCCTTTCCATTCCATTCCATTCCACTGAATTCCATTCCATTCGGGTTGATTCCATTCCATTCCATACCAATCCATTCCATTCTATTCCATTCGAGTTGATTCCATTCCATTCCATTCCATTGCATTCCATTCCATTCGGGTTGATTCCATTCCATTCCATTTCATTCCATTCCATTCCATTGCATTCCATCCGTGTTGACTCCATTCCATTCCATTCCATTCCATTGCATTCCGTTACATTCGGGTTGATTCCATTCCATTCCATTCAATTGCATTCCATTCGGGTTGTTTCCATTCCTTTCCATTCCATTTGACTCCATTCGGGTTGATTTCATACCATTCCATTCCGTTCCATTCCATTCCATTCCATTCCATTCCGGTGGATTCCATTCCATTCAATTCCATTCCATTTCATTCCATTCAGGTTGATTCCATTCCATTCCATTCCATTCCATTCCAATCGGATTGATTCCATTCCGTTTCATTCGATTCCATTCCATTCTGTTTGATTCCATTCCATTCCATTAAATTCCATTCGGGTTGATTCCATTCCATTCCTTTCCATTCCATTCCATTCCATTCCATTCGAGTTGATTCCACTCCATTCCATTCCATGCGAGTTGATTCCATTCCATTCCATTCCATTCCATTCCATTCCATTCCATTCGGATAGATTGCATTCCATTCCATTCCATTCCATTGCAATCGGGTTTATTCCATTCCATTTCATTCCATTCGGGTTGATTCCATTCCAGTCCATTGCATTCCATTCCATTCCCTTAAATTCCATTCGGGTTGATTCCATTCCATTCCATTCCATTCCGGTTAATTGAATTCCATTCCATTCCATTCGTGTTGAATCCATTCCATTCCATTCCATTCCATTCCATTCCATTTGATTCCACTTCACTCCATTCCATTCGGGTTGATTCCATTCCATTCCATTCCATTTGGATTGATTGCATTCCATTCCATTCCTTTTCATTACATTCCATTCCGTTCCATTCCACTCCATTCGGGTTGATTCCATTCCATTCCTTTCCATTGCATTCCATTCCATTTGAGTTGATTCCATTCCGTTCCATTCCATTCGTGATGATTCGATTCCATTCCATTCCATTGCATTCCATTCCATTCGAGTTGATTCCATTCCATTCCATTGCATTCCATTCCATTCCATTCCATTCGGGTTGATTCCATTCCATTCCATTCCATTCCATTGCATTTGAGTTGCTTCCATTCCATTTTATTCCATTCCATTCCATTCCATTCCATTCCATTCCACTCAGGTTGATTCCATTCCATTCCATTCCACTCCACTCCATTCCATTCCATTTCATTCCCCTCCACTCCATTCCATTCCATTCCATTCCCCTCGGATTGATTCAATTCTACCCCATTCCATTCAATTACATTCCATTCCAATCCACTCCAATCGGGTTGATTCAATTCCATTCGATTCTATTCCATACCATTCCATCCCGTGCCATTCCATTCCATTCCATTCCATTCGAGTTGATTCCATTCCAATCAATTCCATTCGGGTTGAATCCATTCCATGTCATTCCATTGCATTCCATTCCATTCGGGTTGATTCCATTCCATTCCATTCCATTCCATTCGGTGTGATTAAATTCCCTTCCATTTCAATCCCTTCCATTCCATTCCATTCCATTCCGTTCCATTCCATTCCATTCCATTCGGGTTGATTACTTTCCATTCCATTCCATAGTATTCCATTCCATTCCATTCCATTCCATTCCATTGAATTCCATTCCATTCGGGTTGGTTCCTTTCCATTTCATTCCATTCCCCTCCATTCAATTTCATTCGGGTTTATTCCATTCCATTCCATTCCATTCAATTCCATTCCATTCCATTCCATTCGGTTTGATTCCATTCCATTCCATTCCATTCCATTCCATTCCATTCCATTCCATTCCATTCCATTCCAATCGGGTTGATTCCATTCCTTTCCATTCCATTCCATTCCATTCCGCTCCATTCCATTCCACTCGGTTTGATTCCATTCCATTCCATTCCATTCCGGTTGATTCCATTCCATTTCATTCCATTCCATTCCATTCCATTCCATTCCATGCGGGTTTTTTCCTTTCCATTCCATTCCCTTCCATTCCATTCCATTCCATTCCATTCCATGCGGGTTTTTTCCTTTCCATTCCATTCCCTTCCATTCCATTCAGGTTGATTTCATTCCATTCCATTCCATTCCATTCCATTCCATTCGGGTTTATTCCATTTCATTCCAATCCATTCCATTCCATTCCATTCCATTCCATTCCATTCCGGTTTTTTCCTTTCCATTCCATTCCCTTCCATTCCATTCGGGTTGATTTCATTCCATTCCATTCCATTCCATTCCATTCCATTGCATTCCATTCTGGTTTATTCCATTTCATTCCATTCCATTCCATTCCATTCTAGTTGATTCCATCCCTTTCCATTCCATTCCATTCCATTGTATTCCATTCCATTCGGGTTGATTCCATTCCATTCCATTCGAATCCATTCCATTCCATTCCATTCGAGTTGATTCCATTCCATTCAATTCCATTGCATTCCATTCAATTAGAGTTGATTCCATTCCATTCCATTTCATTCCATTCCATTCGAGTTGATTCCATCCCTTTCCATTCCATTCCATTCCATTGTATTCCATTCCATTCGGGTTGATTCCATTCCATTCCATTCCTATCCATTCCATTCCATTCCATTCGGGTTTTTGCCTTTCCATTCCTTTCCCTTCCATTCCATTCGGGTTGATTTCATTCCATTCCATTCCATTCCATTCGGGTTTATTCCATTTCATTCCATTCCATTCCATTCCATTCCGTTCCATTCTAGTTGATTCCATCCCTTTCCATTCCATTCCATTCCATTGAATTCCAATCCATTCGGGTTGATTGCATTCCATTCCATTCCAATCCATTCCATTCTATTCCATTCGAGTTGATTCCATTCCATTCCATTCCATTGCATTCCATTCCATTCGGGTTGATTCCATTCCATTCCATTTCATTCCATTCCCTTCCATTGCATTCCATCCGGGTTGACTCCATTCCATTCCATTCCATTCCATTGCATTCCGTTACATTCGGGTTGATTCCATTCCATTCCATTCCATTGCATTCCATTCGGGTTGATTCCATTCCTTTCCATACCATTCGACTCCATTCGGGTTGATTCCATACCATTCCATTCCATTCCGTTCCATTCTGGTGGATTCCATTCCATTCAATTCCATTCCATTTCATTCCATTCAGGTTGATTCCATTCCATTCCATTCCAATCGGATTGATTCCTTTCCATTTCATTTGATTCCATTCCATTCTGTTTGATTCCATTCCATTCCATTAAATTCCATTCGGGTTGATTCCATTCCATTCCTTTCCATTCCATTCCATTCCATTCCATTCGAGTTGATTCCACTCCATTCCATTCCATGCGAGTTGATTCCATTCCATTCCATTCCATTCCGGTTAATTGAATTCCATTCCATTCCATTCGTGTTGAATCCATTCCATTCCATTCCATTCCATTCCATTCCATTCCATTTGATTCCACTTCACTCCATTCCATTCGGGTTGATTCCATTCCATTCCATTCCATTTGGATTGATTGCATTCCATTCCATTCCTTTTCATTCCATTCCATTCCGTTCCATTCCACTCCATTGGTGTTGACTCCATTCCATTCCATTCCATTGCATTCCATTCCATTCGAGTTGATTCCATTCCATTCCATTTTATTCCATTCCATTCCATTCCACTCAGGTTGATTCCATTCCATTCCTTTCCACTCCACTCCATTCCATTCCATTTCATTCCCCTCCTCTCCATTCCATTCCATTCCATTCCACTCGGATTGATTCAATTCCACCCCATTCCATTCAATTACATTCCATTCCAATCCACTCCAATCGGGTTGATTCAATTCCATTCGATTCTATTCCATACCATTCCATCCCGTGCCATTCCATTCCATTCCATTCCATTCGAGTTGATTCCATTCCAATCAATTCCATTCGGGTTGAATCCATTCCATGTCACTCCATTGCATTCCATTCCATTCGGGTTGATTCCATTCCATTCCATTCTATTCCATTCCATTCGGTGTGATTAAATTCCCTTCCAATTCATTCCCTTCCATTCCATTCCATTCCATTCCGTTCCATTCCATTCCATTCCATTCCATTCGGTTTGATTCCATTCCATTCCATTCCATTCCATTCCATTCGGTTTTTTTCCTTTCCATTCCAATCCCTTCCATTCCATTCGGGTTTATTCCATTTCATTCCATTCCTTTCCATTCCATTCCATTCCATTTGAGTTGATTCCATTGCTTTCCATTCCATTCCATTCCATTGTATTCCATTCCATTCGGGTTGATTCCATTCCATTCCATTCCATTGCATTCCATTCCATTCGGGTTGATTCCATTCCATTCCATTTCATTCCATTCCATTCCATTGCATTCCATCCGGGTTGACTCCATTCCATTCCATTCCATTCCATTGCATTGCATTACATTCGGGTTGATTCCATTCCATTCCATTCCATTCCATTGCATTCCATTCGGGTTGACTCCATTCCTTTCCATTCCATTCGACTCCATTCGGGTTGATTCCATACCATTCCATTCCATTCCATTCCATTCCGGTGGATTCCATTCCATTCAATTCTATTCCATTTCATTCCATTCAGGTTGATTCCATTCCATTCCATTCCATTCCATTCCATTCGGGTTGATTCCATTCCATTCCATTCGATTCCATTCCATTCTGGTTGATTCCATTCCATTCCATTAAATTCCATTCGGGTTGATTCCATTCCATTCCTTTCCATTCCATTCCATTCCATTCCTTTCCATTTCATTCCATTCCGGTTGATTCCATTCCTTTCCATTCCATTCTGGTTGAATCCATTCCATTCCATTCGATTCCATTCTATTGCACTCGATTTGATTCCACTTCATTACATTCCATTCGGGTTGATTCCATTGCATTCCATTCCATTCCATTCCATTCGGATTGATTGCATTCCATTCCATTTCATTCCATTCCATTCCATTCCATTCCATTCGGGTTGATTCCATTCCATTGCATTCCATTCCATTCCATTCCATTCCAATCCATTCCATTCGTGTTGATTCCATTCCATTCCATTCCATTGAATTCGGGTTGATTCCATTCCATTCCAATCCATTCCATTCCATTCGAGTTGGTTCCACTAAATTCCATTCCATGCGGGTTGATTCCATTCCATTCCATTCCATTCCATTCCATTCCATTCCTTTCCATTCCAATCCATTCGGATAGATTCCATTCCATTCCATTCCATTCCATTCCATTCCATTCCAATCGGGTTGATTCCATTCCTTTCCATTCCATTCCACTCCATGCCATTCCACTCGGTCTGATTCCATTCCATTCCATTCCATTCCATTCCATTCCATTCCATTCCATTCCGGTTTATTCCATTCCATTCCATTCCATTCCATTCGGGTTGATTCCATTCCATTCCATTCCATTCCATTCGGGTTTTTTCCTTTCCATTCCATTCCCTTCCATTCCATTCGGGTTGATTCCATTCCATTCCATTCCATTCCATTCCATTCCATTCCATTCCATTCGGGTTTATTCCATTTCATTCCATTCCATTCCATTCCGTTCCATTCGAGGTGATTACATCCCATTTCATTCCATTCCATTCCATTCCATTCCATTCCATTCCATTCCATTCGATTTGATTCCACTTCACTCCATTCCATTCGGGTTGATTCCAGTACATTCCATTCCATTTGGATTGATTGCATTCCATTCCATTCCTTTTCATTCCATTCCATTCCGTTCCATTCCACTCCATTCGGGTTGATTCCATTCCATTCCTTTCCATTGCATTCCATTCCATTCGAGTTGATTCCATTCCATTCCATTGCATTCCATTCCATTCCATTCCATTCGGGTTGATTCCATTCCATTCCATTCCATTCCATTGCATTTGAGTTGCTTCCATTCCATTTTATTCCATTCCATTCCATTCCATTCCATTCCACTCAAGTTGATTCCATTCCATTACATTCCACTCCACTCCATTCCATTCCATTTCATTCCCCTCCACTCCATTCCATTCCATTCCATTCCACTCGGATTGATTCAATTCCACCCCATTCCATTCAATTACATTCCATTCCAATCCACTCCAATCGGGTTGATTCAATTCCATTCAATTCTATTCCATACCATTCCATCCCATGCCATTCCATTCCATTCCATTCCATTCGAGTTGATTCCATTCCAATCAATTCCATTCGGGTTGAATCCATTCCATGTCATTCCATTGCATTCCATTCCATTCGGGTTGATTCCATTCCATTCCATTCCATTCCATTCGGTGTGATTAAATTCCCTTCCATTTCATTCCCTTCCATTCCATTCCATTCCATTCCATTCCATTCCATTCCATTCGGGTTTTTTCCTTTCCATTCCATTCCCTTCCATTCCATTCGGGTTGATTTCTTTCCATTCCATTCCATTCCATTCACGTTTATTCCATTTCATTCTATTCCATTCCATTCCATTCGAGTTGATTCCATCCCTTTCCATTCCATTCCATTCCATTGCATTCCATTCCATTCGGGTTGATTCCATTCCATTCCATTTCATTCCATTCCATTCCATTGCATTCCATCCGGGTTGACTCCATTCCATTCCATTCCATTCCATTGCATTCCATTACATTCGGGTTGATTCCATTCCATTCCATTCCATTCCATTGCATTCCATTCGGGTTGATTCCATTCCTTTCCATTCCATTCGACTCCATTCGGGTTGATTCCATACCATTCCATTCCATTCCATTCCATTCCATTCCATTCCGGTGGATTCCATTCCATTCAATTCCATTCCATTTCATTCCATTCAGGTTGATTCCATTCCATTCCATTCCATTCCATTCCATTCGGGTTGATTCCATTCCATTCCATTCGATTCCATTCCATTCTGGTTGATTCCATTCCATTCCATTAAATTCCATTCGGGTTGATTCCATTCCATTCCTTTCCATTCCATTCCATTCCATTCCTTTCCATTTCATTCCATACCGGTTGACTCCATTCCTTTCCATTCCATTCTGGTTGAATCCATTCCATTCCATTCGATTCCATTCCATTGCACTCGATTTGATTCCACTTCATTCCATTCCATTCGGGTTGATTCCATTGCATTCCATTCCATTCCATTCCATTCGGATTGATTGCATTCCATTCCATTTCATTCCATTCCATTCCATTCCATTCCATTCGGGTTGATTCCATTCCATTCCATTCCATTCCATTCCATTCCATTCCAATCCATTCCATTCGTGTTGATTCCATTCCATTCCATTCCATTGAATTCGGGTTGATTCCATTCCATTCCAATCCATTCCATTCCATTCGAGTTGGTTCCACTCCATTCCATTCCATGCGGGTTGATTCCATTCCATTCCATTCCTTTCCATTCCATTCCATTCCATTCCATTCCATTCCATTCCAATCCTTTCCATTCCAATCCATTCGGATAGATTCCGTTCCATTCCATTCCATTCCATTCCATTCCATTCCAATCGGGTTGATTCCATTCCTTTCCATTCCATTCCACTCCATGCCATTCCACTCGGTTTGATTCCATTCCATTCCATTCCATTCCATTCCATTCCGGTTTATTCCATTCCATTCCATTCCATTCGGGTTGATTCCATTCCATTCCATTCCATTCCATTCCATTCCATTCCACTCCATTCCATTCGGGTTTATTCCATTTCATTCCATTCCATTCCATTCCGTTCCATTCGAGGTGATTACATCCCTTTTCATTCCATTCCATTCCATTCCATTCCATTCCATTCCATTCCATTCGATTTGATTCCACTTCACTCCATTCCATTCGGGTTTATTCCAGTCCATTCCATTCCATTTGGATTGATTGCATTCCATTACATTCCTTTTCATTCCATTCCATTCCGTTCCATTCCACTCCATTCGGGTTGATTCCATTCCATTCCTTTCCATTGCATTCCATTCCATTTGAGTTGATTCCATTCCGTTCCATTCCATTCATGATGATTCGATTCCATTCCATTCCATTGCATTCCATTCCATTCGATTTGATTCCCTTCCATTCCATTGCATTCCATTCCATTCCATTCCATTCCATTCTATTCCATTCCATAACATTCCATTCGGATTGATTCAATTCCACCCCATTCCATTCAATTTCATTCCATTCCAATCCACTCCAATCGGGTTGATTCAATTCCATTCGATTCTATTCCATACCATTCCATCCCGTGCCATTCCATTCCATTCCATTCGAGTTGATTCCATTCTAATCAATTCCATTAGGGTTGAATCCATTCCATGTCGTTCCGTTGCATTCCATTCCATTCGGGTTGATTCCATTCCATTCCATTCCATTCCATTGCATTTGAGTTGCTTCCATTCCATTTTATTCCATTCCATTCCATTCCATTCCATTCCATTCCACTCAGGTTGATTCCATTCCATTACATTCCACTCCACTCCATTCCATTCCATTTCATTCCCCTCCACTCCATTCCATTCCATTCCATTCCACTCGGATTGATTCAATTCCACCCCATTCCATTCAATTTCATTCCATTCCAATCCACTCCAATCGGGTTGATTCAATTCCATTCGATTCTATTCCATACCATTCCATCCCGTGCCATTCCATTCCATTCCATTCGAGTTGATTCCATTCTAATCAATTCCATTAGGGTTGAATCCATTCCATGTCGTTCCGTTGCATTCCATTCCATTCGGGTTGATTCCATTCCATTCCATTCCATTCCATTCCATTCCATTCGGTGTGATTAAATTCCCTTCCATTTCATTCCCTTCCATTCCATTCCTTTCCATTCCATTCCAATCGAGTTGATTCCACTCCATTTCATTCCATGCGTGTTGATTCTATTCCCTTCCATTCCATTCCATTCCTTACCATTCCAAACCATTCGGATAGATTCCAATCCAGTCCATTCCATTCCATTCCATTCCATTCCGTTCCATTCCACTCCATTCGGGATGATTCCATTGCATTCCATTCCATTCCATTCCATTCCATTCCATTCCATTCCATTCGGCTTGGTTCCTTTCCATTCCATTCCATTCCATTCGGGTTGATTCCATTCCATTCCTTTCCATTCCATTCCATTCTTTTACATTTCATTCCATTCCGGTTGATTCCATTCCATTCCATTCCATTCCATTCCATTCCATTCCATTCCATTCCATTCTAGTTGAATCCATTCCATTCCATTCGATTCCATTCCATTGCACTCGATTTGATTCCACTGCATTCCATTCCATTTGTGTTGATTCCACTGCATTCCATTCCATTCCATTCCAGTCGGATTGATTGCATTCCATTGCATTCCATTCCATTCCATTCCATTCGGGTTGATTGCATTCCATTCCATTCCACTCCAATCCATTCCATTCGTGTTGATTCCATTCCCTTCCATTCCATTCCATTCGGGTTGATTCCATTCCATTCCATTCCATTCCATTCGAGTTGATTCCACTCCATTCCATTCCATGCGGGTTGATTCCATTCCATTCCATTCCATTCTATTCCTTTCCATTCCATTCCTTTCGCATAGATTGCATTCCATTCCATTCTATTCCATTCCATCCAACTCGGGTTTATTCCATTCCATTCCATTCAATTCTATTCCATTCAGGTTGATTCCATTTCATTCCATTCCATTCCATTCCATTCCATTAAATTCCATTCGGGTTGATTCCATTCCATTCCATTCCACTCAGGTTGATTCCATTCCATTACATTCCACTCCACTCCATTCCATTCCATTTCATTCCCCTCCACTCCATTCCATTCCATTCCATTCCACTCGGATTGATTCAATTCCACCCCATTCCATTCAATTACATTCCATTCCAATCCACTCCAATCGGGTTGATTCAATTCCATTCGATTCTATTCCATACCATTCCATCCCGTGCCATTCCATTCCATTCCATTCCATTCGAGTTGATTCCATTCCAATCAATTCCATTCGGGTTGAATCCATTCCATGTCATTCCATTGCATTCCATTCCATTCGGGTTGATTCCATTCCATTCCATTCCATTCCATTCGGTGTGATTAAATTCCCTTCCATTTCATTCCCTTCCCTTCCATTCCATTCCATTCCATTCCGTTCCATTCCATTCCATTCGGGTTAATTACTTTCCATTCCATTCCATTGCATTCCATTCCATTCCATTCCATTCCATTCCATTCCATTCCATTCCATTCAATTCCATTCCATTCGGGTTGGTTCCTTTCCATTCCATTCCATTCCCGTCCATTCCATTTCATTCGGGTTTATTCCATTCCATTCCATTCCATTCGAGTTGATTCCACTCCATTTCATTCCATGAGGGTTGATTCCATTCCCTTCCATTCCATTCCATTCCTTACCATTCCATTCCTTTCGGATAGATTCCATTCCATTCCATTCTATTCCATTCCATTCCATTCCATTCCATTCCATTCCATTCCATTCGGGTTGATTCCATTCCTTTCCATTCCATTCCACTCCATTCCATTCCATTCGGTTTGATTCCATTCCCTTCCATTCCATTCCATTCCATTCCATTCCATTCCGGTTGATTCCATTCCATTCCATTCCATTCGATTCCATTCCATTCCATTCGGGTTGATTCCATTCCATTCCATTCCATTACACTCCATTCGGGTTGATTCCATTCCATTCCTTTCCATTGCATTCCATTCCATTTGAGTTGATTCCATTCCGTTCCATTCCATTCGTGATGATTCGATTCCATTCCATTCCATTGCATTCCATTCCATTCGAGTTGATTCCATTCCATTCCATTGCATTCCATTCAATTCCATTCCATTCCATTCGGGTTGATTCCATTCCATTCCATTCCATTGCATTGCATTTGTGTTGCTTCCATTCCATTTTATTCCATTCCATTCCATTCCATTCCATTCCATTACACTCCACTCAGGTTGATTCCATTCCATTACATTCCACTCCACTCCATTCCATTCCATTTCATTCCCCTCCACTCCATTCCATTCCATTCCATTCCACTCGGATTGATTCAATTCCACCCCATTCCATTCAATTACATTCCATTCCAATCCACTCCAATCGTGTTGATTCAATTCCATTCGATTCTATTCCATACCATTCCATCCCGTGCCATTCCATTCCATTCCATTCCATTCGAGTTGATTGCATTCCAATCAATTCCATTCGGGTTGAATCCATTCCATGTCATTCCATTGCATTCCATTCCATTCGGGTTGATTCCATTCCATTCCATTCCATTCCATTCGGTGTCATTAAATTCCCTTCCATTTCATTCCCTTCCATTCCATTCCATTCCATTCCGTTCCATTCCATTCCATTCCATTCCATTCGGTTTGATTCCATTCCATTTCATTTCATTCCATTCCATTCCATTCCGTTCCATTCGGGTTTTTTACTTTCCATTCCATTCCCTTCCATTCCATTCGGGTTGATTTCATTCCATTCCATTCCATTCCATTCCATTCCATTCGGGTTTATTCCATTTCATTCCATTCCATTCCATTCCATTCCATTCCATTCCATTCGAGTTGATTCCATCCCTTTCCATTCCATTCCATTCCATTGTATTCCATTCCATTCGAGTTGATTCCATCCCTTTCCATTCCATTCCATTCCATTGTATTCCATTCCATTCGGGTTGATTCCATTCCATTCCATTCCAAACCATTCCATTCTATTCCATTCGAGTTGATTCCATTCCATTCCATTCCATTGCATTCCATTCCATTCGGGTTGATTCCATTCCATTCCATTTCATTCCATTCCATTCCATTGCATTCCATCCGGGTTGACTCCATTCCATTCCATTCCATTCCATTCCATTCCATTCCATTCCATTGCATCCCATTACATTCGGGTTGATTCCATTCCATTCCATTCCATTCCATTGCATTCCATTCGGGTTGATTCCATTCCTTTCCATTCCATTCGACTCCATTCGGGTTGATTCCATACCATTCCATTCCATTCCATTCCATTCCATTCCATTCCATTCCGGTGGATTCCATTCCATTCAATTCCATTCCATTTCATTCCATTCAGGTTGATTCCATTCCATTCCATTCCATTCCATTCCATTCGGGTTGATTCCATTCCATTCCATTCGATTCCATTCCATTCTGGTTGATTCCATTCCATTCCATTAAATTCCATTCGGGTTGATTCCATTCCATTCCTTTCCATTCCATTCCATTCCATTCCTTTCCATTTCATTCCATTCCGGTTGATTCCATTCCTTTCCATTCCATTCTGGTTGAATCCATTCCATTCCATTCGATTCCATTCCATTGCACTCGATTTGATTCCACTTCATTCCATTCCATTCGGGTTGATTCCATTGCATTCCATTCCATTCCATTCCATTCGGATTGATTGCATTCCATTCCATTCCATTCCATTCCATTCGGGTTGATTCCATTCCATTCCATTCCATTCCATTCCATTCCAATCCATTCCATTCGTGGTGATTCCATTCCATTCCATTCCGTTGAATTCGGGTTGATTCCATTCCATTCCAATCCATTCCATTCCATTCGAGTTGGTTCCACTCCATTCCATTCCATGCGGGTTGATTCCATTCCATTCCATTCCATTCCATTCCATTCCTTTCCATTCCAATCCATTCGGATCGATTCCATTCCATTCCATTCCATTCCATTCCATTCCAATCGGGTTGATTCCATTCCATTCCATTCCATTCCACTCCATTCCATTCGGGTTTATTCCATTTCATTCCATTCCATTCCATTCCGTTCCATTCGAGGTGATTATATCCCATTTCATTCCATTCCATTCCATTCCATTCCATTCCATTCCATTCCATTCGATTTGATTCCACGTCACTCCATTCCATTCGGGTTGATTCCAGTCCATTCCATTCCAGTTGGATTGATTGCATTCCATTCCATTCCTTTTCATTCCATTCCATTCCGTTCCATTCCACTCCATTCGCGTTGATTCCATTCCATTCCTTTCCATTGCATTCCATTCCATTCGAGTTGATTCCATTCCATTCCATTGCATCCCATTCCATTCCATTCGTGTTGATTCCATTCCATTCCATTCCATTCCATTGCATTTGAGTTGCTTCCATTCCATTTTATTCCATTCCATTCCATTCCATTCCATTCCATTCCATTCCATTCCATTCCACTCAGGTTGATTCCATTCCATTACATTCCACTCCACTCCATTCCATTGCATTTCATTCCGCTCCACTGCTTTCCATTCCATTCCATTCCACTCGGATTGATTCAATTCCACCCCATTCCATTCAATTACATTCCATTCCAATCCACTCCAATCGGGTTGATTCAATTCCATTCGATTCTATTTCATACCATTCCATCCCGTGCCATTCCATTCCATTCCATTCCATTCGAGTTGATTCCATTCCAATCAATTCCATTCGGGTTGAATCCATTCCATGTCATTCCATTGCATTCCATTCCATTCGGGTTGATTCCATTCCATTCCATTCGGTGTGATTAAATTCCCTTCCATTTCATTCCCTTCCATTCCATTCCATTCCATTCCATTCCGTTCCATTCCATTCCATTCGGGTTAATTGCTTTCCATTCCATTCCATTGCATTCCATTCCATTCCATTCCATTCCATTCCATTCAATTCCATTCCATTCGGGTTGGTTCCTTTCCATTCCATTCCATTCCCCTCCATTCCATTTCATTCGGGTTTATTCCATTCCATTCCATTCCATTCGAGTTGATTCCACTCCATTTCATTCCATGAGGGTTGATTCCATTCCCTTCCATTCCATTCCATTCCTTACCATTCCATTCCTTTCGGATAGATTCCATTCCATTCCATTCTATTCCATTCCATTCCATTCCATTCGGTTTGATTCCATTCCATTCCATTCCATTCCATTCCATTCCATTCCATTCCATTCGGGTTGATTCCATTCCTTTCCATTCCATTCTACTCCATTCCATTCCATTCGGTTTGATTCCATTCCCTTCCATTCCATTCCATTCCATTCCATTCCATTCCGGTTGATTCCATTCCATTCCATTCCATTCCATTCCATTCCAATCCATTCCATTCGTGTTGATTCCATTCCATTCCATTCCATTGAATTCGGGTTGATTCCATTCCATTCCAATCCATTCCATTCCATTCGAGTTGGTTCCACTCCATTCCATTCCATGCGGGTTGATTCCATTCCATTCCATTCCATTCCATTCCATTCCATTCCATTACACTCCACTCAGGTTGATTCTATTCCATTACATTCCACTCCACTCCATTCCATTCCATTTCATTCCCCTCCACTCCATTCCATTCCATTCCATTCCACTCGGATTGATTCAATTCCACCCCATTCCATTCAATTACATTCCATTCCAATCCACTCCAATCGTGTTGATTCAATTCCATTCGATTCTATTCCATACCATTCCATCCCGTGCCATTCCATTCCATTCCATTCCATTCGAGTTGATTCCATTCCAATCAATTCCATTCGGGTTGAATCCATTCCATGTCATTCCATTGCATTCCATTCCATTCGGGTTGATTCCATTCCATTCCATTCCATTCCATTCCATTCGGTGTGATTAAATTCCCTTCCATTTCATTCCCTTCCATTCCATTCCATTCCATTCCGTTCCATTCCATTCCATTCCATTCCATTCGGTTTGATTCCATTCCATTTCATTTCATTCCATTCCATTCCATTCCGTTCCATTCGGGTTTTTTACTTTCCATTCCATTCCCTTCCATTCCATTCGGGTTGATTTCATTCCATTCCATTCCATTCCATTCCATTCCATTCGGGTTTATTCCATTTCATTCCATTCCATTCCATTCCATTCCATTCCATTCGAGTTGATTCCATCCCTTTCCATTCCATTCCATTCCATTGTATTCCATTCCATTCTGGTTGATTCCATTCCATTCCATTCCAATCCATTCCATTCTATTCCATTCGAGTTGATTCCATTCCATTCCATTGCATTCCATTCCATTCGGGTTGATTCCATTCCATTCCATTTCATTCCATTCCATTCCATTGCATTCCATCTGTGTTGACTCCATTCCATTCCATTCCATTCCATTTTATTCCATTACATTCGGGTTGATTCCATTCCATTCCATTCCATTCCATCGCAGTCCATTCGGGTGGATTCCATTCCTTTCCATTCCATTCGACTCCATTCGGGTTGATTCCATAGCATTCCATTCCTTTCCATTCCATTCCATTCCATTCCATTCCGGTGGATTCCATTCCATTCAATTCCATTCCATTTCATTCCATTCAGGTTGATTCCATTCCATTCCATTCCATTCCATTCCATTCGGGTTGATTCCATTCCATTCCATTCGATTCCATTCCATTCTGGTTGATTCCATTCCATTCCATTAAATTCCATTCGGGTTGATTCCATTCCATTCCTTTCCATTCCATTCCATTCCATTCCTTTCCATTTCATTCCATTCCGGTTGATTCCATTCCTTTCCATTCCATTCTGGTTGAATCCATTCCATTGCATTCGATTCCATTCCATTGCACTCGATTTGATTCCACTTCATTCCATTCCATTCGGGTTGATTCCATTGCATTCCATTCCATTCGGATTGATTGCATTCCATTCCATTTCATTCCATTCCATTCCATTCCATTCCATTCGGGTTGATTCCATTCCATTCCATTCCATTCCATTCCAATCCATTCCATTCGTGTTGATTCCATTCCATTCCATTCCATTGAATTCGGGTTGATTCCATTCCATTCCAATCCATTCCATTCCATTCGAGTTGGTTCCACTCCATTCCATTCCATGCGGGTTGATTCCATTCCATTCCATTCCATTCCATTCCATTCCATTCCTTTCCGTTCCAATCCATTCGGATAGATTCCATTCCATTCCATTCCATTCCATTCCATTCCATTCCATTCCATTCCATTCCAATCGGGTTGATTCCATTCCTTTCCATTCCATTCCACTCCATGCCATTCCACTCGGTTTGATTCCATTCCATTCCATTCCATTCCATTCCATTCCGGTTTATTCCATTCCATTCCATTCCATTCGGGTTGATTCCATTCCATTCCATTCCATTCCACTCCATTCCATTCGGGTTTATTCCATTTCATTCCATTCCATTCCATTCCGTTCCATTCGAGGTGATTACATCCCATTTCATTCCATTCCATTCCATTCCATTCCATTCCATTCCTTTCCATTCCATTCCATTTGATTCCACTTCACTCCATTCCATTCGGGTTGATTCCAGTCCATTCCATTCCATTTGGATTGATTGCATTCCATTCCATTCCTTTTCATTCCATTCCATTCCGTTCCATTCCACTCCATTCGGGTTGATTCCATTCCATTCCTTTCCATTGCATTCCATTCCATTTGAGTTGATTCCATTCCGTTCCGTTCCATTCATGATGATTCGATTCCATTCCATTCCATTGCATTCCATTCCATTCGAGTTGATTCCATTCCATTCCATTGCATTCCATTCCATTCCATTCCATTCCATTCCATTCCATTCGGGTTGATTCCATCCCATTCCATTCCATTCCATTGCATTTGAGTTGCTTCCATTCCATTTTATTCCATTCCATTCCATTCCATTCCATTCCATTCCATTCCATTCCACTCAGGTTGATTCCATTCCATTACATTCCACTCCACTCCATTCCATTCCATTTCATTCCCCTCCACTCCATTCCATTCCATTCCATTCCACTTGGATTGATTCAATTCCACCCCATTCCATTCAATTACATTCCATTCCAATCCACTCCAATCGGGTTGATTCAATTCCATTCGATTCTATTCCATACCATTCCATCCCTTGCCATTCCATTCCATTCCATTCGAGTTGATTCCATTCTAATCAATTCCATTAGAGTTAAATCCATTCCATGTCATTCCGTTGCATTCCATTCCATTCGGGTTGATTCCATTCCATTCCATTCCATTCCATTCCATTCCATTCCATTCCATTCGGTGTGATTAAATTCCCTTCCATTTCATTCCCTTCCATTCCATTCCTTTCCATTCCATTCCATTCCATTCCAATCGAGTTGATTCCACTCCATTTCATTCCATGCGTGTTGATTCCATTCCCTTCCATTCCATTCCATTCCTTACCATTCCAAACCATTCGGATAGATTCCATTCCAGTCCATTCCATTCCATTCCATTCCATTCCCTTCCATTCCCTTCCATTCGGGATGATTCCATTGCATTCCATTCCATTCCATTCCATTCCATTCGATTCCATTCCATTCGGGTTGGTTCCTTTCCATTCCATTCCATTCCATTCGGGTTGATTCCATTCCATTCCTTTCCATTCCATTCCATTCCTTTACATTTCATTCCATTCCGGTTGATTCCATTCCATTCCATTCCATTCCATTCCATTCCATTCCATTGTACTCGATTTGATTCCACTGCATTCCATTCCATTCGGGTTGATTCCACTGCATTCCATTCCATTCCATTCCAGTCGGATTGATTGCATTCCATTGCATTCCATTCCATTCCATTCCATTCCATTCCATTCCATTCGGGTTGATTGCATTCCATTCCATTCCATTCCATTCCACTCCAATCCATTCCATTCGTGTTGATTCCATTCCCTTCCATTCCATTCCATTCGGGTTGATTCCATTCCATTCCATTCCATTCCATTCTATTCCTTTCCATTCCATTCCATTCGCATAGATTGCATTCCATTCCATTCTATTCCATCCAACTCGGGTTTATTCCATTCCATTCCATTCAATTCCATTCCATTCAGGTTGATTCCATTTCATTCCATTCCATTCCATTCCATTCCATTAAATTCCATTCGGGTTGATTCCATTCCATTCCATTCCCTTCCATTCCATTCCATTCCATTCCATTCCGGTTAATTTAATTCCATTCCATTCCATTCGGGTTGAATCCATTCCATTCCATTCCATTCCATTCCATTTGATTCCACTTCACTCCATTCCATTCGGGTTGATTCCATTCCATTCCATTCCATTTGGATTGATTGCATTCCATTCCATTCGTTTTCATTCCATTCCATTCCGTTCCATTCCACTCCATTCGTGTTGATTCCATTCCATTCCTTTCCATTGCATTCCCCTCCATTTGAGTTTATTCCATTCCATTTCATTCCATTCGTGATGATTCGATTCCATTCCATTCCATTGCATTCCATTGCATTCGAGTTGATTCCATTCCATTCCATTGCATTCCATTCCATGCCATTCCATTCGGGTTCATTCCATTCCATTCCATTGCATTTGAGTTGCTTCCATTCCATTTTATTAAATTCCATTCCATTCCATTCCACCCAGGTTGATTCCATTCAATTTCATTCCCCTCCACTCCATTCCATTCCATTCCATTCTACTCAGATTGATTCAATTCCACCCCATTCCATTCAATAACATTCCATTCCAATCCACTCCAATCGGGTGGATTCAATTGCATTCGATTCTATTCCATACCATTCCATCCCGTGCCATTCCATTCCATTCCATTCCATTCGAGTTGATTCCATTCCAGTCAATTCCATTAGGGTTGAATCCATTCAATGTCATTCCGTTGCATTCCATTCCATTCGGGTTGATTCCATTCCATTCCATTCCCTTCCATTCGGTGTGACTAAATTCCCTTCCATTTCATTCCCTTCCATTCCATTCCTTTCCATTCCATTCCATTCCATTCCATTCCATTCCATTCCATTCGAGTTGATTCCACTTCATTTCATTCCATGTGTGTTGATTCCATTCCCTTCCATTCCATTCCATTCCTTACCATTCCATACCATTCGGATAGATTCCATTCCAGTCCATTCTATTCCATTCCATTCCATTCGGTTTGATTAAATTCCCTTCCATTTCATTCCCTTCCATTCCATTCCATTCCATTCCATTACATTCCATTCCGTTCCATTCCATTCCGTTCCACTCCATTCCATTCGGGTTGATTACTTTCCATTCCATTCCATTGCATTCCATTCGGGTTTATTCCATTCCATTCCGTTCCATTCCATTCCATTCGGGATTATTCCATTGCATTCCATTCCATTCCGTGCGATTCGAGTCCATTTGGGTTGGTTCCTTTCCATTCCATTCCATTCCATTCCCCTCCATTCCATTTCATTCGGGTTTATTCCATTCCATTCCATTCCATTCCATTCCATTCCATTCCATTCCATTACATTACATTACATTCCATTCCACTCAGGTTGATTCCATTCTATTCCATTCCACTCCACTCCATTCCATTCCGGTTTATTCCATTCCATTCCATTCCATTCGGGTTGATTCCATTCCATTCCATTCCATTCCACTCCATTCCATTCGGGTTTATTCCATTTCATTCCATTCCATTCCATTCCGTTCCATTCGAGGTGATTACATCCCATTTCATTCCATTCCATTCCATTCCATTCCATTCCATTCCTTTCCATTCCATTCCATTTGATTCCACTTCACTCCATTCCATTCGGGTTGATTCCAGTCCATTCCATTCCATTTGGATTGATTGCATTCCATTCCATTCCTTTTCATTCCATTCCATTCCGTTCCATTCCACTCCATTCGGGTTGATTCCATTCCATTCCTTTCCATTGCATTCCATTCCATTTGAGTTGATTCCATTCCGTTCCGTTCCATTCATGATGATTCGATTCCATTCCATTCCATTGCATTCCATTCCATTCGAGTTGATACCATTCCATTCCATTGCATTCCATTCCATTCCATTCCATTCCATTCCATTCCATTCGGGTTGATTCCATCCCATTCCATTCCATTCCATTGCATTTGAGTTGCTTCCATTCCATTTTATTCCATTCCATTCCATTCCATTCCATTCCATTCCATTCCATTCCACTCAGGTTGATTCCATTCCATTACATTCCACTCCACTCCATTCCATTCCATTTCATTCCCCTCCACTCCATTCCATTCCATTCCATTCCACTTGGATTGATTCAATTCCACCCCATTCCATTCAATTACATTCCATTCCAATCCACTCCAATCGGGTTGATTCAATTCCATTCGATTCTATTCCATACCATTCCATCCCTTGCCATTCCATTCCATTCCATTCGAGTTGATTCCATTCTAATCAATTCCATTAGAGTTAAATCCATTCCATGTCATTCCGTTGCATTCCATTCCATTCGGGTTGATTCCATTCCATTCCATTCCATTCCATTCCATTCCATTCCATTCCATTCCATTCGGTGTGATTAAATTCCCTTCCATTTCATTCCCTTCCATTCCATTCCTTTCCATTCCATTCCATTCCATTCCAATCGAGTTGATTCCACTCCATTTCATTCCATGCGTGTTGATTCCATTCCCTTCCATTCCATTCCATTCCTTACCATTCCAAACCATTCGGATAGATTCCATTCCAGTCCATTCCATTCCATTCCATTCCATTCCCTTCCATTCCCTTCCATTCGGGATGATTCCATTGCATTCCATTCCATTCCATTCCATTCCATTCGATTCCATTCCATTCGGGTTGGTTCCTTTCCATTCCATTCCATTCCATTCGGGTTGATTCCATTCCATTCCTTTCCATTCCATTCCATTCCTTTACATTTCATTCCATTCCGGTTGATTCCATTCCATTCCATTCCATTCCATTCCATTCCATTCCATTGTACTCGATTTGATTCCACTGCATTCCATTCCATTCGGGTTGATTCCACTGCATTCCATTCCATTCCATTCCAGTCGGATTGATTGCATTCCATTGCATTCCATTCCATTCCATTCCATTCCATTCCATTCCATTCGGGTTGATTGCATTCCATTCCATTCCATTCCATTCCACTCCAATCCATTCCATTCGTGTTGATTCCATTCCCTTCCATTCCATTCCATTCGGGTTGATTCCATTCCATTCCATTCCATTCCATTCTATTCCTTTCCATTCCATTCCATTCGCATAGATTGCATTCCATTCCATTCTATTCCATCCAACTCGGGTTTATTCCATTCCATTCCATTCAATTCCATTCCATTCAGGTTGATTCCATTTCATTCCATTCCATTCCATTCCATTCCATTAAATTCCATTCGGGTTGATTCCATTCCATTCCATTCCCTTCCATTCCATTCCATTCCATTCCATTCCGGTTAATTTAATTCCATTCCATTCCATTCGGGTTGAATCCATTCCATTCCATTCCATTCCATTCCATTTGATTCCACTTCACTCCATTCCATTCGGGTTGATTCCATTCCATTCCATTCCATTTGGATTGATTGCATTCCATTCCATTCGTTTTCATTCCATTCCATTCCGTTCCATTCCACTCCATTCGTGTTGATTCCATTCCATTCCTTTCCATTGCATTCCCCTCCATTTGAGTTTATTCCATTCCATTTCATTCCATTCGTGATGATTCGATTCCATTCCATTCCATTGCATTCCATTGCATTCGAGTTGATTCCATTCCATTCCATTGCATTCCATTCCATGCCATTCCTTTCGGGTTCATTCCATTCCATTCCATTGCATTTGAGTTGCTTCCATTCCATTTTATTAAATTCCATTCCATTCCATTCCACCCAGGTTGATTCCATTCAATTTCATTCCCCTCCACTCCATTCCATTCCATTCCATTCTACTCAGATTGATTCAATTCCACCCCATTCCATTCAATAACATTCCATTCCAATCCACTCCAATCGGGTGGATTCAATTGCATTCAATTCTATTCCATACCATTCCATCCCGTGCCATTCCATTCCATTCCATTCCATTCGAGTTGATTCCATTCCAGTCAATTCCATTAGGGTTGAATCCATTCAATGTCATTCCGTTGCATTCCATTCCATTCGGGTTGATTCCATTCCATTCCATTCCCTTCCATTCGGTGTGACTAAATTCCCTTCCATTTCATTCCCTTCCATTCCATTCCTTTCCATTCCATTCCATTCCATTCCATTCCATTCCATTCCATTCGAGTTGATTCCACTTCATTTCATTCCATGTGTGTTGATTCCATTCCCTTCCATTCCATTCCATTCCTTACCATTCCATACCATTCGGATAGATTCCATTCCAGTACATTCTATTCCATTCCATTCCATTCGGTTTGATTAAATTCCCTTCCATTTCATTCCCTTCCATTCCATTCCATTCCATTCCATTACATTCCATTCCGTTCCATTCCATTCCGTTCCACTCCATTCCATTCGGGTTGATTACTTTCCATTCCATTCCATTGCATTCCATTCGGGTTTATTCCATTCCATTCCGTTCCATTCCATTCCATTCGGGATTATTCCATTGCATTCCATTCCATTCCGTGCGATTCGAGTCCATTTGGGTTGGTTCCTTTCCATTCCATTCCATTCCATTCCCCTCCATTCCATTTCATTCGGGTTTATTCCATTCCATTCCATTCCATTCCATTCCATTCCATTCCATTCCATTACATTACATTACATTCCATTCCACTCAGGTTGATTCCATTCCATTCCATTCCACTCCACTCCATTCCATTCCGGTTTATTCCATTCCATTCCATTCCATTCGGGTTGATTCCATTCCATTCCATTCCATTCCACTCCATTCCATTCGGGTTTATTCCATTTCATTCCATTCCATTCCATTCCGTTCCATTCGAGGTGATTACATCCCATTTCATTCCATTCCATTCCATTCCATTCCATTCCATTCCTTTCCATTCCATTCCATTTGATTCCACTTCACTCCATTCCATTCGGGTTGATTCCAGTCCATTCCATTCCATTTGGATTGATTGCATTCCATTCCATTCCTTTTCATTCCATTCCATTCCGTTCCATTCCACTCCATTCGGGTTGATTCCATTCCATTCCTTTCCATTGCATTCCATTCCATTTGAGTTGATTCCATTCCGTTCCGTTCCATTCATGATGATTCGATTCCATTCCATTCCATTGCATTCCATTCCATTCGAGTTGATTCCATTCCATTCCATTGCATTCCATTCCATTCCATTCCATTCCATTCCATTCCATTCGGGTTGATTCCATCCCATTCCATTCCATTCCATTGCATTTGAGTTGCTTCCATTCCATTTTATTCCATTCCATTCCATTCCATTCCATTCCATTCCATTCCATTCCACTCAGGTTGATTCCATTCCATTACATTCCACTCCACTCCATTCCATTCCATTTCATTCCCCTCCACTCCATTCCATTCCATTCCATTCCACTTGGATTGATTCAATTCCACCCCATTCCATTCAATTACATTCCATTCCAATCCACTCCAATCGGGTTGATTCAATTCCATTCGATTCTATTCCATACCATTCCATCCCTTGCCATTCCATTCCATTCCATTCGAGTTGATTCCATTCTAATCAATTCCATTAGAGTTAAATCCATTCCATGTCATTCCGTTGCATTCCATTCCATTCGGGTTGATTCCATTCCATTCCATTCCATTCCATTCCATTCCATTCCATTCGGTGTGATTAAATTCCCTTCCATTTCATTCCCTTCCATTCCATTCCTTTCCATTCCATTCCATTCCATTCCAATCGAGTTGATTCCACTCCATTTCATTCCATGCGTGTTGATTCCATTCCCTTCCATTCCATTCCATTCCTTACCATTCCAAACCATTCGGATAGATTCCATTCCAGTCCATTCCATTCCATTCCATTCCATTCCCTTCCATTCCCTTCCATTCGGGATGATTCCATTGCATTCCATTCCATTCCATTCCATTCCATTCGATTCCATTCCATTCGGGTTGGTTCCTTTCCATTCCATTCCATTCCATTCGGGTTGATTCCATTCCATTCCTTTCCATTCCATTCCATTCCTTTACATTTCATTCCATTCCGGTTGATTCCATTCCATTCCATTCCATTCCATTCCATTCCATTCCATTGTACTCGATTTGATTCCACTGCATTCCATTCCATTCGGGTTGATTCCACTGCATTCCATTCCATTCCATTCCAGTCGGATTGATTGCATTCCATTGCATTCCATTCCATTCCATTCCATTCCATTCCATTCCATTCGGGTTGATTGCATTCCATTCCATTCCATTCCATTCCACTCCAATCCATTCCATTCGTGTTGATTCCATTCCCTTCCATTCCATTCCATTCGGGTTGATTCCATTCCATTCCATTCCATTCCATTCTATTCCTTTCCATTCCATTCCATTCGCATAGATTGCATTCCATTCCATTCTATTCCATCCAACTCGGGTTTATTCCATTCCATTCCATTCAATTCCATTCCATTCAGGTTGATTCCATTTCATTCCATTCCATTCCATTCCATTCCATTAAATTCCATTCGGGTTGATTCCATTCCATTCCATTCCCTTCCATTCCATTCCATTCCATTCCATTCCGGTTAATTTAATTCCATTCCATTCCATTCGGGTTGAATCCATTCCATTCCATTCCATTCCATTCCATTTGATTCCACTTCACTCCATTCCATTCGGGTTGATTCCATTCCATTCCATTCCATTTGGATTGATTGCATTCCATTCCATTCGTTTTCATTCCATTCCATTCCGTTCCATTCCACTCCATTCGTGTTGATTCCATTCCATTCCTTTCCATTGCATTCCCCTCCATTTGAGTTTATTCCATTCCATTTCATTCCATTCGTGATGATTCGATTCCATTCCATTCCATTGCATTCCATTGCATTCGATTTGATTCCATTCCATTCCATTGCATTCCATTCCATGCCATTCCATTCGGGTTCATTCCATTCCATTCCATTGCATTTGAGTTGCTTCCATTCCATTTTATTAAATTCCATTCCATTCCATTCCACCCAGGTTGATTCCATTCAATTTCATTCCCCTCCACTCCATTCCATTCCATTCCATTCTACTCAGATTGATTCAATTCCACCCCATTCCATTCAATAACATTCCATTCCAATCCACTCCAATCGGGTGGATTCAATTGCATTCGATTCTATTCCATACCATTCCATCCCGTGCCATTCCATTCCATTCCATTCCATTCGAGTTGATTCCATTCCAGTCAATTCCATTAGGGTTGAATCCATTCAATGTCATTCCGTTGCATTCCATTCCATTCGGGTTGATTCCATTCCATTCCATTCCCTTCCATTCGGTGTGACTAAATTCCCTTCCATTTCATTCCCTTCCATTCCATTCCTTTCCATTCCATTCCATTCCATTCCATTCCATTCCATTCCATTCGAGTTGATTCCACTTCATTTCATTCCATGTGTGTTGATTCCATTCCCTTCCATTCCATTCCATTCCTTACCATTCCATACCATTCGGATAGATTCCATTCCAGTCCATTCTATTCCATTCCATTCCATTCGGTTGATTAAATTCCCTTCCATTTCATTCCCTTCCATTCCATTCCATTCCATTCCATTACATTCCATTCCGTTCCATTCCATTCCGTTCCACTCCATTCCATTCGGGTTGATTACTTTCCATTCCATTCCATTGCCTTCCATTCGGGTTTATTCCATTCCATTCCGTTCCATTCCATTCCATTCGGGATTATTCCATTGCATTCCATTCCATTCCGTGCGATTCGAGTCCATTTGGGTTGGTTCCTTTCCATTCCATTCCATTCCATTCCCCTCCATTCCATTTCATTCGGGTTTATTCCATTCCATTCCATTCCATTCCATTCCATTCCATTCCATTCCATTCCATTACATTACATTACATTACATTCCACTCAGGTTGATTCCATTCCATTCCATTCCACTCCACTCCATTCCATTCCATTTCATTCCCCTCCACTCCATTCCATTCCATTCCATTCCACTCGGATTGATTCAATTCCACCCCATTCCATTCAATTACATTCCATTCCAATCCACTCCAATCGGGTTGATTCAATTCCATTCGATTCTATTCCATACCATTCCATCCCGTGCCATTCCATTCCATTCCTTTCCATTCGAGTTGATTCCATTCCAATCAATTCCATTCGGGTTGAATCCATTCCATGTCATTCCATTGCATGCCATTCCATTCGGGTTGATTCCATTCCATTCCATTCCATTCCATTCGGTGTGATTAAATTCCCTTCCATTTCATTCCCTTGCATTCCATTCCATTCCATTCCGTTCCATTCCATTCCATTCGGGTTAATTACTTTCCATTCCATTCCATTCCTTTCCATTGCATTCCATTCCATTTGAGTTGATTCCATTCCTTTCCATTCCATTCGTGATTATTCGATTCCATTCCATTCCATTGCATTCCATTCCATTCGAGTTGATTCCATTCCATTCCATTGCATTCCATTCCATGCCATTCCATTCGGGTTGATTCCATTCCATTCCATTTCATTCCATTGCATTTGAGTTGCTTCCATTCCATTTTATTCCATTCCATTCCATTCCATTCCACCCAGGTTGATTCCATTCCATTTCATTCCCCTCCACTCCATTCCATTCCATTCCATTCTACTCAGATTGATTCAATTCCACCACATTCCATTCAATAACATTCCATTCCAATCCACTCCAATCGGGTGGATTCAATTCCATTCGATTCTATTCCATACCATTCCATCCCGTGCCATTCCATTCCATTCCATTCGAGTTGATTCCATTCCAATCAATTCCATTCGAGTTGAATCCATTCCATGTCATTCCATTGCATTCCATTCCATTCGGGTTGATTCCATTCCATTCCATTCCATTCCATTCGGTGTGATTAAATTCCCTTCCATTTCATTCCCTTCCATTCCATTCCATTCCATTCCATTCCGGTTGATTCCATTCCATTCCATTCCATTCGATTCCATTCCATTCCATTCGGGTTGCTTCCATTCCATTCCATTCCATTCCACTCCATTCGGGTTGATTCCATTCCATTCCTTTCCATTGCATTCCATTCCATTTGAGTTGATTCCATTCCGTTCCATTCCATTCGTGATGATTCGATTCCATTCCATTCCATTGCATTCCATTCCATTCGAGTTGATTCCATTCCATTCCATTGCATTCCATTCCATTCCATTCCATTCCATTCGGGCTGATTCCATTCCATTCCATTCCATTCCATTGCATTTGAGTTGCTTCCATTCCATTTTATTCCATTCCATTCCATTCCATTCCATTCCATTCCATTCCACTCAGGTTGATTCCATTCCATTACATTCCACTCCACTCCATTCCATTTCATTTCATTCCCCTCCACTCCATTCCATTCCATTCCATTCCATTCCATTCCATTCCATTCCATTCCATTCCATTCCTTTCCATTCCAATCCATTCGGATAGATTCCATTCCATTCCATTCCATTCCATTCCATTCCATTCCATTCCAATCGGGTTGATTCCATTCCTTTCCATTCCATTCCACTCCATACCATTCCACTCTGTTTGATTCCATTCCATTCCATTCCATTCCATTCCGGTTTATTCCATTCCATTCCATTCCATTCGGGGTGATTCCATTCCATTCCATTCCATTCCATTGCATTCCACTCCATTCCATTCGGGTTTATTCCATTTCATTCCATTCCATTCCATTCCGTTCCATTCGAGGTGATTACATCCCATTTCATTCCATTCCATTCCATTCCATTCCATTCCATTCGATTTGTTTCCACTTCACTCCATTCCATTCGGGTTGATTCCAGTCCATTCCATTCCATTTGGATTGATTGCATTCCATTCCATTCCTTTTCATTCCATTCCATTCCGTTCCATTCCACTCCATTCGCGTTGATTCCATTCCATTCCTTTCCATTGCATTCCATTCCATTTGAGTTGATTCCATTCCGTTCCATTCCATTCATGATGATTCGATTCCATTCCATTCCGTTGCATTCCATTCCATTCGAGTTGATTCCATTCCATTCCATTGCATTCCATTCCATTCCATTCCATTCGGGTTGATTCCATTCCATTCCATTCCATTCCATTGCATTTGAGTTGCTTCCATTACATTTTATTCCATTCCATACCATTCCATTCCATTCCACTCAGGTTGATTCCATTCCATTACATTCCACTCCACTCCATTCCATTCCATTTCATTCCCCTCCACTGCATTCCATTCCATTCCATTCCACTCGGATTGATTCAATTCCACCCCATTCCATTCAATTACATTCCATTCAAATCCACTCCAATCGGGTTGATTCAATTCCGTTCGATTCTATTCAATACCATTCCATCCCGTGCCATTCCATTCCATTCCATTCCATTCGTGTTGATTCCATTGCAATCAATTCCATTAGGGTTGAATCCATTCAATGTCATTCCGTTGCATTCCATTCCATTCGGGTTGATTCCATTCCATTCCATTCCATTCCATTCCATTCCATTCGGTGTGATTAAATTCCCTTCCTTTTCATTCCCTTCCATTCCATTCCTTTCCATTCCATTCCATTCCATTCCATTCCATTCGAGTTGATTCCACTCCATTTCATTCCATGCGTGTTGATTCCATTCCCTTCCATTCCATTCCATTCCTTACCATTCCATACCATTCGGATAGATTCCATTCCAGTCCATTCTATTCCATTCCATTCCATTCGGTGTGATTAAATTCCCTTCCATTTCATTCCCTTCCATTCCATTCCATTCCATTCCATTCCATTCCATTCGGGTTGATTACTTTCCATTCCATTCCATTGCATTCCATTCGGGTTGATTCCATTCCATTCCGTTCCATTCCATTCCATTCCATTCGGGATGATTCCATTGCATTCCATTCCATTTCATTCCATTCCATTCCATTCCATTCCATTCGGGTTGGTTCCTTTCCATTCCATTCCATTCCCCTCCATTCCATTTCATTCGGGTTTATTCCATTCCATTCCATTCCATTCCATTCCATTCCACTCAGGTTGATTCCATTCCATTCCATTCCATTCCATTGCATTCCATTCGGGTTGATTCCATTCCTTTCCATTCCATTCGACTCCATTCGGGTTGATTCCAAAGCATTCCATTCCATTCCATTCCATTCCATTCCGGTGGATTCCATTCCATTCAATTCCATTCCATTTCATTCCATTCAGGTTGATGCCATTCCATTCCATTCCATTTCATTCCATTCCATTCCATTCGGGTTGATTCCATTCCATTCCATTCGATTCCATTCCATTCTGGTTGATTCCATTTCTTTCCATTAAATTCCATTCGGGTTGATTCCATTCCATTCCTTTCCATTCCATTAAATTCCATTCCTTTCCATTTCATTCCATTCCGGTTGATTCCATTCCTTTCCATTCCATTCTGGTTGAATCCATTCCATTCCATTCGATTCCATTCCATTGCACTCCATTTGATTCCACTTCATTCCATTCCATTCGGGTTGATTCCATTGCATTCCATTCCATTCCACTCCATTCGGATTGATTGCATTCCATTCCATTTCATTCCATTCCATTCCATTCCATTCGGGTTGATTCCATTCCATTCCATTCCATTCCATTCCATTCCAATCCATTCCATTCGTGTTGATTCCATTCCATTCCATTCCATTGAATTCGGGTTGATTCCATTCCATTCCAATCCATTCCATTCCATTCGAATTGGTTCCACTCCATTCCATTCCATGCGGGTTGATTCCATTCCATTCCATTCCATTCCATTCCATTCCATTCCATTCCTTTCCATTCCAATCCATTCGGATAGATTCCATTCCATTCCATTCCATTCCATTCCATTCCATTCCATTCCATTGCATTCCAATCGGGTTGATTCCATTCCTTTCCATTCCATTCCACTCCATGCCATTCCACTCGGTTTGATTCCATTCCATTCCATTCCATTCCATTCCATTCCATTCCATTCCATTCCGGTTTCTTCCATTCCATTCCATTCCATTCGGGTTGATTCCATTCCATTCCATTCCATTCCATTTCATTCCACTCCATTCCATTCGGGTTTCTTCCATTTCATTCCATTCCATTCCATTCCGTTCCATTCGAGGTGATTACATCCCATTTCATTCCATTCCATTCCATTCCATTCCATTCCATTCCATTTGATTTGTTTCCACTTCACTCCATTCCATTCGGGTTGATTCCAGTCCATTCCATTCCATTTGGATTGATTGCATTCCATTCCATTCCTTTTCATTCCATTCCATTCCGTTCCATTCCACTCCATTCGCGTTGATTCCATTCCATTCCTTTCCATTGCATTCCATTCCATTTGAGTTGATTCCATTCCGTTCCATTCCATTCATGATGATTCGATTCCATTCCATTCCATTGCATTCCATTCCATTCGAGTTGATACCATTCCATTCCATTGCATTCCATTCCATTCCATTCCATTCGGGTTGATTCCATTCCATTCCATTCCATTCCATTGCATTTGAGTTGCTTCCATTACATTTTATTCCATTCCATTCCATTCCATTCCATTCCACTCAGGTTGATTCCATTCCATTACATTCCACTCCACTCCATTCCATTCCATTTCATTCCCCTCCACTGCATTCCATTCCATTCCATTCCACTCGGATTGATTCAATTCCACCCCATTCCATTCAATTACATTCCATTCAAATCCACTCCAATCGGGTTGATTCAATTCCATTCGATTCTATTCCATACCATTCCATCCCGTGCCATTCCATTCCATTCCATTCCATTCGTGTTGATTCCATTGCAATCAATTCCATTAGCGTTGAATCCATTCAATGTCATTCCGTTGCATTCCATTCCATTCGGGTTGATTCCATTCCATTCCATTCCATTCCATTCCATTCCATTCGGTGTGATTAAATTCCCTTCCATTTCATTCCCTTCCATTCCATTCCTTTCCATTCCATTCCATTCCATTCCATTCCATTCGAGTTGATTCCACTCCATTTCATTCCATGCGTGTTGATTCCATTCCCTTCCATTCCATTCCATTCCTTACCATTCCATACCATTCGGATAGATTCCATTCCAGTCCATTCTATTCCATTCCATTCCATTCGGTGTGATTAAATTCCCTTCCATTTCATTCCATTCCATTCCATTCCATTCCATTCCATTCCATTCCATTCGGGTTGATTACTTTCCATTCCATTCCATTGCATTCCATTCGGGTTGATTCCATTCCATTCCGTTCCATTCCATTCCATTCCATTCGGGATGATTCCATTGCATTCCATTCCATTTCATTCCATTCCATTCCATTCCATTCCATTCGGGTTGGTTCCTTTCCATTCCATTCCATTCCCCTCCATTCCATTTCATTCGGGTTTATTCCATTCCATTCCATTCCATTCCATTCCATTCCATTCCATTCCATTCCACTCAGGTTGATTCCATTCCATTCCATTCCACTCCACTCCATTCCATTCCATTTCATTCCCCTCCACTCCATTCCATTCCATTCCATTCCACTCGGATTGATTCAATTCCACCCCATTCCATTCAATTACATTCCATTCCAATCCACTTCAATCGGGTTGATTCAATTCCATTCGATTCTATTCCATACCATTCCATCCCGTGCCATTCCATTCCATTCCATTCCATTCGAGTTGATTCCATTCCAATCAATTCCATTCGGGTTGAATCCATTCCATGTCATTCCATTGCATTCCATTCCATTCGGGTTGATTCCATTCCATTCCATTCCATTCCATTCCATTCCATTCGGTGTGATTAAATTCCCTTCCATTTCATTCCCTTCCATTCCATTCCATTGCATTCCATTCCATTCCATTCCATTCCATTCCATTCCATTCCATTCCATTCAATTCCATTCCATTCGGGTTGGTTCCTTTCCATTCCATTCCATTCCCCTCCATTCCATTTCATTCGGGTTTATTCCATTCCATTCCATTCCATTCGAGTTGATTCCACTCCATTTCATTCCATGAGGATTGATTGCATTCCCTTCCATTCCATTCCATTCCTTACCATTCCATTCCTTTCGGATAGATTCCATTCCATTCCATTCCATTCCATTCCATTCCATTCCATTCCATTCGGTTTGATTCCATTCCATTCCATTCCATTCCATTCCATTCCATTCCATTCGGGTTGATTCCATTCCTTTCCATTCCATTCCACTCCTTTCCATTCCATTCGGTTTGATTCCATTCCCTTCCATTCCATTCCATTCCATTCCATTCCGGTTGATTCCATTCCATTCCATTCCATTCGATTCCATTCCATTCCATTCCATTCGGGTTGCTTCCATTCCATTCCATTCCATTCCACTCCATTCGGGTTGATTCCATTCCATTCCTTTCCATTGCATTCCATTCCATTTGAGTTGATTCCATTCCGTTCCATTCCATTCGTGATGATTCGATTCCATTCCATTCCATTGCATTCCATTCCATTCGAGTTGATTCCATTCCATTCCATTGCATTCCATTCCATTCCATTCCATTCGGGTTGATTCCATTCCATTCCATTCCATTCCATTGCATTTGAGTTGCTTCCATTCCATTTTATTCCATTCCATTCCATTCCATTCCATTCCATTCCATTCCATTCCACTCCACTCCATTCCATTGCATTTCATTCCCCTCCACTCCATTCCATTCCATTCCATTCCACTCGGATTGATTCAATTCCACCCCATTCCATTCAATTACATTCCATTCCAATCCACTCCAGTCGTGTTGATTCAATTCCATTCGATTCTATTCCATACCATTCCATCCCGTGCCATTCCATTCCATTCCATTCCATTCGAGTTGAATCCATTCCAATCAATTCCATTCGGGTTGAATCCATTCCATGTCATTCCATTGCATTCCATTCCATTCGGGTTGATTCCATTCCATTCCATTCCATTCCATTCCATTCCATTCGGTGTGATTAAATTCCCTTCCATTTCATTCCCTTCCATTCCATTCCATTCCATTCCATTCCATTCCATTCCATTCCATTCGGGTTGATTGCATTCCATTCCATTCCATTCCATTCCACTCCAATCCATTCCATTCGTGTTGATTCCATTCCCTTCCATTCCATTCCATTCGGGTTGATTCCATTCCATTCCATTCCATTCCATTCTATTCCTTTCCATTCCATTCCATTCGCATAGATTGCATTCCATTCCATTCTATTCCATCCAACTCGGGTTTATTCCATTCCATTCCATTCAATTCCATTCCATTCAGGTTGATTCCATTTCATTCCATTCCATTCCATTCCATTCCATTAAATTCCATTCGGGTTGATTCCATTCCATTCCATTCCCTTCCATTCCATTCCATTCCATTCCATTCCGGTTAATTTAATTCCATTCCATTCCATTCGGGTTGAATCCATTCCATTCCATGCCATTCCATTCCATTCCATTCCATTCCATTCCATTCCATTCCACTCCATTCCATTCGGGTTGATTCCAGTCCATTCCATTCCATTTGGATTGATTGCATTCCATTCCATTCCTTTTCATTCCATTCCATTCCGTTCCATTCCACTCCATTCGCGTTGATTCCATTCCATTCCTTTCCATTGCATTCCATTCCATTTGAGTTGATTCCATTCCGTTCCATTCCTTTATGATGATTCGATTCCATTCCATTCCATTGCATTCCATTCCATTCGAGTTGATTCCATTGCATTCCATTGCATTCCATTCCATTCCATTCCATTCGGGTTGATTCCATTCCATTCCATTCCATTCCATTGCATTTGAGTTGCTTCCATTCCATTTTATTCCATTCCATTCCATTCCATTCCATTCCATTCCACTCAGGTTGATTCCATTCCATTACATTCCACTCCACTCCATTCCATTCCATTTCATTCCCCTCCACTGCATTCCATTCCATTCCACTCGGATTGATTCAATTCCACCCCATTCCATTCAATTACATTCCATTCCAATCCACTCCAATCGTGTTGATTCAATTCCATTCGATTCTATTCCATACCATTCCATCCCATGCCGTTCCATTCCATTCCATTCTATTCGAGTTGATTCCATTCCAGTCAATTCCATTAGGGTTGAATCCATTCAATGTCATTCCGTTGCATTCCATTCCATTCGGGTTGATTCCATTCCATTCCATTCCATTCCATTCCATTCCATTCCATTCCATTCGGTGTGATTAAATTCCCTTCGATTTCATTCCCTTCCATTCCATTCCTTTCCATTGCATTCCATTCCATTCCATTCCATTCCATTCGAGTTGATTCCACTCCATTTCATTCCGTGCGTGTTGATTCCATTCCCTTCCATTCCATTCCATTCCTTACCATACCATACCATTCGGATAGATTCCATTCCAGTCCATTCTATTCCATTCCATTCCATTCGGTGTGATTAAATTCCCTTCCATTTCATTCCCTTCCATTCCATTCCATTCCATTCCATTCCATTCCATTCCATTCCATTCGGGTTGATTACTTTCCATTCCATTCCATTGCATTCCATTCGGGTTGATTCCATTCCATTCCGTTCCATTCCATTCCATTCCATTCGGGATGATTCCATTGCATTCCATTCCATTCCATTCCATTCCATTCCATTCCATTCCATTCGGGTTGGTTCCTTTCCATTCCATTCCATTCCATTCCCCTCCATTCCATTTCATTCGGGTTTATTCCATTCCATTCCATTCCATTCCATTCCATTCCATTCCATTCCATTCCATTCCACTCAGGTTGATTCCATTCCATTCTATTCCACTCCACTCCATTCCATTCCACTCCACTCCATTCCATTCCATTTCATTCCCCTCCACTCCATTCCATTCCATTCCATTCCACTCGGATTGATTCAATTCCACCCCATTCCATTCAATTACATTCCATTCCAATCCACTCCAATCGGGTTGATTCAATTCCATTCGATTCTATTCCATACCATTCCATCCCGTGCCATTCCATTCCATTCCATTCGAGTTGATTCCATTCCAATCAATTCCATTCGGGTTGAATCCATTCCATGTCATTCCATTGCATTCCATTCCATTCGGGTTGATTCCATTCCATTCCATTCCATTCGGTGTGATTAAATTCCCTTCCATTTCATTCCCTTCCATTCCATTCCATTCCATTCCGTTCCATTCCATTCCATTCAGGTTAATTACTTTCCATTCCATTCCATTCCATTCCATTCCATTCCATTCAATTCCATTCCATTCGGGTTGGTTCCTTTCCATTCCATTCCAATCCCCTCCATTCCATTTCATTCGGGTTTATTCCATTCCATTCCATTCCATTCGAGTTGATTCCACTCCATTTCATTCCATGAGGGTTGATTCCATTCCCTTCCATTCCATTCCATTCCTTACCATTCCATTCCTTTCGGATAGATTCCATTCCATTCCATTCCATTCCATTCCATTCCATTCGGTTTGATTCCATTCCATTCCATTCCATTCCATTCCGTTCCATTCCATTCCATTCGGGTTGATTCCATTCCTTTCCATTCCATTCCACTCCATTCTATTCCATTCGGTTTGATTCCATTCCCTTCCATTCCATTCCATTCCATTCCATTCCGGTTGATTCCATTCCATTCCATTCCATTCGATTCCATTCCATTCCATTCGGGTTGCTTCCATTCCATTCCATTCCATTCCACTCCATTCGGGTTGATTCCATTCCATTCCTTTCCATTGCATTCCATTCCATTTGAGTTGATTCCATTCCGTTCAATTCCATTCGTGATGATTCGATTCCATTCCATTCCATTGCATTCCATTCCATTCGAGTTGATTCCATTCCATTCCATTGCATTCCATTCCATTCCATTCCATTCCATTCGGGTTGATTCCATTCCATTCCATTCCATTCCATTGCATTTGAGTTGCTTCCATTCCATTTTATTCCATTCCATTCCATTCCATTCCATTCCATTCCACTCAGGTTGATTCCATTCCATTACATTCCACTCCACTCCATTCCATTCCATTTCATTCCCCTCCACTCCATTCCATTCCATTCAATTCCACTCGGATTGATTCAATTCCACCCCATTCCATTCAATTACATTCCATTCCAATCCACTCCAATCATGTTGATTCAATTCCATTCAATTCTATTCCATACCATTCCATCCCGTGCCATTCCATTCCATTCCATTCCATTCGAGTTGATTCCATTCCAATCAATTCCATTCGGGTTGAATCCATTCCATGTCATTCCATTGCATTCCATTCCATTCGGGTTGATTCCATTCCATTCCATTCCATTCCATTCCATTCCAATCCATTCCATTCGTGTTGATTCCATTCCATTCCATTCCATTGAATTCGGGTTGATTCCATTCCATTCCAATCCATTCCATTCCATTCGAGTTGGTTCCACTCCATTCCATTCCATGCGGGTTGATTCCATTCCATTCCATTCCATTCCATTCCATTCCATTCCATTCCATTCCATTCCTTTCCACTCCATTCCATTCCATTCCATTCCTTTCCACTCCAATCCATTCGGATAGATTCCATTCCATTCCATTCCATTCCATTCCATTCCATTCCATTCCAATCGGGTTGATTCCATTCCTTTCCATTCCATTCCACTCCATGCCATTCCACTCGGTTTGATTCTAATCCATTCCATTCCACTCCATGCCATTCCACTCGGTTTGATTCTATTCCATTCCATTCCATTCCATTCCATTCCATTCCGGTTTATTCCATTCCATTCCATTCCATTCGGGTTGATTCCTTTCCATTCCATTCCATTCCATTCCATTCCACTCCATTCCATTCGGGTTTATTCCATTTCATTCCATTCCATTCCATTCCGTTCCATTCGAGGTGATTACATCCCATTTCATTCCATTCCATTCCATTCCATTCCATTCCTTTCGGTGTGATTAAATTCCCTTCCAATTCATTCCCTTCCATTCCATTCCATTCCATGCCGTTCCATTCCATTCCATTCGGGTTGATTACTTTCCATTCCATTCCATTGCATTCCATTCCATTTCATTCGGGTTTATTCCAATCCATTCCATTCCATTCGAGTTGATTCCACTCCATTTCATTCCATGAGGGTTGATTCCATTCCCTTCCATTCCATTCCATTCCTTACCATTCCATTCCTTTCGGACAGATTCCATTCCATTCCATTCTATTCCATTCCATTCCATTCCATTCGGGTTGATTCCATTCCATTCAATTCCATTCAATTCCATTCCATTCGGGTTGATTCCATTCCTTTCCATTCCATTCCACTCCATTCCATACCATTTGGTTTGATTCCATTCCATTCCATTCCATTCCATTCCATTCCATTCCATTCCGGTTGATTCCATTCCATTCCATTCCATTCCATTCCATTCCATTCGGGTTTATTCCATTGCATTCCATTCCATTCCATTCCATTGCATTCCATTCGGGTTGATTCCTTTCCATTCCATTCCATTCCATTCCCCTCCATTCCATTCCATTCGGATTTATTCCATTCCATTCGGATTTATTCCATTCCATTCGGATTTATTCCATTCCATTCTATTCCATTCCATTCGAGTTGATTCCTTTCCATTTCATTCCATGCAGGTTGATTCCATTCCATTCCATTCCATTCCATTCCTGACCATTCCATTCCATTTGGATAGATTCCACTCCATTCCATTCCATTCCATTCCATTCCATTCAATTCCATTCGGTTTGATTCCATTCCATTCCATTCCATTCCATTCCATTCCATTCCAATCGGGTTGATTCCATTCTTCCCATTCCATTCCATTCCATTCCACTCCATTCCATTCCACTCGGTTTGATTCCATTCCATTCCATTCCATTCCGGTTGATTCCATTCCATTCCATTCCATTCCATTCCATTCGGTTTGATTCCATTCCATTTCATTCCATTCCATTCCATTCCATTCCATTCCATTCCATTCCATTCGGGTTTTTTCCTTTCCATTCCATTCCCTTCCATTCCATTCGGGTTGATTTCATTCCATTCCATTCCATTCCATTCCATTCCATTCGGGTTTATTCCATTTCATTCCACTCCATTCCATTCCATTCCATTCCATTCAATTCCATTCCATTCGGGTTTTTTCCTTTCCATTCAATTCCCTTCCATTCCATTCGGGTTGATTTCATTCCATTCCTTTCCATTCCATTCGGGTTTATTCCATTTCATTCCATTCCATTCCATTCCATTCCATTCCATTCCATTCCATTCCATTCTAGTTGATTCCATCCCTTTCCATTCCATTCCATTCCATTGTATTCCATTCCATTCGGGTTGATTCCATTCCATTCCATTCCAATCCATTCCATTTCATTCAATTCGAGTTGATTCCATTCCATTCCATTCCATTGCATTCGATTCCATTCGGGTTGATTCCATTCCATTCCATTTCATTCCATTCCATTCCATTGCATTCCATCCGGGTTGACTCCATTCCATTCCATTCCATTCCATTGCATTCCATTACATTCGGGTTGATTCCATTCCATTCCATTGCACTCCATTCGGGTTGATTCCATTCCTTTCCATTCCATTCGACTCCATTCAGGTTGATTCCATACCATTCCATTCCATTCCATTCCATTCCATTCCATTCCATTCCGGTGGATTCCATTCCATTCAATTCCATTCCATTGAATTCCATTCACGTTGATTCCATTCCATTCCATTCCATTCCATTCGGGTTGATTCCATTCCATTCCATTCCATTCCATTCCATTCTGGTTGATTCCATTCCATTCCATTAAATTCCATTCGGGTTGATTCCATTCCATTCCTTTCCATTCCATTCCATTCCTTTCCATTTCATTCCATTCCATTCCATTCCATTCTATTCCATTCCATTCCATTCCATTCCATTCTCGTTGAATCCATTCCATTCCATTCTAATCCATTCCATTGCACTCGATTTGATTCCACTTCATTCCATTCCATTCGGGTTTATTCCATTGCATTCCATTCCATTGCATTCCATTCGGATTGATTGCATTCCATTCCATTCCATTCCATTCCATTCCATTCCATTCCATTCCATTCCATTCCATTCCATTCCATTCGTGTTGATTCCTTTCCATTCCATTCCATTCCATTCCATTCCACTCCAATCCATTCCATTCGTGTTGATTCCATTCCATTGCATTCGGCTTGATTCCATTCCATTCCATTCCATTCCATTCCATTCGATTTGATTCCACTCCATTCCATTCCATGCGGGTTGATTCCATTCCATTCCATTCCATTCCATTCCTTTCCATTGCATTCCATTCGGATAGATTGCATTCCATTCCATTCCATTCCATTCCACTCGGGTTTATTCCATTCCATTCCATTCAATTCCATTCCATTCGGGTTGATTCCATTCCAGTCCATTGCATTCCATTCCATTCCCTTAAATTCCATTCGGGTTGATTCCATTCCATTCCATTCGATTCCGGTTAATTGAATTCCATTCCATTCCATTCGTGTTGAATCCATGCCATTCAATTCCACTCCATTCCATTCCATTCCATTCCATTCGATTTGATTCCACTTCACTCCATTCCATTCGGGTTGATTCCAGTCCATTCCATTCCATTTGGATTGGTTGCATTCCATTCCATTCCTTTTCATTCCATTCCTTTCCGTTCCATTCCTCTATATTCGGGTTGATTCCATTAAATTCCTTTCCATTGCATTCCATTCCATTTGAGTTGATTCCATTCCGTTCCATTCCATTCGTGATGATTCGATTCCATTCCATTCCATTGCATTCCATTCCATTCGAGTTGATTCCATTCCATTCCATTGCATTCCATTCCATTCCATTCCATTCGGGTTGATTCCATTCCATTCCATTCCATTGCATTGCATTTGAGTTGCTTCCATTCCATTTTATTCCATTCCATTCCATTTCATTCCATTACACTCCACTCAGGTTGATTCCATTCCATTCCATTCCACTCCACTCCATTCCATTCCATTTCATTCCCCTCCACTCCATTCCATTCCATTCCATTCCACTCGGATTGATTCAATTCCACCCCTTTCCATTCAATTACATTCCATTCCAATCCACTCCAATCGTGTTGATTCAATTCCATTCAATTCTATTCCATACCATTCCATCCCGTGCCATTCCATTCCATTCCATTCCATTCGAGTTGATTCCATTCCAATCAATTCCATTCGGGTTGAATCCATCCCATGTCATTCCATTGCATTCCATTCCATTCGGGTTGATTCCATTCCATTCCATTCCATTCCATTCCATTCGGTGTGATTAAATTCCCTTTCATTTCATTCCCTTCCATTCCATTCCATTCCATTCCGTTCCATTCCATTCCATTCGGGTTAGTTACTTTCCATTCCATTCCATTGCATTCCATTCCATTCCATTCCATTCCATTCCATTCCATTCCATTCAATTCCATTCCATTCGGGTTGGTTCCTTTCCATTCCATTCCATTCCCCTCCATTCCATTTCATTCGGGTGTATTCCATTCCATTCCATTCCATACGAGTTGATTCCACTCCATTTCATTCCATGAGGGTTGATTCCATTCCCTTCCATTCCATTCCTTACCATTCCATTCCTTTCGGATCGATTCCATTCCATTCCACTCCATTCCATTCCATTCCATTCCATTCGGTTTGATTCCATTCCATTCCATTCCATTCCATTCGGGTTGATTCCATTCCTTTCCATTCCATTCCACTCCATTCCATTCCATTCGATTTGATTCCATTCCCTTCCATTCCATTCCATTCCATTCCATTCCATTCCATTCCGGTTGATTCCATTCCATTCCATTCCATTCGATTCCATTCCATTCCATTCGGGTTGCTTCCATTCCATTCCATTCCTTTCCACTCCATTCGGGTTGATTCCATTCCATTCCTTTCCATTGCATTCCATTCCATTTGAGTTGATTCCATTCCGTTGCATTCCATTCGTGATGATTCGATTCCATTCCATTCCATTGCATTCCATTCCATTCGAGTTGATTCCATTCCATTCCATTGCATTCCATTCCATTCCATTCCATTCCATTCGGGTTGATTCCATTCCATTCCATTCCATTCCATTGCATTTGAGTTGCTTCCATTCCATTTTATTCCATTCCATTCCATTCCATTCCATTACACTCCACTCAGGTTGATTCCATTCCATTACATTCCACTCCACTCCATTCCATTCCATTTCATTCCCCTCCACTCCATTCCAATCCATTCCATTCCACTCGGATTGATTCAATTCCACCCCATTCCATTCAATTACATTCCATTCCAATCCACTCCAATCGTGTTGATTCAATTCCATTCGATTCTATTCCATACCATTCCATCCCGTGCCATTCCATTCCATTCCATTCCATTCGAGTTGATTCCACTCCAATCAATTCCATTCGGGTTGAATCCATTCCATGTCATTCCATTGCATTCCATTCCATTCGGGTTGATTCCATTCCATTCCATTCGGTGTGATTAAATTCCCTTCCATTTCATTCCCTTCCATTCCATTCCATTCCATTCCGTTCCATTCCATTCCATTCCATTCCATTCGGTTTGATTCCATTCCATTCCATTCCATTCCATTCCATTCCATTCCATTCCATTCCATTCGGGTTTTTTCCTTTCCATTCCATTCCCTTCCATTCCATTCGGGTTGATTTCATTCCATTCCATTCCATGCCATTCCATTCCATTCGGGTTTATTCCATTTCATTCCATTCCGTTCCATTCCATTCCATTCCATTCGAGTTGATTCCATCCCTTTCCATTCCATTCCATTCCATTGTATTCCATTCCATTCGGGTTGATTCCATTCCATTCCATTCCAATCCTTTCCATTCTATTCCATTCGAGTTGATTCCATTCCATTCCATTCCATTGCATTCCATTCGGGTTGATTCCATTCCATTCCATTTCATTCCATTCCATTCCATTGCATTCCATCCGGGTTGACTCCATTCCATTCCATTCCATTCCATTGCATTCCATTACATTCGGGTTGATTCCATTCCATTCCATTCCATTCCATTGCATTCCATTCGGGTTGATTCCATTCCTTTCCATTCCATTCGACTCCATTCGGGTTGATTCCATACCATTCCATTCCATTCCATTCCATTCCATTCCGGTGGATTCCATTCCATTCAATTCCATTCCATTTCATTCCATTCAGGTTGATTCCATTCCATTCCATTCCATTCCATTCGATTTGCGTTGATTCCATTCCATTCCATTCGATTCCATTCCATTCTGGTTGATTCCATTCCATTCCATTAAATTCCATTCGGGTTGATTCCATTCCATTCCTTTTCATTCCATTCCATTCCATTCCTTTCCATTTCATTCCATTCCGGTTGATTCCATTCCTTTCCATTCCACTCTGGTTGAATCCATTCCATTCCATTCGATTCCATTCCATTGCACTCGATTTGATTCCACTTCATTCCATTCCATTCGGGTTGATTCCATTGCATTCCATTCCATTCCATTCCATTCCGATTGATTGCATTCCATTCCATTTCATTCCATTCCATTCCATTCCATTCCATTCTGGTTGATTCCATTCCATTATATTCCATTCCATTCCATTCCATTCCAATCCATTCCATTCGTGGTGATTCCATTCCATTCCATTCCATTGAATTCCGGTTGATTCCATTCCATTCCAGTCCATTCCATTCCATTCGAGTTGGTTCCACTCCATTCCATTCCATGCGGGTTGATTCCATTCCATTCCATTCCATTCCATTCCATTCCATTCCATTCCATTCCTTTCCATTCCAATCCATTCGGATAGATTCCATTCCATTCCATTCCATTCCATTCCAATCGGGTTGATTCCATTCCTTTCCATTCCATTCCACTCCATGCCATTCCACTCGGTTTGATTCCATTCCATTCCATTCCATTCCATTCCATTCCATTCCATTCCGGTTCATTCCATTCCATTATATTCCATTCGGGTTGATTCCATTCCATTCCATTCCATTCCATTCCATTCCATTCCATTCCATTCGGGTTGATTCCATTCCATTCCATTCCATTGCATTGCATTTGAGTTGCTTCCATTCCATTTTATTACATTCCATTCCATTTCATTCCATTACACTCCACTCAGGTTGATTCCATTCCATTCCATTCCACTCCACTCCATTCCATTCCATTTCATTCCCCTCCACTCCATTCCATTCCATTCCATTCCACTCGGATTGATTCAATTCCACCCCTTTCCATTCAATTACATTCCATTCCAATCCACTCCAATCGTGTTGATTCAATTCCATTCAATTCTATTCCATACCATTCCATCCCGTGCCATTCCATTCCATTCCATTCCATTCGAGTTGATTCCATTCCAATCAATTCCATTCGGGTTGAATCCATCCCATGTCATTCCATTGCATTCCATTCCATTCGGGTTGATTCCATTCCATTCCATTCCATTCCATTCGGTGTGATTAAATTCCCTTCCATTTCATTCCCTTCCATTCCATTCCATTCCATTCCGTTCCATTCCATTCCATTCGGGTTAATTACTTTCCATTCCATTCCATTGCATTCCATTCCATTCCATTCCATTCCATTCCATTCCATTCAATTCCATTCCATTCGGGTTGGTTCCTTTCCATTCCATTCCATTCCCCTCCATTCCATTTCATTCGGGTGTATTCCATTCCATTCCATTCCATTCGAGTTGATTCCACTCCATTTCATTCCATGAGGGTTGATTCCATTCCCTTCCATTCCATTCCATTCCTTACCATTCCATTCCTTTCGGATCGATTCCATTCCATTCCATTCCATTCCATTCCATTCCATTCCATTCGGTTTGATTCCATTCCATTCCATTCCATTCCATTCGGGTTGATTCCATTCCTTTCCATTCCATTCCACTCCATTCCATTCCATTCGGTTTGATTCCATTCCATTCCATTCCATTCCATTCCATTCCATTCCATTCCATTCCGGTTGATTCCATTCCATTCCATTCCATTCGATTCCATTCCATTCCATTCGGGTTGCTTCCATTCCATTCCATTCCATTCCACTCCATTCGGGTTGATTCCATTCCATTCCTTTCCATTGCATTCCATTCCATTTGAGTTGATTCCATTCCGTTGCATTCCATTCGTGATGATTCGATTCCATTCCATTCCATTGCATTCCATTCCATTCGAGTTGATTCCATTCCATTCCATTGCATTCCATTCCATTCCATTCCATTCCATTCCATTCGGGTTGATTCCATTCCATTCCATTCCATTCCATTGCATTTGAGTTGCTTCCATTCCATTTTATTCCATTCCATTCCATTCCATTACACTCCACTCAGGTTGATTCCATTCCATTACATTCCACTCCACTCCATTCCATTCCATTTCATTCCCCTCCACTCCATTCCAATCCATTCCATTCCACTCGGATTGATTCAATTCCACCCCATTCCATTCAATTACATTCCATTCCTATCCACTCCAATCGTGTTGATTCAATTCCATTCGATTCTATTCCATACCATTCCATCCCGTGCCATTCCATTCCATTCCATTCCATTCGAGTTGATTCCACTCCAATCAATTCCATTCGGGTTGAATCCATTCCATGTCATTCCATTGCATTCCATTCCATTCGGGTTGATTCCATTCCATTCCATTCCATTCCATTCCATTCCATTCGGTGTGATTAAATTCCCTTCCATTTCATTCCCTTCCATTCCATTCCATTCCATTCCGTTCCATTCCATTCCATTCCATTCCATTCGGTTTGATTCCATTCCATTCCATTCCATTCCATTCCATTCCATTCCATTCCATTCCATTCGGGTTTTTTCCTTTCCATTCCATTCCCTTCCATTCCATTCGGGTTGATTTCATTCCATTCCGTTCCATTCCATTCCATTCCATTCGAGTTGATTCCATCCCTTTCCATTCCATTCCATTCCATTGTATTCCATTCCATTCGGGTTGATTCCATTCCATTCCATTCCAATCCTTTCCATTCTATTCCATTCGAGTTGATTCCATTCCATTCCATTCCATTCCATTCTATTTGATTCCACTTCACTCCACTCCATTCGGGTTGATTCCATTCCATTCCATTCCATTTCGATTGATTGCATTCCATTCCATTCCTTTTCATTCCATTCCATTCCGTTCCATTCCACTCCATTCGGGTTGATTCCATTCCATTCCTTTCCATTGCATTCCATTCTATTTGAGTTGATTCCATTCCGTTCCATTCCATTCGTGATGATTCCATTCCATTCCATTCCATTGCATTCCATTCCATTCGAGTTGATTCCATTCCATTCCACTGCATTCCATTCCATTCCATTCCATTCGGGTTGATTCCATTCCATTCCATTCCATTCCATTGCATTTGAGTTGCTTCCATTCCATTTTAATCCATTCCATTCCATTCCATTCCATTCCACTCAGGTTGATTCCATTCCATTCCATTCCACTCCACTCCATTCCATTCCATTTCATTCCCCTCCACTCCATTCCATTCCATTCCATTCCACTCGGATTGATTCAATTCCACCCCATTCCATTCAATTACATTCCATTCCAATCCACTCCAATCGGGTTGATTCAATTCCATTCGATTCTATTCCATACCATTCCATCCCGTGCCATTCCATTCCATTCCATTCCATTCGAGTTGATTCCATTCCAATCAATTCCATTAGGGTTGAATCCATTCCATGTCATTCCGTTGCATTCCATTCCATTCGGGTTGATTCCATTCCATTCCATTCCATTCCATTCGGTGTGATTAAATTCCCTTCCATTTCATTCCCTTCCATTCCATTCCTTTCCATTCCATTCCATTCCATTCCATTCCATTCCATTCGAGTTGATTCCACTCCATTTCATTCCATGCGTGTTGATTCCATTCCCTTCCATTCCATTCCATTCCTTACCATTCCATACCATTCGGATAGATTCCATTCCAGTCCATTCTATTCCATTCCATTCCATTCGGTGTGATTAAATTCCCTTCCATTTCATTCCCTTCCATTCCATTCCATTCCATTCCCTTCCATTCCTTTCCATTCCATTCCATTCCATTCCATTCCATTCCATTCCGTTCCATTCCATTCCATTCGGGTTGATTACTTTCCATTCCATTCCATTCCATTCCATTCCGTTCCATTCCATTCCATTCGGGTTGATTACTTTCCATTCCATTCCATTGCATTCCATTCGGGTTGATTCCATTCCATTCCGTTCCATTCCATTCCATTCGGGATGATCCCATTGCATTCCATTCCATTCCATCCCATTCGATTCCATTCCAATCGGGTTGGTTCCTTTCCATTCCATTCCATTCCATTCCCCTCCATTCCATTTCATTCCGGTTTATTCCATTCCATTCCATTCCATTCCATTCCATTCCACTCAGGTTGATTCCATTCCATTCCATTCCACTCCACTCCATTCCATTCCATTTCATTCCCCTCCACTCCATTCCATTCCATTCCATTCCACTCGGATTGATTCAATTCCACCCCATTCCATTCAATTACATTCCATTCCAATCCACTCCAATCGGGTTGATTCAATTCCATTCGATTCTATTCCATACCATTCCATCCCGTGCCATTCCATTCCATTCCATTCCATTCCATTCGAGTTGATTCCATTCCAATCAATTCCATTCGGGTTGAAGCCATTCCATGTCATTCCATTGCATTCCATTCCATTCGGGTTGATTCCATTCCATTCCATTCCATTCCATTCGGTGTGATTAAATTCCCTTCCATTTCATTCCCTTCCATTCCATTCCATTCCATTCCATTCAATTCCATTCCATTCGGGTTGGTTCCTTTCCTTTCCATTCCATTCCCCTCCATTCCAGTTCATTCGGGTTTATTCCATTCCATTCCATTCCATTCGAGTTGATTCCACTCCATTTCATTCCATGAGGGTTGATTCCATTCCCTTCCATTCCATTCCATTCCTTACCATTCCATTCCTTTCGCATAGATTCCATTCCATTCCATTCTATTCCATTCCATTCCATTCCATTCGGTTTGATTCCATTCCATTCCATTCCATTCCATTCCATTCCATTCCATTCGGGTTGATTCCATTCCTTTCCATTCCATTCCACTCCATTCCATTCCATTCGGTTTGATTCCATTCCCTTCCATTCCATTCCATTCCATTCCATTCCATTCCATTCCATTCGGGTTGCTTCCATTCCATTCCATTCCATTCCACTCCATTCTGGTTGATTCCATTCCATTCCTTTCCATTGCATTCCATTGCATTTGAGTTGATTCCATTCCGTTCCATTCCATTCGTGATGATTCGATTCCATTCCATTCCATTACATTCCATTCCATTCGAGTTGATTCCATTCCATTCCATTGCATTCCATTCCATTCCATTCCATTCCATTCGGGTTGATTCCATTCCATTCCATTCCATTGCATTCCATTCCATTCCATTCCATTCCATTTGGGTTGATTCCATTCCATTCCATTCCATTGCATTGCATTTGAGTTGCTTCCATGCCATTTTATTCCATTCCATTCCATTCCATTCCATTACACTCCACTCAGGTTGATTCCATTCCATTACATTCCACTCCACTCCATTCCATTCCATTTCATTCCCCTCCACTCCATTCCATTCCATTCCATTCCACTCGGATTGATTCAATTCCACCCCATTCCATTCAATTACATTCCATTCCAATCCACTCCAATCGGGTTGATTCAATTCCATTCGATTCTATTCCATACCATTCCATCCCGTGCCATTCCATTCCATTCCATTCCATTCGAGTTGATTCCATTCCAATCAATTCCATTCGGGTTGAATCCATTCCATGTCATTCCATTGCATTCCATTCCATTCGGGTTGATTCCATTCCATTCCATTCCATTCCATTCGGTGTGATTAAATTCCCTTCCATTTCATTCCCTTCCATTCCATTCCATTCCATTCCGTTCCATTCCATTCCATTCTATTCCATTCCATTCGGTTTGATTCCATTCCATTCCATTCCACTCCATTCCATTCCATTCGGGTTTTTTCCTTTCCATTCCATTCCCTTCCATTCCATTCCGGTTGATTTCTTACCATTCCATTCCATTCCATTCCGTTCCATTCCATTCCATTCCATTCCATTCGGTTTGATTCCATTCCATTCCATTCCATTCCATTCCATTCCATTCGGGTTTTTTCCTTTCCATTCCATTCCCTTCCATTCCATTCGGGTTGATTTCATTCCATTCCATTCCATTCCATTCCATTCGGGTTTATTCCATTTCATTCCATTCCATTCCATTCCATTCCATTCCATTCCATTCCATTCCTTTCGAGTTGATTCCATCCCTTTCCATTCCATTCCATTCCATTGTATTCCATTCCATTCGGGTTGATTCCATTCCATTCCATTCCAATCCTTTCCATTCTATTCAATTCGAGTTGATTCCATTCCATTCCATTCCATTGCATTCCATTCCATTCGGGTTGATTCCATTCCATTCCATTTCATTCCATTCCATTCCATTGCATTCCATCCGTGTTGACTCCATTCCATTCCATTCCATTCCATTGCATTCCATTACATTCGGGTTGATTCCATTCCATTCCATTCCATTCCATTGCATTCCATTCGGGTTGATTCCATTCCTTTCCATTCCATTCGACTCCATTCGGGTTGAATCCATACCATTCCATTCCTTTCCATTCCATTCCATTCCATTCCATTCCGGTGGATTCCATTCCATTCAATTCCATTCCATTTCATTCCATTCAGGTTGATTCCATTCCATTCCATTCCATTCCATTCCATTCGGGTTGATTCCATTCCATTCCATTCCATTCCATTCCATTCTGGCTGATTCCATTCCATTCCATTATATTCCATTCGGGTTGATTCCATTCCATTCCTTTCCATTCCATTCCATTCCATTCCTTGCCATTTCATTCCATTCCGGTTGATTCCATTCCTTTCCATTCCATTCTGGTTGAATCCATTCCATTCCATTCGATTCCATACCATTGCACTCGATTTGATTCCACTTCATTCCATTCCATTCGGGTTGATTCCATTGCATTCCATTCCATTCCATTCCATTCGGATTGATTGCATTCCATTCCATTTCATTCCATTCCATTCCATTCCATTCCATTCGGGTTGATTCCATTCCATTCCATTCCATTCCATTCCATTCCATTCCATTCCATTCGTGTTGATTCCATTCCATTCCATTCCATTGAATTCGGGTTGATTCCATTCCATTCCAATCCATTCCATGCCATTCGAGTTGGTTCCACTCCATTCCATTCCATGCGGGTTGATTCCATTCCATTCCATTCCATTCCATTCCATTCCATTCCTTTCCATTCCAATCCACTCGGATAGATTCCATTCCATTCCATTCCATTCCATTCCATTCCAATCGGGTTGATTCCATTCCTTTCCATTCCATTCCACTCCATGCCATTCCACTCGGTTTGATTCTAATCCATTCCATTCCACTCCATGCCATTCCACTCGGTTTGATTCTATTCCATTCCATTCCATTCCATTCCATTCCGGTTTATTCCATTCCATTCCATTCCATTCGGGTTGATTCCTTTCCATTCCATTCCATTCCATTCCATTCCACTCCATTCCATTCGGGTTTATTCCATTTCATTCCATTCCATTCCATTCCGTTCCATTCGAGGTGATTACATCCCATTTCATTCCATTCCATTCCATTCCATTCCATTCCTTTCGGTGTGATTAAATTCCCTTCCAATTCATTCCCTTCCATTCCATTCCATTCCATGCCGTTCCATTCCATTCCATTCGGGTTGATTACTTTCCATTCCATTCCATTGCATTCCATTCCATTTCATTCGGGTTTATTCCATTCCATTCCATTCCATTCGAGTTGATTCCACTCCATTTCATTCCATGAGGGTTGATTCCATTCCCTTCCATTCCATTCCATTCCTTACCATTCCATTCCTTTCGGACAGATTCCATTCCATTCCATTCTATTCCATTCCATTCCATTCCATTCGGTTTGATTCCATTCCATTCAATTCCATTCAATTCCATTCCATTCGGGTTGATTCCATTCCTTTCCATTCCATTCCACTCCATTCCATACCATTTGGTTTGATTCCATTCCATTCCATTCCATTCCATTCCATTCCATTCCATTCCATTCCGGTTGATTCCATTCCATTCCATTCCATTCCATTCCATTCCATTCGGGTTTATTCCATTGCATTCCATTCCATTCCATTCCATTGCATTCCATTCGGGTTGATTCCTTTCCATTCCATTCCATTCCATTCCCCTCCATTCCATTCCATTCGGATTTATTCCATTCCATTCGGATTTATTCCATTCCATTCTATTCCATTCCATTCGAGTTGATTCCTTTCCATTTCATTCCATGCAGGTTGATTCCATTCCATTCCATTCCATTCCATTCCTGACCATTCCATTCCATTTGGATAGATTCCATTCCATTCCATTCCATTCCATTCCATTCCATTCCATTCGGTTTGATTCCATTCCATTCCATTCCATTCCATTCCATTCCAATCGGGTTGATTCCATTCTTCCCATTCCATTCCATTCCATTCCACTCCATTCCATTCCACTCGGTTTGATTCCATTCCATTCCATTCCATTCCGGTTGATTCCATTCCATTCCATTCCATTCCATTCCATTCGGTTTGATTCCATTCCATTTCATTCCATTCCATTCCATTCCATTCCATTCCATTCCATTCGGGTTTTTTCCTTTCCATTCCATTCCCTTCCATTCCATTCGGGTTGATTTCATTCCATTCCATTCCATTCCATTCCATTCCATTCGGGTTTATTCCATTTCATTCCACTCCATTCCATTCCATTCCATTCCATTCCATTCCATTCCATTCGGGTTTTTTCCTTTCCATTCAATTCCCTTCCATTCCATTCGGGTTGATTTCATTCCATTCCTTTCCATTCCATTCGGGTTTATTCCATTTCATTCCATTCCATTCCATTCCATTCCATTCCATTCTAGTTGATTCCATCCCTTTCCATTCCATTCCATTCCATTGTATTCCATTCCATTCGGGTTGATTCCATTCCATTCCATTCCAATCCATTCCATTTCATTCAATTCGAGTTGATTCCATTCCATTCCATTCCATTGCATTCGATTCCATTCGGGTTGATTCCATTCCATTCCATTTCATTCCATTCCATTCCATTGCATTCCATCCGGGTTGACTCCATTCCATTCCATTCCATTCCATTGCATTCCATTACATTCGGGTTGATTCCATTCCATTCCATTGCACTCCATTCGGGTTGATTCCATTCCTTTCCATTCCATTCGACTCCATTCAGGTTGATTCCATACCATTCCATTCCATTCCATTCCATTCCATTCCATTCCATTCCGGTGGATTCCATTCCATTCAATTCCATTCCATTGAATTCCATTCACGTTGATTCCATTCCATTCCATTCCATTCCATTCGGGTTGATTCCATTCCATTCCATTCGATTCCATTCCATTCTGGTTGATTCCATTCCATTCCATTAAATTCCATTCGGGTTGATTCCATTCCATTCCTTTCCATTCCATTCCATTCCTTTCCATTTCATTCCATTCCATTCCATTCCATTCCATTCTATTCCATTCCATTCCATTCCATTCCATTCTCGTTGAATCCATTCCATTCCATTCTAATCCATTCCATTGCACTCGATTTGATTCCACTTCATTCCATTCCATTCGGGTTTATTCCATTGCATTCCATTCCATTGCATTCCATTCGGATTGATTGCATTCCATTCCATTCCATTCCATTCCATTCCATTCCATTCCATTCCATTCGTGTTGATTCCTTTCCATTCCATTCCATTCCATTCCATTCCACTCCAATCCATTCCATTCGTGTTGATTCCATTCCATTGCATTCGGCTTGATTCCATTCCATTCCATTCCATTCCATTCCATTCGATTTGATTCCACTCCATTCCATTCCATGCGGGTTGATTCCATTCCATTCCATTCCATTCCATTCCATTCCTTTCCATTGCATTCCATTCAGATAGATTGCATTCCATTCCATTCCATTCCATTCCACTCGGGTTTATTCCATTCCATTCCATTCAATTCCATTCCATTCGGGTTGATTCCATTCCAGTCCATTGCATTCCATTCCATTCCCTTAAATTCCATTCGGGTTGATTCCATTCCATTCCATTCGATTCCGGTTAATTGAATTCCATTCCATTCCATTCGTGTTGAATCCATGCCATTCAATTCCACTCCATTCCATTCCATTCCATTCCATTCGATTTGATTCCACTTCACTCCATTCCATTCGGGTTGATTCCAGTCCATTCCATTCCATTTGGATTGGTTGCATTCCATTCCATTCCTTTTCATTCCATTCATTTCCGTTCCATTCCTCTATATTCGGGTTGATTCCATTAAATTCCTTTCCATTGCATTCCATTCCATTTGAGTTGATTCCATTCCGTTCCATTCCATTCGTGATGATTCGATTCCATTCCATTCCATTGCATTCCATTCCATTCGAGTTGATTCCATTCCATTCCATTGCATTCCATTCCATTCCATTCCATTCGGGTTGATTCCATTCCATTCCATTCCATTGCATTGCATTTGAGTTGCTTCCATTCCATTTTATTCCATTCCATTCCATTTCATTCCATTACACTCCACTCAGGTTGATTCCATTCCATTCCATTCCACTCCACTCCATTCCATTCCATTTCATTCCCCTCCACTCCATTCCATTCCATTCCATTCCACTCGGATTGATTCAATTCCACCCCTTTCCATTCAATTACATTCCATTCCAATCCACTCCAATCGTGTTGATTCAATTCCATTCAATTCTATTCCATACCATTCCATCCCGTGCCATTCCATTCCATTCCATTCCATTCGAGTTGATTCCATTCCAATCAATTCCATTCGGGTTGAATCCATCCCATGTCATTCCATTGCATTCCATTCCATTCGGGTTGATTCCATTCCATTCCATTCCATTCCATTCCATTCGGTGTGATTAAATTCCCTTCCATTTCATTCCCTTCCATTCCATTCCATTCCATTCCGTTCCATTCCATTCCATTCGGGTTAGTTACTTTCCATTCCATTCCATTGCATTCCATTCCATTCCATTCCATTCCATTCCATTCCATTCCATTCCATTCAATTCCATTCCATTCGGGTTGGTTCCTTTCCATTCCATTCCATTCCCCTCCATTCCATTTCATTCGGGTGTATTCCATTCCATTCCATTCCATTCGAGTTGATTCCACTCCATTTCATTCCATGAGGGTTGATTCCATTCCCTTCCATTCCATTCCATTCCTTACCATTCCATTCCTTTCGGATCGATTCCATTCCATTCCATTCCATTCCATTCCATTCGGTTTGATTCCATTCCATTCCATTCCATTCCATTCGGGTTGATTCCATTCCTTTCCATTCCATTCCACTCCATTCCATTCCATTCGATTTGATTCCATTCCATTCCATTCCATTCCATTCCATTCCATTCCATTCCATTCCATTCCGGTTGATTCCATTCCATTCCATTCCATTCGATTCCATTCCATTCCATTCGGGTTGCTTCCATTCCATTCCATTCCATTCCACTCCATTCGGGTTGATTCCATTCCATTCCTTTCCATTGCATTCCATTCCATTTGAGTTGATTCCATTCCGTTGCATTCCATTCGTGATGATTCGATTCCATTCCATTCCATTGCATTCCATTCCATTCGAGTTGATTCCATTCCATTCCATTGCATTCCATTCCATTCCATTCCATTCCATTCGGGTTGATTCCATTCCATTCCATTCCATTGCATTTGAGTTGCTTCCATTCCATTTTATTCCATTCCATTCCATTCCATTCCATTACACTCCACTCAGGTTGATTCCATTCCATTACATTCCACTCCACTCCATTCCATTCCATTTCATTCCCCTCCACTCCATTCCAATCCATTCCATTCCACTCGGATTGATTCAATTCCACCCCATTCCATTCAATTACATTCCATTCCAATCCACTCCAATCGTGTTGATTCAATTCCATTCGATTCTATTCCATACCATTCCATCCCGTGCCATTCCATTCCATTCCATTCCATTCGAGTTGATTCCACTCCAATCAATTCCATTCGGGTTGAATCCATTCCATGTCATTCCATTGCATTCCATTCCATTCGGGTTGATTCCATTCCATTCCATTCCATTCCATTCGGTGTGATTAAATTCCCTTCCATTTCATTCCCTTCCATTCCATTCCATTCCATTCCGTTCCATTCCATTCCATTCCATTCCATTCGGTTTGATTCCATTCCATTCCATTCCATTCCATTCCATTCCATTCCATTCCATTCGGGTTTTTTCCTTTCCATTCCATTCCCTTCCATTCCATTCGGGTTGATTTCATTCCATTCCATTCCATGCCATTCCATTCCATTCGGGTTTATTCCATTTCATTCCATTCCGTTCCATTCCATTCCATTCCATTCGAGTTGATTCCATCCCTTTCCATTCCATTCCATTCCATTGTATTCCATTCCATTCGGGTTGATTCCATTCCATTCCATTCCAATCCTTTCCATTCTATTCCATTCGAGTTGATTCCATTCCATTCCATTCCATTGCATTCCATTCGGGTTGATTCCATTCCATTCCATTTCATTCCATTCCATTCCATTGCATTCCATCCGGGTTGACTCCATTCCATTCCATTCCATTCCATTGCATTCCATTACATTCGGGTTGATTCCATTCCATTCCATTCCATTCCATTGCATTCCATTCGGGTTGATTCCATTCCTTTCCATTCCATTCGACTCCATTCGGGTTGATTCCATACCATTCCATTCCATTCCATTCCATTCCATTCCGGTGGATTCCATTCCATTCAATTCCATTCCATTTCATTCCATTCAGGTTGATTCCATTCCATTCCATTCCATTCCATTCCATTCGATTTGGGTTGATTCCATTCCATTCCATTCGATTCCATTCCATTCTGGTTGATTCCATTCCATTCCATTAAATTCCATTCGGGTTGATTCCATTCCATTCCTTTTCATTCCATTCCATTCCATTCCTTTCCATTTCATTCCATTCCGGTTGATTCCATTCCTTTCCATTCCATTCTGGTTGAATCCATTCCATTCCATTCGATTCCATTCCATTGCACTCGATTTGATTCCACTTCATTCCATTCCATTCGGGTTGATTCCATTGCATTCCATTCCATTCCATTCCATTCCGATTGATTGCATTCCATTCCATTTCATTCCATTCCATTCCATTCCATTCCATTCTGGTTGATTCCATTCCATTATATTCCATTCCATTCCATTCCATTCCAATCCATTCCATTCGTGGTGATTCCATTCCATTCCATTCCATTGAATTCCGGTTGATTCCATTCCATTCCAGTCCATTCCATTCCATTCGAGTTGGTTCCACTCCATTCCATTCCATGCGGGTTGATTCCATTCCATTCCATTCCATTCCATTCCATTCCATTCCATTCCGGTTCATTCCATTCCATTATATTCCATTCGGGTTGATTCCATTCCATTCCATTCCATTCCATTCCATTCCATTCCATTCCATTCCATTCGGGTTGATTCCATTCCATTCCATTCCATTGCATTGCATTTGAGTTGCTTCCATTCCATTTTATTACATTCCATTCCATTTCATTCCATTACACTCCACTCAGGTTGATTCCATTCCATTCCATTCCACTCCACTCCATTCCATTCCATTTCATTCCCCTCCACTCCATTCCATTCCATTCCATTCCACTCGGATTGATTCAATTCCACCCCTTTCCATTCAATTACATTCCATTCCAATCCACTCCAATCGTGTTGATTCAATTCCATTCAATTCTATTCCATACCATTCCATCCCGTGCCATTCCATTCCATTCCATTCCATTCGAGTTGATTCCATTCCAATCAATTCCATTCGGGTTGAATCCATCCCATGTCATTGCATTGCATTCCATTCCATTCGGGTTGATTCCATTCCATTCCATTCCATTCCATTCGGTGTGATTAAATTCCCTTCCATTTCATTCCCTTCCATTCCATTCCATTCCATTCCGTTCCATTCCATTCCATTCGGGTTAATTACTTTCCATTCCATTCCATTGCATTCCATTCCATTCCATTCCATTCCATTCCATTCCATTCAATTCCATTCCATTCGGGTTGGTTCCTTTCCATTCCATTCCATTCCCCTCCATTCCATTTCATTCGGGTGTATTCCATTCCATTCCATTCCATTCGAGTTGATTCCACTCCATTTCATTCCATGAGGGTTGATTCCATTCCCTTCCATTCCATTCCATTCCTTACCATTCCATTCCTTTCGGATCGATTCCATTCCATTCCATTCCATTCCATTCCATTCCATTCCATTCCATTCCATTCGGTTTGATTCCATTCCATTCCATTCCATTCCATTCGGGTTGATTCCATTCCTTTCCATTCCATTCCACTCCATTCCATTCCATTCGGTTTGATTCCATTCCATTCCATTCCATTCCATTCCATTCCATTCCATTCCGGTTGATTCCATTCCATTCCATTCCATTCCATTCCATTCCATTCCATTCCGGTTGATTCCATTCCATTCCATTCCATTCGATTCCATTCCATTCCATTCGGGTTGCTTCCATTCCATTCCATTCCATTCCACTCCATTCGGGTTGATTCCATTCCATTCCTTTCCATTGCATTCCATTCCATTTGAGTTGATTCCATTCCGTTGCATTCCATTCGTGATGATTCGATTCCATTCCATTCCATTGCATTCCATTCCATTCGAGTTGATTCCATTCCATTCCATTGCATTCCATTCCATTCCATTCCATTCCATTCCATTCGGGTTGATTCCATTCCATTCCATTCCATTCCATTGCATTTGAGTTGCTTCCATTCCATTTTATTCCATTCCATTCCATTCCATTACACTCCACTCAGGTTGATTCCATTCCATTACATTCCACTCCACTCCATTCCATTCCATTTCATTCCCCTCCACTCCATTCCAATCCATTCCATTCCACTCGGATTGATTCAATTCCACCCCATTCCATTCAATTACATTCCATTCCAATCCACTCCAATCGTGTTGATTCAATTCCATTCGATTCTATTCCATACCATTCCATCCCGTGCCATTCCATTCCATTCCATTCCATTCGAGTTGATTCCACTCCAATCAATTCCATTCGGGTTGAATCCATTCCATGTCATTCCATTGCATTCCATTCCATTCGGGTTGATTCCATTCCATTCCATTCCATTCCATTCCATTCGGTGTGATTAAATTCCCTTCCATTTCATTCCCTTCCATTCCATTCCATTCCATTCCGTTCCATTCCATTCCATTCCATTCCATTCGGTTTGATTCCATTCCATTCCATTCCATTCCATTCCATTCCATTCCATTCCATTCGGGTTTTTTCCTTTCCATTCCATTCCCTTCCATTCCATTCGGGTTGATTTCATTCCATTCCGTTCCATTCCATTCCATTCCATTCGAGTTGATTCCATCCCTTTCCATTCCATTCCATTCCATTGTATTCCATTCCATTCGGGTTGATTCCATTCCATTCCATTCCAATCCTTTCCATTCTATTCCATTCGAGTTGATTCCATTCCATTCCATTCCATTCCATTCCATTTGATTCCACTTCACTCCACTCCATTCGGGTTGATTCCATTCCATTCCATTCCATTTCGATTGATTGCATTCCATTCCATTCCTTTTCATTCCATTCCATTCCGTTCCATTCCACTCCATTCGGGTTGATTCCATTCCATTCCTTTCCATTGCATTCCATTCTATTTGAGTTGATTCCACTCCGTTCCATTCCATTCGTGATGATTCCATTCCATTCCATTCCATTGCATTCCATTCCATTCGAGTTGATTCCATTCCATTCCATTGCATTCCATTCCATTCCATTCCATTCGGGTTGATTCCATTCCATTCCATTCCATTCCATTGCATTTGAGTTGCTTCCATTCCATTTTATTCCATTCCATTCCATTCCATTCCATTCCACTCAGGTTGATTCCATTCCATTCCATTCCACTCCACTCCATTCCATTCCATTTCATTCCCCTCCACTCCATTCCATTCCATTCCATTCCACTCGGATTGATTCAATTCCACCCCATTCCATTCAATTACATTCCATTCCAATCCACTCCAATCGGGTTGATTCAATTCCATTTGATTCTATTCCATACCATTCCATCCCGTGCCATTCCATTCCATTCCATTCCATTCCATTCGAGTTGATTCCATTCCAATCAATTCCATTCGGGTTGAAGCCATTCCATGTCATTCCATTGCATTCCATTCCATTCGGGTTGATTCCATTCCATTCCATTCCATTCCATTCGGTGTGATTAAATTCCCTTCCATTTCATTCCCTTCCATTCCATTCCATTCCCTTCCATTCAATTCCATTCCATTCGGGTTGGTTCCTTTCCTTTCCATTCCATTCCCCTCCATTCCAGTTCATTCGGGTTTATTCCATTCCATTCCATTCCATTCGAGTTGATTCCACTCCATTTCATTCCATGAGGGTTGATTCCATTCCCTTCCATTCCATTCCATTCCTTACCATTCCATTCCTTTCGCATAGATTCCATTCCATTCCATTCTATTCCATTCCATTCCATTCCATTCGGTTTGATTCCATTCCATTCCATTCCATTCCATTCCATTCCATTCCATTCCATTCGGGTTGATTCCATTCCTTTCCATTCCATTCCACTCCATTCCATTCCATTCGGTTTGATTCCATTCCCTTCCATTCCATTCCATTCCATTCCATTCCATTCCATTCCGGTTGATTCCATTCCATTCCATTCCATTCGATTCCATTCCATTCCATCCGGGTTGCTTCCATTCCATTCCATTCCATTCCACTCCATTCGGGTTGATTCCATTCCATTCCTTTCCATTGCATTCCATTGCATTTGAGTTGATTCCATTCCGTTCCATTCCATTCGTGATGATTCGATTCCATTCCATTCCATTACATTCCATTCCATTCGAGTTGATTCCATTCCATTCCATTGCATTCCATTCCATTCCATTCCATTCCATTCGGGTTGATTCCATTCCATTCCATTCCATTGCATTCCATTCCATTCCATTCCATTCCATTCGGGTTGATTCCATTCCATTCCATTCCATTGCATTGCATTTGAGTTGCTTCCATTCCATTTTATTCCATTCCATTCCATTCCATTCCATTACACTCCACTCAGGTTGATTCCATTCCATTACATTCCACTCCACTCCATTCCATTCCATTTCATTCCCCTCCACTCCATTCCATTCCATTCCATTCCACTCGGATTGATTCAATTCCACCCCATTCCATTCAATTACATTCCATTCCAATCCACTCCAATCGGGTTGATTCAATTCCATTCGATTCTATTCCATACCATTCCATCCCGTGCCATTCCATTCCATTCCATTCCATTCGAGTTGATTCCATTCCAATCAATTCCATTCGGGTTGAATCCATTCCATGTCATTCCATTGCATTCCATTCCATTCGGGTTGATTCCATTCCATTCCATTCCATTCCATTCCATTCGGTGTGATTAAATTCCCTTCCATTTCATTCCCTTCCATTCCATTCCATTCCATTCCGTTCCATTCCATTCCATTCTATTCCATTCCATTCTGTTTGATTCCATTCCATTCCATTCCATTCCATTCCATTCCATTCGGGTTTTTTCCTTTCCATTCCATTCCCTTCCATTCCATTCCGGTTGATTTCTTACCATTCCATTCCATTCCATTCCGTTCCATTCCATTCCATTCCATTCCATTCGGTTTGATTCCATTCCATTCCATTCCATTCCATTCCATTCCATTCGGGTTTTTTCCTTTCCATTCCATTCCCTTCCATTCCATTCGGGTTGATTTCATTCCATTCCATTCCATTCCATTCCATTCGGGTTTATTCCATTTCATTCCATTCCATTCCATTCCATTCCATTCCATTCCATTCCATTCCATTCCTTTCGAGTTGATTCCATCCCTTTCCATTCCATTCCATTCCATTGTATTCCATTCCATTCGGGTTGATTCCATTCCATTCCATTCCAATCCTTTCCATTCTATTCAATTCGAGTTGATTCCATTCCATTCCATTCCATTGCATTCCATTCCATTCGGGTTGATTCCATTCCATTCCATTTCATTCCATTCCATTCCATTGCATTCCATCCGTGTTGACTCCATTCCATTCCATTCCATTCCATTGCATTCCATTACATTCGGGTTGATTCCATTCCATTCCATTCCATTCCATTGCATTCCATTCGGGTTGATTCCATTCCTTTCCATTCCATTCGACTCCATTCGGGTTGAATCCATACCATTCCATTCCTTTCCATTCCATTCCATTCCATTCCATTCCGGTGGATTCCATTCCATTCAATTCCATTCCATTTCATTCCATTCAGGTTGATTCCATTCCATTCCATTCCATTCCATTCCATTCGGGTTGATTCCATTCCATTCCATTCCATTCCATTCCATTCTGGCTGATTCCATTCCATTCCATTAAATTCCATTCGGGTTGATTCCATTCCATTCCTTTCCATTCCATTCCATTCCATTCCTTGCCATTTCATTCCATTCCGGTTGATTCCATTCCTTTCCATTCCATTCTGGTTGAATCCATTCCATTCCATTCGATTCCATACCATTGCACTCGATTTGATTCCACTTCATTCCATTCCATTCGGGTTGATTCCATTGCATTCCATTCCATTCCATTCCATTCGGATTGATTGCATTCCATTCCATTTCATTCCATTCCATTCCATTCCATTCCATTCGGGTTGATTCCATTCCATTCCATTCCATTCCATTCCATTCCATTCCATTCCATTCGTGTTGATTCCATTCCATTCCATTCCATTGAATTCGGGTTGATTCCATTCCATTCCAATCCATTCCATTCCATTCGAGTTGGTTCCACTCCATTCCATTCCATGCGGGTTGATTCCATTCCATTCCATTCCATTCCATTCCATTCCATTCCATTCCTTTCCATTCCAATCCACTCGGATAGATTCCATTCCATTCCATTCCATTCCATTCCATTCCAATCGGGTTGATTCCATTCCTTTCCATTCCATTCCACTCCATGCCATTCCACTCGGTTTGATTCTAATCCATTCCATTCCACTCCATGCCATTCCACTCGGTTTGATTCTATTCCATTCCATTCCATTCCATTCCATTCCGGTTTATTCCATTCCATTCCATTCCATTCGGGTTGATTCCTTTCCATTCCATTCCATTCCATTCCATTCCACTCCATTCCATTCGGGTTTATTCCATTTCATTCCATTCCATTCCATTCCGTTCCATTCGAGGTGATTACATCCCATTTCATTCCATTCCATTCCATTCCATTCCATTCCTTTCGGTGTGATTAAATTCCCTTCCAATTCATTCCCTTCCATTCCATTCCATTCCATGCCATTCCATTCCATTCCATTCGGGTTGATTACTTTCCATTCCATTCCATTGCATTCCATTCCATTTCATTCGGGTTTATTCCATTCCATTCCATTCCATTCGAGTTGATTCCACTCCATTTCATTCCATGAGGGTTGATTCCATTCCCTTCCATTCCATTCCATTCCTTACCATTCCATTCCTTTCGGACAGATTCCATTCCATTCCATTCTATTCCATTCCATTCCATTCCATTCGGTGTGATTCCATTCCATTCAATTCCATTCAATTCCATTCCATTCGGGTTGATTCCATTCCTTTCCATTCCATTCCACTCCATTCCATACCATTTGGTTTGATTCCATTCCATTCCATTCCATTCCATTCCATTCCATTCCATTCCATTCCGGTTGATTCCATTCCATTCCATTCCATTCCATTCCATTCCATTCCATTCCATTCGGGTTTATTCCATTGCATTCCATTCCATTCCATTCCATTGCATTCCATTCGGGTTGATTCCTTTCCATTCCATTCCATTCCATTCCCCTCCATTCCATTCCATTCGGATTTATTCCATTCCATTCGGATTTATTCCATTCCATTCTATTCCATTCCATTCGAGTTGATTCCTTTCCATTTCATTCCATGCAGGTTGATTCCATTCCATTCCATTCCATTCCATTCCTGACCATTCCATTCCATTTGGATAGATTCCATTCCATTCCATTCCATTCCATTCCATTCCATTCCATTCGGTTTGATTCCATTCCATTCCATTCCATTCCATTCCATTCCATTCCAATCGGGTTGATTCCATTCTTCCCATTCCATTCCATTCCATTCCACTCCATTCCATTCCACTCGGTTTGATTCCATTCCATTCCATTCCATTCCGGTTGATTCCATTCCATTCCATTCCATTCCATTCCATTCGGTTTGATTCCATTCCATTTCATTCCATTCCATTCCATTCCATTCCATTCCATTCCATTCCATTCGGGTTTTTTCCTTTCCATTCCATTCCCTTCCATTCCATTCGGGTTGATTTCATTCCATTCCATTCCATTCCATTCCATTCCATTCGGGTTTATTCCATTTCATTCCACTCCATTCCATTCCATTCCATTCCATTCCATTCCATTCCATTCGGGTTTTTTCCTTTCCATTCAATTCCCTTCCATTCCATTCGGGTTGATTTCATTCCATTCCTTTCCATTCCATTCGGGTTTATTCCATTTCATTCCATTCCATTCCATTCCATTCCATTCCATTCTAGTTGATTCCATCCCTTTCCATTCCATTCCATTCCATTGTATTCCATTCCATTCGGGTTGATTCCATTCCATTCCATTCCAATCCATTCCATTTCATTCAATTCGAGTTGATTCCATTCCATTCCATTCCATTGCATTCGATTCCATTCGGGTTGATTCCATTCCATTCCATTTCATTCCATTCCATTCCATTGCATTCCATCCGGGTTGACTCCATTCCATTCCATTCCATTCCATTGCATTCCATTACATTCGGGTTGATTCCATTCCATTCCATTGCACTCCATTCGGGTTGATTCCATTCCTTTCCATTCCATTCGACTCCATTCAGGTTGATTCCATACCATTCCATTCCATTCCATTCCATTCCATTCCATTCCATTCCGGTGGATTCCATTCCATTCAATTCCATTCCATTGAATTCCATTCACGTTGATTCCATTCCATTCCATTCCATTCCATTCGGGTTGATTCCATTCCATTCCATTCGATTCCATTCCATTCTGGTTGATTCCATTCCATTCCATTAAATTCCATTCGGGTTGATTCCATTCCATTCCTTTCCATTCCATTCCATTCCTTTCCATTTCATTCCATTCCATTCCATTCCATTCTATTCCATTCCATTCCATTCCATTCCATTCTCGTTGAATCCATTCCATTCCATTCTAATCCATTCCATTGCACTCGATTTGATTCCACTTCATTCCATTCCATTCGGGTTTATTCCATTGCATTCCATTCCATTGCATTCCATTCGGATTGATTGCATTCCATTCCATTCCATTCCATTCCATTCCATTCCATTCCATTCCATTCCATTCGTGTTGATTCCTTTCCATTCCATTCCATTCCATTCCATTCCACTCCAATCCATTCCATTCGTGTTGATTCCATTCCATTGCATTCGGCTTGATTCCATTCCATTCCATTCCATTCCATTCCATTCGATTTGATTCCACTCCATTCCATTCCATGCGGGTTGATTCCATTCCATTCCATTCCATTCCATTCCTTTCCATTGCATTCCATTCAGATAGATTGCATTCCATTCCATTCCATTCCATTCCACTCGGGTTTATTCCATTCCATTCCATTCAATTCCATTCCATTCGGGTTGATTCCATTCCAGTCCATTGCATTCCATTCCATTCCCTTAAATTCCATTCGGGTTGATTCCATTCCATTCCATTCGATTCCGGTTAATTGAATTCCATTCCATTCCATTCGTGTTGAATCCATGCCATTCAATTCCACTCCATTCCATTCCATTCCATTCCATTCGATTTGATTCCACTTCACTCCATTCCATTCGGGTTGATTCCAGTCCATTCCATTCCATTTGGATTGGTTGCATTCCATTCCATTCCTTTTCATTCCATTCATTTCCGTTCCATTCCTCTATATTCGGGTTGATTCCATTAAATTCCTTTCCATTGCATTCCATTCCATTTGAGTTGATTCCATTCCGTTCCATTCCATTCGTGATGATTCGATTCCATTCCATTCCATTGCATTCCATTCCATTCGAGTTGATTCCATTCCATTCCATTGCATTCCATTCCATTCCATTCCATTCGGGTTGATTCCATTCCATTCCATTCCATTGCATTGCATTTGAGTTGCTTCCATTCCATTTTATTCCATTCCATTCCATTTCATTCCATTACACTCCACTCAGGTTGATTCCATTCCATTCCATTCCACTCCACTCCATTCCATTCCATTTCATTCCCCTCCACTCCATTCCATTCCATTCCATTCCACTCGGATTGATTCAATTCCACCCCTTTCCATTCAATTACATTCCATTCCAATCCACTCCAATCGTGTTGATTCAATTCCATTCAATTCTATTCCATACCATTCCATCCCGTGCCATTCCATTCCATTCCATTCCATTCGAGTTGATTCCATTCCAATCAATTCCATTCGGGTTGAATCCATCCCATGTCATTACATTGCATTCCATTCCATTCGGGTTGATTCCATTCCATTCCATTCCATTCCATTCCATTCGGTGTGATTAAATTCCCTTCCATTTCATTCCCTTCCATTCCATTCCATTCCATTCCGTTCCATTCCATTCCATTCGGGTTAGTTACTTTCCATTCCATTCCATTGCATTCCATTCCATTCCATTCCATTCCATTCCATTCCTTTCCATTCCATTCCATTCCATTCAATTCCATTCCATTCGGGTTGGTTCCTTTCCATTCCATTCCATTCCCCTCCATTCCATTTCATTCGGGTGTATTCCATTCCATTCCATTCCATTCGAGTTGATTCCACTCCATTTCATTCCATGAGGGTTGATTCCATTCCCTTCCATTCCATTCCATTCCTTACCATTCCATTCCTTTCGGATCGATTCCATTCCATTCCATTCCATTCCATTCCATTCCATTCGGTTTGATTCCATTCCATTCCATTCCATTCCATTCGGGTTGATTCCATTCCTTTCCATTCCATTCCACTCCATTCCATTCCATTCGATTTGATTCCATTCCCTTCCATTCCATTCCATTCCATTCCATTCCATTCCGGTTGATTCCATTCCATTCCATTCCATTCGATTCCATTCCATTCCATTCGGGTTGCTTCCATTCCATTCCATTCCATTCCACTCCATTCGGGTTGATTCCATTCCATTCCTTTCCATTGCATTCCATTCCATTTGAGTTGATTCCATTCCGTTGCATTCCATTCGTGATGATTCGATTCCATTCCATTCCATTGCATTCCATTCCATTCGAGTTGATTCCATTCCATTCCATTGCATTCCATTCCATTCCATTCCATTCCATTCGGGTTGATTCCATTCCATTCCATTCCATTCCATTGCATTTGAGTTGCTTCCATTCCATTTTATTCCATTCCATTCCATTCCATTCCATTACACTCCACTCAGGTTGATTCCATTCCATTACATTCCACTCCACTCCATTCCATTCCATTTCATTCCCCTCCACTCCATTCCAATCCATTCCATTCCACTCGGATTGATTCAATTCCACCCCATTCCATTCAATTACATTCCATTCCAATCCACTCCAATCGTGTTGATTCAATTCCATTCGATTCTATTCCATACCATTCCATCCCGTGCCATTCCATTCCATTCCATTCCATTCGAGTTGATTCCACTCCAATCAATTCCATTCGGGTTGAATCCATTCCATGTCATTCCATTGCATTCCATTCCATTCGGGTTGATTCCATTCCATTCCATTCCATTCCATTCGGTGTGATTAAATTCCCTTCCATTTCATTCCCTTCCATTCCATTCCATTCCATTCCGTTCCATTCCATTCCATTCCATTCCATTCCATTCGGTTTGATTCCATTCCATTCCATTCCATTCCATTCCATTCCATTCCATTCCATTCCATTCGGGTTTTTTCCTTTCCATTCCATTCCCTTCCATTCCATTCGGGTTGATTTCATTCCATTCCATTCCATGCCATTCCATTCCATTCGGGTTTATTCCATTTCATTCCATTCCGTTCCATTCCATTCCATTCCATTCGAGTTGATTCCATCCCTTTCCATTCCATTCCATTCCATTGTATTCCATTCCATTCGGGTTGATTCCATTCCATTCCATTCCAATCCTTTCCATTCTATTCCATTCGAGTTGATTCCATTCCATTCCATTCCATTGCATTCCATTCGGGTTGATTCCATTCCATTCCATTTCATTCCATTCCATTCCATTGCATTCCATCCGGGTTGACTCCATTCCATTCCATTCCATTCCATTGCATTCCATTACATTCGGGTTGATTCCATTCCATTCCATTCCATTCCATTGCATTCCATTCGGGTTGATTCCATTCCTTTCCATTCCATTCGACTCCATTCGGGTTGATTCCATACCATTCCATTCCATTCCATTCCATTCCATTCCGGTGGATTCCATTCCATTCAATTCCATTCCATTTCATTCCATTCAGGTTGATTCCATTCCATTCCATTCCATTCCATTCGATTTGGGTTGATTCCATTCCATTCCATTCGATTCCATTCCATTCTGGTTGATTCCATTCCATTCCATTAAATTCCATTCGGGTTGATTCCATTCCATTCCTTTTCATTCCATTCCATTCCATTCCTTTCCATTTCATTCCATTCCGGTTGATTCCATTCCTTTCCATTCCATTCTGGTTGAATCCATTCCATTCCATTCGATTCCATTCCATTGCACTCGATTTGATTCCACTTCATTCCATTCCATTCGGGTTGATTCCATTGCATTCCATTCCATTCCATTCCATTCCGATTGATTGCATTCCATTCCATTTCATTCCATTCCATTCCATTCCATTCCATTCTGGTTGATTCCATTCCATTATATTCCATTCCATTCCATTCCATTCCAATCCATTCCATTCGTGGTGATTCCATTCCATTCCATTCCATTGAATTCCGGTTGATTCCATTCCATTCCAGTCCATTCCATTCCATTCGAGTTGGTTCCACTCCATTCCATTCCATGCGGGTTGATTCCATTCCATTCCATTCCATTCCATTCCATTCCATTCCATTCCTTTCCATTCCAATCCATTCGGATAGATTCCATTCCATTCCATTCCATTCCATTCCAATCGGGTTGATTCCATTCCTTTCCATTCCATTCCACTCCATGCCATTCCACTCGGTTTGATTCCATTCCATTCCATTCCATTCCATTCCATTCCATTCCATTCCGGTTCATTCCATTCCATTATATTCCATTCGGGTTGATTCCATTCCATTCCATTCCATTCCATTCCATTCCATTCCATTCGGGTTGATTCCATTCCATTCCATTCCATTGCATTGCATTTGAGTTGCTTCCATTCCATTTTATTCCATTCCATTCCATTTCATTCCATTACACTCCACTCAGGTTGATTCCATTCCATTCCATTCCACTCCACTCCATTCCATTCCATTTCATTCCCCTCCACTCCATTCCATTCCATTCCATTCCACTCGGATTGATTCAATTCCACCCCTTTCCATTCAATTACATTCCATTCCAATCCACTCCAATCGTGTTGATTCAATTCCATTCAATTCTATTCCATACCATTCCATCCCGTGCCATTCCATTCCATTCCATTCCATTCGAGTTGATTCCATTCCAATCAATTCCATTCGGGTTGAATCCATCCCATGTCATTCCATTGCATTCCATTCCATTCGGGTTGATTCCATTCCATTCCATTCCATTCCATTCGGTGTGATTAAATTCCCTTCCATTTCATTCCCTTCCATTCCATTCCATTCCATTCCGTTCCATTCCATTCCATTCGGGTTAATTACTTTCCATTCCATTCCATTGCATTCCATTCCATTCCATTCCATTCCATTCCATTCCATTCCATTCCATTCCATTCCATTCCATTCAATTCCATTCCATTCGGGTTGGTTCCTTTCCATTCCATTCCATTCCCCTCCATTCCATTTCATTCGGGTGTATTCCATTCCATTCCATTCCATTCGAGTTGATTCCACTCCATTTCATTCCATGAGGGTTGATTCCATTCCCTTCCATTCCATTCCATTCCTTACCATTCCATTCCTTTCGGATCGATTCCATTCCATTCCATTCCATTCCATTCCATTCCATTCCATTCGGTTTGATTCCATTACATTCCATTCCATTCCATTCGGGTTGATTCCATTCCTTTCCATTCCATTCCACTCCATTCCATTCCATTCGGTTTGATTCCATTCCATTCCATTCCATTCCATTCCATTCCATTCCATTCCGGTTGATTCCATTCCATTCCATTCCATTCGATTCCATTCCATTCCATTCGGGTTGCTTCCATTCCATTCCATTCCATTCCACTCCATTCGGGTTGATTCCATTCCATTCCTTTCCATTGCATTCCATTCCATTTGAGTTGATTCCATTCCGTTGCATTCCATTCGTGATGATTCGATTCCATTCCATTCCATTGCATTCCATTCCATTCGAGTTGATTCCATTCCATTCCATTGCATTCCATTCCATTCCATTCCATTCCATTCGGGTTGATTCCATTCCATTCCATTCCATTCCATTGCATTTGAGTTGCTTCCATTCCATTTTATTCCATTCCATTCCATTCCATTACACTCCACTCAGGTTGATTCCATTCCATTACATTCCACTCCACTCCATTCCATTCCATTTCATTCCCCTCCACTCCATTCCAATCCATTCCATTCCACTCGGATTGATTCAATTCCACCCTATTCCATTCAATTACATTCCATTCCAATCCACTCCAATCGTGTTGATTCAATTCCATTCGATTCTATTCCATCCCATTCCATCCCGTGCCATTCCATTCCATTCCATTCCATTCGAGTTGATTCCACTCCAATCAATTCCATTCGGGTTGAATCCATTCCATGTCATTCCATTGCATTCCATTCCATTCGGGTTGATTCCATTCCATTCCATTCCATTACATTCCATTCGGTGTGATTAAATTCCCTTCCATTTCATTCCCTTCCATTCCATTCCATTCCATTCCGTTCCATTCCATTCCATTCCATTCCATTCGGTTTGATTCCATTCCATTCCATTCCATTCCATTCCATTCCATTCCATTCCATTCCATTCGGGTTTTTTCCTTTCCATTCCATTCCCTTCCATTCCATTCGGGTTGATTTCATTCCATTCCATTCCATGCCATTCCATTCCATTCGGGTTTATTCCATTTCATTCCATTCCGTTCCATTCCATTCCATTCCATTCCATTCGAGTTGATTCCATCCCTTTCCATTCCATTCCATTCCATTGTATTCCATTCCATTCGGGTTGATTCCATTCCATTCCATTCCAATCCTTTCCATTCTATTCCATTCGAGTTGATTCCATTCCATTCCATTCCATTGCATTCCATTCGGGTTGATTCCATTCCATTCCATTTCATTCCATTCCATTCCATTGCATTCCATCCGGGTTGACTCCATTCCATTCCATTCCATTCCATTGCATTCCATTACATTCGGGTTGATTCCATTCCATTCCATTCCATTCCATTGCATTCCATTCGGGTTGATTCCATTCCTTTCCATTCCATTCGACTCCATTCGGGTTGATTCCATACCATTCCATTCCATTCCATTCCATTCCATTCCATTCCGGTGGATTCCATTCCATTCAATTCCATTCCATTTCATTCCATTCAGGTTGATTCCATTCCATTCCATTCCATTCCATTCCATTCGATTTGGGTTGATTCCATTCCATTCCATTCGATTCCATTCCATTCTGGTTGATTCCATTCCATTCCATTAAATTCCATTCGGGTTGATTCCATTCCATTCCTTTTCATTCCATTCCATTCCATTCCTTTCCATTTCATTCCATTCCGGTTGATTCCATTCCTTTCCATTCCATTCTGGTTGAATCCATTCCATTCCATTCGATTCCATTCCATTGCACTCGATTTGATTCCACTTCATTCCATTCCATTCGGGTTGATTCCATTGCATTCCATTCCATTCCATTCCATTCCGATTGATTGCATTCCATTCCATTTCATTCCATTCCATTCCATTCCATTCCATTCTGGTTGATTCCATTCCATTATATTCCATTCCATTCCATTAAATTCCAATCCATTCCATTCGTGGTGATTCCATTCCATTCCATTCCATTGAATTCCGGTTGATTCCATTCCATTCCAGTCCATTCCATTCCATTCGAGTTGGTTCCACTCCATTCCATTCCATGCGGGTTGATTCCATTCCATTCCATTCCATTCCATTCCATTCCATTCCATTCCTTTCCATTCCAATCCATTCGGATAGATTCCATTCCATTCCATTCCATTCCATTCCATTCCATTCCATTCCATTCCGGTTCATTCCATTCCATTATATTCCATTCGGGTTGATTCCATTCCATTCCATTCCATTCCATTCCATTCCACTCCATTCCATTCGGGTTTATTTCATTTCATTCCATTACATTCCATTCCGTTCCATTCCATTCCATTCCGTTCCGTTCCATTCGAGGTGATTACATCCCATTTCATTCCATTCCATTCCATTCCATTCCATTCCATTCCATTCCATTCGATTTGATTCCACTTCACTCCATTCCATTCGGAATGATTCCAGTCCATTCCGTTCCTGTCCATTCGAGGTGATTACATCCCATTTCATTCCATTCCATTCCATTCCTTTCCATTCCATTCGATTTGATTCCACTTCTCTCCATTCCATTCGGGTTGATTCCAGTCCATTCCATTCCATTTGGATTGATTGCATTCCATTCCATTCCTTTTCATTCCATTCCATTCCTTTCCATTCCACTCCATTCGGGTTGATTCCATTCCATTCCTTTCCATTGCATTCCATTCCATTTGAGTTGATTCCATTCCGTTCCATTCCATTCATGATGATTCGATTCCATTCCATTCCATTGCATTCCATTCCATTCGAGTTGATTCCATTCCATTCCATTGCATTCCATTCCATTCCATTCCATTCCATTCCATTCCATTCGGGTTGATTCCATTCCATTCCATTCCATTCCATTGCATTTGAGTTGCTTCCATTCCATTTTATTCCATTCCATTCCATTCCATTCCATTCCACTCAGGTTGATTCCATTCCATTGCATTCCACTCCACTCCATTCCATTCCATTTCATTCCCCTCCACTCCATTACATTCTATTCCATTCCACTCGGATTGATTCAATTCCACCCCATTCCATTCAATTACATTCCATTCCAATCCACTCCAATCGGGTTGATTCAATTCCATTCGATTCTATTCCATACCATTCCATCCGGTGCCATTCCATTCCATTCCATTCGAGTTGATTCCATTCTAATCAATTCCATTAGGGTTGAATCCATTCCATGGCATTCCATTGCATTCCATTCCATTCGGGTTGATTCCATTCCATTCCATTCCATTCCATTCCATTCCATTCCATTCCACTCGGTGTGATTAAATTCCCTTCCATTTCATTCCCTTCCATTCCATTCCTTTCCATTCCATTCCATTCCATTCCAATCGAGTTGATTCCACTCCATTTCATTCCATGCGTGTTGATTCCATTCCCTTCCATTCCATTCCATTCCTTACCATTCCAAACCATTCGGATAGATCCCATTCCAGTCCATTCCATTCCATTCCATTCCATTCCGTTCCATTCCATTCCATTCGGGATGATTCCATTGCATTCCATTCCATTCCATTCCATTCCTTTCGATTCCATTCCATTCGGCTTGGTTCCTTTTCATTCCATTCCATTCCATTCGGGTTGATTCCATTCCATTCCTTTCCATTCCATTCCATTCCTTTACATTTCATTTCATTCCGGTTGATTCCATTCCATTCCATTCCATTCCATTCCATTCCATTCTATTTGCATCCATTCCATTCCATTCGATTCCATTCCATTGCACTCGATTTGATTCCACTGCATTCCATTCCATTCGCGTTGATTCCACTGCATTCCATTCCATTCCATTCCAGTCGGATTGATTGCATTCCATTGCATTCCATTCCATTCCATTCCATTCCATTCCATTCCATTCGGGTTGATTGCATTAAATTCCATTCCATTCCATTCCACTCCAATCCATTCCATTGGTGTTGATTCCATTCCCTTCCATTCCATTCCATTCGTGTTGATTCCATTCCATTCCATTCCATTCCATTCGGGTTTATTCCATTGCATTCCATTCCATTCCATTCCATTCGGGTTGATTCCTTTCCATTCCATTCCATTCCATTCCCCTCCATTCCATTCCATTCGGATTTATTCCATTCCATTCGGATTTATTCCATTCCATTCTTTTCCATTCCATTCGAGTTGATTCCTTTCCATTTCATTCCATGCGGGTTGATTCCATTCCATTCCATTCCATTCCATTCCTTACCATTCCATTCCATTTGGATAGATTCCATTCCATTCCATTCCATTCAATTCCATTCCATTCCATTCCATTCGGTTTGATTCCATTCCATTCCATTCCATTCCATTCCATTCCATTCCAATCGGGTTGATTCCATTCTTTCCATTCCATTCCATTCCATTCCATTCCGGTTGATTCCATTCCATTCCATTCCATTCCATTCGGGTTGATTCCATTCCATTTCATTCCATTCCATTCCGTTCCATTCGGGTTTTTTCCTTTCCATTCCATTCCCTTCCATTCCATTCGGGTTGATTTCATTCCATTCCATTCCATTCCATTCGGGTTTATTCCATTTCATTCCACTCCATTCCATTCCATTCCATTCCGTTCCATTCCATTCCATTCCATTCCATTCCATTCCATTCGGGTTTTTTCCTTTCCATTCCATTCCCTTCCATTCCATTCGGGTTGATTTCATTCCATTCCATTCCATTCCATTCGGGTTTATTCCATTTCATTCCATTCCATTCCATTCCATTCCATTCCATTCTATTCCATTCTAGTTGATTCCATCCCTTTCCATTCCATTCCATTCCATTCCATTGTATTCCATTCCAATCGGGTTGATTCCATTCCATTCCATTCCAATCCATTCCATTCCATTCCATTCGAGTTGATTCCATTCCATTCCATTCCATTGCATTCCATTCTATTAGGGTTGATTCCATTCCATTCCATTTCATTCCATTCCATTGCATTGCATTCCATCCGGGTTGACTCCATTCCATTCCATTCCATTCCATTGCATTCCATTACATTCGGGTTGATTCCATTCCATTCCATTGCATTCCATTCGGGTTGAATCCATTCCTTTCCATTCCATTCGAGTCCATTCAGTTTGATTCCATACCATTCCATTCCATTCCATTCCATTCCGGTGGAATCCATTCCATTCAATTCCATTCCATTGAATTCCATTCAGGTTGATTCCATTCCATTCCATTCCATTCCATTCGGGTTGATTCCATTCCATTCCATTCGATTCCATTCCATTCTGGTTGATTCCATTCCATTCCATTAAATTCCATTCGGGTTGATTCCATTCCATTCCTTTCCATTCCATTCCATTCCTTTCCATTTCATTCCATTCCATTCCATTCCATTCCATTCCATTCCATTCCATTCCATTCTCGTTGAATCCATTCCATTCCATTCGATTCCATTCCATTGCACTCGATTTGATTCCACTTCATTCCATTCCATTCGGGTTTATTCCATTGCATTCCATTCCATTGCATTCCATTCGGATTGATTGCATTGCATTCCATTGCATTCCATTCCATTCCATTCCATTCCATTCCATTCCATTCGTGTTGATTCCATTCCATTCCATTCCATTCCATTCCACTACAATCCATTCCATTCGTGTTGATTCCATTCCATTGCATTCGGGTTGATTCCATTCCATTCCATTCCATTCCATTCCATTCGAGTTGATTCCACTCCATTCCATTCCATGCGGGTTGATTCCATTCCTTTCCATTCCATTCCATTCCTTTTCATTGCATTCCATTCGGATAGATTGCATTCCATTCCATTCCATTCCATTCCACTCGGGTTTATTCCATTCCATTCCATTCAATTCCATTCCATTCGGGTTGATTCCATTCCAGTCTATTGCATTCCATTCCATTCCCTTAAATTCCATTCGGGTTGATTCCATTCCATTCCATTCCATTCCGGTTAATTGAATTCCATTCCATTCCATTCGTTTTGAATCCATTCCATTCCATTCCATTCCATTCCATTCGATTTGATTCCACTTCCCTCCATTCCATTCGGGTTGATTCCAGTCCATTCCATTCCATTTGGATTGATTGCATTCCATTCCTTTCCTTTTCATTCCATTCCTTTCCGTTCCATTCCTCTATATTCGGGTTGATTCCATTCCATTCCTTTCCATTGCATTCCATTCCATTTGAGTTGATTCCATTCCGTTCCATTCCATTCGTGATGATTCGATTCCATTCCATTCCATTGCATTCCATTCCATTCGAATTGATTCCATTCCATTCCATTGCATTCCATTCCATTGCATTCCATTCGGGTTGATTCCATTCCATTCCATTCCATTGCATTGCATTTGAGTTGCTTCCATTCCATTTTATTCCATTCCATTCCATTTCATTCCATTACACTCCACTCAGGTTGATTCCATTCCATTCCATTCCACTCCACTCCATTGCATTCCATTTCATTCCCCTCCATTCCATTCCATTCCATTCCACTCGGATTGATTCAATTCCACCCCTTTCCATTCAATTACATTCCATTCCAATCCACTCCAATCGTGTTGATTCAATTCCATTCGATTCTATTCCATACCATTCCATCCCGTGCCATTCCATTCCATTCCATTCCATTCGAGTTGATTCCATTCCAATCAATTCCATTCGGGTTGAATCCATCCCATGTCATTCCATTGCATTCCATTCCATTTGGGTTGATTCTATTCCATTCCATTCCATTCCATTCCATTCCATTCCATTCGGTGTGATTAAATTCCCTTCCAATTCATTCCCTTCCATTCCATTCCATTCCATTCCGTTCCATTCCATTCCATTCCATTCGGTTCCATTCCATTCCATTCCATTCGGTTCCATTCCATTCCATTCCATTCCATTCCATTCCATTCCATTCCATTCGGGTTTTTTCCTTTAGATTCCATTCCCTTCCATTCCATTCGGGTTGATTTCATTCCATTCCATTCCATTCCATTCGGGTTTATTCCATTTCATTCCATTCCATTCCATTCCATTCCGTTCCATTTTAGTTGATTCCATCCCTTTCCATTCCATTCCATTCCATTGAATTCCATTCCATTCGGGTTGATTCCATTCCATTCCATTCCAATCCATTCCATTCTATTCCATTCGAGTTGATTCCATTCCATTGCATTCCATTCCATTCGGGTTGATTCCATTCCATTCCATTTCATTCCATTCCATTCCATTGCATTCCATCCGGGTTGACTCCATTCCATTCCATTCCATTCCATTGCATTCCGTTACATTCGGGTTGATTCCATTCCATTCCATTCCATTGCATTCCATTCGGGTTGATTCCATTCCTTTCCATTCAATTCGACTCCATTCGGGTTGATTCCATACCATTCCATTCCGTTCCACTCCATTCCATTCCATTCCATTCCGGTGGATTCCATTCCACTCAATTCCATTCCATTTCATTCCATTCAGGTTGATTCCATTCCATTCCATTCCATTCCATTCCATTCCAATCGGATTGATTCCATTTCATTTCATTCGATTCCATTCCATTCTGTTTGATTCCATTCCATTCCATTAAATTCCATTCGGGTTGATTCCATTCCATTCCTTTCCATTCCATTCCATTCCATTCCATTCGAGTTGATTCCACTCCATTGCATTCCATGCGAGTTGATTCCATTCCATTCCATTCCATTCCATTCCATTCCATTCCATTACATTCGGATAGATTGCATGCCATTCCATTCCATTCCATTCCAATCGGGTTTATTCCATTCCATTTCATTCCATTCGGGTTGATTCCATTCCAGTCCATTGCATTCCATTCCATTCCCTTAAATTCCATTCGGGTTGATTCCATTCCATTCCATTCCATTCCGGTTAATTGAATTCCATTCCATTCCATTCGTGTTGAATTCATTCCATTCCATTCCATTCCATTCCATTCCATTTGATTCCACTTCACTCCATTCCATTCGGGTTGATTCCATTCCATTCCATTCCATTCCATTTGGATTGATTGCATTCCATTCCATTCCTTTTCATTCCATTCCATTCCGTTCCATTCCACTCCTTTCGGGTTGATTCCATTCCATTCCTTTCCATTGCATTCCATTCCATTTGAGTTGATTCCATTCCGTTCCATTCCATTCGTGATGATTCGATTCCATTCCATTCCATTGCATTCCATACCATTCGAGTTGATTCCATTCCATTCCATTGCATTCCATTCCATTCCATTCCATTCGGGTTGATTCCATTCCATTCCATTCCATTCCATTGCATTTGAGTTGCTTCCATTCCATTTTATTCCATTCCATTCCATTCCATTCCATTCCACTCAGGTTGATTCCAATCCATTCCATGCCACTCCACTCCATTCCATTCCATTTCATTCCCCTCCACTCCATTCCATTCCATTCCATTCCACTCGGATTGATTCAATTCTACCCCATTCCATTCAATTACATTCCATTCCAATCCACTCCAATCGGGTTGATTCAATTCCATTCGATTCTATTCCATACCATTCCATCCCGTGCCATTCCATTCCATTCCATTCCATTCGAGTTGATTCCATTCCAATCAATTCCATTCGGGTTGAATCCATTCCATGTCATTCCATTGCATTCCATTCCATTCGGGTTGATTCCATTCCATTCCATTCCATTCCATTCGGTGTGATTAAATTCCCTTCCATTTCATTCCCTTCCATTCCATTCCATTCCATTCCGTTCCATTCCATTCCATTCCATTCGGGTTGATTACTTTCCATTCCATTCCATAGCATTCCATTCCATTCCATTCCATTCCATTCCATTCCATTCCATTGAATTCCATTCCATTCGGGTTGGTTCCTTTCCATTCCATTCCATTCCCCTCCATTCAATTTCATTCGGGTTTATTCCATTCCATTCCATACCATTCAATTCCATTCCATTCCATTCCATTCGGTTTGATTCCATTCCATTCCATTCCATTCCATTCCATTCCATTCCATTCCAATCGGGTTGATTCCATTCCTTTCCATTCCATTCCATTCCATTCCACTCCATTCCATTCCACTCGGTTTGATTCCATTCCATTCCATTCCATTCCGGTTGATTCCATTCCATTCCATTCCATTCCATTCGGGTTTTTTCCTTTCCATTCCATTCCCTTCCATTCCATTCAGGTTGATTTCATTCCATTCCATTCCATTCCATTCCATTCCATTCCATTCCATTCGGGTTTATTGCATTTCATTCCACTCCATTCCATTCCATTCCATTCCATTCCATTCCATTCCATTCCATTCCATTCGGGTTTTTTCCCTTCCATTCCATTCCCTTCCATTCCATTCGGGTTGATTTCATTCCATTCCATTCCATTCCATTCCATTCCATTCTGGTTTATTCCATTTCATTCCATTCCATTCCATTCCATTCCATTCCATTCCATTCCATTCCATTCTAGTTGATTCCATCCCTTTCCATTCCATTCCATTCCATTGTATTCCATTCCATTCGGGTTGATTCCATTCCATTCCATTCCAATCCATTCCATTCCATTCCATTCGAGTTGATTCCATTCCATTCAATTCCATTGCATTCCATTCAATTAGAGTTGATTCCATTCCATTCCATTTCATTCCATTCCATTCGAGTTGATTCCATCCCTTTCCATTCCATTCCATTCCATTGTATTCCATTCCATTCGGGTTGATTCCATTCCATTCCATTCCAATCCATTCCATTCGGGTTTTTTCCTTTCCATTCCATTCCCTTCCATTCCATTCGGGTTGATTTCATTCCATTCCATTCCATTCCATTCGGGTTTATTCCATTTCATTCCATTCCATTCCATTCCATTCCGTTCCATTCTAGTTGATTCCATCCCTTTCCATTCCATTCCATTCCATTGAATTCCATTCCATTCGGGTTGATTGCATTGCATTCCATTCCAATCCATTCCATTCTATTCCATTCGAGTTGATTCCATTCCATTCCATTCCATTGCATTCCATTCCATTCGGGTTGATTCCATTCCATTCCATTTCATTCCATTCCATTCCATTGCATTCCATCCGGGTTGACTCCATTCCATTCCATTCCATTCCATTGCATTCCGTTACATTCGGGTTGATTCCATTCCATTCCATTCCATTTCATTCCATTCAGGTTGATTCCATTCCATTCCATTCCATTCCATTCCATTCCATTCCAATCGGATTGATTCCATTCCATTTCATTCGATTCCATTCCATTCTGTTTGATTCCATTCCATTCCATTAAATTCCATTCGGGTTGATTCCATTCCATTCCTTTCCATTCCATTCCATTCCATTCCATTCGAGTTGATTCCACTCCATTCCATTCCATGCGAGTTGATTCCATTCCATTCCATTCCTTTCCATTCCTTTCCATTCCATTCCATTCGGATAGATTGCATTCCATTCCATTCCATTCCATTCCAATCGGGTTTATTCCATTCTATTCCATTCCATTTCATTCCATTCGGGTTGATTCCATTCCAGTCCATTGCATTCCATTCCATTCCCTTAAATTCCATTCGGGTTGATTCCATTCCATTCCGTTCCATTCCGGTTAATTGAATTCCATTCCGTTCCATTCGTGTTGAATCCATTCCATTCCATTCCATTCCATTTCATTCCATTCCATTCCATTTGATTCCACTTCACTCCATTCCATTCGGGTTGATTCCAGTCCATTCCATTCCATTTCGATTGATTGCATTCCATTCCATTCCTTTTCATTCCATTCCATTCCGTTCCATTCCACTCCATTGGTGTTGATTCCATTCCATTCCTTTCCATTGCATTCCATTCCATTTGTGTTGATTCCATTCCTTTCCATTCCATTCGTGATGATTCGATTCCATTCCATTCCATTGTATTCCATTCCATTCGAGTTGATTCCATTCCATTCCATTCCATTCGGGTTGATTCCATTCCATTCCATTCCATTCCATTGCATTTGAGTTGCTTCCATTCCATTTTATTCCATTCCATTCCATTCCACTCAGGTTGATTCCATTCCATTCCATTCCACTCCACTCCATTCCATTCCATTTCATTCCCCTCCACTCCATTCCATTCCATTCCATTCCACTCGGATTGATTCAATTCCACCCCATTCCATTCAATTACATTCCATTCCAATCCACTCCAATCGGGTTGATTCAATTCCATTCGATTCTATTCCATACCATTCCATCCCGTGCCATTCCATTCCATTCCATTCCATTCGATTTGATTCCATTCCAATCAATTCCATTCGGGTTGAATCCATTCCATGTCATTCCATTGCATTCCATTCCATTCGGGTTGATTCCATTCCATTCCATTCCATTCGGTGTGATTAAATTCCCTTCCAATTCATTCCCTTCCATTCCATTCCATTCCATTCCGTTCCATTCCATTCCATTCCATTCCATTCGGTTTGATTCCATTCCATTCCATTCCATTCCATTCCATTCCATTCCATTCCAATCGGGTTGATTCCATTCCTTTCCATTCCATTCCATTCCATTCCACTCCATTCCATTCCACTCGGTTTGATTCCATTCCATTCCATTCCATTCCGGTTGATTCCATTCCATTCCATTCCATTCCATTCGGGTTTTTTCCTTTCCATTCCATTCCCTTCCATTCCATTCAGGTTGATTTCATTCCATTCCATTCCATTCCATTCCATTCCATTCGGGTTTATTGCATTTCATTCCACTCCATTCCATTCCATTCCATTCCATTCCATTCCATTCCATTCCATTCCATTCGGGTTTTTTCCCTTCCATTCCATTCCCTTCCATTCCATTCGGGTTGATTTCATTCCATTCCATTCCATTCCATTCCATTCCATTCTGGTTTATTCCATTTCATTCCATTCCATTCCATTCCATTCCATTCCATTCCATTCCATTCCATTCTAGTTGATTCCATCCCTTTCCATTCCATTCCATTCCATTGTATTCCATTCCATTCGGGTTGATTCCATTCCATTCCATTCCAATCCATTCCATTCCATTCCATTCGAGTTGATTCCATTCCATTCAATTCCATTGCATTCCATTCAATTAGAGTTGATTCCATTCCATTCCATTTCATTCCATTCCATTCGAGTTGATTCCATCCCTTTCCATTCCATTCCATTCCATTGTATTCCATTCCATTCGGGTTGATTCCATTCCATTCCATTCCAATCCATTCCATTCGGGTTTTTTCCTTTCCATTCCATTCCCTTCCATTCCATTCGGGTTGATTTCATTCCATTCCATTCCATTCCATTCGGGTTTATTCCATTTCATTCCATTCCATTCCATTCCATTCCGTTCCATTCTAGTTGATTCCATCCCTTTCCATTCCATTCCATTCCATTGAATTCCATTCCATTCGGGTTGATTGCATTCCATTCCATTCCAATCCATTCCATTCTATTCCATTCGAGTTGATTCCATTCCATTCCATTCCATTGCATTCCATTCCATTCGGGTTGATTCCATTCCATTCCATTTCATTCCATTCCATTCCATTGCATTCCATCCGGGTTGACTCCATTCCATTCCATTCCATTCCATTGCATTCCGTTACATTCGGGTTGATTCCATTCCATTCCATTCCATTTCATTCCATTCAGGTTGATTCCATTCCATTCCATTCCATTCCATTCCATTCCATTCCATTCCAATCGGATTGATTCCATTCCATTTCATTCGATTCCATTCCATTCTGTTTGATTCCATTCCATTCCATTAAATTCCATTCGGGTTGATTCCATTCCATTCCTTTCCATTCCATTCCATTCCATTCCATTCGAGTTGATTCCACTCCATTCCATTCCATGCGAGTTGATTCCATTCCATTCCATTCCTTTCCATTCCTTTCCATTCCATTCCATTCGGATAGATTGCATTCCATTCCATTCCATTCCATTCCAATCGGGTTTATTCCATTCTATTCCATTCCATTTCATTCCATTCGGGTTGATTCCATTCCAGTCCATTGCATTCCATTCCATTCCCTTAAATTCCATTCGGGTTGATTCCATTCCATTCCGTTCCATTCCGGTTAATTGAATTCCATTCCGTTCCATTCGTGTTGAATCCATTCCATTCCATTCCATTCCATTTCATTCCATTCCATTCCATTTGATTCCACTTCACTCCATTCCATTCGGGTTGATTCCAGTCCATTCCATTCCATTTCGATTGATTGCATTCCATTCCATTCCTTTTCATTCCATTCCATTCCGTTCCATTCCACTCCATTGGTGTTGATTCCATTCCATTCCTTTCCATTGCATTCCATTCCATTTGTGTTGATTCCATTCCTTTCCATTCCATTCGTGATGATTCGATTCCATTCCATTCCATTGTATTCCATTCCATTCGAGTTGATTCCATTCCATTCCATTCCATTCGGGTTGATTCCATTCCATTCCATTCCATTCCATTGCATTTGAGTTGCTTCCATTCCATTTTATTCCATTCCATTCCATTCCACTCAGGTTGATTCCATTCCATTCCATTCCACTCCACTCCATTCCATTCCATTTCATTCCCCTCCACTCCATTCCATTCCATTCCATTCCACTCGGATTGATTCAATTCCACCCCATTCCATTCAATTACATTCCATTCCAATCCACTCCAATCGGGTTGATTCAATTCCATTCGATTCTATTCCATACCATTCCATCCCGTGCCATTCCATTCCATTCCATTCCATTCGATTTGATTCCATTCCAATCAATTCCATTCGGGTTGAAACCATTCCATGTCATTCCATTGCATTCCATTCCATTCGGGTTGATTCCATTCCATTCCATTCCATTCGGTGTGATTAAATTCCCTTCCAATTCATTCCCTTCCATTCCATTCCATTCCATTCCGTTCCATTCCATTCCATTCCATTCCATTCGGTTTGATTCCATTCCATTCCATTCCATTCCATTCCATTCCATTCCATTCGGTTTTTTTCCTTTCCATTCCATTCCCTTCCATTCCATTCGGGTTTATTCCATTTCATTCCATTCCTTTCCATTCCATTCCATTCCATTCGAGTTGATTCCATTGCTTTCCATTCCATTCCATTCCATTGTATTCCATTCCATTCGGGTTGATTCCATTCCATTCCATTCCAATCCATTCCATTCTATTCCATTCGAGTTGATTCCATTCCATTCCATTCCATTGCATTCCATTCCATTCGGGTTGATTCCATTCCATTCCATTTCATTCCATTCCATTCCATTGCATTCCATCCGGGTTGACTCCATTCCATTCCATTCCATTCCATTGCATTCCATTACATTCGGGTTGATTCCATTCCATTCCATTCCATTCCATTGCATTCCATTCGGGTTGACTCCATTCCTTTCCATTCCATTCGACTCCATTCGGGTTGATTCCATACCATTCCATTCCGTTCCATTCCATTCCATTCCATTCCATTCCGGTGGATTCCATTCCATTCAATTCCATTCCATTTCATTCCATTCAGGTTGATTCCATTCCATTCCATTCCATTCCATTCCATTCTGGTTGATTCCATTCCATTCCATTCGATTCCATTCCATTCTGGTTGATTCCATTCCATTCCATTAAATTCCATTCGGGTTGATTCCATTCCATTCCTTTCCATTCCATTCCATTCCATTCCTTTCCATTTCATTCCATTACGGTTGATTCCATTCCTTTCCATTCCATTCTGGTTGAATCCATTCCATTCCATTCGTTTCCATTCCATTGCACTCGATTTGATTCCACTTCATTCCATTCCATTCGGGTTGATTCCATTGCATTCCATTCCATTCCATTCCATTCGGATTGATTGCATTCCATTCCATTTCATTCCATTCCATTCCATTCCATTCCATTCGGGTTGATTCCATTCCATTGCATTCCATTCCATTCCATTCCATTCCAATCCATTCCATTCGTGTTGATTCCATTCCATTCCATTCCATTGAATTCGGGTTGATTCCATTCCATTCCAATCCATTCCATTCCATTCGAGTTGGTTCCACTCCATTCCATTCCATGCGGGTTGATTCCATTCCATTCCATTCCATTCCATTCCATTCCATTCCATTCCATTCCATTCCTTTCCATTCCAATCCATTCGGATAGATTCCATTCCATTCCATTCCATTCCATTCCAATCGGGTTGATTCCATTCCTTTCCATTCCATTCCACTCCATGCCATTCCACTCGGTCTGATTCCATTCCATTCCATTCCATTCCATTCCATTCCATTCCATTCCGGTTTATTCCATTCCATTCCATTCCATTCCATTCGGGTTGATTCCATTCCATTCCATTCCATTCCATTCGGGTTTTTTCCTTTCCATTCCATTCCCTTCCATTCCATTCGGGTTGATTCCATTCCATTCCATTCCATTCCATTCCATTCCATTCCATTCCATTCCATTCCATTCCATTCGGGTTTATTCCATTTCATTCCATTCCATTCCATTCCGTTCCATTCGAGGTGATTACATCCCATTTCATTCCATTCCATTCCATTCCATTCCATTCCATTCCATTCCATTCCATTCGATTTGATTCCACTTCACTCCATTCCATTCGGGTTGATTCCAGTCCATTCCATTCCATTTGGATTGATTGCATTCCATTCCATTCCTTTTCATTCCATTCCATTCCGTTCCATTCCACTCCATTCGGGTTGATTCCATTCCATTCCTTTCCATTGCATTCCATTCCATTCGAGTTGATTCCATTCCATTCCATTGCATTCCATTCCATTCCATTCCATTCGGGTTGATTCCATTCCATTCCATTCCATTCCATTGCATTTGAGTTGCTTCCATTCCATTTTATCCCATTCCATTCCATTCCATTCCATTCCACTCAAGTTGATTCCATTCCATTACATTCCACTCCACTCCATTCCATTCCATTTCATTCCCCTCCACTCCATTCCATTCCATTCCATTCCACTCGGATTGATTCAATTCCACCCCATTCCATTCAATTACATTCCATTCCAATCCACTCCAATCGGGTTGATTCAATTCCATTCGATTCTATTCCATACCATTCCATCCCGTGCCATTCCATTCCATTCCATTCCATTCCATTCGAGTTGATTCCATTCCAATCAATTCCATTAGGTTTGAATCCATTCCATGTCATTCCGTTGCATTCCATTCCATTCGGGTTGATTCCATTCCATTCCATTCCATTCCATTCCATTCGGTGTGATTAAATTCCCTTCAATTTAATTCCCTTCCATTCCATTCCTTTCCGTTCCATTCCATTCCATTCCATTCCATTCGACTTGATTCCACTCCATTTCATTCCATGCGTGTTTATTCCATTCCCTTCCATTCCATTCCATTCCTTACCATTCCATACCTTTCAGATAGATTCCATTCCAGTCCATTCTATTCCATTCCATTCCATTCGGTGTGATTAAATTCCCTTCCATTTCATTCCCTTCCATTCCATTCCATTCCATTCCATTCCATTCCATTCCGTTCCATTCCATTCCATTCGGGTTGATTACTTTCCATTCCATTCCATTGCATTCCATTCGGGTTGATTCCATTCCATTCCGTTCCATTCCATTCCATTCGGGATGATTCCATTGCATTCCATTCCATTCCATTCCATTCCATTCGATTCCATTCCATTCGGGTTGGTTCCTTTCCATTCCATTCCATTCCATTCAACTCCATTCCATTTCATTCGGGTTTATTCCATTCCATTCCATTCCATTCCATTCCATTCCATTCCATTCCACTCAGGTTGATTCCATTCCATTCCATTCCACTCCACTCCATTCCATTCCATTTCATTCCCCTCCACTCCATTCCATTCCATTCCATTCCACTCGGATTGATTCAATTCCACCCCATTCCATTCAATTACATTCCATTCCAATCCACTCCAATCGGGTTGATTCAATTCCATTCAATTCTATTCCATACCATTCCATCCCGTGTCATTCCATTCCATTCCATTCCATTCGAGTTGATTCCATTCCAATCAATTCCATTCGGGTTGAATCCATTCCATGTCATTCCATTGCATTCCATTCCATTCGGGTTGATTCCATTCCATTCCATTCCATTCCATTCCATTCGGTGTGATTAAATTCCCTTCCATTTCATTCCCTTCCATTGCATTCCATTCCATTCCGTTCCATTCCATTCCATTCCATTCCATTCGGTTTGATTCCATTCCATTCCATTCCATTCCATTCCATTCCATTCCATTCGGGTTTTTTCCTTTCCATTCCATTCCCTTCCATTCCATTCGGGTTGATTTCATTCCATTCCATTCCATTCCATTCCATTCCATTCCATTCGCGTTTATTCCATTTCATTCCATTCCATTCCATTCCATTCGAGTTGATTCCATCCCTTTCCATTCCATTCCATTCCATTGCATTCCATTCCATTCGGGTTGATTCCATTCCATTCCATTTCATTCCATTCCATTCCATTGCATTCCATCCGGGTTGACTCCATTCCATTCCATTCCATTCCATTGCATTCCATTACATTCGGGTTGATTCCATTCCATTCCATTCCATTCCATTGCATTCCATTCGGGTTGATTCCATTCCTTTCCATTCCATTCGACTCCATTCGGGTTGATTCCATACCATTCCATTCCATTCCATTCCATTCCATTCCATTCCGGTGGATTCCATTCCATTCAATTCCATTCCATTTCATTCCATTCAGGTTGATTCCATTCCATTCCATTCCATTCCATTCCATTCGGGTTGATTCCATTCCATTCCATTCCATTCCATTCCATTCTGGTTGATTCCATTCCATTCCATTAAATTCCATTCGGGTTGATTCCATTCCATTCCTTTCCATTCCATTCCATTCCATTCCTTTCCATTTCATTCCATACCGGTTGACTCCATTTCTTTCCATTCCATTCTGGTTGAATCCATTCCATTCCATTCGATTCCATTCCATTGCACTCGATTTGATTCCACTTCATTCCATTCCATTCGGGTTGATTCCATTGCATTCCATTCCATTCCATTCCATTCGGATTGATTGCATTCCATTCCATTCCATTCCATCCAACTCGGGTTTATTCCATTCCATTCCATTCAATTCCATTCCATTGAGGTTGATTCCATTCCATTCCATTCCATTCCATTAAATTCCATTCGGGTTGATTCCATTCCATTCCATTCCATTCCATTCCATTCCATTTCGGTTAATTTAATTCCATTCCATTCCATTCGGGTTGAATCCATTCCATTCCATTCCATTCCATTCGATTTGATTCCACTTCACTCCATTCCATTCGGGTTGATTCCATTCCATTCCATTCCATTTGGATTGATTGCATTCCATTCCATTCCTTTTCATTCCATTCAATTCCGTTCCATTCCACTCCATTCGTGTTGATTCCATTCCATTCCTTTCCATTGCATTCCCCTCCATTTGAGTTGATTCCATTCCGTTTCATTCCATTCGTGATGATTCGATTCCATTCCATTCCATTGCATTCCATTCCATTCGAGTTGATTCCATTCCATTCCATTGCATTCCATTCCATGCCATTCCATTCGGGTTGATTCCATTACATTCCATTCCATTCCATTGCATTCCATTCGGGTTTATTCCATTTCATTCCATTCCATTCCATTCCATTCCATTCCATTCGAGTTGATTCCATCCCTTTCCATTCCATTCCATTCCATTGTATTCCATTCCATTCGGGTTGATTCCATTCCATTCCATTCCAATCCATTCCATTCTATTCCATTCGAGTTGATTCCATTCCATTCCATTCCATTGCATTCCATTCCATTCGGGTTGATTCCATTCCATTCCATTTCATTCCATTCCATTCCATTGCATTCCATCCGGGTTGACTCCATTCCATTCCATTCCATTCCATTGCATTCCATTACATTCGGGTTGATTCCATTCCATTCCATTCCATTCCATTGCATTCCATTCGGGTTGATTCCATTCCTTTCCATTCCATTCGACTCCATTCGGCTTGATTCCATACCATTCCATTCCATTCCATTCCATTCCATTCCATTCCATTCTGGTGGATTCCATTCCATTCAATTCCATTCCATTTCATTCCATTCAGGTTGATTCCATTCCATTCCATTCCATTCCATTCCATTCCATTCCATTCGGGTTGATTCCATTCCATTCCATTCGATTCCATTCCATTCTGGTTGATTCCATTCCATTCCATTAAATTCCATTCGGGTTGATTCCATTCCATTCCTTTCCATTCCATTCCATTCCATTCCTTTCCATTTCATTCCATTCCGGTTGATTCCATTCCTTTCCATTCCATTCTGGTTGAATCCATTCCATTCCATTCGATTCCATTCCATTGCACTCGATTTGATTCCACTTCATTCCATTCCATTCGGGTTGATTCCATTGCATTCCATTCCATTCCATTCCATTCGGATTGATTGCATTCCATTCCATTTCATTCCATTCCATTCCATTCCATTCCATTCGGGTTGATTCCATTCCATTCCATTCCATTCCATTCCATTCCAATCCATTCCATTCGTGTTGATTACATTCCATTCCATTCCATTGAATTCGGGTTGATTCCATTCCATTCCAATCCATTCCATTCCATTCGAGTTGGTTCCACTCCATTCCATTCCATGCGGGTTGATTCCATTCCATTCCATTCCATTCCATTCCATTCCTTTCCATTCCAATCCATTCGGATACATTCCATTCCATTCCATTCCATTCCATTCCATTCCATTCCAATCGGGTTGATTCCATTCCTTTCCATTCCATTCCACTCTATGCCATTCCACTCGGTTTGATTCCATTCCATTCCATTCCATTCCATTCCATTCCATTCCATTCGGGTTGATTCCATTCCATTCCATTCCATTCCATTCCATTCCACTCCATTCCATTCGGGTTTATTCCATTTCATTCCATTACATTCCATTCCGTTCCATTCCATTCCATTGCGTTCTGTTCCATTCGAGGTGATTACATCCCATTTCATTCCATTCCATTCCATTCCATTCCATTCCATTCCATTCCATTCCATTCGATTTGATTCCACTTCACTCCATTCCATTCGGGTTGAATCCAGTCCATTCCATTCCATTTGGATTGATTGCATTCCATTCCATTCCTTTTCATTCCATTCCATTCCGTTCCATTCCACTCCATTCGGGTTGATTCCATTCCATTCCTTTCCATTGCATTCCATTCCATTTGAGTTGATTCCATTCCGTTCCATTCCATTCATGATGATTCGACTCCATTCCATTCCATTGCATTCCATTCCATTCGAGATGATTCCATTCCATTCCATTGCATTCCATTCCATTCCATTCCATTCCATTCAATTCGGGTTTTTTCCTTTCCATTCCATTCCCTTCCATTCCATTCGGGTTGATTTCATTCCATTCCATTCCATTCCATTCCATTCGGGTTTATTCCATTTCATTCCATTCCATTCCATTCCATTCCGTTCCATTCTAGTTGATTCCATCCCTTTCCATTCCATTCCATTCCACTGAATTCCATTCCATTCGGGTTGATTCCATTCCATTCCATACCAATCCGTTCCATTCTATTCCATTCGAGTTGATTCCATTCCATTCCATTCCATTGCATTCCATTCCATTCGGGTTGATTCCATTCCATTCCATTTCATTCCATTCCATTCCATTGCATTCCATCCGTGTTGACTCCATTCCATTCCATTCCATTCCATTGCATTCCGTTACATTCGGGTTGATTCCATTCCATTCCATTCCATTGCATTCCATTCCGGTTGTTTCCATTCCTTTCCATTCCATTTGACTCCATTCGGGTTGATTCCATACCATTCCATTCCGTTCCATTCCATTCCATTCCATTCCATTCCGGTGGATTCCATTCCATTCAATTCCATTCCATTTCATTCCATTCAGGTTGATTCCATTCCATTCCATTCCATTCCATTCCAATCGGATTGATTCCATTCCGTTTCATTCGATTCCATTCCATTCTGTTTGATTCCATTCCATTCCATTAAATTCCATTCGGGTTGATTCCATTCCATTCCTTTCCATTCCATTCCATTCCATTCCATTCGAGTTGATTCCACTCCATTCCATTCCATGCGAGTTGATTCCATTCCATTCCATTCCATTCCATTCCATTCCATTCCATTCGGATAGATTGCATTCCATTCCATTCCATTCCATTCCAATCGGTTTATTCCATTCCATTTCATTCCATTCGGGTTGATTCCATTCCAGTCCATTGCATTCCATTCCATTCCCTTAAATTCCATTCGGGTTGATTCCATTCCATTCCATTCCATTCCATTCCGGTTAATTGAATTCCATTCCATTCCATTCGTGTTGAATCCATTCCATTCCATTCCATTCCATTCCATTCCATTCCATTTGATTCCACTTCACTCCATTCCATTCGGGTTGATTCCATTCCATTCCATTCCATTTGGATTGATTGCATTCCATTCCATTCCTTTTCATTCCATTCCATTCCGTTCCATTCCACTCCATTCGGGTTGATTCCATTCCATTCCTTTCCATTGCATTCCATTCCATTTGAGTTGATTCCATTCCGTTCCATTCCATTCGTGATGATTCGATTCCATTCCATTCCATTGCATTCCATTCCATTCGAGTTGATTCCATTCCATTCCATTGCATTCCATTCCATTCCATTCCATTCGGGTTGATTCCATTCCATTCCATTCCATTCCATTGCATTTGAGTTGCTTCCATTCCATTTTATTCCATTCCATTCCATTCCATTCCATTCCATTCCACTCAGGTTGATTCCATTCCATTCCATTCCACTCCACTCCATTCCATTCCATTTCATTCCCCTCCACTCCATTCCATTCCATTCCATTCCACTCGGATTGATTCAATTCTACCCCATTCCATTCAATTACATTCCATTCCAATCCACTCCAATCGGGTTGATTCAATTCCATTCGATTCTATTCCATACCATTCCATCCCGTGCCATTCCATTCCATTCCATTCCATTCGAGTTGATTCCATTCCAATCAATTCCATTCGGGTTGAATCCATTCCATTTCATTCCATTGCATTCCATTCCATTCGGGTTGATTCCATTCCATTCCATTCCATTCCATTCGGTGTGATTAAATTCCCTTCCATTTCAATCCCTTCCATTCCATTCCATTCCGTTCCATTCCATTCCATTCCATTCGGGTTGATTACTTTCCATTCCATTCCATAGTATTCCATTCCATTCCATTCCATTCCATTCCATTGAATTCCATTCCATTCGGGTTGGTTCCTTTCCATTTCATTCCATTCCCCTCCATTTAATTTCATTCGGGTTTATTCCTTTCCATTCCATTCCATTCAATTCCATTCCATTCCATTCCATTCGGTTTGATTCCATTCCATTCCATTCCATTCCATTCCATTCCATTCCATTCCATTCCATTCCAATCGGGTTGATTCCATTCCTTTCCATTCCATTCCATTCCATTCCGCTCCATTCCATTCCACTCGGTTTGATTCCATTCCATTCCATTCCATTCCGGTTGATTCCATTCCATTTCATTCCATTCCATTCCATTCCATTCCATTCCATGCGGGTTTTTTCCTTTCCATTCCATTCCCTTCCATTCCATTCCATTCCATTCCATTCCATTCCATGCGGGTTTTTTCCTTTCCATTCCATTCCCTTCCATTCCATTCAGGTTGATTTCATTCCATTCCATTCCATTCCATTCTATTCGGGTTTATTCCATTTCATTCCACTCCATTCCATTTCATTCCATTCCATTCCATTCCATTCCATTCCATTCCATTCCATTCCATTCCGGTTTTTTCCTTTCCATTCCATTCCCTTCCATTCCATTCGGGTTGATTTCATTCCATTCCATTCCATTCCATTCCATTCCATTCCATTCCATTCTGGTTTATTCCATTTCATTCCATTCCATTCCATTCCATTCTAGTTGATTCCATCCCTTTCCATTCCATTCCATTCCATTGTATTCCATTCCATTCGGGTTGATTCCATTCCATTCCATTCGAATCCATTCCATTCCATTCCATTCGAGTTGATTCCATTCCATTCAATTCCATTGCATTCCATTCAATTAGAGTTGATTCCATTCCATTCCATTTCATTCCATTCCATTCGAGTTGATTCCATCCCTTTCCATTCCATTCCATTCCATTGTATTCCATTCCATTCGGGTTGATTCCATTCCATTCCATTCCTATCCATTCCATTCCATTCCATTCGGGTTTTTTCCTTTCCATTCCTTTCCCTTCCATTCCATTCGGGTTGATTTCATTCCATTCCATTCCATTCCATTCGGGTTTATTCCATTTCATTCCATTCCATTCCATTCCATTCCGTTCCATTCTAGTTGATTCCATCCCTTTCCATTCCATTCCATTCCATTGAATTCCATTACATTCGGGTTGATTGCATTCCATTCCATTCCAATCCATTCCATTCTATTCCATTCGAGTTGATTCCATTCCATTACATTCCATTGCATTCCATTCCATTCGGGTTGATTCCATTCCATTCCATTTCATTCCATTCCCTTCCATTGCATTCCATCCGGGTTGACTCCATTCCATTCCATTCCATTCCATTGCATTCCGTTACATTCGGGTTGATTCCATTCCATTCCATTCCAATCGGATTGATTCCATTCCATTTCATTTGATTCCATTCCATTCTGTTTGATTCCATTCCATTCCATTAAATTCCATTCGGGTTGATTCCATTCCATTCCTTTCCATTCCATTCCATTCCATTCCATTCGAGTTGATTCCACTCCATTCCATTCCATGCGAGTTGATTCCATTCCATTCCATTCCATTCCGGTTAATTGAATTCCATTCCATTCGTGTTGAATCCATTCCATTCCATTCCATTCCATTCCATTCCATTCCATTCCATTCCATTTGATTCCACTTCACTCCATTCCATTCGGGTTGATTCCATTCCATTCCATTCCATTTGGATTGATTGCATTCCATTCCATTCCTTTTCATTCCATTCCATTCCGTTCCATTCCACTCCATTGGTGTTGACTCCATTCCATTCCATTCCATTGCATTCCATTCCATTCGAGTTGATTCCATTCCATTCCATTTTATTCCATTCCATTCCATTCCACTCAGGTTGATTCCATTCCATTCCTTTCCACTCCACTCCATTCCATTCCATTTCATTCCCCTCCTCTCCATTCCATTCCATTCCATTCCACTCGGATTGATTCAATTCCACCCCATTCCATTCAATTACATTCCATTCCAATCCACTCCAATCGGGTTGATTCAATTCCATTCGATTCTATTCCATACCATTCCATCCCGTGCCATTCCATTCCATTCCATTCCATTCGAGTTGATTCCATTCCAATCAATTCCATTCGGGTTGAATCCATTCCATGTCACTCCATTGCATTCCATTCCATTCGGGTTGATTCCATTCCATTCCATTCTATTCCATTCCATTCGGTGTGATTAAATTCCCTTCCAATTCATTCCCTTCCATTCCATTCCATTCCATTCCGTTCCATTCCATTCCATTCCATTCCATTCGGTTTGATTCCATTCCATTCCATTCCATTCCATTCCATTCGGTTTTTTTCCTTTCCATTCCAATCCCTTCCATTCCATTCGGGTTTATTCCATTTCATTCCATTCCTTTCCATTCCATTCCATTCCATTTGAGTTGATTCCATTGCTTTCCATTCCATTCCATTCCATTGTATTCCATTCCATTCGGGTTGATTCCATTCCATTCCATTCCATTGCATTCCATTCCATTCGGGTTGATTCCATTCCATTCCATTTCATTCCATTCCATTCCATTGCATTCCATCCGGGTTGACTCCATTCCATTCCATTCCATTCCATTCCATTGCATTGCATTACATTCGGGTTGATTCCATTCCATTCCATTCCATTCCATTGCATTCCATTCGGGTTGACTCCATTCCTTTCCATTCCATTCGACTCCATTCGGGTTGATTCCATACCATTCCATTCCATTCCATTCCATTCCGGTGGATTCCATTCCATTCAATTCTATTCCATTTCATTCCATTCAGGTTGATTCCATTCCATTCCATTCCATTCCATTCCATTCCATTCGGGTTGATTCCATTCCATTCCATTCGATTCCATTCCATTCTGGTTGATTCCATTCCATTCCATTAAATTCCATTCGGGTTGATTCCATTCCATTCCTTTCCATTCCATTCCATTCCATTCCTTTCCATTTCATTCCATTCCGGTTGATTCCATTCCTTTCCATTCCATTCTGGTTGAATCCATTCCATTCCATTCGATTCCATTCCATTGCACTCGATTTGATTCCACTTCATTACATTCCATTCGGGTTGATTCCATTGCATTCCATTCCATTCCATTCCATTCGGATTGATTGCATTCCATTCCATTTCATTCCATTCCATTCCATTCCATTCCATTCGGGTTGATTCCATTCCATTGCATTCCATTCCGTTCCATTCCATTCCAATCCATTCCATTCGTGTTGATTCCATTCCATTCCATTCCATTGAATTCGGGTTGATTCCATTCCATTCCAATCCATTCCATTCCATTCGAGTTGGTTCCACTCCATTCCATTCCATGCGGGTTGATTCCATTCCATTCCATTCCATTTCATTCCATTCCATTCCATTCCTTTCCATTCCAATCCATTCGGATAGATTCCATTCCATTCCATTCCATTCCATTCCATTCCATTCCAATCGGGTTGATTCCATTCCTTTCCATTCCATTCCACTCCATGCCATTCCACTCGGTCTGATTCCATTCCATTCCATTCCATTCCATTCCATTCCATTCCGGTTTATTCCATTCCATTCCATTCCATTCCATTCGGGTTGATTCCATTCCATTCCATTCCATTCCATTCGGGTTTTTTCCTTTCCATTCCATTCCCTTCCATTCCATTCGGGTTGATTCCATTCCATTCCATTCCATTCCATTCCATTCCATTCCATTCCATTCGGGTTTATTCCATTTCATTCCATTCCATTCCATTCCGTTCCATTCGAGGTGATTACATCCCATTTCATTCCATTCCATTCCATTCCATTCCATTCCATTCGATTTGATTCCACTTCACTCCATTCCATTCGGGTTGATTCCAGTCCATTCCATTCCATTTGGATTGATTGCATTCCATTCCATTCCTTTTCATTCCATTCCATTCCGTTCCATTCCACTCCATTCGGGTTGATTCCATTCCATTCCTTTCCATTGCATTCCATTCCATTCGAGTTGATTCCATTCCATTCCATTGCATTCCATTCCATTCCATTCCATTCGGGTTGATTCCATTCCATTCCATTCCATTCCATTGCATTTGAGGTGCTTCCATTCCATTTTATTCCATTCCATTCCATTCCATTCCATTCCACTCAAGTTGATTCCATTCCATTACATTCCACTCCACTCCATTCCATTCCATTTCATTCCCCTCCACTCCATTCCATTCCATTCCATTCCACTCGGATTCATTCAATTCCACCCCATTCCATTCAATTACATTCCATTCCAATCCACTCCAATCGGGTTGATTCAATTCCATTCGATTCTATTCCATACCATTCCATCACGTGCCATTCCATTCCATTCCATTCCATTCCATTCGAGTTGATTCCATAACAATCAATTCCATTAGGTTTGAATCCATTCCATGTCATTCCGTTGCATTCCATTCCATTCGGGTTGATTCCATTCCATTCCATTCCATTCCATTCCATTCCATTCGGTGTGATTAAATTCCCTTCCATTTCATTCCCTTCCATTCCATTCCTTTCCATTCCATTCCATTCCATTCCATTCCATTCGAGTTGATTCCACTCCATTTCATTACATGCGTGTTTATTCCATTCCCTTCCATTCCATTCCATTCCTTACCATTCCATACCTTTCGGATAGATTCCATTCCAGTCCATTCTATTCCATTCCATTCCATTCGGTGTGATTAAATTCCCTTCCATTTCATTCCCTTCCATTCCATTCCATTCCATTCCGTTCCATTCCATTCCATTCGGGTTGATTACTTTCCATTCCATTCCATTGCATTCCATCCGGGTTGATTCCATTCCATTCAGTTCCATTCCATTCCATTCGGGATGATTCCATTGCATTCCATTCCATTCCATTCCATTCCATTCCATTCCATTCCATTCTGGTTGGTTCCTTTCCATTCCATTCCATTCCATTCCACTCCATTCCATTTCATTCGGGTTTATTCCATTCCATTCCATTCCATTCCATTCCATTCCATTCCATTCCATTCCACTCAGGTTGATTCCATTCCATTCCATTCCACTCCACTCCATTCCATTCCATTTCATTCCCCTCCACTCCATTCCATTCCATTCCATTCCACTCGGATTGATTCAATTCCACCCCATTCCATTCAATTACATTCCATTCCAATCCACTCCAATCGGGTTGATTCAATTCCATTCAATTCTATTCCATACCATTCCAACCCGTGCCATTCCATTCCATTCCATTCCATTCGAGTTGATTCCATTCCAATCAATTCCATTCGGGTTGAATCCATTCCATGTCATTCCATTGCATTCCATTCCATTCGGGTTGATTCCATTCCATTCCATTCCATTCCATTCGGTGTGATTAAATTCCCTTCCATTTCATTCCCTTCCATTCCATTCCATTCCATTCCATTCCATTCCATTCCATTCGGGTTTTTTCCTTTCCATTCCATTCCCTTCCATTCCATTCGGGTTGATTTCTTTCCATTCCACTCCATTCCATTCCATTCCATTCGCGTTTATTCCATTTCATTCCGTTCCATTCCATTCCATTCGTGTTGATTCCATCCCTTTCCATTCCATTCCATTCCATGGCATTCCATTCAATTCGGGTTGATTCCATTCCATTCCATTTCATTCCATTCCATTCCATTGCATTCCATCCGGGTTGACTCCATTCCATTCCATTCCATTCCATTGCATTCCATTACATTCGGGTTGATTCCATTCCATTCCATTCCATTCCATTGCATTCCATTCGGGTTGATTCCATTCCTTTCCATTCCATTCGACTCCATTCGGGTTGATTCCATACCATTCCATTCCATTCCATTCCATTCCATTCCATTCCATTCCGGTGGATTCCATTCCATTCAATTCCATTCCATTTCATTCCATTCAGGTTGATTCCATTCCATTCCATTCCATTCCATTCCATTCGGGTTGATTCCATTCCATTCCATTCCATTCCATTCCATTCTGGTTGATTCCATTCCATTCCATTAAATTCCATTCGGGTTGATTCCATTCCATTCCTTTCCATTCCATTCCATTCCATTCCTTTCCATTTCATTCCATACCGGTTGACTCCATTCCTTTCCATTCCATTCTGGTTGAATCCATTCCATTCCATTCGATTCCATTCCATTGCACTCGATTTGATTCCACTTCATTCCATTCCATTCGGGTTGATTCCATTGCATTCCATTCCATTCCATTCCATTCGGATTGATTGCATTCCATTCCATTTCATTCCATTCCATTCCATTCCATTCCATTCCATTCGGGTTGATTCCATTCCATTCCATTCCATTCCATTCCATTCCAATCCATTCCATTCGTGTTGATTCCATTCCATTCCATTCCATTGAATTCGGGTTGATTCCATTCCATTCCAATCCATTCCATTCCATTCGAGTTGGTTCCACTCCATTCCATTCCATGCGGGTTGATTCCATTCCATTCCATTCCTTTCCATTCCATTCCATTCCATTCCATTCCATTCCATTCCATTCCTTTCCATTCCAATCCATTCGGATAGATTCCGTTCCATTCCATTCCATTCCATTCCATTCCATTCCATTCCAATCGGGTTGATTCCATTCCTTTCCATTCCATTCCACTCCATGCCATTCCACTCGGTTTGATTCCATTCCATTCCATTCCATTCCATTCCATTCCATTCCATTCCATTCCGGTTTATTCCATTCCATTCCATTCCATTCGGGTTGATTCCATTCCATTCCATTCCATTCCATTCCATTCCATTCCATTCCACTCCATTCCATTCGTTTTTATTCCATTTCATTCCATTCCATTCCATTCCGTTCCATTCGAGGTGATTACATCCCTTTTCATTCCATTCCATTCCATTCCATTCCATTCCATTCCATTCCATTCGATTTGATTCCACTTCACTCCATTCCATTCGGGTTGATTCCAGTCCATTCCATTCCATTTGGATAGATTGCATTCCATTACATTCCTTTTCATTCCATTCCATTCCGTTCCATTCCACTCCATTCGGGTTGATTCCATTCCATTCCTTTCCATTGCATTCCATTCCATTTGAGTTGATTCCATTCCGTTCCATTCCATTCGTGATGATTCGATTCCATTCCATTCCATTGCATTCCATTCCATTCGAGTTGATTCCATTCCATTCCATTGCATTCCATTCCATTCCATTCCATTCGGGTTGATTCCATTCCATTCCATTCCATTCCATTGCATTTGAGTTGCTTCCATTCCATTTTATTCCATTCCATTCCATTCCATTCCATTCCACTCAGGTTGATTCCATTCCATTCCATTCCACTCCACTCCATTCCATTCCATTTCATTCCCCTCCACTCCATTCCATTCCATTCCATTCCACTCGGATTGATTCAATTCTACCCCATTCCATTCAATTACATTCCATTCCAATCCACTCCAATCGGGTTGATTCAATTCCATTCGATTCTATTCCATACCATTCCATCCCGTGCCATTCCATTCCATTTCATTCCATTCGAGTTGATTCCATTCCAATCAATTCCATTCGGGTTGAATCCATTCCATGTCATTCCATTGCATTCCATTCCATTCGGGTTGATTCCATTCCATTCCATTCCATTCCATTCGGTGTGATTAAATTCCCTTCCATTTCAATCCCTTCCATTCCATTCCATTCCATTCCGTTCCATTCCATTCCATTCCATTCGGGTTGATTACTTTCCATTCCATTCCATAGTATTCCATTCCATTCCATTCCATTCCATTCCATTGAATTCCATTCCATTCGGGTTGGTTCCTTTCCATTTCATTCCATTCCCCTCCATTCAATTTCATTCGGGTTTATTCCTTTCCATTCCATTCCATTCAATTCCATTCCATTCCATTCCATTCGGTTTGATTCCATTCCATTCCATTCCATTCCATTCCAATCGGGTTGATTCCATTCCTTTCCATTCCATTCCATTCCATTCCGCTCCATTCCATTCCACTCGGTTTGATTCCATTCCATTCCATTCCATTCCGGTTGATTCCATTCCATTTCATTCCATTCCATTCCATTCCATTCCATTCCATGCGGGTTTTTTCCTTTCCATTCCATTCCCTTCCATTCCATTCCATTCCATTCCATTCCATTCCATGCGGGTTTTTTCCTTTCCATTCCATTCCCTTCCATTCCATTCAGGTTGATTTCATTCCATTCCATTCCATTCCATTCCATTCCATTCGGGTTTATTCCATTTCATTCCACTCCATTCCATTTCATTCCATTCCATTCCATTCCATTCCATTCCATTCCATTCCATTCCGGTTTTTTCCTTTCCATTCCATTCCCTTCCATTCCATTCGGGTTGATTTCATTCCATTCCATTCCATTCCATTCCATTCCATTCCATTCCATTCCATTCTGGTTTATTCCATTTCATTCCATTCCATTCCATTCCATTCTAGTTGATTCCATCCCTTTCCATTCCATTCCATTCCATTGTATTCCATTCCATTCGGGTTGATTCCATTCCATTCCATTCGAATCCATTCCATTCCATTCCATTCGAGTTGATTCCATTCCATTCAATTCCATTGCATTCCATTCAATTAGAGTTGATTCCATTCCATTCCATTTCATTCCATTCCATTCGAGTTGATTCCATCCCTTTCCATTCCATTCCATTCCATTGTATTCCATTCCATTCGGGTTGATTCCATTCCATTCCATTCCTATCCATTCCATTCCATTCCATTCGGGTTTTTTCCTTTCCATTCCTTTCCCTTCCATTCCATTCGGGTTGATTTCATTCCATTCCATTCCATTCCATTCGGGTTTATTCCATTTCATTCCATTCCATTCCATTCCATTCCGTTCCATTCTAGTTGATTCCATCCCTTTCCATTCCATTCCATTCCATTGAATTCCATTCCATTCGGGTTGATTGCATTCCATTCCATTCCAATCCATTCCATTCTATTCCATTCGAGTTGATTCCATTCCATTCCATTCCATTGCATTCCATTCCATTCGGGTTGATTCCATTCCATTCCATTTCATTCCATTCCCTTCCATTGCATTCCATCCGGGTTGACTCCATTCCATTCCATTCCATTCCATTGCATTCCGTTACATTCGGGTTGATTCCATTCCATTCCATTCCAATCCGATTGATTCCATTCCATTTCATTTGATTCCATTCCATTCTGTTTGATTCCATTCCATTCCATTAAATTCCATTCGGGTTGATTCCATTCCATTCCTTTCCATTCCATTCCATTCCATTCCATTCGAGTTGATTCCACTCCATTCCATTCCATGCGAGTTGATTCCATTCCATTCCATTCCATTCCGGTTAATTGAATTCCATTCCATTCGTGTTGAATCCATTCCATTCCATTCCATTCCATTCCATTCCATTCCATTCCATTTGATTCCACTTCACTCCATTCCATTCGGGTTGATTCCATTCCATTCCATTCCATTTGGATTGATTGCATTCCATTCCATTCCTTTTCATTCCATTCCATTCCGTTCCATTCCACTCCATTGGTGTTGACTCCATTCCATTCCATTCCATTGCATTCCATTCCATTCGAGTTGATTCCATTCCATTCCATTTTATTCCATTCCATTCCATTCCACTCAGGTTGATTCCATTCCATTCCTTTCCACTCCACTCCATTCCATTCCATTTCATTCCCCTCCTCTCCATTCCATTCCATTCCATTCCACTCGGATTGATTCAATTCCACCCCATTCCATTCAATTACATTCCATTCCAATCCACTCCAATCGGGTTGATTCAATTCCATTCGATTCTATTCCATACCATTCCATCCCGTGCCATTCCATTCCATTCCATTCCATTCGAGTTGATTCCATTCCAATCAATTCCATTCGGGTTGAATCCATTCCATGTCACTCCATTGCATTCCATTCCATTCGGGTTGATTCCATTCCATTCCATTCTATTCCATTCCATTCGGTGTGATTAAATTCCCTTCCAATTCATTCCCTTCCATTCCATTCCATTCCATTCCGTTCCATTCCATTCCATTCCATTCCATTCGGTTTGATTCCATTCCATTCCATTCCATTCCATTCCATTCGGTTTTTTTCCTTTCCATTCCAATCCCTTCCATTCCATTCGGGTTTATTCCATTTCATTCCATTCCTTTCCATTCCATTCCATTCCATTTGAGTTGATTCCATTGCTTTCCATTCCATTCCATTCCATTGTATTCCATTCCATTCGGGTTGATTCCATTCCATTCCATTCCATTGCATTCCATTCCATTCGGGTTGATTCCATTCCATTCCATTTCATTCCATTCCATTCCATTGCATTCCATCCGGGTTGACTCCATTCCATTCCATTCCATTCCATTCCATTGCATTGCATTACATTCGGGTTGATTCCATTCCATTCCATTCCATTCCATTGCATTCCATTCGGGTTGACTCCATTCCTTTCCATTCCATTCGACTCCATTCGGGTTGATTCCATACCATTCCATTCCATTCCATTCCATTCCGGTGGATTCCATTCCATTCAATTCTATTCCATTTCATTCCATTCAGGTTGATTCCATTCCATTCCATTCCATTCCATTCCATTCCATTCGGGTTGATTCCATTCCATTCCATTCGATTCCATTCCATTCTGGTTGATTCCATTCCATTCCATTAAATTCCATTCGGGTTGATTCCATTCCATTCCTTTCCATTCCATTCCATTCCATTCCTTTCCATTTCATTCCATTCCGGTTGATTCCATTCCTTTCCATTCCATTCTGGTTGAATCCATTCCATTCCATTCGATTCCATTCCATTGCACTCGATTTGATTCCACTTCATTACATTCCATTCGGGTTGATTCCATTGCATTCCATTCCATTCCATTCCATTCGGATTGATTGCATTCCATTCCATTTCATTCCATTCCATTCCATTCCATTCCATTCGGGTTGATTCCATTCCATTGCATTCCATTCCGTTCCATTCCATTCCAATCCATTCCATTCGTGTTGATTCCATTCCATTCCATTCCATTGAATTCGGGTTGATTCCATTCCATTCCAATCCATTCCATTCCATTCGAGTTGGTTCCACTCCATTCCATTCCATGCGGGTTGATTCCATTCCATTCCATTCCATTTCATTCCATTCCATTCCATTCCTTTCCATTCCAATCCATTCGGATAGATTCCATTCCATTCCATTCCATTCCATTCCATTCCATTCCAATCGGGTTGATTCCATTCCTTTCCATTCCATTCCACTCTATGCCATTCCACTCGGTCTGATTCCATTCCATTCCATTCCATTCCATTCCATTCCATTCCATTCCGGTTTATTCCATTCCATTCCATTCCATTCCATTCGGGTTGATTCCATTCCATTCCATTCCATTCCATTCGGGTTTTTTCCTTTCCATTCCATTCCCTTCCATTCCATTCGGGTTGATTCCATTCCATTCCATTCCATTCCATTCCATTCCATTCCATTCGGGTTTATTCCATTTCATTCCATTCCATTCCATTCCGTTCCATTCGAGGTGATTACATCCCATTTCATTCCATTCCATTCCATTCCATTCCATTCCATTCCATTCCATTCGATTTGATTCCACTTCACTCCATTCCATTCGGGTTGATTCCAGTCCATTCCATTCCATTTGGATTGATTGCATTCCATTCCATTCCTTTTCATTCCATTCCATTCCGTTCCATTCCACTCCATTCGGGTTGATTCCATTCCATTCCTTTCCATTGCATTCCATTCCATTCGAGTTGATTCCATTCCATTCCATTGCATTCCATTCCATTCCATTCCATTCGGGTTGATTCCATTCCATTCCATTCCATTCCATTCCATTGCATTTGAGTTGCTTCCATTCCATTTTATTCCATTCCATTCCATTCCATTCCATTCCACTCAAGTTGATTCCATTCCATTACATTCCACTCCACTCCATTCCATTCCATTTCATTCCCCTCCACTCCATTCCATTCCATTCCATTCCACTCGGATTGATTCAATTCCACCCCATTCCATTCAATTACATTCCATTCCAATCCACTCCAATCGGGTTGATTCAATCCCATTCGATTCTATTCCATACCATTCCATCACGTGCCATTCCATTCCATTCCATTCCATTCCATTCGAGTTGATTCCATAACAATCAATTCCATTAGGTTTGAATCCATTCCATGTCATTCCGTTGCATTCCATTCCATTCGGGTTGATTCCATTCCATTCCATTCCATTCCATTCCATTCGGTGTGATTAAATTCCCTTCCATTTCATTCCCTTCCATTCCATTCCTTTCCATTCCATTCCATTCCATTCCATTCCATTCGAGTTGATTCCACTCCATTTCATTACATGCGTGTTTATTCCATTCCCTTCCATTCCATTCCATTCCTTACCATTCCATACCTTTCGGATAGATTCCATTCCAGTCCATTCTATTCCATTCCATTCCATTCGGTGTGATTAAATTCCCTTCCATTTCATTCCCTTCCATTCCATTCCATTCCATTCCATTCCATTCCGTTCCATTCCATTCCATTCGGGTTGATTACTTTCCATTCCATTCCATTGCATTCCATCCGGGTTGATTCCATTCCATTCCGTTCCATTCCATTCCATTCGGGATGATTCCATTGCATTCCATTCCATTCCATTCCATTCCATTCCATTCCATTCCATTCCATTCTGGTTGGTTCCTTTCCATTCCATTCCATTCCATTCCACTCCATTCCATTTCATTCGGGTTTATTCCATTCCATTCCATTCCATTCCATTCCATTCCATTCCATTCCATTCCATTCCACTCAGGTTGATTCCATTCCATTCCATTCCACTCCACTCCATTCCATTCCATTTCATTCCCCTCCACTCCATTCCATTCCATTCCATTCCACTCGGATTGATTCAATTCCACCCCATTCCATTCAATTACATTCCATTCCAATCCACTCCAATCGGGTTGATTCAATTCCATTCAATTCTATTCCATACCATTCCAACCCGTGCCATTCCATTCCATTCCATTCCATTCGAGTTGATTCCATTCCAATCAATTCCATTCGGGTTGAATCCATTCCATGTCATTCCATTGCATTCCATTCCATTCGGGTTGATTCCATTCCATTCCATTCCATTCCATTCGGTGTGATTAAATTCCCTTCCATTTCACTCCCTTCCATTCCATTCCATTCCATTCCATTCGGGTTTTTTCCTTTCCATTCCATTCCCTTCCATTCCATTCGGGTTGATTTCTTTCCATTCCATTCCATTCCATTCCATTCCATTCGCGTTTATTCCATTTCATTCCGTTCCATTCCATTCCATTCGAGTTGATTCCATCCCTTTCCATTCCATTCCATTCCATGGCATTCCATTCAATTCGGGTTGATTCCATTCCATTCCATTTCATTCCATTCCATTCCATTGCATTCCATCCGGGTTGACTCCATTCCATTCCATTCCATTCCATTGCATTCCATTACATTCGGGTTGATTCCATTCCATTCCATTCCATTCCATTGCATTCCATTCGGGTTGATTCCATTCCTTTCCATTCCATTCGACTCCATTCGGGTTGATTCCATACCATTCCATTCCATTCCATTCCATTCCATTCCATTCCATTCCGGTGGATTCCATTCCATTCAATTCCATTCCATTTCATTCCATTCAGGTTGATTCCATTCCATTCCATTCCATTCCATTCCATTCGGGTTGATTCCATTCCATTCCATTCGATTGCATTCCATTCTGGTTGATTCCATTCCATTCCATTAAATTCCATTCGGGTTGATTCCATTCCATTCCTTTCCATTCCATTCCATTCCATTCCTTTCCATTTCATTCCATACCGGTTGACTCCATTCCTTTCCATTCCATTCTGGTTGAATCCATTCCATTCCATTCGATTCCATTCCATTGCACTCGATTTGATTCCACTTCATTCCATTCCATTCGGGTTGATTCCATTGCATTCCATTCCATTCCATTCCATTCGGATTGATTGCATTCCATTCCATTTCATTCCATTCCATTCCATTCCATTCCATTCCATTCGGGTTGATTCCATTCCATTCCATTCCATTCCATTCCATTCCATTCCAATCCATTCCATTCGTGTTGATTCCATTCCATTCCATTCCATTGAATTCGGGTTGATTCCATTCCATTCCAATCCATTCCATTCCATTCGAGTTGGTTCCACTCCATTCCATTCCATGCGGGTTGATTCCATTCCATTCCATTCCATTCCATTCCATTCCATTCCATTCCATTCCTTTCCATTCCAATCCATTCGGATAGATTCCGTTCCATTCCATTCCATTCCATTCCATTCCATTCCAATCGGGTTGATTCCATTCCTTTCCATTCCATTCCACTCCATGCCATTCCACTCGGTTTGATTCCATTCCATTCCATTCCATTCCATTCCATTCCATTCCATTCCGGTTTATTCCATTCCATTCCATTCCATTCGGGTTGATTCCATTCCATTCCATTCCATTCCATTCCATTCCACTCCATTCCATTCGGGTTTATTCCATTTCATTCCATTCCATTCCATTCCGTTCCATTCGAGGTGATTACATCCCTTTTCATTCCATTCCATTCCATTCCATTCCATTCCATTCCATTCCATTCCATTCGATTTGATTCCACTTCACTCCATTCCATTCGGGTTGATTCCAGTCCATTCCATTCCATTTGGATAGATTGCATTCCATTACATTCCTTTTCATTCCATTCCATTCCGTTCCATTCCACTCCATTCGGGTTGATTTCATTCCATTCCTTTCCATTGCATTCCATTCCATTTGAGTTGATTCCATTCCGTTCCATTCCATTCGTGATGATTCGATTCCATTCCATTCCATTGCATTCCATTCCATTCGAGTTGATTCCATTCCATTCCATTGCATTCCATTCCATTCCATTCCATTCGGGTTGATTCCATTCCATTCCATTCCATTCCATTGCATTTGAGTTGCTTCCATTCCATTTTATTCCATTCCATTCCATTCCATTCCATTCCATTCCACTCAGGTTGATTCCATTCCATTCCATTCCACTCCACTCCATTCCATTCCATTTCATTCCCCTCCACTCCATTCCATTCCATTCCATTCCACTCGGATTGATTCAATTCTACCCCATTCCATTCAATTACATTCCATTCCAATCCACTCCAATCGGGTTGATTCAATTCCATTCGATTCTATTCCATACCATTCCATCCCGTGCCATTCCATTCCATTCCATTCCATTCGAGTTGATTCCATTCCAATCAATTCCATTCGGGTTGAATCCATTCCATGTCATTCCATTGCATTCCATTCCATTCGGGTTGATTCCATTCCATTCCATTCCATTCCATTCGGTGTGATTAAATTCCCTTCCATTTCAATCCCTTCCATTCCATTCCATTCCATTCCGTTCCATTCCATTCCATTCCATTCGGGTTGATTACTTTCCATTCCATTCCATAGTATTCCATTCCATTCCATTCCATTCCATTCCATTGAATTCCATTCCATTCGGGTTGGTTCCTTTCCATTTCATTCCATTCCCCTCCATTCAATTTCATTCGGGTTTATTCCTTTCCATTCCATTCCATTCAATTCCATTCCATTCCATTCCATTCGGTTTGATTCCATTCCATTCCATTCCATTCCATTCCATTCCATTCCATTCCAATCGGGTTGATTCCATTCCTTTCCATTCCATTGCATTCCATTCCGCTCCATTCCATTCTACTCGGTTTGATTCAATTCCATTCCATTCCATTCCGGTTGATTCCATTCCATTTCATTCCATTCCATTCCATTCCATTCCATTCCATTCCATGCGGGTTTTTTCCTTTCCATTCCATTCCCTTCCATTCCATTCCATTCCATTCCATGCGGGTTTTTTCCTTTCCATTCCATTCCCTTCCATTCCATTCAGGTTGATTTCATTCCATTCCATTCCATTCCATTCCATTCCATTCGGGTTTATTCCATTTCATTCCACTCCATTCCATTTCATTCCATTCCATTCCATTCCATTCCATTCCATTCCATTCCATTCCGGTTTTTTCCTTTCCATTCCATTCCCTTCCATTCCATTCGTGTTGATTTCATTCCATTCCATTCCATTCCATTCCATTCCATTCCATTCCATTCTGGTTTATTCCATTTCATTCCATTCCATTCCATTCCATTCTAGTTGATTCCATCCCTTTCCATTCCATTCCATTCCATTGTATTCCATTCCATTCGGGTTGATTCCATTCCATTCCATTCGAATCCATTCCATTCCATTCCATTCGAGTTGATTCCATTCCATTCAATTCCATTGCATTCCATTCAATTAGAGTTGATTCCATTCCATTCCATTTCATTCCATTCCATTCGAGTTGATTCCATCCCTTTCCATTCCATTCCATTCCATTGTATTCCATTCCATTCGGGTTGATTCCATTCCATTCCATTCCTATCCATTCCATTCCATTCCATTCGGGTTTTTTCCTTTCCATTCCTTTCCCTTCCATTCCATTCGGGTTGATTTCATTCCATTCCATTCCATTCCATTCGGGTTTATTCCATTTCATTCCATTCCATTCCATTCCATTCCGTTCCATTCTAGTTGATTCCATCCCTTTCCATTCCATTCCATTCCATTGAATTCCATTCCATTCGGGTTGATTGCATTCCATTCCATTCCAATCCATTCCATTCTATTCCATTCGATTTGATTCCATTCCATTCCATTCCATTGCATTCCATTCCATTCGGGTTGATTCCATTCCATTCCATTTCATTCCATTCCCTTCCATTGCATTCCATCCGGGTTGACTCCATTCCATTCCATTCCATTCCATTGCATTCCGTTACATTCGGGTTGATTCCATTCCATTCCATTCCAATCGGATTGATTCCATTCCATTTCATTTGATTCCATTCCATTCTGTTTGATTCCATTCCATTCCATTAAATTCCATTCGGGTTGATTCCATTCCATTCCTTTCCATTCCATTCCATTCCATTCCATTCGAGTTGATTCCACTCCATTCCATTCCATGCGAGTTGATTCCATTCCATTCCATTCCATTCCGGTTAATTGAATTCCATTCCATTCGTGTTGAATCCATTCCATTCCATTCCATTCCATTCCATTCCATTCCATTTGATTCCACTTCACTCCATTCCATTCGGGTTGATTCCATTCCATTCCATTCCATTTGGATTGATTGCATTCCATTCCATTCCTTTTCATTCCATTCCATTCCGTTCCATTCCACTCCATTGGTGTTGACTCCATTCCATTCCATTCCATTGCATTCCATTCCATTCGAGTTGATTCCATTCCATTCCATTTTATTCCATTCCATTCCATTCCACTCAGGTTGATTCCATTCCATTCCTTTCCACTCCACTCCATTCCATTCCATTTCATTCCCCTCCTCTCCATTCCATTCCATTCCATTCCACTCGGATTGATTCAATTCCACCCCATTCCATTCAATTACATTCCATTCCAATCCACTCCAATCGGGTTGATTCAATTCCATTCGATTCTATTCCATACCATTCCATCCCGTGCCATTCCATTCCATTCCATTCCATTCGAGTTGATTCCATTCCAATCAATTCCATTCGGGTTGAATCCATTCCATGTCACTCCATTGCATTCCATTCCATTCGGGTTGATTCCATTCCATTCCATTCTATTCCATTCCATTCGGTGTGATTAAATTCCCTTCCAATTCATTCCCTTCCATTCCATTCCATTCCATTCCGTTCCATTCCATTCCATTCCATTCCATTCGGTTTGATTCCATTCCATTCCATTCCATTCCATTCCATTCGGTTTTTTTCCTTTCCATTCCAATCCCTTCCATTCCATTCGGGTTTATTCCATTTCATTCCATTCCTTTCCATTCCATTCCATTCCATTTGAGTTGATTCCATTGCTTTCCATTCCATTCCATTCCATTGTATTCCATTCCATTCGGGTTGATTCCATTCCATTCCATTCCATTGCATTCCATTCCATTCGGGTTGATTCCATTCCATTCCATTTCATTCCATTCCATTCCATTGCATTCCATCCGGGTTGACTCCATTCCATTCCATTCCATTCCATTCCATTGCATTGCATTACATTCGGGTTGATTCCATTCCATTCCATTCCATTCCATTGCATTCCATTCGGGTTGACTCCATTCCTTTCCATTCCATTCGACTCCATTCGGGTTGATTCCATACCATTCCATTCCATTCCATTCCATTCCGGTGGATTCCATTCCATTCAATTCTATTCCATTTCATTCCATTCAGGTTGATTCCATTCCATTCCATTCCATTCCGGTCGATTCCATTCCATTCGGGTTGATTCCATTCCATTCCATTCGATTCCATTCCATTCTGGTTGATTCCATTCCATTCCATTAAATTCCATTCGGGTTGATTCCATTCCATTCCTTTCCATTCCATTCCATTCCATTCCTTTCCATTTCATTCCATTCCGGTTGATTCCATTCCTTTCCATTCCATTCTGGTTGAATCCATTCCATTCCATTCGATTCCATTCCATTGCACTCGATTTGATTCCACTTCATTACATTCCATTCGGGTTGATTCCATTGCATTCCATTCCATTCCATTCCATTCGGATTGATTGCATTCCATTCCATTTCATTCCATTCCATTCCATTCCATTCCATTCGGGTTGATTCCATTCCATTGCATTCCATTCCGTTCCATTCCATTCCAATCCATTCCATTCGTGTTGATTCCATTCCATTCCATTCCATTGAATTCGGGTTGATTCCATTCCATTCCAATCCATTCCATTCCATTCGAGTTGGTTCCACTCCATTCCATTCCATGCGGGTTGATTCCATTCCATTCCATTCCATTTCATTCCATTCCATTCCATTCCTTTCCATTCCAATCCATTCGGATAGATTCCATTCCATTCCATTCCATTCCATTCCATTCCATTCCAATCGGGTTGATTCCATTCCTTTCCATTCCATTCCACTCCATGCCATTCCACTCGGTCTGATTCCATTCCATTCCATTCCATTCCATTCCATTCCATTCCGGTTTATTCCATTCCATTCCATTCCATTCCATTCGGGTTGATTCCATTCCATTCCATTCCATTCCATTCGGGTTTTTTCCTTTCCATTCCATTCCCTTCCATTCCATTCGGGTTGATTCCATTCCATTCCATTCCATTCCATTCCATTCCATTCCATTCGGGTTTATTCCATTTCATTCCATTCCATTCCATTCCGTTCCATTCGAGGTGATTACATCCCATTTCATTCCATTCCATTCCATTCCATTCCATTCCATTCCATTCGATTTGATTCCACTTCACTCCATTCCATTCGGGTTGATTCCAGTCCATTCCATTCCATTTGGATTGATTGCATTCCATTCCATTCCTTTTCATTCCATTCCATTCCGTTCCATTCCACTCCATTCGGGTTGATTCCATTCCATTCCTTTCCATTGCATTCCATTCCATTCGAGTTGATTCCATTCCATTCCATTGCATTCCATTCCATTCCATTCCATTCGGGTTGATTCCATTCCATTCCATTCCATTCCATTGCATTTGAGTTGCTTCCATTCCATTTTATTCCATTCCATTCCATTCCATTCCATTCCATTCCACTCAAGTTGATTCCATTCCATTACATTCCACTCCACTCCATTCCATTCCATTTCATTCCCCTCCACTCCATTCCATTCCATTCCATTCCACTCGGATTCATTCAATTCCACCCCATTCCATTCAATTACATTCCATTCCAATCCACTCCAATCGGGTTGATTCAATTCCATTCGATTCTATTCCATACCATTCCATCACGTGCCATTCCATTCCATTCCATTCCATTCCATTCGAGTTGATTCCATAACAATCAATTCCATTAGGTTTGAATCCATTCCATGTCATTCCGTTGCATTCCATTCCATTCGGGTTGATTCCATTCCATTCCATTCCATTCCATTCCATTCGGTGTGATTAAATTCCCTTCCATTTCATTCCCTTCCATTCCATTCCTTTCCATTCCATTCCATTCCATTCCATTCCATTCGAGTTGATTCCACTCCATTTCATTACATGCGTGTTTATTCCATTCCCTTCCATTCCATTCCATTCCTTACCATTCCATACCTTTCGGATAGATTCCATTCCAGTCCATTCTATTCCATTCCATTCCATTCGGTGTGATTAAATTCCCTTCCATTTCATTCCCTTCCATTCCATTCCATTCCATTCCATTCCATTCCGTTCCATTCCATTCCATTCGGGTTGATTACTTTCCATTCCATTCCATTGCATTCCATCCGGGTTGATTCCATTCCATTCCGTTCCATTCCATTCCATTCGGGATGATTCCATTGCATTCCATTCCATTCCATTCCATTCCATTCCATTCCATTCCATTCCATTCTGGTTGGTTCCTTTCCATTCCATTCCATTCCATTCCACTCCATTCCATTTCATTCGGGTTTATTCCATTCCATTCCATTCCATTCCATTCCATTCCATTCCATTCCACTCAGGTTGATTCCATTCCATTCCATTCCACTCCACTCCATTCCATTCCATTTCATTCCCCTCCACTCCATTCCATTCCATTCCATTCCACTCGGATTGATTCAATTCCACCCCATTCCATTCAATTACATTCCATTCCAATCCACTCCAATCGGGTTGATTCAATTCCATTCAATTCTATTCCATACCATTCCAACCCGTGCCATTCCATTCCATTCCATTCCATTCGAGTTGATTCCATTCCAATCAATTCCATTCGGGTTGAATCCATTCCATGTCATTCCATTGCATTCCATTCCATTCGGGTTGATTCCATTCCATTCCATTCCATTCCATTCGGTGTGATTAAATTCCCTTCCATTTCATTCCCTTCCATTCCATTCCATTCCATTCCATTCCATTCCATTCCAGTCCATTCGGGTTTTTTCCTTTCCATTCCATTCCCTTCCATTCCATTCGGGTTGATTTCTTTCCATTCCATTCCATTCCATTCCATTCCATTCGCGTTTATTCCATTTCATTCCGTTCCATTCCATTCCATTCGAGTTGATTCCATCCCTTTCCATTCCATTCCATTCCATGGCATTCCATTCAATTCGGGTTGATTCCATTCCATTCCATTTCATTCCATTCCATTCCATTGCATTCCATCCGGGTTGACTCCATTCCATTCCATTCCATTCCATTGCATTCCATTACATTCGGGTTGATTCCATTCCATTCCATTCCATTCCATTGCATTCCATTCGGGTTGATTCCATTCCTTTCCATTCCATTCGACTCCATTCGGGTTGATTCCATACCATTCCATTCCATTCCATTCCATTCCATTCCATTCCGGTGGATTCCATTCCATTCAATTCCATTCCATTTCATTCCATTCAGGTTGATTCCATTCCATTCCATGCCATTCGGGTTGATTCCATTCCATTCCATTCGATTCCATTCCATTCTGGTTGATTCCATTCCATTCCATTAAATTCCATTCGGGTTGATTCCATTCCATTCCTTTCCATTCCATTCCATTCCATTCCATTCCATTCCATTCCTTTCCATTTCATTCCATACCGGTTGACTCCATTCCTTTCCATTCCATTCTGGTTGAATCCATTCCATTCCATTCGACTCCATTCCATTGCACTCGATTTGATTCCACTTCATTCCATTCCATTCGGGTTGATTCCATTGCATTCCATTCCATTCCATTCCATTCGGATTGATTGCATTCCATTCCATTTCATTCCATTCCATTCCATTCCATTCCATTCCATTCGTGTTGATTCCATTCCATTCCATTCCATTGAATTCGGGTTGATTCCATTCCATTCCAATCCATTCCATTCCATTCGAGTTGGTTCCACTCCATTCCATTCCATGCGGGTTGATTCCATTCCATTCCATTCCTTTCCATTCCATTCCATTCCATTCCATTCCATTCCATTCCATTCCTTTCCATTCCAATCCATTCGGATAGATTCCGTTCCATTCCATTCCATTCCATTCCATTCCATTCCAATCGGGTTGATTCCATTCCTTTCCATTCCATTCCACTCCATGCCATTCCACTCGGTTTGATTCCATTCCATTCCATTCCATTCCATTCCATTCCATTCCATTCCGGTTTATTCCATTCCATTCCATTCCATTCCATTCCATTCCATTCCATTCCACTCAGGTTGATTCCATTCCATTCCATTCCACTCCACTCCATTCCATTCCATTTCATTCCCCTCCACTCCATTCCATTCCATTCCATTCCACTCGGATTGATTCAATTCCACCCCATTCCATTCAATTACATTCCATTCCAATCCACTCCAATCGGGTTGATTCAATTCCATTCAATTCTATTCCATACCATTCCAACCCGTGCCATTCCATTCCATTCCATTCCATTCGAGTTGATTCCATTCCAATCAATTCCATTCGGGTTGAATCCATTCCATGTCATTCCATTGCATTCCATTCCATTCGGGTTGATTCCATTCCATTCCATTCCATTCCATTCGGTGTGATTAAATTCCCTTCCATTTCATTCCCTTCCATTCCATTCCATTCCATTCCATTCCATTCCATTCCAGTCCATTCGGGTTTTTTCCTTTCCATTCCATTCCCTTCCATTCCATTCGGGTTGATTTCTTTCCATTCCATTCCATTCCATTCCATTCCATTCGCGTTTATTCCATTTCATTCCGTTCCATTCCATTCCATTCGAGTTGATTCCATCCCTTTCCATTCCATTCCATTCCATGGCATTCCATTCAATTCGGGTTGATTCCATTCCATTCCATTTCATTCCATTCCATTCCATTGCATTCCATCCGGGTTGACTCCATTCCATTCCATTCCATTCCATTGCATTCCATTACATTCGGGTTGATTCCATTCCATTCCATTCCATTCCATTGCATTCCATTCGGGTTGATTCCATTCCTTTCCATTCCATTCGACTCCATTCGGGTTGATTCCATACCATTCCATTCCATTCCATTCCATTCCATTCCGGTGGATTCCATTCCATTCAATTCCATTCCATTTCATTCCATTCAGGTTGATTCCATTCCATTCCATGCAATTCGGGTTGATTCCATTCCATTCCATTCGATTCCATTCCATTCTGGTTGATTCCATTCCATTCCATTAAATTCCATTCGGGTTGATTCCATTCCATTCCTTTCCATTCCATTCCATTCCATTCCATTCCATTCCATTCCTTTCCATTTCATTCCATACCGGTTGACTCCATTCCTTTCCATTCCATTCTGGTTGAATCCATTCCATTCCATTCGACTCCATTCCATTGCACTCGATTTGATTCCACTTCATTCCATTCCATTCGGGTTGATTCCATTGCATTCCATTCCATTCCATTCCATTCGGATTGATTGCATTCCATTCCATTTCATTCCATTCCATTCCATTCCATTCCATTCCATTCGTGTTGATTCCATTCCATTCCATTCCATTGAATTCGGGTTGATTCCATTCCATTCCAATCCATTCCATTCCATTCGAGTTGGTTCCACTCCATTCCATTCCATGCGGGTTGATTCCATTCCATTCCATTCCTTTCCATTCCATTCCATTCCATTCCATTCCATTCCATTCCATTCCTTTCCATTCCAATCCATTCGGATAGATTCCGTTCCATTCCATTCCATTCCATTCCATTCCATTCCAATCGGGTTGATTCCATTCCTTTCCATTCCATTCCACTCCATGCCATTCCACTCGGTTTGATTCCATTCCATTCCATTCCATTCCATTCCATTCCATTCCATTCCATTCCGGTTGATTCCATTCCATTCCATTCCATTCCATTCCATTCCATTCCATTCCACTCCATTCCATTCGGGTTTATTCCATTTCATTCCATTCCATTCCATTCCGTTCCATTCGAGGTGATTACATCCCTTTTCATTCCATTCCATTCCATTCCATTCCATTCCATTCCATTCCATTCCATTCCATTCGATTTGATTCCACTTCACTCCATTCCATTCGGGTTGATTCCAGTCCATTCCATTCCATTTGGATAGATTGCATTCCATTACATTCCTTTTCATTCCATTCCATTCCGTTCCATTCCACTCCATTCGGGTTGATTCCATTCCATTCCTTTCCATTGCATTCCATTCCATTTGAGTTGATTCCATTCCGTTCCATTCCATTCATGATGATTCGATTCCATTCCATTCCATTGCATTCCATTCCATTCGATTTGATTCCCTTCCATTCCATTGCATTCCATTCCATTCCATTCCATTCCATTCTATTCCATTCCATTCCATTGCATTCGGGTTGATTCCATTCCATTCCATTCCATTCCATTGCATTTGAGTTGCTTCCATTCCATTTTATTCCATTCCATTCCATTCCATTCCATTCCATTCCACTCAGGTTGATTCCATTCCATTACATTCCACTCCACTCCATTCCATTCCATTTCATTCCCCTCCACTCCATTCCATTCCATTCCGTTCCACTCGGATTGATTCAATTCCACCCCATTCCATTCAATTTCATTCCATTCCAATCCACTCCAATCGGGTTGATTCAATTCCATTCGATTCTATTCCATACCATTCCATCCCGTGCCATTCCATTCCATTCCATTCGAGTTGATTCCATTCTAATCAATTCCATTAGGGTTGAATCCATTCCATGTTGTTCCGTTGCATTCCATTCCATTCGGGTTGATTCCATTCCATTCCATTCCATTCCATTCCATTCCATTCCATTCCATTCGGTGTGATTAAATTCCCTTCCATTTCATTCCCTTCCATTCCATTCCTTTCCATTCCATTCCAATCGAGTTGATTCCACTCCATTTCATTCCATGCGTGTTGATTCTATTCCCTTCCATTCCATTCCATTCCTTACCATTCCAAACCATTCGGATAGATTCCAATCCAGTCCATTCCATTCCATTCCATTCCATTCCGTTCCATTCCACTCCATTCGGGATGATTCCATTGCATTCCATTCCATTCCATTCCATTCCATTCCATTCCATTCCATTCCATTCGGCTTGGTTCCTTTCCATTCCATTCCATTCCATTCGGGTTGATTCCATTCCATTCCTTTCCATTCCATTCCATTCCTTTACATTTCATTCCATTCCGGTTGATTCCATTCCATTCCATTCCATTCCATTCCATTCCATTCTAGTTGAATCCATTCCATTCCATTCGATTCCATTTCATTGCACTCGATTTGATTCCACTGCATTCCATTCCATTCGGGTTGATTCCACTGCATTCCATTCCATTCCATTCCAGTCGGATTGATTGCATTCCATTGCATTCCATTCCATTCCATTCCATTCGGGTTGATTGCATTCCATTCCATTCCACTCCAATCCATTCCATTCGTGTTGATTCCATTCCCTTCCATTCCATTCCATTCGGGTTGATTCCATTCCATTCCATTCCATTCCATTCGAGTTGATTCCACTCCATTCCATTCCATGCGGGTTGATTCCATTCCATTCCATTCCATTCTAATCCTTTCCATTCCATTCCTTTCGCATAGATTGCATTCCATTCCATTCCATTCCATTCCATCCAACTCGGGTTTATTCCATTCCATTCCATTCAATTCTATTCCATTCAGGTTGATTCCATTTCATTCCATTCCATTCCATTCCATTCCATTAAATTCCATTCGGGTTGATTCCATTCCATTCCATTCCACTCAGGTTGATTCCATTCCATTACATTCCACTCCACTCCATTCCATTCCATTTCATTCCCCTCCACTCCATTCCATTCCATTCCATTCCACTCGGATTGATTCAATTCCACCCCATTCCATTCAATTACATTCCATTCCAATCCACTCCAATCGGGTTGATTCAATTCCATTCGATTCTATTCGATACCATTCCATCCCGTGCCATTCCATTCCATTCCATTCCATTCGAGTTGATTCCATTCCAATCAATTCCATTCGGGTTGAATCCATTCCATGTCATTCCATTGCATTCCATTCCATTCGGGTTGATTCCATTCCATTCCATTCCATTCCATTCGGTGTGATTAAATTCCCTTCCATTTCATTCCCTTCCCTTCCATTCCATTCCATTCCATTCCGTTCCATTCCATTCCATTCGGGTTAATTACTTTCCATTCCATTCCATTGCATTCCATTCCATTCCATTCCATTCCATTCCATTCCATTCCATTCAATTCCATTCCATTCGGGTTGGTTCCTTTCCATTCCATTCCATTCCCCTCCATTCCATTTCATTCGGGTTTATTCCATTCCATTCCATTCCATTCGAGTTGATTCCACTCCATTTCATTCCATGAGGGTTGATTCCATTCCCTTCCATTCCATTCCATTCCTTACCATTCCATTCCTTTCGGATAGATTCCATTCCATTCCATTCTATTCCATTCCATTCCATTCCATTCCATTCCATTCCATTCCATTCCATTCGGGTTGATTCCATTGCTTTCCATTCCATTCCACTCCATTCCATTCCATTCGGTTTGATTCCATTCCCTTCCATTCCATTCCATTCCATTCCATTCCATTCCATTCCGGTTGATTCCACTCCATTCCATTCCATTCGATTCCATTCCATTCCATTCGGGTTGCTTCCATTCCATTCCATTCCATTCCACTCCATTCGGGTTGATTCCATTCCGTTCCTTTCCATTGCATTCCATTCCATTTGAGTTGATTCCATTCCGTTCCATTCCATTCGTGATGATTCGATTCCATTCCATTCCATTGCATTCCATTCCATTCGAGTTGATTCCATTCCATTCCATTGCATTCCATTCCATTCCATTCCATTCCATTCGGGTTGATTCCATTCCATTCCATTCCATTGCATTGCATTTGTGTTGCTTCCATTCCATTTTATTCCATTCCATTCCATTCCATTCCATTCCATTACACTCCACTCAGGTTGATTCCATTCCATTACATTCCACTCCACTCCATTCCATTCCATTTCATTCCCCTCCACTCCATTCCATTCCATTCCATTCCACTCGGATTGATTCAATTCCACCCCATTCCATTCAATTACATTCCATTCCAATCCACTCCAATCGTGTTGATTCAATTCCATTCGATTCTATTCCATACCATTCCATCCCGTGCCATTCCATTCCATTCCATTCCATTCGAGTTGATTCCATTCCAATCAATTCCATTCGGGTTGAATCCATTCCATGTCATTCCATTGCATTCCATTCCATTCGGGTTGATTCCATTCCATTCCATTCCATTCCATTCCATTCGGTGTGATTAAATTCCCTTCCATTTCATTCCCTTCCATTCCATTCCATTCCATTCCGTTCCATTCCATTCCATTCCATTCCATTCGGTTTGATTCCATTCCATTTCATTTCATTCCATTCCATTCCATTCCGTTCCATTCGGGTTTTTTACTTTCCATTCCATTCCCTTCCATTCCATTCGGGTTGATTTCATTCCATTCCATTCCATTCCATTCCATTCCATTCGGGTTTATTCCATTTCATTCCATTCCATTCCATTCCATTCCATTCCATTCGAGTTGATTCCATCCCTTTCCATTCCATTCCATTCCATTGTATTCCATTCCATTCGGGTTGATTCCATTCCATTCCATTCCAAACCATTCCATTCTATTCCATTCGAGTTGATTCCATTCCATTCCATTCCATTGCATTCCATTCCATTCGGGTTGATTCCATTCCATTCCATTTCATTCCATTCCATTCCATTGCATTCCATCCGGGTTGACTCCATTCCATTCCATTCCATTCCATTCCATTCCATTCCATTGCATCCCATTACATTCGGGTTGATTCCATTCCATTCCATTCCATTCCATTGCATTCCATTCGGGTTGATTCCATTCCTTTCCATTCCATTCGACTCCATTCGGGTTGATTCCATACCATTCCATTCCATTCCATTCCATTCCATTCCATTCCATTCCGGTGGATTCCATTCCATTCAATTCCATTCCATTTCATTCCATTCAGGTTGATTCCATTCCATTCCATTCCATTCCATTCCATTCGGGTTGATTCCATTCCATTCCATTCGATTCCATTCCATTCTGGTTGACTCCATTCCATTCCATTAAATTCCATTCGGGTTGATTCCATTCCATTCCTTTCCATTCCATTCCATTCCATTCCTTTCCATTTCATTCCATTCCGGTTGATTCCATTCCTTTCCATTCCATTCTGGTTGAATCCATTCCATTCCATTCGATTCCATTCCATTGCACTCGATTTGATTCCACTTCATTCCATTCCATTCGGGTTGATTCCATTGCATTCCATTCCATTCCATTCCATTCGGATTGATTGCATTCCATTCCATTCCATTCCATTCCATTCGGGTTGATTCCATTCCATTCCATTCCATTCCATTCCATTCCATTCCAATCCATTCCATTCGTGTTGATTCCATTCCATTCCATTCCGTTGAATTCGGGTTGATTCCATTCCATTCCAATCCATTCCATTCCATTCGAGTTGGTTCCACTCCATTCCATTCCATGCGGGTTGATTCCATTCCATTCCATTCCATTCCATTCCATTCCTTTCCATTCCAATCCATTCGGATCGATTCCATTCCATTCCATTCCATTCCATTCCATTCCAATCGGGTTGATTCCATTCCTTTCCATTCCATTCCACTCCATGCCATCCCACTCGGTTTGATTCCATTCCATTCCATTCCATTCCATTCCATTCCATTCCATTCCATTCCGGTTTATTCCATTCCATTCCATTCCATTCGGGTTGATTCCATTCCATTCCATTCCATTCCATTCCATTCCACTCCATTCCATTCGGGTTTATTCCATTTCATTCCATTCCATTCCATTCCGTTCCATTCGAGGTGATTATATCCCATTTCATTCCATTCCATTCCATTCCATTCCATTCCATTCCATTCGATTTGATTCCACGTCACTCCATTCCATTCGGGTTGATTCCAGTCCATTCCATTCCAGTTGGATTGATTGCATTCCATTCCATTCCTTTTCATTCCATTCCATTCCGTTCCATTCCACTCCATTCGCGTTGATTCCATTCCATTCCTTTCCATTGCATTCCATTCCATTCGAGTTGATTGCATTCCATTCCATTGCATCCCATTCCATTCCATTCGTGTTGATTCCATTCCATTCCATTCCATTCCATTGCATTTGAGTTGCTTCCATTCCATTTTATTCCATTCCATTCCATTCCATTCCATTCCATTCCATTCCACTCAGGTTGATTCCATTCCATTACATTCCACTCCACTCCATTCCATTGCATTTCATTCCGCTCCACTGCTTTCCATTCCATTCCATTCCACTCGGATTGATTCAATTCCACCCCATTCCATTCAATTACATTCCATTCCAATCCACTCCAATCGGGTTGATTCAATTCCATTCGATTCTATTTCATACCATTCCATCCCGTGCCATTCCATTCCATTCCATTCCATTCGAGTTGATTCCATTCCAATCAACTCCATTCGGGTTGAATCCATTCCATGTCATTCCATTGCATTCCATTCCATTCGGGTTGATTCCATTCCATTCCATTCCATTCCATTCGGTGTGATTAAATTCCCTTCCATTTCATTCCCTTCCATTCCATTCCATTCCATTCCATTCCGTTCCATTCCATTCCATTCGGGTTAATTACTTTCCATTCCATTCCATTGCATTCCATTCCATTCCATTCCATTCCATTCCATTCCATTCAATTCCATTCCATTCGGGTTGGTTCCTTTCCATTCCATTCCATTCCCCTCCATTCCATTTCATTCGGGTTTATTCCATTCCATTCCATTCCATTCGAGTTGATTCCACTCCATTTCATTCCATGAGGGTTGATTCCATTCCCTTCCATTCCATTCCATTCCTTACCATTCCATTCCTTTCGGATAGATTCCATTCCATTCCATTCTATTCCATTCCATTCCATTCCATTCGGTTTGATTCCATTCCATTCCATTCCATTCCATTCCATTCCATTCCATTCCATTCCATTCGGGTTGATTCCATTCCTTTCCATTCCATTCTACTCCATTCCATTCCATTCGGTTTGATTCCATTCCCTTCCATTCCATTCCATTCCATTCCATTCCATTCCGGTTGATTCCATTCCATTCCATTCCATTCCATTCGATTCCATTCCATTCCATTCGGGTTGTTTCCATTCCATTCCATTCCATTCCACTCCATTCGGGTTGATTCCATTCCATTCCTTTCCATTGCATTCCATTCCATTTGAGTTGATTCCATTCCGTTCCATTCCATTCGTGATGATTCGATTCCATTCCATTCCATTGCATTCCATTCCATTCGGGTTGATTCCATTCCATTCCATTCCATTCCATTCGGTGTGATTAAATTCCCTTCCATTTCATTCCCTTCCATTCCATTCCATTCCATTCCATTCCATTCGGGTTAATTACTTTCCATTCCATTCCATTGCATTCCATTCCATTCCATTCCATTCCATTCCATTCCATTGAATTCCATTCCATTCGGGTTGGTTCCTTTCCATTCCATTCCATTCCCCTCCATTCCATTTCATTCGGGTTTATTCCATTCCATTCCATTCCATTCGAGTTGATTCCACTCCATTTCATTCCATGAGGGTTGATTCCATTCCCTTCCATTCCATTCCATTCCTTTCGGATAGATTCCATTCCATTCCATTCTATTCCATTCCATTCCATTCCATTCGGTTTGATTCCATTCCATTCCATTCCATTCCATTCCATTCCATTCCATTCGGGTTGATTCCATTCCTTTCCATTCCATTCCACTCCATTCCATTCCATTCGGTTTGATTCCATTCCCTTCCATTCCATTCCATTCCATTCCATTCCGGTTGATTCCATTCCATTCCATTCCATTCCATTCGATTCCATTCCATTCCATTCGGGTTGTTTCCATTCCATTCCATTCCATTCCACTCCATTCGGGTTGATTCCATTCCATTCCTTTCCATTGCATTCCATTCCATTTGAGTTGATTCCATTCCGTTCCCTTCCATTCGTGATAATTCGATTCAATTCCATTACATTGCATTCCATTCCATTCGAGTTGATTCCATTCCATTCCATTGCATTCCATTCCATTCCATTCCATTCCATTCGGGTTGATTCCATTCCATTCCATTCCATTGCATTGCATTTGAGTTGCTTCCATTCCATTTTATTCCATTCCATTCCATTCCATTACACTCCACTCAGGTTGATTCCATTCCATTACATTCCACTCCACTCCATTCCATTCCATTTCATTCCCCTCCACTCCATTCCATTCCATTCCATTCCACTCGGATTGATTCAATTCCACCCCATTCCATTCAATTACATTCCATTCCAATCCACTCCAATCGTGTTGATTCATTTCCATTCGATTCTATTCCATAACATTCCATCCCGTGCCATTCCATTCCATTCCATTCCATTCGAGTTGATTCCATTCCAATCAATTCCATTCGGGTTGAATCCATTCCATGTCATTCCATTGCATTCCATTCCATTCGGGTTGATTCCATTCCATTCCATTCCATTCGATTCCATTCCATTCGGTGTGATTAAATTCCCTTCCATTTCATTCCCTTCCATTCCATTCCATTCCATTCCGTTCCATTCCATTCCATTCCATTCCATTCCGTTCCATTCCATTCCATTCCATTCCATTCCATTCCATTCCATTCCGCTTTTTTACTTTCCATTCCATTCCCTTCCATTCCATTCGGGTTGATTCCATTCCATTCCATTCCAATACATTCCATTCTATTCCATTCGAGTTGATTCCATTCCATTCCATTCCATTGCATTCCATTCCATTCGGGTTGATTCCATCCATTCCATTTCATTCCATTCCATTCCATTGCATTCCATCCGGGTTGACTCCATTCCATTCCATTCCATTCCATTCCATTGCATCCCATTACATTCGGGTTGATTCCATTCCATTCCATTCCATTCCATTGCATTCCATTCGGGTTGATTCCATTCCTTTCCATTCCATTCGACTCCATTCGGGTTGATTCCATACCATTCCATTCCATTCCATTCCATTCCTGTGGATTCCATTCCATTCAATTCCATTCCATTTCATTCCATTCAGGTTGATTCCATTCCATTCCATTCCATTCCATTCCATTCGGGTTGATTCCATTCCATTCCATTCGATTCCATTCCATTCTGGTTGATTCCATTCCATTCCATTAAATTCCATTCGGGTTGATTCCATTCCATTCCTTTCCATTCCATTCCATTCCATTCCTTTCCATTTCATTCCATTCTGGTTGATTCCATTCCTTTCCATTCCATTCTGGTTGAATCCATTCCATTCCATTCGATTCCATTCCATTGCACTCGATTTGATTCCACTTCATTCCATTCCATTCGGGTTGATTCCATTGCATTCCATTCCATTCCATTCCATTCGGATTGATTGCATTCCATTCCATTCCATTCCATTCCATTCCATTCCATTCCATTCGGGTTGATTCCATTCCATTCCATTCCATTCCATTCCATTCCAATCCATTCCATTCGTGTTGATTCCATTCCATTCCATTCCATTGAATTCGGGTTGATTCCATTCCATTCCATTCCATTCCATTCCATTCGAGTTGGTTCCACTCCATTCCATTCCATGCGGGTTGATTCCATTCCATTCCATTCCATTCCATTCCATTCCTTTCCATTCCAATCCATTCGGATAGATTCCATTCCATTCCATTCCATTCCATTCCATTCCATTCCATTCCAATCGGGTTGATTCCATTCCTTTCCATTCCATTACACTCCATGCCATCCCACTCGGTTTGATTCCATTCCATTCCATTCCATTCCATTCCATTCCATTCCATTCCATTCCATTCCATTCCGGTTTATTCCATGCCATTCCATTCCATTCGGGTTGATTCCATTCCATTCCATTCCATTCCATTCCATTCCACTCCATTCCATTCGGGTTTATTCCATTTCATTCCATTCCATTCCATTCCGTTCCATTCGAGGTGATTATATCCCATTTCATTCCATTCCATTCCATTCCATTCCATTCCATTCCATTCCATTCCATTCGATTTGATTCCACGTCACTCCATTCCATTCGGGTTGATTCCAGTCCATTCCATTCCAGTTGGATTGATTGCATTCCATTCCATTCCTTTTCATTCCATTCCATTCCGTTCCATTCCACTCCATTCGCGTTGATTCCATTCCATTCCTTTCCATTGCATTCCATTCCATTTGAGTTGATTCCATTCCGTTCCATTCCATTCATGGTGATTCGATTCCGTTCCATTCCATTGCATTTCATTCCATTCGAGTTGATTCCATTCCATTCCATTGCATCCCATTCCATTCCATTCGTGTTGATTCCATTCCATTCCATTCCATTCCATTGCATTTGAGTTGCTTCCATTCCATTTTATTCCATTCCATTCCATTCCATTCCATTCCATTCCATTCCACTCAGGTTGATTCCATTCCATTACATTACACTCCACTCCATTCCATTGCATTTCATTCCGCTCCACTGCATTCCATTCCATTCCATTCCACTCGGATTGATTCAATTCCACCCCATTCCATTCAATTACATTCCATTCCAATCCACTCCAATCGGGTTGATTCAATTCCATTCGATTCTATTCCATACCATTCCATCCCGTGCCATTCCATTCCATTCCATTCCATTCGAGTTGATTCCATTCCAATCAATTCCATTCGGGTTGAATCCATTCCATGTCATTCCATTGCATTCCATTCCATTCGGGTTGATTCCATTCCATTCCATTCCATTCCATTCGGTGTGATTAAATTCCCTTCCATTTCATTCCCTTCCATTCCATTCCATTCCATTCCGTTCCATTCCATTCCATTCGGGTTAATTACTTTCCATTCCATTCCATTCCATTCCATTCCATTCCATTCCATTCCATTCCATTCAATTCCATTCCATTCGGGTTGGTTCCTTTCCATTCCATTCCATTCCCCTCCATTCCATTTCATTCGGGTTTATTCCATTCCATTCCATTCCATTCGAGTTGATTCCACTCCATTTCATTCCATGAGGGTTGATTCCATTCCCTTCCATTCCATTCCATTCCCTACCATTCCATTCCTTTCGGATAGATTCCATTCCATTCCATTCTATTCCATTCCATTCCATTCCATTCGGTTTGATTCCATTCCATTCCATTCCATTCCATTCCATTCCATTCCATTCCATTCGGGTTGATTCCATTCCTTTCCATTCCATTCCACTCCATTCCATTCCATTCGGTTTGATTCCATTCCCTTCCATTCCATTCCATTCCATTCCATTCCATTCCGGTTGATTCCATTCCATTCCATTCCATTCCATTCGATTCCATTCCATTCCATTCGGGTTGTTTCCATTCCATTCCATTCCATTCCACTCCATTCGGGTTGATTCCATTCCATTCCTTTCCATTGCATTCCATTCCATTTGAGTTGATTCCATTCCGTTCCCTTCCATTCGTGATAATTCGATTCCATTCCATTCCATTGCATTCCATTCCATTCGAGTTGATTCCATTCCATTCCATTGCATTCCATTCCATTCCATTCCATTCCATTCGGGTTGATTCCATTCCATTCCATTCCATTCCATTGCATTGCATTTGAGTTGCTTCCATTCCATTTTATTCCATTCCATTCCATTCCATTACACTCCACTCAGGTTGATTCCATTCCATTACATTCCACTCCACTCCATTGCATTCCATTTCATTCCCCTCCACTCCATTCCATTCCATTCCATTCCACTCGGATTGATTCAATTCCACCCCATTCCATTCAATTACATTCCATTCCAATCCACTCCAATCGTGTTGATTCATTTCCATTCGATTCTATTCCATAACATTCCATCCCGTGCCATTCCATTCCATTCCATTCCATTCTAGTTGATTCCATTCCAATCAATTCCATTCGGGTTGAATCCATTCCATGTCATTCCATTGCATTCCATTCCATTCGGGTTGATTCCATTCCATTCCATTCCATTCCATTCCATTCGGTGTGATTAAATTCCCTTCCATTTCATTCCCTTCCATTCCATTCCATTCCATTCCGTTCCATTCCATTCCATTCCATTCCATTCCGTTCCATTCCATTCCATTCCATTCCATTCCATTCCATTCCATTCCGGTTTTTTACTTTCCATTCCATTCCCTTCCATTCCATTCGGGTTGATTTCATTCCATTCCATTCCATTCCATTCCATTCCATTCGGGTTTATTCCATTTCATTCCATTCCATTCCATTCCATTCCATTCCATTCCATTCGAGTTGATTCCATCCCTTTCCATTCCATTCCATTCCATTGTATTCCATTCCATTCGGGTTGATTCCATTCCATTCCATTCCAATACATTCCATTCTATTCCATTCGAGTTGATTCCATTCCATTCCATTCCATTGCATTCCATTCCATTCGGGTTGATTCCATCCATTCCATTTCATTCCGTTCCATTCCATTGCATTCCATCCGGGTTGACTCCATTCCATTCCATTCCATTCCATTCCATTGCATCCCATTACATTCGGGTTGATTCCATTCCATTCCATTCCATTCCATTGCATTCCATTCGGGTTGATTCCATACCATTCCATTCCATTCCATTCCATTCCATTCCATTCCGGTGGATTCCATTCCATTCAATTCCATTCCATTTCATTCCATTCAGGTTGATTCCATTCCATTCCATTCCATTCCATTCCATTCGGGTTGATTCCATTCCATTCCATTCGATTCCATTCCATTCTGGTTGATTCCATTCCATTCCATTAAATTCCATTCGGGTTGATTCCATTCCATTCCTTTCCATTCCATTCCATTCCTTTCCATTCCTTTCCATTTCATTCCATTCCGGTTGATTCCATTCCTTTCCATTCCATTCTGGTTGAATCCATTCCATTCCATTCGATTCCATTCCATTGCACTCGATTTGATTCCACTTCATTCCATTCCATTCGGGTTGATTCCATTGCATTCCATTCCATTCCATTCCATTCGGATTGATTGCATTCCATTCCATTCCATTCCATTCCATTCCATTCCATTCGGGTTGATTGCATTCCATTCCATTCCATTCCATTCCATTCCATTCCAATCCATTCCATTCGTGTTGATTCCATTCCATTCCATTCCATTGAATTCGGGTTGATTCCATTCCATTCCAATCCATTCCATTCCATTCGAGTTGGTTCCACTCCATTCCATTCCATGCGGGTTGATTCCATTCCATTCCATTCCATTCCATTCCATTCCTTTCCCTTCCAATCCATTCGGATAGATTCCATTCCATTCCATTCCATTCCATTCCATTCCAATCGGGTTGATTCCATTCCTTTCCATTCCATTCCACTCCATGCCATTCCACTCGGTTTGATTTCATTCCATTCCATTAAATTCCATTCCATTCCGGTTTATTCCATTCCATTCCATTCCATTCGGGTTGATTCCATTCCATTCCATTCCATTCCATTCCATTCCACTCCATTACATTCGGGTTTATTCCATTTCATTCTATTCCATTCCATTCCGTTCCATTCGAGGTGATTACATCCCATTTCATTCCATTCCATTCCATTCCATTCCATTCCATTCCATTCGATTTGATTCCACGTCACTCCATTCCATTCGGGTTGATTCCAGTCCATTCCATTCGGATTGATTGCATTCCATTCCATTCCTTTTCATTCCATTCCATTCCGTTCCATTCCACTCCATTCGCGTTGATTCCCTTCCATTCCTTTCCATTGCATTCCATTCCATTTGAGTTGATTCCATTCCGTTCCATTCCATTCATGATGATTCGATTCCATTCCATTCCATTGCATTCCAGTCCATTCGAGTTGATTCCATTCCATTCCATTGCATCCCATTCCATTCCATTCGTGTTGATTCCATTCCATTTCATTGCATTTGAGTTGCTTCCATTCCATTTTATTCCATTCCATTCCATTCCATTCCATTCCATTCCATTCCATTCCACTCAGGTTGATTCCATTCCATTACATTCCACTCCACTCCATTCCATTGCATTTCATTCCCCTCCACTGCATTCCATTCCATTCCATTCCACTCGGATTGATTCAATTCCACCCCATTCCATTCAATTACATTCCATTCCAATCCACTCCAATCGGGTTGATTCAATTCCATTCGATTCTATTCCATACCATTCCATCCCGTGCCATTCCATTCCATTCCATTCCATTCCATTCCATTCGAGTTGATTCCATTCCAATCAATTCCATTAGGGTTGAATCCATTCAATGTCATTCCGTTGCATTCCATTCCATTCGGGTTGATTCCATTCCATTCCATTCCATTCCATTCCATTCGGTGTGATTAAATTCTCTTCCATTTCATTCCCTTCCATTCCATTCCTTTCCATTCCATTGCATTCCATTCCATTCCATTCGAGTTGATTCCACTCCATTTCATTCCATGCGTGTTGATTCCATTCCCTTCCATTCCATTCCATTCCTTACCATTCCATACCATTCGGATAGATTCCATTCCAGTCCATTCTATTCCATTCCATTCCATTCGGTGTGATTAAATTCCCTTCCATTTCATTCCCTTCCATTCCATTCCATTCCATTCCATTCCATTCCGTTCCATTCCATTCCGTTCGGGTTGATTACTTTCCATTCCATTCCATTGCATTCCATTCGGGTTGATTCCATTCCATTCCGTTCCATTCCATTCCATTCGGGATGATTCCATTGCATTCCATTCCATTCCATTCCATTCCATTCGATTCCATTCCATTCGGGTTGGTTCCTTTCCATTCCATTCCATTCCATTCCATTCCATTCCCCTCCATTCCATTTCATCCGGGTTTATTCCATTCCATTCCATTCCACTCACGTTGATTCCATTCCATTCCATTCCATTCCACTCCAATCCATTCCATTCCATTTCATTCCCCTCCACTCCATTCCATTCCATTCCATTCCACTCGGATTGATTCAATTCCACCCCATTCCATTCAATTACATTCCATTCCAATCCAGTCCAATCGGGTTGATTCAATTCCATTCGATTCTATTCCATACCATTCCATCCCGTGCCATTCCATTCCATTCCATTCCATTCGAGTTGATTCCATTCCAATCAATTCCATTCGGGTTGAATCCATTCCATGTCATTCCATTGCATTCCATTCCATTCGGGTTGATTCCATTCCATTCCATTCGGTGTGATTAAATTCCCTTCCATTTCATTCCCTTCCATTCCATTCCATTCGGGTTAATTACTTTCCATTCCATTCCATTGCATTCCATTCCATTCCATTCCATTCCATTCCATTCCATTCCATTCCCTTCGGGTTGGTTCCTTTCCATTCCATTCCATTCCCCTCCATTCCATTTTATTCGGGTTTATTCCATTCCATTCCATTCCATTCGAGTTGATTCCACTCCATTTCATTCCATGAGGGTTGACTCCATTCCCTTCCTTTCCATTCCATTCCTTACCATTCCATTCCTTTCGGATAGATTCCATTCCATTCCATTCTATTCCATTCCATTCCATTCCATTCGGTTTGATTCCATTCCATTCCATTCCATTCCATTCCATTCCATTCCATTCCATTCCATTCGGGTTGATTCCATTCCCTTCCATTCCATTCCATTCCATTCCATTCCATTCCAGTTGATTCCATTCCATTCCATTCCATTCCATTCCATTCCATTCCATTCCATTCCATTCGGGTTGATTCCATTCCATTCCTTTCCATTGCATTCCATTCCATTTGAGTTGATTCCATTCCGTTCCATTCCATTCGTGATGATTCGATTCCATTCCATTCCATTGCTTTCCTTTCCATTCGAGTTGATTCCATTCCATTCCATTGCATTCCATTCCATTCCATTCCATTCCATTCCATTCGGGTTGATTCCATTCCATTCCATTCCATTGCACTGCATTTGAGTTGCTTCCATTCCATTTTATTCCATTCCATTCCATTCCATTCCATTACACTCCACTCAGGTTGTTTCCATTCCATTACATTCCACTCCACTCCATTCCATTCCATTTCATTCCCCTCCACTCCATTCCATTCCATTCCATTCCACTCGGATTGATTCAATTCCACCCCATTCCATTCAATTACATTCCATTCCAATCCACTCCAATCGTGTTGATCCAATTCCATTCGATTCTATTCCATACCATTCCATCCCGTGCCATTCCATTCCATTCCATTCCATTCGAGCTGATTCCATTGCAATCAATTCCATTCGGGTTGAATCCATTCCATGTCATTCCATTGCATTCCATTCCATTCGGGGTGATTCCATTCCATTCCATTCCATTCCATTCCATTCCATTCGGTGTGATTAAATTCCCTTCCATTTCATTCCGTTCCATTCCATTCCACTCCATTCCGTTCCATTCCATTCCATTCCATTCCATTCGGTTTGATTCCATTCAATTCCATTCCATTCCATTCCATTCGGGTTTTTTCCTTTCCATTCCATTCCCTTCCATTCCATTCGGGTTGATTTCATTCCATTCCATTCCATTCCATTCCATTCCATTCCATTCGGGTTTAATCCATTCCATTCCATTCCATTCCATTCCATTCCATTCCATTCCATTCCATTCGAGTTGATTCCATCCCTTTCCATTCCATTCCATTCCATTGTATTCCATTCCATTCGGGTTGATTCCATTCCATTCCATTCCATTCGATTCCATTCCATTCGGGTTGGTTCCTTTCCATTCCATTCCATTCCATTCCATTCCCCTCCATTCCATTTCATCCGGGTTTATTCCATTCCATTCCATTCCACTCACGTTGATTCCATTCCATTCCATTCCATTCCACTCCAATCCATTCCATTCCATTTCATTCCCCTCCACTCCATTCCATTCCATTCCATTCCACTCGGATTGATTCAATTCCACCCCATTCCATTCAATTACATTCCATTCCAATCCAGTCCAATCGGGTTGATTCAATTCCATTCGATTCTATTCCATACCATTCCATCCCGTGCCATTCCATTCCATTCCATTCCATTCGAGTTGATTCCATTCCAATCAATTCCATTCGGGTTGAATCCATTCCATGTCATTCCATTGCATTCCATTCCATTCGGGTTGATTCCATTCCATTCCATTCGGTGTGATTAAATTCCCTTCCATTTCATTCCCTTCCATTCCATTCCATTCGGGTTAATTACTTTCCATTCCATTCCATTGCATTCCATTCCATTCCATTCCATTCCATTCCATTCCATTCCATTCCCTTCGGGTTGGTTCCTTTCCATTCCATTCCATTCCCCTCCATTCCATTTTATTCGGGTTTATTCCATTCCATTCCATTCCATTCGAGTTGATTCCACTCCATTTCATTCCATGAGGGTTGACTCCATTCCCTTCCTTTCCATTCCATTCCTTACCATTCCATTCCTTTCGGATAGATTCCATTCCATTCCATTCTATTCCATTCCATTCCATTCCATTCGGTTTGATTCCATTCCATTCCATTCCATTCCATTCCATTCCATTCCATTCCATTCCATTCGGGTTGATTCCATTCCCTTCCATTCCATTCCATTCCATTCCATTCCATTCCAGTTGATTCCATTCCATTCCATTCCATTCCATTCCATTCCATTCCATTCGGGTTGATTCCATTCCATTCCTTTCCATTGCATTCCATTCCATTTGAGTTGATTCCATTCCGTTCCATTCCATTCGTGATGATTCGATTCCATTCCATTCCATTGCTTTCCTTTCCATTCGAGTTGATTCCATTCCATTCCATTGCATTCCATTCCATTCCATTCCATTCCATTCCATTCGGGTTGATTCCATTCCATTCCATTCCATTGCACTGCATTTGAGTTGCTTCCATTCCATTTTATTCCATTCCATTCCATTCCATTCCATTACACTCCACTCAGGTTGTTTCCATTCCATTACATTCCACTCCACTCCATTCCATTCCATTTCATTCCCCTCCACTCCATTCCATTCCATTCCATTCCACTCGGATTGATTCAATTCCACCCCATTCCATTCAATTACATTCCATTCCAATCCACTCCAATCGTGTTGATCCAATTCCATTCGATTCTATTCCATACCATTCCATCCCGTGCCATTCCATTCCATTCCATTCCATTCGAGCTGATTCCATTGCAATCAATTCCATTCGGGTTGAATCCATTCCATGTCATTCCATTGCATTCCATTCCATTCGGGGTGATTCCATTCCATTCCATTCCATTCCATTCCATTCCATTCGGTGTGATTAAATTCCCTTCCATTTCATTCCGTTCCATTCCATTCCACTCCATTCCGTTCCATTCCATTCCATTCCATTCCATTCGGTTTGATTCCATTCAATTCCATTCCATTCCATTCCATTCGGGTTTTTTCCTTTCCATTCCATTCCCTTCCATTCCATTCGGGTTGATTTCATTCCATTCCATTCCATTCCATTCCATTCCATTCCATTCGGGTTTATTCCATTCCATTCCATTCCATTCCATTCCATTCCATTCCATTCCATTCCATTCGAGTTGATTCCATCCCTTTCCATTCCATTCCATTCCATTTTATTCCATTCCATTCGGGTTGATTCCATTCCATTCCATTCCAATCCATTCCATTCTATTCCATTCGAGTTGATTCCATTCCATTCCATTCCATTGCATTCCATTCCATTCTGGTTGATTCTATTCCATTCCATTTCATTCCATTCCATTCCATTGCATTCCATCCGGGTTGACTCCATTCCATTCCATTCCATTCCATTGCATTCCATTACATTCGGGTTGATTCCATTCCATTCCATTCCATTCCATTGCATTCCATTCGGGTTGATTCCATTCCTTTCCATTCCATTCGACTCCATTCGGCTTGATTCCATACCATTCCATTCCATTCCATTCCATTCCATTCCGGTGGATTCCATTCCATTCAATTCCATTCCATTTCATTCCATTCAGGTTGATTCCATTCCATTCCATTCCATTCCATTCCATTCCATTCCATTCGGGTTCATTCCATTCCATTCCATTCGATTCCATTCCATTCTGGTTGATTCCATTCCATTCCATTAAATTCCATTCGGGTTGATTCCATTCCATTCCTTTCCATTCCATTCCATTCCATTCCTTTCCATTTCATTCCATTCCGGTTGATTCCATTCCTTTCCATTCCATTCTGGTTGAATCCATTCCATTCCATTCGATTCCATTCCATTGCACTCGATTTGATTCCACTTCATGCCATTCCATTCGGGTTGATTCCATTGCATTCCATTCCATTCCATTCCATTCGGATTGATTGCATTCCATTCCATTTCATTCCATTCCATTCCATTCCATTCCATTCGGGTTGATTCCATTCCATTCCATTCCATTCCATTCCATTCCATTCCAATCCATTCCATTCGTGTTGATTCCATTCCATTCCATTCCATGGAATTCGGGTTGATTCCATTCCATTCCAATCCATTCCATTCCATTCGAGTTGGTTCCACTCCATTCCATTCCATGCGGGTTGATTCCATTCCATTCCATTCCATTCCATTCCATTCCATTCCATTCCTTTCCATTCCAATCCATTCGGATACATTCCATTCCATTCCATTCCATTCGATTCCATTCCATTCGGGTTGGTTCCTTTCCATTCCATTCCATTCCATTCCCCTCCATTCCATTTCATTCGGGTTTATTCCATTCCATTCCATTCCATTCCATTCCATTCCATTCCATTCCATTCCACTCAGGTTGATTCCATTCCATTCCATTCCACTCCACTCCATTCCATTCCATTTCATTCCCCTCCATTCCATTCCATTCCATTCCATTCCACTCGGATTGATTCAATTCCACCCCATTCCATTCAATTACATTCCATTCCAATCCACTCCAATCGGGTTGATTCAATTCCATTCGTTTCTATTCCATACCATTCCATCCCGTGCCATTCCATTCCATTCCATTCCATTCGAGTTGATTCCATTCCAATCAATTCCATTCGGGTTGAATCCATTCCATGTCATTCCATTGCATGCCATTCCATTCGGGTTGATTCCATTCCATTCCATTCCATTCCATTCCATTCCATTCGGTGTGATTAAATTCCCTTCCATTTCATTCCCTTCCATTCCATTCCATTCCATTCCGTTCCATTCCATTCCATTCGGGTTAACTACTTTCCATTCCATTCCATTCCTTTCCATTGCATTCCATTCCATTTGAGTTGATTCCATTCCGTTCCATTCCATTCGTGATGATTCGATTCCATTCCATTCCATTGCATTCCATTCCATTCGAGTTGATTCCATTCCATTCCATTGCATTCCATTCCATGCCATTCCATTCGGGTTGATTCCATTCCATTCCATTCCATTCCATTTCATTTGAGTTGCTTCCATTCCATTTTATTCCATTCCATTCCATTGCATTCCACCCAGGTTGATTCCATTCCATTTCATTCCCCTCCACTCCATTCCATTCCATTCCATTCTACTCAGATTGATTCAATTCCACCCCATTCCATTCAATAACATTCGATTCCAATCCACTCCAATAGGGTGGATTCAATTCCATTCGATTCTATTCCATACTATTCCATCCCGTGCCATTCCATTCCATTCCATTCGAGTTGATTCCATTCCAATCAATTCCATTCGGGTTGAATCCATTCCATGTCATTCCATTGCATTCCATTCCATGCGGGTTGATTCCTTTCCATTCCATTCCATTCCATTCCATTCCATTCCATTCCATTCGGGTTGATTCCATTCCATTCCATTCCATTCCATTCGGGTTTTTTCCTTTCCATTCCATTCCCTTCCATTCCATTCGGGTTGATTCCATTCCATTCCATTCCATTCCATTCCATTCGGGTTTATTCCATTTCATTCCATTCCCTTCCATTCCATTCAATTCCATTCGAGTTGATTCCATCCCTTTCCATTCCATTCCATTCCATTCCATTCCATTCCATTCCTTTCCATTAGGGTTGATTCCATCCCATTCCATTCCAGTGTATTCCTTTCCATTCGGGATGAATTCATGCCATTCCATTAAATTCCATTCGGGTTGATTCCATTCCATTCCTTTCCATTCCATTCCATTCCTTTCCATTTCATTCCATTCCGGTTGATTCCATTCCATTCCAATCCATTGCATTCCATACCATTCTGGTTGAATCCATTCGATTCCATTCCACTCCATTCCATTCGGGTTTTTTCCTTTCCATTCCATTCCCTTCCATTCCATTCGGGTTGATTCCACTGCATTCCATTCCATTCCATTCCAGTCGGATTGATTGCATTCCATTCCATTGCATTCCATGCCATTCCATTCCATTCCATTCGGGTTGATTCCATTCCATTTCATTCCATTCCATTCCACGCCAATCCATTCCATTCGTGTTGATTCCGTTCCATTCCATTCCATTGCATTCGGGTTGATTCCATTCCATTCCATTCCATTGCATTCGAGTTGATTCCACTCCATTCCATTCCATGCGAGTTGATTCCATTCCATTCCATTCCATTCCATTCCTTTCCATTCCATTCCATTCGCATAGACTGCATTCCATTCCATTCCATTCCATTCCATTCCACTCGGGTTTATTCCATTCCATTCCATTCAATTCCATTCCATTCGGGTTGATTCCATTCCAGTCCATTGCATTCCATTCCATTCCCTTAAATTCCATTCGGGTTGATTCCATTCCATTCCATTCCATTCCGGTTAATTGAATTCCATTCCATTCCATTCGTGTTGAATCCATTCAATTCCATTCCATTCCATTCCATTCCATTTGATTCCACTTCACTCCATTCCGTTCGGGTTGATTCCATTCCATTCCATTCCATTTCGATTGATTGCATTCCATTCCATTCCTTTTCATTCCATTCCATTCCGTTCCATTCCACTCCATTCTGGTTGATTCCATTCCATTCCTTTCCATTGCATTCCATTCCATTTGAGTTGATTCCATTCCGTTCCATTCCATTCGTGGTGATTCGATTCCATTCCATTCCATTACATTCCATTCCATTCGAGTTGATTCCTTTCCATTCCATTGCATTCCATTCCATTCCATTCCATTCGGGTTGATTCCATTCCATTCCATTCCATTCCATTGCATTTGAGTTGCTTCCATTCCATTTTATTCCATTCCATTCCATTCCATTCCATTCCACTCAGGTTAATTCCATTCCATTCCTTTCCACTCCACTCCATTCCATTCCATTTCATTCCCCTCCACTCCATTCCATTCCATTCCATTCCACTCGGATTGATTCAATTCCACCCCATTCCATTCAATTACATTCCATTCCAATCCACTCCAATCGGGTTGATTCAATTCCATTCGATTCTATTCCATACCATTCCATCCCGTGCCATTCCATTCCATTCCATTCCATTCGAGTTGATTCCATTCCAATCAATTCCATTAGGGTTGAATCCATTCCATGTCATTCCATTGCATTCCATTCCATTCGGGTTGATTCCATTCCATTCCATTCCATTCCATTCGGTGTGATTAAATTCCCTTCCATTTCATTCCCTTCCATTCCATTCCATTCCATTCCGTTCCATTCCATTCCATTCGGGTTGATTACTTTCCATTCCATTCCATTGCATTCCATTCCATTCCATTCCATTCCATTCCATTCCATTCCATTCCATTCCATTCAATTCCATTCCATTCGGGTTGGTTCCTTTCCATTCCATTCCATTCCCCTCCATTCCATTTCATTCGGGTTTATTCCATTCCATTCCATTCCATTCCATTCGAGTTGATTCCACTCCATTTCATTCCATGAGGGTTGATTCCATTCCCTTCCATTCCATTCCATTCCTTACCATTCCATTCCTTTCGGATAGATTCCATTCCATTCCATTCTATTCCATTCCATTCCATTCCATTCGGTTTGATTCCATTCCATTCCATTCCATTCAATTCCATTCCATTCGGGTTGATTCCATTCCTTTCCATTCCATTCCACTCCATTCCATTTCATTCGGTTTGATTCCATTCCCTTCCCTTCCATTCCATTCCATTCCATTCCATTCCATTCCATTCCGGTTGATTCCATTCCATTCCATTCCATTCCATTCCATTCCATTCCATTCGGGTTTATTCCATTGCATTCCATTCCATTCCATTCCATTCCATTCCATTCCATTCCATTCCGGTTGATTCCTTTTCATTCCATTCCATTCCATTCCCCTCCATTCCATTCCATTCGGATTTATTCCATTCCATTCGGATTTATTCCATTCCATTCTATTCCATTCCATTCGTGTTAATTCCTTTCCATTTCAGTCCATGCGGGTTGATTCCATTCCATTCCATTCCATTCCATTCCTTACAATTCCATTCCATTTGGATAGATTCCATTTCATTCCATTCCATTCAATTCCATTCCATTCCATTCCATTCGGTTTGATTCCATTCCATTCCATTCCATTCCATTCCATTCCATTCCATTCCAATCGGGTTGATTCCACTCTTTCCATTCCATTCCATTCCATTCCACTCCATTCGATTCCACTCGGTTTGATTCCATTCCATTCCATTCCATTCCGGTTGATTCCATTCCATTCCATTCCATTCCATTCCATTCCATTCCATTCCATTCCATTCGGGTTGATTCCATTCCATTTCATTCCATTCCATTCCATTCCATTCCATTCCATTCCATTCCATTCCATTCCATTCCATTCGGGTTTTTTCCTTTCCATTCCATTCCCTTCCATTCCATTCGGGTTGATTTCATTCCATTCCATTCCATTCCATTCCATTCGGGTTTATTCCATTTCATTCCATTCCATTCCATTCCATTCCATTGTAGTTGATTCCATCCCTTTCCATTCCATTCCATTCCATTGTATTCCATTCCATTCGGGTTGATTCCATTCCATTCCATTCCAATCCATTCCATTCCGTTCCATTCGAGTTGATTCCATTCCATTCCATTCCATTGCATTCAATTAAATTAGGGTTGATTCCATTCCATTCCATTTCATTCCATTCCATTCCATTGCATTCCATCCGGGTTGACTCCATTCCATTCCATTCCATTCCATTGCATTCCATTACATTCGGGTTGATTCCATTCCATTCCATTGCATTCCATTCGGGTTGACTCCATTCCTTTCCATTCCATTCGACTCCATTCAGGTTGATTCCATACCATTCCATTCCATTCCATTCCATTCCATACCGGTGGATTCCATTCCATTCAATTCCATTCCATTGAATTCCATTCAGGTTGATTCCATTCCATTCCATTCCATTCCATTCTGGTTGATTCCATTCCATTCCATTCGATTCCATTCCATTCTGGTTGATTCCATTCCATTTTATTAAATTCCATTCGGGTTGATTCCATTCCATTCCTTTCCATTCCCTTCCATTCCTTTCCATTTCATTCCATTCCATTCCATTCCATTCAATTCCATTCCATTCCATTCCATTCCATTCTCGTTGAATCCATCCCATTCCATTCGATTCCATTCCATTGCACTCGATTTGATTCCACTTCATTCCATTCCATTCGGGTTTATTCCATTGCATTCCATTCCATTACATTCCATTCGGATTGATTGCATTCCATTCCATTCCATTCCATTCCATTCCATTCCATTCCATTCCATTCCATTCGTGTTGATTCCATTCCATTCCATTCCATTCCACTCCAATCCATTCCATTCGTGTTGATTCCATTCCATTGCATTCGGGTTGATTCCATTCCAGTCCATTCCATTCGAGTTGATTCCACTCCATTCCATTCCATGCAGGTTGATTCCATTCCATTCCATTCCATTCCATTCCTTTCCATTGCATTCCATTCGGATAGATTGCATTCGATTCCATTCCATTGCATTGCATTCCACTCGGGTTTATTCCATTCCATTCCATTCAATTCCATTCCATTCGGGTTGATTCCATTCCAGTCCATTGCATTGCATTCCATTCCCTTAAATTCCATTCGGGTTGATTCCATTCCATTCCATTCCATTCCGCTTAATTGAATTCCATTCCATTCCATTCGTGTTGAATCCATTCCATTCCATTCCATTCCACTCCATTCCATTCCATTCCATTCCATTCGATTTGATTCCACTTCACTCCATTCCATTCGGGTTGATTCCAGTCCATTCCATTCCATTTGGATTGATTGCATTCCATTCCATTCCTTTTCATTCGATTCCTTTCCGTTCCATTCCTCTATATTCGGGTTGATTCCATTCCATTCCTTTACATTGCATTCCATTCCATTTGAGTTTATTCCCTTCCGTTCCATTCCATTCGTGATGATTCGATTCCATTCCATTCCATTGCATTCCATTCCATTCGAGTTGATTCCATTCCATTCCATTGCATTCCATTCCATTCCATTCCATTCGGGTTGATTCCATTCCATTCCATTCCATTGCATTGCATTTGAGTTGCTTCCATTCCATTTTATTCCATTCCATTCCATTTCATTCCATTACACTCCACTCAGGTTGATTCCATTCCATTCCATTCCACTCCACTCCATTGCATTCCATTTCATTCCCCTCCACTCCATTCCATTCCATTCCATTCCACTCGGATTGATTCAATTCCACCCCTTTCCATTCAATTACATTCCATTCCAATCCACTGCAATCGTGTTGATTCAATTCCATTCGATTCTATTCCATACCATTCCATCCCGTGCCATTCCATTCCATTACATTCGAGTTGATTCCATTCTAATCAATTCCATTAGGGTTGAATCCATTCCATGTCATTCCGTTGCATTCCATTCCATTCGGGTTGATTCCATTCCATTCCATTCCATTCCATTCCATTCCATTCCATTCCATTCGGTGTGATTAAATTCCCTACCATTTCATTCCCTTCCATTCCATTCCTTTCCATTCCATTCCATTGCATTCCAATCGAGTTGATTCCACACCATTTCATTCCATGCGTGTTGATTCCATTCCCTTCCATTCCATTCCATTCCTTACCATTCCAAACCATTCGGATAGATTCCATTCCAGTCCATTCCATTCCATTGCGTTCCGTTCCATTCGAGGTGATTACATCCCATTTCATTCCATTCCATTCCATTCCATTCCATTCCATTCCATTCCATTCGATTTGATTCCACTTCACTCCATTCCATTCGGGTTGAATGCAGTCCGTTCCATTCCATTTGGATTGATTGCATTCCATTCCATTCCTTTTCATTCCATTCCATTCCGTTCCATTCCACTCCATTCGGGTTGATTCCATTCCATTCCTTTCCATTGCATTCCATTCCATTTGAGTTGATTCCATTCCGTTCCATTCCATTCATGATGATTCGACTCCATTCCATTCCATTGCATTCCATTCCATTCGAGTTGATTCCATTCCATTCCATTGCATTCCATTCCATTCCATTCCATTCCATTCCATTCCATTCGGGTTTTTTCCTTTCCATTCCATTCCCTTCCATTCCATTCGGGTTGATTTCATTCCATTCCATTCTATTCCATTCCATTCGGGTTTATTCCATTTCATTCCATTCCATTCCATTCCATTCCGTTCCATTCTAGTTGATTCCATCCCTTTCCATTCCATTCCATTCCACTGAATTCCATTCCATTCGGGTTGATTCCATTCCATTCCATTCCAATCCATTCCATTCTATTCCATTCGAGTTGATTCCATTCCATTCCATTCCATTGCATTCCATTCCATTCGGGTTGATTCCATTCCATTCCATTTCATTCCATTCCATTCCATTGCATTCCATCCGGGTTGACTCCATTCCATTCCATTCCATTCCATTGCATTCCGTTACATTCGGGTTGATTCCATTCCATTCCATTCCTTTCCATTCCATTCCGTTCCATTCTAGTTGATTCCATCCCTTTCCATTCCATTCCATTCCATTGAATTCCATTCCATTCGGGTTGATTGCATTCCATTCCATTCCAATCCATTCCATTCTATTCCATTCGAGTTGATTCCATTCCATTCCATTCCATTGCATTCCATTCCATTCGGGTTGATTCCATTCCATTCCATTTCATTCCATTCCATTCCTTTGCATTCCATCCGGGTTGACTCCATTCCATTCCATTCCATTCCATTGCATTCCCTTACATTCGGGTTGATTCCATTCCATTCCATTCCATTGCATTCCATTCGGGTTGTTTCCATTCCTTTCCATTCCATTTGACTCCATTCGGGTTTATTCCATTTCATTCCATTCCATTCCATTCCATTCCGTTCCATTCTAGTTGATTCCATCCCTTTCCATTCCATTCCATTCCATTGAATTCCATTCCATTCGGGTTGATTGCATTCCATTCCATTCCAATCCATTCCATTCTATTCCATTCGAGTTGATTCCATTCCATTCCATTCCATTGCATTCCATTCCATTCGGGTTGATTCCATTCCATTCCATTTCATTCCATTCCATTCCTTTGCATTCCATCCGGGTTGACTCCATTCCATTCCATTCCATTCCATTGCATTCCCTTACATTCGGGTTGATTCCATTCCATTCCATTCCATTGCATTCCATTCGGGTTGTTTCCATTCCTTTCCATTCCATTTGACTCCATTCGGGTTTATTCCATACCATTCCATTCCGTTCCATTCCATTCCATTCCATTCCATTCCGGTGGATTCCATTCCATTCAATTCCATTCCATTTCATTCCATTCAGGTTGATTCCATTACATTCCATTCCATTCCATTCCATTCCATTCCAATCGGATTGATTCCATTCCATTTCATTCGATTCCATTCCATTCTGTTTGATTCCATTCCATTCCATTAAATTCCATTCGGGTTGATTCCATTCCATTCCTTTCCAGTCCATTCCATTCCATTCCATTCGAGTTGATTCCACTCCATTCCATTCCATGCGAGTTGATTCCATTCCATTCCATTCCATTCCATTCCATTCCATTCGGATAGATTGCATTCCATTCCATTCCATTCCATTCCAATCGGGTTTATTCCATTCCATTTCATTCCATTCAGGTTGATTCCATTCCATTCCATTCCATTCCATTAAATTCCATTCGGATTGATTCCATTCCATTCCATTCCATTCCATTCCATTCCATTTCGGTTAATTTAATTCCATTCCATTCCATTCGGGTTGAATCCATTCCATTCCATTAAATTCCATTCGATTTGATTCCACTTCACTCCATTCCATTCGGGTTGATTCCATTCCATTCCATTCCATTTGGATTGATTGCATTCCATTCCATTCCTTTTCATTCCATTCCATTCCGTTCCATTCCACTCCATTCGTGTTGATTCCATTCCATTCCTTTCCATTGCATTCCCTTCCATTTGAGTTGATTCCATTCCGTTTCATTCCATTCGTGATGATTCGATTCCATTCCATTCCATTGCATTCCATTCCATTCGAGTTGATTCCATTCCATTCCATTGCATTCCATTCCATGCCATTCCATTCGGGTTGATTCCATTCCATTCCATTCCATTCCATTGCATTCCATTCGGGTTTATTCCATTTCATTCCATTCCATTCCATTCCATTCCATTCCATTCGAGTTGATTCCATCCCTTTCCATTCCATTCCATTCCATTGTATTCCATTCCATTCGGGTTGATTCCATTCCATTCCATTCCAATCCATTCCATTCTATTCCATTCGAGTTGATTCCATTCCATTCCATTCCATTGCATTCCATTCCATTCGGGTTGATTCCATTCCATTCCATTTCATTCCATTCCATTCCATTGCATTCCATCCGGGTTGACTCCATTCCATTCCATTCCATTCCATTGCATTCCATTACATTCGGGTTGATTCCATTCCATTCCATTCCATTCCATTGCATTCCATTCGGGTTGATTCCATTCCTTTCCATTCCATTCGACTCCATTCGGGTTGATTCCATACCATTCCATTCCATTCCATTCCATTCCATTCCATTCCGGTGGATTCCATTCCATTCAATTCCATTCCATTTCATTCCATTCAGGTTGATTCCATTCCATTCCATTCCATTCCATTCCATTCGGGTTGATTCCATTCCATTCCATTCCATTCCATTCCATTCTGGTTGATTCCATTCCATTCCATTAAATTCCATTCGGGTTGATTCCATTCCATTCCTTTCCATTCCATTCCATTCCATTCCTTTCCATTTCATTCCATACCGGTTGACTCCATTCCTTTCCATTCCATTCTGGTTGAATCCATTCCATTCCATTCGATTCCATTCCATTGCACTCGATTTGATTCCACTTCATTCCATTCCATTCGGGTTGATTCCATTGCATTCCATTCCATTCCATTCCATTCGGATTGATTGCATTCCATTCCATTTCATTCCATTCCATTCCATTCCATTCCATTCGGGTTGATTCCATTCCATTCCATTCCATTCCATTCCATTCCATTCCAATCCATTCCATTCGTGTTGATTCCATTCCATTCCATTCCATTGAATTCGGGTTGATTCCATTCAATTCCAATCCATTCCATTCCATTCGAGTTGGTTCCACTCCATTCCATTCCATGCGGGTTGATTCCATTCCATTCCATTCCATTCCATTCCATTCCATTCCATTCCATTCCATTCCTTTCCATTCCAATCCATTCGCATAGATTCCGTTCCATTCCATTCCATTCCATTCCATTCCAATCGGGTTGATTCCATTCCTTTCCATTCCATTCCACTCCATGCCATTCCACTCGGTTTGATTCCATTCCATTCCATTCCATTCCATTCCATTCCATTCCGGTTTATTCCATTCCATTCCATTCCATTCGGGTTGATTCCATTCCATTCCATTCCATTCCATTCCATTCCATTCCACTCCATTCCATTCGGGTTTATTCCATTTCATTCCATTCCATTCCATTCCGTTGCATTCGAGGTGATTACATCCCATTTCATTCCATTCCATTCCATTCCATTCCATTCCATTCCATTCCATTCCATTCGATTTGATTCCACTTCACTCCATTCCATTCGGGTTGATTCCAGTCCATTCCATTCCATTTGGATTGATTGCATTCCATTACATTCCTTTTCATTCCATTCCATTCCATTCCATTCCACTCCATTCGGGTTGATTCCATTCCATTCCTTTCCATTGCATTCCATTCCATTTGAGTTGATTCCATTCCGTTCCATTCCATTCATGATGATTCGATTCCATTCCATTCCATTGCATTCCATTCCATTCGATTTGATTCCCTTCCATTCCATTGCATTCCATTCCATTCCATTCCATTCCATTCCATTCCATTCCATTCCATTCGGGTTGATTCCATTCCATTCCATTCCATTCCATTGCATTTGAGTTGCTTCCTTTCCATTTTATTCCATTCCATTCCATTCCATTCCATTCCATTCCACTCAGGTTGATTCCATTCCATTACATTCCACTCCACTCCATTCCATTCCATTTCATTCCCCTCCACTCCATTCCATTCCATTCCATTCCACTCGGATTGATTCAATTCCACCCCATTCCATTCAATTTCATTCCATTCCAATCCACTCCAATCGGGTTGATTCAATTCCATTCGATTCTATTCCATACCATTCCATCCCGTGCCATTCCATTCCATTCCATTCGAGTTGATTCCATTCTAATCAATTCCATTAGGGTTGAATCCATTCCATGTCGTTCCGTTGCATTCCATTCCATTCGGGTTGATTCCATTCCATTCCATTCCATTTGGTGTGATTAAATTCCCTTCCATTTCATTCCCTTCCATTCCATTCCTTTCCATTTCATTCCATTCCATTCCAATCGAGTTGATTCCACTCCATTTCATTCCATGCGTGTTGATTCTATTCCCTTCCATTCCATTCCATTCCTTACCATTCCAAACCATTCGGATAGATTCCAATCCAGTCCATTCCATTCCATTCCATTCCATTCCGTTCCATTCCATTCCATTCGGGATGATTCCATTGCATTCCATTCCATTCCATTCCATTCCATTCCATTCGATTCCATTCCATTCGGCTTGGTTCCTTTCCATTCCATTCCATTCCATTCGGGTTGATTCCATTCCATTCCTTTCCATTCCATTCCATTCCTTTACATTTCATTCCATTCCGGTTGATTCCATTCCATTCCATTCCATTCCATTCCATTCCATTCCAGTTGAATCCATTCCATTCCATTCGATTCCATTCCATTGCACTCGATTTGATTCCACTGCATTCCATTCCATTCGGGTTGATTCCACTGCATTCCATTCCATTCCATTCCAGTCGGATTGATTGCATTCCATTGCATTCCATTCCATTCCATTCCATTCCATTCGGGTTGATTGCATTCCATTCCATTCCACTCCAATCCATTCCATTCGTGTTGATTCCATTCCCTTCCATTCCATTCCATTCGGGTTGATTCCATTCCATTCCATTCCATTCCATTCCATTCGAGTTGATTCCACTCCATTCCATTCCATGCGGGTTGATTCCATTCCATTCCATTCCATTCTATTCCTTTCCATTCCATTCCTTTCGCATAGATTGCATTCCATTCCATTCCATTCCATCCAACTCGGGTTTATTCCATTCCATTCCATTCAATTCTATTCCATTCAGGTTGATTCCATTTCATTCCATTCCATTCCATTAAATTCCATTCGGGTTGATTCCATTCCATTCCATTCCATTCCATTCCATTCCGGTTAATTTAATTCCATTCCATTCCATTCGGGTTGAATCCATTCCATTCCATTCCATTCCATTCGATTTGATTCCACTTCACTCCATTCCATTCGGGTTGATTCCATTCCATTCCATTCCATTTGGATTGATTGCATTCCATTCCATTCCTTTTCATTCCATTCCATTCCGTTCCATTCCACTCCATTCGTGTTGATTCCATTCCATTCCTTTCCCTTGCATTCCCCTCCATTTGAGTTGATTCCATTCCGTTCCATTCCATTCGTGATGATTCGATTCCATTCCATTCCGTTGCATTCCATTTCATTCGAGTTGATTCCATTCCATTCCATTGCATTCCATTCCATGCCATTCCATTCGGGTTGATTCCATTCCATTCCATTCCATTCCATTGCATTTGAGTTGCTTCCATTCCATTTTATTCCATTCCATTCCATTCCATTCCACCCAGGTTGATTCCATTCCATTTCATTCCCCTCCACTCCATTCCATTCCATTCCATTCTACTCAGATTGATTAAATTCCACCCCATTCCATTCAGTAACATTCCATTCCAATCCACTCCAATCGGGTGGATTCAATTCCATTCGATTCTATTCCATACCATTCCATCCCGTGCCATTCCATTCCATTCCATTCCATTCGAGTTGATTCCATTCCAATCAATTCCATTAGGGTTGAATCCATTCAATGTCATTCCGTTGCATTCCATTCCATTCGGGTTGATTCCATTCCATTCCATTCCATTCCATTCCATTCGGTGTGATTAAATTCCCTTCCATTTCATTCCCTTCCATTCCATTCCTTTCCATTCCATTCCATTCCATTCCATTCCATTCGAGTTGATTCCACTCCATTTCATTCCATGCGTGTTGATTCCATTCCCTTCCATTCCATTCCATTCCTTACCATTCCATACCATTCGGATAGATTCCATTCCAGTCCATTCTATTCCATTCCATTCCATTCGGTGTGATTAAATTCCCTTCCATTTCATTCCCTTCCATTCCATTCCATTCCATTCCATTCCATTCCATTCCGTTCCATTCCATTCCGTTCGGGTTGATTACTTTCCATTCCATTCCATTGCATTCCATTCGGGTTGATTCCATTCCATTCCGTTCCATTGCATTCCATTCGGGATGATTCCATTGCATTCCATTCCATTCCATTCCATTCCATTCCATTCGATTCCATTCCATTCGGGTTGGTTCCTTTCCATTCCATTCCATTCCATTCCCCTCCATTCCATTTCATCCGGGTTTATTCCATTCCATTCCATTCCATTCCATTCCATTCCACTCAGGTTGATTCCATTCCATTACATTCTACTCCACTCCATTCCATTCCATTTCATTCCCCTCCACTCCATTCCATTCCATTCCATTCCACTCGGATTGATTCAATTCCACCCCATTCCATTCAATTACATTCCATTCCAATCCACTCCAATCGGGTTGATTCAATTCCATTCGATTCTATTCCATACCATTCCATCCCGTGCCATTCCATTCCATTCGAGTTGATTCCATTCCAATCATTTCCATTCGGGTTGAATCCATTCCATGTCATTCCATTGCATTCCATTCCATTCGGGTTGATTCCATTCCATTCCATTCCATTCCTTTCGGTGTGATTAAATTCCCTTCCATTTCATTCCCTTCCCTTCCATTCCATTCCATTCCATTCCGTTCCATTCCATTCCATTCGGGTTAATTACTTTCCATTCCATTCCATTGCATTCCATTCCATTCCATTCCATTCCATTCCATTCCAATCAATTCCATTCCATTCGGGTTGGTTCCTTTCCATTCCATTCCATTCCCCTCCATTCCATTTCATTCGGGTTTATTCCATTCCATTCCATTCCATTCGAGTTGATTCCACTCCATTTCATTCCATGAGGGTTGATTCCATTCCCTTCCATTCCATTCCATTCCTTACCATTCCATTCCTTTCGGATAGATTCCATTCCATTCCATTCTATTCCATTCCATTCCATTCCATTCCATTCCATTCCATTCCATTCGGGTTGATTCCATTCCTTTCCATTCCATTCCACTCCATTCCATTCCATTCGGTTTGATTCCATTCCCTTCCATTCCATTCCATTCCATTCCATTCCATTCCGGTTGATTCCATTCCATTCCATTCCATTCGATTCCATTCCATTCCATTCGGGTTGCTTCCATTCCATTCCATTCCATTCCACTCCATTCGGGTTGATTCCATTCCATTCCTTTCTATTGCATTCCATTCCATTTGAGTTGATTCCATTCCGTTCCATTCCATTCGTGATGATTCGATTCCATTCCATTCCATTGCATTCCATTCCATTCGAGTTGATTCCATTCCATCCCATTGCATTCCATTCCATTCCATTCCATTCCATTCGGGTTGATTCCATTCCATTCCATTCCATTCCATTGCATTTGAGTTGCTTCCATTCCATTTTATTCCATTCCATTCCATTCCATTCCATTCCATTACACTCCACTCAGGTTGATTCCATTCCATTACATTCCACTCCACTCCATTCCATTCCATTTCATTCCCCTCCACTCCATTCCATTCCATACCATTCCACTCGGATTGATTCAATTCCACCCCATTCCATTCAATTACATTCCATTCCAATCCACTCCAATCGTGTTGATTCAATTCCATTCGATTCTATTCCATACCATTCCATCCCGTGCCATTCCATTCCATTCCATTCCATTCGAGTTGATTCCATTCCAATCAATTCCATTCGGGTTGAATCCATTCCATGTCATTCCATTGCATTCCATTCCATTCGGGTTGATTCCATTCCATTCCATTCCATTCCATTCGGTGTGATTAAATTCCCTTCCATTTCATTCCCTTCCATTCCATTCCATTCCATTCCGTTCCATTCCACTCCATTCCATTCCATTCGGTTTGATTCCATTCCATTCCATTTCATTCCATTCCATTCCATTCCATTCCATTCCATTCCGGTTTTTTACTTTCCATTCCATTCCCTTCCATTCCATTCGGGTTGATTTCATTCCATTCCATTCCATTCCATTCCATTCCATTCGGGTTTATTCCATTTCATTCCATTCCATTCCATTCCATTCCATTCCATTCCATTCGAGTTGATTCCGTCCGTTTCCATTCCATTCCATTCCATTGTATTCCATTCCATTCGGGTTGATTCCATTCCATTCCATTCCAATCCATTCCATTCTATTCCATTCGAGTTGATTCCATTCCATTCCATTCCATTGCATTCCATTCCATTCGGGTTGATTCCATTCCATTCCATTTCATTCCATTCCATTCCATTGCATTCCATCCGGGTTGACTCCATTCCATTCCATTCCATTCCATTCCATTCCATTGCATCCCATTACATTCGGGTTGATTCCATTCCATTCCATTCCATTCCATTGCATTCCATTCGGGTTGATTCCATTCCTTTCCATTCCATTCGACTCCATTCGGGTTGATTCCATACCATTCCATTCCATTCCATTCCATTCCATTCCATTACGGTGGATTCCATTCCATTCAATTCCATTCCATTTCATTCCATTCAGGTTGATTCCATTCCATTCCATTCCGTTCCATTCCATTCGGGTTGATTCCATTCCATTCCATTCGATTCCATTCCATTCTGGTTGATTCCATTCCATTCCACTAAATTCCATTCGGGTTGATTCCATTCCATTCCTTTCCATTCCATTCCATTCCATTCCTTTCCATTTCATTCCATTCTGGTTGATTCCATTCCTTTCCATTCCATTCTGGTTGAATCCATTCCATTCCATTCGATTCCATTCCATTGCACTCGATTTGATTCCACTTCATTCCATTCCATTCGGGTTGATTCCATTGCATTCCATTCCATTCCATTCCATTCGAATTGATTGCATTCCATTCCATTCCATTCCATTCCATTCCATTCCATTCCATTCGGGTTGATTCCATTCCATTCCATTCCATTCCATTCCATTCCAATCCATTCCATTCGTGTTGATTCCATTCCATTCCATTCCATTGAATTCGGGTTGATTCCATTCCATTCCACTCCATTCCTTTCCCTTCCAATCCATTCGGATAGATTCCATTCCATTCCATTCCATTCCATTCCATTCCAATCGGGTTGATTCCATTCCTTTCCATTCCATTCCACTCCATGCCATTCCACTCGGTTTGATTCCATTCCATTCCATTCCATTCCATTCCATTCCATTCCATTCCATTCCATTCCATTCCGGTTTATTCCATTCCATTCCATTCCATTCGGGTTGATTCCATTCCATTCCATTCCATTCCATTCCATTCCACTCCATTCCATTCGGGTTTATTCCATTTCATTCCATTCCATTCCATTCCGTTCCATTCGAGGTGATTACATCCCATTTCATTCCATTCCTTTCCATTCCATTCCATTCCATTCCATTCCATTCGATTTGATTCCACGTCACTCCATTCCATTCAGGTTGATTCCAGTCCATTCCATTCCATTTGGATTGATTGCATTCCATTCCATTCCTTTTCATTCCATTCCATTCCGTTCCATTCCACTCCATTCGCGTTGATTCCATTCCATTCCTTTCCATTGCATTCCATTCCATTTGAGTTGATTCCATTCCGTTCCATTCCATTCATGATGATTCGATTCCATTCCATTCCATTGCATTCCAGTCCATTCGAGTTGATTCCATTCCATTCCATTGCATCCCATTCCATTCCATTCGTGTTGATTCCATTCCATTCCATTGCATTTGAGTTGCTTCCATTCCATTTTATTCCATTCCATTCCATTCCATTCCATTCCATTCCATTCCACTCAGGTTGATTCCATTCCATTACATTCCACTCCACTCCATTCCATTGCATTTCATTCCCCTCCACTGCATTCCATTCCATTCCATTCCACTCGGATTGATTCAATTCCACCCCATTCCATTCAATTACATTCCATTCCAATCCACTCCAATCGGGTTGATTCAATTCCATTCGATTCTATTCCATACCATTCCATCCCGTGCCGTTCCATTCCATTCCATTCCATTCCATTCGAGTTGATTCCATTCCAATCAATTCCATTAGGGTTGAATCCATTCAATGTCATTCCGTTGCATTCCATTCCATTCGGGTTGATTCCATTCCATTCCATTCCATTCCATTCGGTGTGATTAAATTCTCTTCCATTTCATTCCCTTCCATTCCATTCCTTTCCATTCCATTGCATTCCATTCCATTCCATTCGAGTTGATTCCACTGCATTTCATTCCATGCGTGTTGATTCCATTCCCTTCCATTCCATTCCATTCCTTACCATTCCATACCATTCGGATAGATTCCATTCCAGTCCATTCTATTCCATTCCATTCCATTCGGTGTGATTAAATTCCCTTCCATTTCATTCCCTTCCATTCCATTCCATTCCATTCCGTTCCATTCCATTCCGTTCGGGTTGATTACTTTCCATTCCATTCCACTGCATTCCATTCGGGTTGATTCCATTCCATTCCGTTCCATTCCATTCCATTCGGGATGATTCCATTGCATTCCATTCCATTCCATTCGATTCCATTCCATTCGGGTTGGTTCCTTTCCATTCCATTCCATTCCATTCCCCTCCATTCCATTTCATCCGGGTTTATTCCATTCCATTCCATTCCATTCCATTCCATTCCATTCCATTCCACTCAGGTTCATTCCATTCCATTCCATTCCATTCCACTCCACTCCATTCCATTCCATTTCATTCCCCTCCACTCCATTCCATTCCATTCCATTCCACTCGGATTGATTCAATTCCACCCCATTCCATTCAATTACATTCCATTCCACTCCACTCCAATCGGGTTGATTCAATTCCATTCGATTCTATTCCATACCATTCCATCCCGTGCCATTCCATTCCATTCCATTCCATTCGAGTTGATTCCATTCCAATCAATTCCATTCGGGTTGAATCCATTCCATGTCATTCCATTGCATTCCATTTCATTCGGGTTGATTCCATTCCATTCCATTCCATTCGGTGTGATTAAATTCCCTTCCATTTCATTCCCTTCCATTCCATTCCATTCCATTCCGTTCCATTCCATTCCATTCGGGTTAATTACTTTCCATTCCATTCCATTGCATTCCATTCCATTCCATTCCATTCCATTCCATTCCATTCCATTCAATTCCATTCCCTTCGGGTTGGTTCCTTTCCATTCCATTCCATTCCCCTCCATTCCATTTTATTCGGGTTTATTCCATTCCATTCCATTCCATTCGAGTTGATTCCACTCCATTTCATTCCATGAGGGTTGATTCCATTCCCTTCCTTTCCATTCCATTCCTTACCATTCCATTCCTTTCGGATAGATTCCATTCCATTCCATTCTATTCCATTCCAATCCATTCCATTCGGTTTGATTCCATTCCATTCCATTCCATTCCATTCCATTCCATTCGGGTTGATTCCATTCCCTTCCATTCCATTCCATTCCATTCCATTCCATTCCATTCCAGTTGATTCCATTCCATTCCATTCCATTCCATTCCATTCCATTCCATTCGGGTTGATTCCATTCCATTCCTTTCCATTGCATTCCATTCCATTTGAGTTGATTCCATTCCGTTCCATTCCATTCGTGATGATTCGATTCCATTCCATTCCATTGCATTCCATTCCATTCGAGTTGATTCCATTCCATTCCATTGCATTCCATTCCATTCCATTCCATTCCATTCCATTCGGGTTGATTCCATTCCATTCCATTCCATTGCACTGCATTTGAGTTGCTTCCATTCCATTTTATTCCATTCCATTCCATTCCATTCCATTACACTCCACTCAGGTTGTTTCCATTCCATTACATTCCACTCCACTCCATTCCATTCCATTTCATTCCCCTCCACTCCATTCGATTCCATTCCATTCCACTCGGATTGATTCAATTCCACCCCATTCCATTCAATTACATTCCATTCCAATCCACTCCAATCGTGTTGATCCAATTCCATTCGATTCTATTCCATACCATTCCATCCCGTGCCATTCCATTCCATTCCATTCCATTCGAGCTGATTCCATTGCAATCAATTCCATTCGGGTTGAATCCATTCCATGTCATTCCATTGCATTCCATTCCATTCGGGTTGATTCCATTCCATTCCATTCCATTCCATTCCATTCGGTGTGATTAAATTCCCTTCCATTTCATTCCCTTCCATTCCATTCCATTCCATTCCGTTCCATTCCATTCCATTCCATTCCATTCGGTTTGATTCCATTCCATTCCATTCCATTCCATTCCATTCGGGTTTTTTCCTTTCCATTCCATTCCCTTCCATTCCATTCGGGTTGATTTCATTCCATTCCATTCCATTCCATTCCATTCCATTCGGGTTTATTCCATTTCATTCCATTCCATTCCATTCCATTCCATTCCATTCCATTCGAGTTGATTCCATCCCTTTCCATTCCATTCCATTCCATTGTATTCCATTCCATTCGGGTTGATTCCATTCCATTCCATTCCAATCCATTCCATTCTATTCCATTCGAGTTGATTCCATTCCATTCCATTCCATTGCATTCCATTCCATTCTGGTTGATTCTATTCCATTCCATTTCATTCCATTCCATTCCATTGCATTCCATCCGGGTTGACTCCATTCCATTCCATTCCATTCCATTGCATTCCATTACATTCGGGTTGATTCCATTCCATTCCATTCCATTCCATTCCATTGCATTCCATTCGGGTTGATTCCATTCCTTTCCATTCCATTCGACTCCATTCGGCTTGATTCCATACCATTCCATTCCATTCCATTCCATTCCATTCCGGTGGATTCCATTCCATTCAATTCCATTCCATTTCATTCCATTCACGTTGCTTCCATTCCATTCCATTCCATTCCATTCCATTCCATTCCATTCGGGTTGATTCCATTCCATTCCATTCGATTCCATTCCATTCTGGTTGATTCCATTCCATTCCATTAAATTCCATTCGGGTTGATTCCATTCCATTCCTTTCCATTCCATTCCATTCCATTCCTTACCATTTCATTCCATTCCGGTTGATTCCATTCCTTTCCATTCCATTCTGGTTGAATCCATTCCATTCCATTCGATTCCATTCCATTGCACTCGATTTGATTCCACTTCATTCCATTCCATTCGGGTTGATTCCATTGCATTCCATTCCATTCCATTCCATTCGGATTGATTGCATTCCATTCCATTTCATTCCATTCCATTCCATTCCATTCCATTCGGGTTGATTCCATTCCATTCCATTCCATTCCATTCCATTCCATTCCAATCCATTCCATTCGTGTTGATTCCATTCCATTCCATTCCATTGAATTCGGGTTGATTCCATTCCATTCCAATCCATTCCATTCCATTCGAGTTGGTTCCACTCCATTCCATTCCATGCGGGTTGATTCCATTCCATTCCATTCCATTCCATTCCATTCCATTCCATTCCTTTCCATTCCAATCCATTCGGATACATTCCATTCCATTCCATTCCATTCCATTCCATTCCATTCCATTCCATTCCAATCGGGTTGATTCCATTCCTTTCCATTCCATTCCACTCCATGCCATTCCACTCGGTTTGATTCCATTCCATTCCATTCCATTCCATTCCATTCCATTCCGGTTTATTCCATTCCATTCCATTCCATTCGGGTTGATTCCATTCCATTCCATTCCATTCCATTCCATTCCAATCCATTCCATTCGGGTTTATTCCATTTCATTCCATTCCATTCCATTCCGTTCCATTCGAGGTGATTACATCCCATTTCATTCCATTCCATTCCATTCCATTCCATTCCATTCCATTCGATTTGATTCCACTTCACTCCATTCCATTCGGGTTGATTCCAGTCCATTCCATTCCATTTGGATTGATTGCATTCCGTTACATTCCTTTTCATTCCATTCCATTCTGTTCCATTCCACTCCATTCGGGTTGATTCCATTCCATTCCTTTCCATTGCATTCCATTCCATTTGAGTTGATTCCATTCCGTTCCATTCCATTCATGATGATTCGATTCCATTCCATTCCATTGCATTCCATTCCATTCGATTTGATTCCCTTCCATTCCATTGCATTCCATTCCATTCCATTCCATTCCATTCCATTCCATTCCATTCCATTCGGGTTGATTCCATTCCATTCCATTCCATTCCATTGCATTTGAGTTGCTTCCATTCCATTTTATTCCATTCCATTCCATTCCATTCCATTCCATTCCACTCAGGTTGATTCCATTCCATTACATTCCACTCCACTCCATTCCATTCCATTTCATTCCCCTCCACTCCATTCCATTCCATTCCATTCCACTCGGATTGATTCAATTCCACCCCATTCCATTCAATTTCATTCCATTCCAATCCACTCCAATCGGGTTGATTCAATTCCATTCGATTCTATTCCATACCATTCCATCCCGTGCCATTCCATTCCATTCCATTCGAGTTGATTCCATTCTAATCAATTCCATTAGGGTTGAATCCATTCCATGTCGTTCCGTTGCATTCCATTCCATTCGGGTTGATTCCATTCCATTCTATTCCATTCCATTCCATTCCATTCGGTGTGATTAAATTCCCTTCCATTTCATTCCCTTCCATTCCATTCCTTTCCATTCCATTCCATTCCATTCCAATCGAGTTGATTCCACTCCATTTCATTCCATACGTGTTGATTCTATTCCGTTCCATTCCATTCCATTCCTTACCATTCCAAACCATTCGGATAGATTCCAATCCAGTCCATTCCATTCCATTCCGTTCCATTCCATTCCATTCGGGATGATTCCATTGCATTCCATTCCATTCCATTCCATTCCATTCGATTCCATTCCATTCGGCTTGGTTCCTTTCCATTCCATTCCATTCCATTCGGGTTGATTCCATTCCATTCCTTTCCATTCCATTCCATTCCTTTACATTTCATTCCATTCCGGTTGATTCCATTCCATTCCATTCCATTCCATTCCATTCTAGTTGAATCCATTCCATTCCATTGGATTCCATTCCATTGCACTCGATTTGATTCCACTGCATTCCATTCCATTCGGGTTGATTCCACTGCATTCCATTCCATTCCATTCCAGTCGGATTGATTGCATTCCATTGCATTCCATTCCATTCCATTCCATTCGGGTTGATTGCATTCCATTCCATTCCACTCCAATCCATTCCATTCGTGTTGATTCCATTCCCTTCCATTCCATTCCATTCGGGTTGATTCCATTCCATTCCATTCCATTCGAGTTGATTCCACTCCATTCCATTCCATGCGGGTTGATTCCATTCCATTCCATTCCATTCTATTCCTTTCCATTCCATTCCTTTCGCATAGATTGCATTCCATTCCATTCCATTCCATCCAACTCGGGTTTATTCCATTCCATTCCATTCAATTCTATTCCATTCAGGTTGATTCCATTTCATTCCATTCCATTCCATTCCATTCCATTAAATTCCATTCGGGTTGATTCCATTCCATTCCATTCCATTCCATTCCATTCCATTCCATTTCGGTTAATTTAATTCCATTCCATTCCATTCGGGTTGAATCCATTCCATTCCATTCCATTCCATTCGATTTGATTCCACTTCACTTCATTCCATTCGGGTTGATTCCATTCCATTCCATTCCATTTGGATTGATTGCATTCCATTCCATTCCTTTTCATTCCATTCCACTCCGTTCCATTCCACTCCATTCGTGTTGATTCCATTCCATTCCTTTCCATTGCATTCCCCTCCATTTGAGTTGATTCCATTCCGTTCCATTCCATTCGTGATGATTCGATTCCATTCCATTCCGTTGCATTCCATTCCATTCGAGTTGATTCCATTCCATTCCATTGCATTCCATTCCATGCCATTCCATTCGGGTTGATTCCATTCCATTCCATTCCATTCCATTGCATTTGAGTTGCTTCCATTCCATTTTATTCCATTCCATTCCATTCCATTCCACCCAGGTTGATTCCATTCCATTTCATTCCCCTCCACTCCATTCCATTCCATTCCATTCTACTCAGATTGATTCAATTCCACACCATTCCATTCAATAACATTCCATTCCAATCCACTCCAATCGGGTGGATTCAATTCCATTCGATTCTATTCCATACCATTCCATCCCGTGCCATTCCATTCCATTCCATTCCATTCGAGTTGATTCCATTCCAATCAATTCCATTAGGGTTGAATCCATTCAATGTCATTCCGTTGCATTCCATTCCATTCGGGTTGATTCCATTCCATTCCATTCCATTCCATTCCATTCGGTGTGATTAAATTCCCTTCCATTTCATTCCCTTCCATTCCATTCCTTTCCATTCCATTCCATTCCATTCCATTCCATTCGAGTTGATTCCACTCCATTTCATTCCATGCGTGTTGATTCCATTCCCTTCCATTCCATTCCATTCCTTACCATTCCATACCATTCGGATAGATTCCATTCCAGTCCATTCTATTCCATTCCATTCCATTCGGTGTGATTAAATTCCCTTCCATTTCATTCCCTTCCATTCCATTCTATTCCATTCCATTCCATTCCATTCCGTTCCATTCCATTCCATTCGGGTTGATTACTTTCCATTCCATTCCATTGCATTCCATTCGGGTTGATTCCATTCCATTCCGTTCCATTCCATTCCATTCGGGATGATTCCATTGCATTCCATTCCATTCCATTCCATTCCATTCCATTCCATTCCATTCCATTCGGGTTGGTTCCTTTCCATTCCATTCCATTCCATTCCCCTCAATTCCATTTCATCCGGGTTTATTCCATTCCATTCCATTCCATTCCATTCCATTCCATTCCATTCCACTCATGTTGATTCCATTCCATTACATTCTACTCCACTCCATTCCATTCCATTTCATTCCCCTCCACTCCATTCCATTCCATTCCATTCCACTCGGATTGATTCAATTCCACCCCATTCCATTCAATTACATTCCATTCCAATCCACTCCAATCGGGTTGATTCAATTCCATTCGATTCTATTCCATACCATTCCATCCCATGCCATTCCATTCCATTCCATTCCATTCGAGTTGATTCCATTCCAATCAATTCCATTCGGGTTGAATCCATTCCATGTCATTCCATTGCATTCCATTCCATTCGGGTTGATTCCATTCCATTCCATTCCATTCCATTTGGTGTGATTAAATTCCCTTCCATTTCATTCCCTTCCCTTCCATTCCATTCCATTCCGTTCCATTCCATTCCATTCGGGTTAATTACTTTCCATTCCATTCCATTGCATTCCATTGCATTCCATTCCATTCCATTCCATTCCATTCCATTCAATTCCATTCCATTCGGGTTGGTTCCTTTCCATTCCATTCCATTCCCCTCCTTTCCATTTCATTCGGGTTTATTCCATTCCATTCCATTCCATTCGAGTTGATTCCACTCCATTTCATTCCATGAGGGTTGATTCCATTCCCTTCCAATCCATTCCATTCCTTACCATTCCATTCCTTTCGGATAGATTCCATTCCATTCCATTCTGTTCCATTCCATTCCATTCCGTTCCATTCCATTCGGGTTGATTCCATTCCTTTCCATTCCATTCCACTCCATTCCATTCCATTCGGTTTGATTCCATTCCCTTCCATTCCATTCCATTCCATTCCGGTTGATTCCATTCCATTCCATTCCATTCGATTCCATTCCATTCCATTCGGGTTGCTTCCATTCCATTCCATTCCATTCCACTCCATTCGGGTTGATTCCATTCCATTCCTTTCCATTGCATTCCATTCCATTTGAGTTGATTCCATTCCGTTCCATTCCATTCGTGATGATTCGATTCCATTCCATTCCATTGCATTCCATTCCATTCCATTCCATTCCATTCGGGTTTATTCCATTCCATTCCATTCCATTGCATTGAATTTGAGTTGCTTCCATTCCATTTTATTCCATTCCATTCCATTCCATTCCATTACACTCCACTCAGGTTGATTCCATTCCATTACATTCCACTCCACTCCATTCCATTCCATTTCATTCCCCTCCACTCCATTCCATTCCATTCCATTCCACTCGGATTGATTCAATTCCACCCCATTCCATTCAATTACATTCCATTCCAATCCACTCCAATCGTGTTGATTCAATTCCATTCGATTCTATTCCATACCATTCCATCCCGTGCCATTCCATTCCATTCCATTCCATTCGAGTTGATTCCATTCCAATCAATTCCATTCGGGTTGAATCCATTCCATGTCATTCCATTGCTTTCCATTCCATTCGGGTTGATTCCATTCCATTCCATTCCATTCCATTCCATTCGGTGTGATTAAGTTCCCTTCCATTTCTTTCCCTTCCATTCCATTCCATTCCATTCCGTTCCATTCCACTCCATTCCATTCCATTCGGTTTGATTCCATTCCATTCCATTTCATTCCATTCCATTCCATTCCATTCCATTCCATTCCATTCGGGTTTTTTACTTTCCATTCCATTCCCTTCCATTCCATTCGGGTTGATTTCATTCCATTCCATTCCATTCCATTCCATTCGGGTTTATTCCATTTCATTCCATTCCATTCCATTCCATTCCATTCCATTCCATTCCATTCGAGTTGATTCCATCCGTTTCCATTCCATTCCATTCCATTGTATTCCATTCCATTCGGGTTGATTCCATTCCATTCCATTCCAATCCATTCCATTCTATTCCATTCGAGTTGATTCCATTCCATTCCATTCCATTGCATTCCATTCCATTCGGGTTGATTCCATTCCATTCCATTTCATTCCATTCCATTCCATTGCATTCCATCCGGGTTGACTCCATTCCATTCCATTCCATTCCATTCCATTCCATTGCATCCCATTACATTCGGGTTGATTCCATTCCATTCCATTCCATTCCATTGCATTCCATTCGGGTTGATTCCATTCCTTTCCATTCCATTCGACTCCATTCGGGTTGATTCCATACCATTCCATTCCATTCCATTCCATTCCGGTGGATTCCATTCCATTCAATTCCATTCCATTTCATTCCATTCAGGTTGATTCCATTCCATTCCATTCCATTCCATTCCATTCCATTCGGGTTGATTCCATTCCATTCCATTCGATTCCATTCCATTCCATTCGATTCCATTCCATTCCATTAAATTCCATTCGGGTTGATTCCATTCCATTCCTTTCCATTCCATTCCATTCCATTCCTTTCCATTTCATTCCATTCCGGTTGATTCCATTCCTTTCCATTCCATTCTGGTTGAATCCATTCCATTCCATTCGATTCCATTCCATTGCAATCGATTTGATTCCACTTCATTCCATTCCATTCGGGTTGATTCCATTGCATTCCATTCCATTCCATTCCATTCGGATTGATTGCATTCCATTCCATTCCATTCCATTCCATTCCATTCCATTCGGGTTGATTCCATTCCATTCCATTCCATTCCATTCCAATCCATTCCATTCGTGTTGATTCCATTCCATTCCATTCCATTGAATTCGGGTTGATTCCATTCCATTCCAATCCATTCCATTCCATTCGAGTTGGTTCCACTCCATTCCATTCCATGCGGGTTGATTCCATTCCATTCCATTCCATTCCATTCCTTTCCCTTCCAATCCATTCGGATAGATTCCATTCCATTCCATTCCATTCCATTCCATTCCAATCGGGTTGATTCCATTCCTTTCCATTCCATTCCACTCCATGCCATTCCATTGGTTTGATTCCATTCCATTCCATTCCATTCCATTCCGGTTTATTCCATTCCATTCCATTCCATTCGGGTTGATTCCATTCCATTCCATTCCATTCCATTCCATTCCACTCCATTCCATTCGGGTTTATTCCATTTCATTCCATTCCATTCCATTCCGTTCCATTCGAGGTGATTACATCCCATTTCATTCCATTCCATTCCATTCCATTCCATTCCATTCCATTCGATTTGATTCCACGTCACTCCATTCCATTCGGGTTGATTCCAGTCGATTCCATTCCATTTGGATTGATTGCATTCCATTCCATTCCTTTTCATTCCATTCCATTCCGTTCCATTCCACTCCATTCGCGTTGATTCCATTCCATTCCTTTCCATTGCATTCCATTCCATTTGAGTTGATTCCATTCCGTTCCATTCCATTCATGATGATTCGATTCCATTCCATTCCATTTCATTCCAGTCCATTCGAGTTGATTCCATTCCATTCCATTGCATCCCATTCCATTCCATTCGTGTTGATTCCATTCCATTCCATTGCATTTGAGTTGCTTCCATTCCATTTTATTCCATTCCATTCCATTCCATTCCATTCCATTCCATTCCACTCAGGTTGATTCCATTCCATTACATTCCACTCCACTCCATTCCATTGCATTTCATTCCCCTCCACTGCATTCCATTCCATTCCATTCCACTCGGATTGATTCAATTCCACCCCATTCCATTCAATTACATTCCATTCCAATCCACTCCAATCGGGTTGATTCAATTCCATTCGATTCTATTCCATACCTTTCCATCCCGTGCCATTCCATTCCATTCCATTCCATTCCATTCGAGTTGATTCCATTCCAATCAATTTCATTAGGGTTGAATCCATTCAATGTCATTCCGTTGCATTCCATTCCATTCGGGTTGATTCCATTCCATTCCATTCCATTCCATTCGGTGTGATTAAATTCTCTTCCATTTCATTCCCTTCCATTCCATTCCTTTCCATTCCATTGCATTCCATTCCATTCCATTCGAGTTGATTCCACTCCATTTCATTCCATGCGTGTTGATTCCATTCCCTTCCATTCCATTCCATTCCTTACCATTCCATACCATTCGGATAGATTCCATTCCAGTCCATTCTATTCCATTCCATTCCATTCGGTGTGATTAAATTCCCTTCCATTTCATTCCCTTCCATTCCATTCCATTCCATTCCATTCCATTCCGTTCCATTCCATTCCGTTCGGGTTGATTACTTTCCATTCCATTCCATTGCATTCCATTCGGGTTGATTCCATTCCATTCCGTTCCATTCCATTCCATTCGGGTTGATTCCATTGCATTCCATTCCATTCCATTCCATTCCATTCGATTCCATTCCATTCGGGTTGGTTCCTTTCAATTCCATTCCATTCCATTCCCCTCCATTCCATTTCATCCGGGTTTATTCCATTCCATTCCATTCCATTCCATTCCATTCCATTCCACTCAGGTTGATTCCATTCCATTCCATTCCATTCCACTCCACTCCATTCCATTCCATTTCATTCCCCTCCACTCCATTCCATTCCATTCCATTCCACTCGGATTGATTCAATTCCACCCCATTCCATTCAATTACATTCCATTCCAATCCACTCCAATCGGGTTGATTCAATTCCATTCGATTCTATTCCATACCATTCCATCCCGTGCCATTCCATTCCATTCCATTCCATTCGAGTTGATTCCATTCCAATCAATTCCATTCGGGTTGAATCCATTCCATGTCATTCCATTGCATTCCATTCCATTCGGGTTGATTCCATTCCATTCCATTCCATTCGGTGTGATTAAATTCCCTTCCATTTCATTCCCTTCCATTCCATTCCATTCCGTTCCATTCCATTCCATTCGGGTTAATTACTTTCCATTCCATTCCATTGCATTCCATTGCATTCCATTCCATTCCATTCCATTCCATTCAATTCCATTCCCTTGGGTTTGGTTCCTTTCCATTCCATTCCATTCCCCTCCATTCCATTTTATTCGGGTTTATTCCATTCCATTCCATTCCATTCGAGTTGATTCCACTCCATTTCATTCCATGAGGGTTGATTCCATTCCCTTCCTTTCCATTCCATTCCTTACCATTCCATTCCTTTCGGATAGATTCCATTCCATTCCATTCTATTCCATTCCATTCCATTCCATTTGAGTTGATTCCATTCCGTTCCATTCCATTCATGATGATTCGATTCCATTCCATTCCATTGCATTCCATTCCATTCGAGTTGTTTCCATTCCATTCCATTGCATTCCATTCCATTCCATTCCATTCGGGTTGATTCCATTCCATTCCATTCCATTCCATTGCATTTGAGTTGCTTCCATTCCATTCCATTCCATTCCATTCCATTCTAGTTGAATCCATTCCATTCCATTCGATTCCATTCCATTGCACTCAATTTGATTCCACTGCATTCCATTCCATTCGGGTTGATTCCACTGCATTCCATTCCATTCCATTCCAGTCGGATTGATTGCATTCCATTGCATTCCATTCCATTCCATTCCATTCCATTCGGGTTGATTGCATTCCATTCCATTCCATTCCATTCCACTCCAATCCATTCCATTCGTGTTGATTCCATTCCCTTCCATTCCATTCCATTCGGGTTGATTCCATTCCATTCCATTCCATTCCATTCGAGTTGATTCCACTCCATTCCATTCCATGCGGGTTGATTCCATTCCATTCCATTCCATTCTATTCCTTTCCATTCCATTCCATTCGCATAGATTGCATTCCATTCCATTCCATTCCATCCAACTCGGGTTTATTCCATTCCATTCCATTCAATTCCATTCCATTCAGGTTGATTCCATTCCATTCCATTCCATTCCATTAAATTCCATTTCGGTTAATTTAATTCCATTCCATTCCATTCGGGTTGAATCCATTCCATTCCATTCCATTCCATTCGATTTGATTCCACTTCACTCCATTCCATTCGGGTTGATTCCATTCCATTCCATTCCATTTGGATTGATTGCATTCCATTCCATTCCTTTTCATTCCATTCCATTCCGTTCCATTCCACTCCATTCGTGTTGATTCCATTCCATTCCTTTCCATTGCATTCCCCTCCATTTGAGTTGATTCCATTCCGTTTCATTCCATTCGTGATGATTCGATTCCATTCCATTCCATTGCATTCCATTCCATTCGAGTTGATTCCATTCCATTCCATTGCATTCCATTCCATGCCATTCCATTCGGGTTGATTCCATTCCATTCCATTCCATTCAATTGCATTCCATTCGGGTTTATTCCATTTCATTCCATTCCATTCCATTCCATTCCATTCCATTCGAGTTGATTCCATCCCTTTCCATTCCATTCCATTCCATTGTATTCCATTCCATTCGGGTTGATTCCATTCCATTCCATTCCAATCCATTCCATTCTATTCCATTCGAGTTGATTCCATTCCATTCCATTCCATTGCATTCCATTCCATTCGGATTGATTCCATTCCATTCCATTTCATTCCATTCCATTCCATTGCATTCCATCCGGGTTGACTCCATTCCATTCCATTCCATTCCATTGCATTCCATTACATTCGGGTTGATTCCATTCCATTCCATTCCATTCCATTGCATTCCTTTCGGGTTGATTCCATTCCTTTCCATTCCATTCGACTCCATTCGGCTTGATTCCATTCCATTCCATTGCATTTGAGTTGCTTCCATTCCATTTTATTCCATTCCATTCCATTCCATTCCATTCCATTCCATTCCACTCAGGTTGATTCCATTCCATTACATTCCACTCCACTCCATTCCATTGCATTTCATTCCCCTCCACTGCATTCCATTCCATTCCATTCCACTCGGATTGATTCAATTCCACCCCATTCCATTCAATTACATTCCATTCCAATCCACTCCAATCGGGTTGATTCAATTCCATTCGATTCTATTCCATACCTTTCCATCCCGTGCCATTCCATTCCATTCCATTCCATTCCATTCGAGTTGATTCCATTCCAATCAATTTCATTAGGGTTGAATCCATTCAATGTCATTCCGTTGCATTCCATTCCATTCGGGTTGATTCCATTCCATTCCATTCCATTCCATTCGGTGTGATTAAATTCTCTTCCATTTCATTCCCTTCCATTCCATTCCTTTCCATTCCATTGCATTCCATTCCATTCCATTCGAGTTGATTCCACTCCATTTCATTCCATGCGTGTTGATTCCATTCCCTTCCATTCCATTCCATTCCTTACCATTCCATACCATTCGGATAGATTCCATTCCAGTCCATTCTATTCCATTCCATTCCATTCGGTGTGATTAAATTCCCTTCCATTTCATTCCCTTCCATTCCATTCCATTCCATTCCATTCCATTCCATTCCGTTCCATTCCATTCCGTTCGGGTTGATTACTTTCCATTCCATTCCATTGCATTCCATTCGGGTTGATTCCATTCCATTCCGTTCCATTCCATTCCATTCGGGATGATTCCATTGCATTCCATTCCATTCCATTCCATTCCATTCGATTCCATTCCATTCGGGTTGGTTCCTTTCAATTCCATTCCATTCCATTCCCCTCCATTCCATTTCATCCGGGTTTATTCCATTCCATTCCATTCCATTCCATTCCATTCCATTCCACTCAGGTTGATTCCATTCCATTCCATTCCATTCCACTCCACTCCATTCCATTCCATTTCATTCCCCTCCACTCCATTCCATTCCATTCCATTCCACTCGGATTGATTCAATTCCACCCCATTCCATTCAATTACATTCCATTCCAATCCACTCCAATCGGGTTGATTCAATTCCATTCGATTCTATTCCATACCATTCCATCCCGTGCCATTCCATTCCATTCCATTCCATTCGAGTTGATTCCATTCCAATCAATTCCATTCGGGTTGAATCCATTCCATGTCATTCCATTGCATTCCATTCCATTCGGGTTGATTCCATTCCATTCCATTCCATTCGGTGTGATTAAATTCCCTTCCATTTCATTCCCTTCCATTCCATTCCATTCCGTTCCATTCCATTCCATTCGGGTTAATTACTTTCCATTCCATTCCATTGCATTCCATTGCATTCCATTCCATTCCATTCCATTCCATTCAATTCCATTCCCTTGGGTTTGGTTCCTTTCCATTCCATTCCATTCCCCTCCATTCCATTTTATTCGGGTTTATTCCATTCCATTCCATTCCATTCGAGTTGATTCCACTCCATTTCATTCCATGAGGGTTGATTCCATTCCCTTCCTTTCCATTCCATTCCTTACCATTCCATTCCTTTCGGATAGATTCCATTCCATTCCATTCTATTCCATTCCATTCCATTCCATTTGAGTTGATTCCATTCCGTTCCATTCCATTCATGATGATTCGATTCCATTCCATTCCATTGCATTCCATTCCATTCGAGTTGTTTCCATTCCATTCCATTGCATTCCATTCCATTCCATTCCATTCGGGTTGATTCCATTCCATTCCATTCCATTCCATTGCATTTGAGTTGCTTCCATTCCATTCCATTCCATTCCATTCCATTCTAGTTGAATCCATTCCATTCCATTCGATTCCATTCCATTGCACTCAATTTGATTCCACTGCATTCCATTCCATTCGGGTTGATTCCACTGCATTCCATTCCATTCCATTCCAGTCGGATTGATTGCATTCCATTGCATTCCATTCCATTCCATTCCATTCCATTCGGGTTGATTGCATTCCATTCCATTCCATTCCATTCCACTCCAATCCATTCCATTCGTGTTGATTCCATTCCCTTCCATTCCATTCCATTCGGGTTGATTCCATTCCATTCCATTCCATTCCATTCGAGTTGATTCCACTCCATTCCATTCCATGCGGGTTGATTCCATTCCATTCCATTCCATTCTATTCCTTTCCATTCCATTCCATTCGCATAGATTGCATTCCATTCCATTCCATTCCATCCAACTCGGGTTTATTCCATTCCATTCCATTCAATTCCATTCCATTCAGGTTGATTCCATTCCATTCCATTCCATTCCATTAAATTCCATTTCGGTTAATTTAATTCCATTCCATTCCATTCGGGTTGAATCCATTCCATTCCATTCCATTCCATTCGATTTGATTCCACTTCACTCCATTCCATTCGGGTTGATTCCATTCCATTCCATTCCATTTGGATTGATTGCATTCCATTCCATTCCTTTTCATTCCATTCCATTCCGTTCCATTCCACTCCATTCGTGTTGATTCCATTCCATTCCTTTCCATTGCATTCCCCTCCATTTGAGTTGATTCCATTCCGTTTCATTCCATTCGTGATGATTCGATTCCATTCCATTCCATTGCATTCCATTCCATTCGAGTTGATTCCATTCCATTCCATTGCATTCCATTCCATGCCATTCCATTCGGGTTGATTCCATTCCATTCCATTCCATTCAATTGCATTCCATTCGGGTTTATTCCATTTCATTCCATTCCATTCCATTCCATTCCATTCCATTCGAGTTGATTCCATCCCTTTCCATTCCATTCCATTCCATTGTATTCCATTCCATTCGGGTTGATTCCATTCCATTCCATTCCAATCCATTCCATTCTATTCCATTCGAGTTGATTCCATTCCATTCCATTCCATTGCATTCCATTCCATTCGGATTGATTCCATTCCATTCCATTTCATTCCATTCCATTCCATTGCATTCCATCCGGGTTGACTCCATTCCATTCCATTCCATTCCATTGCATTCCATTACATTCGGGTTGATTCCATTCCATTCCATTCCATTCCATTGCATTCCTTTCGGGTTGATTCCATTCCTTTCCATTCCATTCGACTCCATTCGGCTTGATTCCATTCCATTCCATTCCATTCCATTCCATTCCATTCCGGTGGATTCCATTCCATTCAATTCCATTCCATTTCATTCCATTCAGGTTGATTCCATTCCATTCCATTCCATTCCATTCCATTCCATTCCAATCGGATTGATTCCATTCCATTTCATTCGATTCCATTCCATTCTGTTTGATTCCATTCCATTCCATTAAATTCCATTCGGGTTGATTCCATTCCATTCCTTTCCATTCCATTCCATTCCATTCCATTCGAGTTGATTCCACTCCATTCCATTCCATGCGAGTTGATTCCATTCCATTCCATTCCATTCCATTCCATTCGGATAGATTGCATTCCATTCCATTCCATTCCATTCCAATCGGGTTTATTCCATTCCATTTCATTCCATTCGGGTTGATTCCATTCCAGTCCATTGCATTCCATTCCATTCCCTTAAATTCCATTCGGGTTGATTCCATTCCATTCCATTACATTCCGGTTAATTGAATTCCATTCCATTCCATTCGTGTTGAATCCATTCCATTCCATTCCATTCCATTCCATTCCATTCCATTCCATTCCATTTGATTCCACTTCACTCCATTCCATTCGGGTTGATTCCATTCCATTCCATTCCATTTGGATTGATTGCATTCCATTCCATTCCTTTTCATTCTATTCCATTCCGTTCCATTCCACTCCATTCGGGTTGATTCCATTCCATTCCTTTCCATTGCATTCCATTCCATTTGAGTTGATTCCATTCCGTTCCATTCCATTCGTGATGATTCGATTCCATTCCATTCCATTGCATTCCATTCCATTCGAGTTGATTCCATTCCATTCCATTGCATTCCATTCCATTCCATTCCATTCGGGTTGATTCCATTCCATTCCATTCCATTCCATTGCATTTGAGTTGCTTCCATTCCATTTTATTCCATTCCATTCCATTCCATTCCATTCCACTCAGGTTGATTCCATTCCATTCCATTCCACTCCACTCCATTCCATTCCATTTCATTCCCCTCCACTCCATTCCATTCCATTCCATTCCACTCGGATTGATGCAATTCCACCCCATTCCATTCAATTACATTCCATTCCAATCCACTCCAATCGGGTTGATTCAATTCCATTCGATTCTATTCCATACCATTCCATCCCGTGCCATTCCATTCCATTCCATTCCATTCGAGTTGATTCCATTCCAATCAATTCCATTCGGGTTGAATCCATTCCATGTCATTCCATTGCATTCCATTCCATTCGGGTTGATTCCATTCCATTCCATTCCATTCCATTCGGTGTGATTAAATTCCCTTCCATTTCAATCCCTTCCATTCCATTCCATTCCATTCCGTTCCATTCCATTCCATTCCATTCGGGTTGATTAATTTCCATTCCATTCCATAGCATTCCATTCCATTCCATTCCATTCCATTCCATTCCATTCCATTCCATTGAATTCCATTCCATTCGGGTTGGTTCCTTTCCATTCCATTCCATTCCCCTCCATTCAATTTCATTCGGGTTTATTCCATTCCATTCCATTCCATTCAATTCCATTCCATTCCATTCCATTCGGTTTGATTCCATTCCATTCCATTCCATTCCATTCCATTCCATTCCATTCCAATCAGGTTGATTCCATTCCTTTCCATTCCATTCCATTCCATTCCACTCCATTCCATTCCACTCGGTTTGATTCCATTCCATTCCATTCCATTCCGGTTGATTCCTTTCCATTTCATTCCATTCCATTCCATTCCATTCCATTCCATTCGGGTTTTTCCCTTTCCATTCCATTCCCTTCCATTCCATTCAGGTTGATTTCATTCCATTCCATTCCATTCCATTCCATTCCATTCGGGTTTATTCCATTTCATTCCACTCCATTCCATTCCATTCCATTCCATTCCATTCCATTCCATTCCGGTTTTTTCCTTTCCATTCCATTCCCTTCCATTCCATTCGGGTTGATTTCATTCCATTCCATTCCATTCCATTCCATTCCATTCTGGTTTATTCCATTTCATTCCATTCCATTCCATTCCATTCTAGTTGATTCCATCCCTTTCCATTCCATTCCATTCCATTGTATTCCATTCCATTCGGGTTGATTCCATTCCATTCCATTCGAATCCATTCCATTCCATTCCATTCGAGTTGATTCCATTCCATTCAATTCCATTGCATTCCATTCTATTAGAGTTGATTCCATTCCATTCCATTTCATTCCATTCCATTCGAGTTGATTCCATCCCTTTCCATTCCATTCCATTCCATTGTATTCCATTCCATTCGGGTTGATTCCATTCCATTCCATTCCAATCCATTCCATTCCATTCCATTCGGGTTTTTTCCTTTCCATTCCATTCCCTTCTATTCCATTCGGGTTGATTTCATTCCATTCCATTCCATTCCATTCGGGTTTATTCCATTTCATTCCATTCCATTCCATTCCATTCCGTTCCATTCTAGTTGATTCCATCCCTTTCCATTCCATTCCATTTCATTGAATTCCATTCCATTCGGGTTGATTGCATTCCATTCCATTCCAATCCATTCCATTCTATTCCATTCGAGTTGATTCCATTCCATTCCATTCCATTGCATTCCATTCCATTCGGGTTGATTCCATTCCATTCCATTTCATTCCATTCCATTCCATTGCATTCCATCCGGGTTGACTCCATTCCATTCCATTCCATTCGAGTTGATTCCATTCCAATCAATTCCATTAGGTTTGAATCCATTCCATGTCATTCCGTTGCATTCCATTCCATTCGGGTTGATTCCATTCCATTCCATTCCATTCCATTCGGTGTGATTAAATTCCCTTCCATTTCATTCCCTTCCATTCCATTCCTTTCCATTCCATTCCATTCCATTCCATTCCATTCGACTTGATTCCACTCCATTTCATTCCATGCGTGTTTATTCCACTCCCTTCCATTCCATTCCATTCCTTACCATTCCATACCTTTCGGATAGATTCCATTCCAGTCCATTCTATTCCATTCCATTCCATTCGGTGTGATTAAATTCCCTTCCATTTCATTCCCTTCCATTCCATTCCATTCCATTCCATTCCATTCCATTCCATTCCGTTCCATTCCATTCCATTCGGGTTGATTACTTTCCATTCCATTCCATTGCATTCCATTCGGGTTGATTCCATTCCATTCCGTTCCATTCCATTCCATTCGGGATGATTCCGTTGCATTCCATTCCATTCCATTCCATTCCATTCGATTCCATTCCATTCGGGTTGGTTCCTTTCCATTCCATTCCATTCCATTCCACTCCATTCCATTTCATTCGGGTTTATTCCATTCCATTCCATTCCATTCCATTCCATTCCATTCCACTCAGGTTGATTCCATTCCATTCCATTCCACTCCACTCCATTCCATTCCATTACATTCCCCTCCACTCCATTCCATTCCATTCCATTCCACTCGGATTGATTCAATTCCACCCCATTCCATTCAATTACATTCCATTCCAATCCACTCCAATCGGGTTGATTCAATTCCATTCAATTCTATTCCATACCATTCCATTCCGTGCCATTCCATTCCATTCCATTCCATTCGAGTTGATTCCATTCCAATCAATTCCATTCGGGTTGAATCCATTCCATGTCATTCCATTGCATTCCATTCCATTCGGGTTGATTCCATTCCATTCCATTCCATTCCATTCCATTCCATTGTATTCCATTCGGTGTGATTAAATTCCCTTCCATTTCATTCCCTTCCATTCCATTCCATTCCATTCCGTTCCATTCCATTCCATTCCATTCCATTCGGTTGGATTCCATTCCATTGCATTCCATTCCATTCCATTCCATTCCATTCCATTAAATTCCATTCGGGTTGATTCCATTCCATTCCTTTCCATTCCATTCCATTCCATTCCTTTCCATTTCATTCCATTCCGGTTGATTCCATTCCTTTCCATTCCATTCTGGTTGAATCCATTCCATTCCATTCGATTCCATTCCATTGCACTCGATTTGATTCCACTTCATTCCATTCCATTCGGGTTGATTCCATTGCATTCCATTCCATTCCATTCCATTCGGATTGATTGCATTCCATTCCATTCCATTCCATTCCATTCCATTCCAATCCATTCCATTCGTGTTGATTCCATTCCATTCCATTCCATTGAATTCGGGTTGATTCCATTCCATTCCAATCCATTCCATTCCATTCGAGTTGGTTCCACTCCATTCCATTCCATGCGGGTTGATTCCATTCCATTCCATTCCATTCCATTCCATTCCATTCCTTTCCATTCCAATCCATTCGGATACATTCCATTCCATTCCATTCCATTCCATTCCATTCCATTCCATTCCATTCCATTCCTTTCCATTCCAATCCATTCGGATACATACCATTCCATTCCATTCCATTCCATTCCATTCCATTCCATTCCATTCCAATCGGGTTGATTCCATTCCTTTCCATTCCATTCCACTCCATGCCATTCCACTCGGTTTGATTCCATTCCATTCCATTCCATTCCATTCCATTCCATTCCATTCCATTCCATTCCGGTTTATTCCATTCCATTCCATTCCTTTCGGGTTGATTCCATTCCATTCCATTCCATTCCATTCCATTCCATTCCACTCCATTCCATTCGGGTTTATTCCATTTCTTTCCATTCCATTCCATTCCGTTCCATTCGAGGTGATTACATCCCATTTCATTACATTCCATTCCATTCCATTCCATTCCATTCCATTCCATTCCATTCCATTTGATTCCACTTCACTCCATTCCATTCGGGTTGATTCCAGTCCATTCCATTCCATTTGGATTGATTGCATTCCATTCCATTCCTTTTCATTCCATTCCATTCCGTTCCATTCCACTCCATTCGGGTTGATTCCATTCCATTCCTTTCCATTGCATTCGATTCCATTTGAGTTGATTCCATTCCGTTCCATTCCATTCATGATGATTCGATTCCATTCCATTCCATTGCATTCCATTCCATTCGAGTTGATTCCATTCCATTCCATTGCATTCCATTCCATTCCATTCCATTCGGGTTGATTCCATTCCATTCCATTCCATTCCATTGCATTTGAGTTGCTTCCATTCCATTCCATTCCATTCCATTCCATTCTAGTTGAATCCATTCCATTCCATTCGATTCCATTCCATTGCACTCAATTTGATTCCACTGCATTCCATTCCATTCGGGTTGATTCCACTGCATTCCATTCCATTCCATTCCAGTCGGATTGATTGCATTCCATTGCATTCCATTCCATTCCATTCCATTCCATTCGGGTTGATTGCATTCCATTCCATTCCATTCCATTCCACTCCAATCCATTCCATTCGTGTTGATTCCATTCCCTTCCATTCCATTCCATTCGGGTTGATTCCATTCCATTCCATTCCATTCCATTCGAGTTGATTCCACTCCATTCCATTCCATGCGGGTTGATTCCATTCCATTCCATTCCATTCTATTCCTTTCCATTCCATTCCATTCGCATAGATTGCATTCCATTCCATTCCATTCCATCCAACTCGGGTTTATTCCATTCCATTCCATTCAATTCCATTCCATTCAGGTTGATTCCATTCCATTCCATTCCATTAAATTCCATTCGGGTTGATTCCATTCCATTCCATTCCATTCCATTCCATTCCATTTCGGTTAATTTAATTCCGTTCCATTCCATTCGGGTTGAATCCATTCCATTCCATTCCATTCCATTCCATTTGATTCCACTTCACTCCATTCCATTCGGGTTGATTCCATTCCATTCCATTCCATTTGGATTGATTGCATTCCATTCCATTCCTTTTCATTCCATTCCATTCCGTTCCATTCCACTCCATTCGTGTTGATTCCATTCCATTCCTTTCCATTGCATTCCCCTCCATTTGAGTTGATTCCATTCCGTTTCATTCCATTCGTGATGATTCGATTCCATTCCATTCCATTGCATTCCATTCCATTAGAGTTGATTCCATTCCATTCCATTGCATTCCATTCCATGCCATTCCATTCGGGTTGATTCCATTCCATTCCATTCCATTCCATTGCATTCCATTCGGGTTTATTCCATTTCATTCCATTCCATTCCATTCCATTCCATTCCATTCGAGTTGATTCCATCCCTTTCCATTCCATTCCATTCCATTGTATTCCATTCCATTCGGGTTGATTCCATTCCATTCCATTCCAATCCATTCCATTCTATTCCATTCGAGTTGATTCCATTCCATTCCATTCCATTGCATTCCATTCCATTCGGGTTGATTCCATTCCATTCCATTTCATTCCATTCCATTCCATTGCATTCCATCCGGGTTGACTCCATTCCATTCCATTCCATTCCATTGCATTCCATTACATTCGGGTTGATTCCATTCCATTCCATTCCATTCCATTGCATTCCATTCGGGTTGATTCCATTCCTTTCCATTCCATTGGACTCCATTCGGCTTGATTCCATACCATTCCATTCCATTCCATTCCATTCTGGTGGATTCCATTCCATTCAATTCCATTCCATTTCATTCCATTCAGGTTGATTCCATTCCATTCCATTCCATTCCATTCCATTCCATTCTATTCGGGTTGATTCCATTCCATTCCATTCGATTCCATTCCATTCTGGTTGATTCCATTCCATTCCATTAAATTCCATTCGGGTTGATTCCATTCCATTCCTTTCCATTCCATTCCATTCCATTCCTTTCCATTTCATTCCATTCCGGTTGATTCCATTCCTTTCCATTCCATTCTGGTTGAATCCATTCCATTCCATTCGATTCCATTCCATTGCACTCGATTTGATTCCACTTCATTCCATTCCATTCGGGTTGATTCCATTGCATTCCATTCCATTGCATTCCATTCGGATTGATTGCATTCCATTCCATTTCATTCCATTCCATTCCATTCCATTCCATTCGGGTTGATTCCATTCCATTCCATTCCATTCCATTCCATTCCAATCCATTCCATTCGTGTTGATTCCATTCCATTCCATTCCATTGAATTCGGGTTGATTCCATTCCATTCCAATCCATTCCATTCCATTCGAGTTGGTTCCACTCCATTCCATTCCATGCGGGTTGATTCCATTCCATTCCATTCCATTCCATTCCATTCCATTCCATTCCTTTCCCTTCCAATCCATTCGGATAGATTCCATTCCATTCCATTCCATTCCATTCCATTCCAATCGGGTTGATTCCATTCCTTTCCATTCCATTCCACTCCATGCCATTCCACTCGGTTTGATTCCATTCCATTCCATTCCATTCCATTCCATTCCATTCCGGTTTATTCCATTCCATTCCATTCCATTCGGGTTGATTCCATTCCATTCCATTCCATTCCATTCCATTCCACTCCATTCCATTCGGGTTTATTCCATTTAATACCATTCCATTCCATTCCGTTCCATTCGAGGTGATTACATCCCATTTCATTCCATTCCATTCCATTCCATTCCATTCCATTCCATTCCATTCCATTCGATTTGATTCCACGTCACTCCATTCCATTCGGGTTGATTCCAGTCCATTCCATTCCATTTGGATTGATTGCATTCCATTCCATTCCTTTTCATTCCATTCCATTCCGTTCCATTCCACTCCATTCGTGTTGATTCCATTCCATTCCTTTCCATTGCATTCCCCTCCATTTGAGTTGATTCCATTCCGTTTCATTCCATTCGTGATGATTCGATTCCATTCCATTCCATTGCATTCCATTCCATTCGAGTTGATTCCATTCCATTCCATTGCATTCCATTCCATGCCATTCCATTCGGGTTGATTCCATTCCATTCCATTCCATTCCATTGCATTCCATTCGGGTTTATTCCATTTCATTCCATTCCATTCCATTCCATTCCATTCCATTCGAGTTGATTCCATCCCTTTCCATTCCATTCCATTCCATTGTATTCCATTCCATTCGGGTTGATTCCATTCCATTCCATTCCAATCCATTCCATTCTATTCCATTCGAGTTGATTCCATTCCATTCCATTCCATTGCATTCCATTCCATTCGGATTGATTCCATTCCATTCCATTTCATTCCATTCCATTCCATTGCATTCCATCCGGGTTGACTCCATTCCATTCCATTCCATTCCATTGCATTCCATTACATTCGGGTTGATTCCATTCCATTCCATTCCATTCCATTGCATTCCATTCGGCTTGATTCCATACCATTCCATTCCATTCCATTCCATTCCATTCTGGTGGATTCCATTCCATTCAATTCCATTCCATTTCATTCCATTCAGGTTGATTCCATTCCATTCCATTCCATTCCATTCCATTCCATTCGGGTTGATTCCATTCCATTCCATTCGATTCCATTCCATTCTGGTTGATTCCATTCCATTCCATTAAATTCCATTCGGGTTGATTCCATTCCATTCCTTTCCATTCCATTCCATTCCATTCCTTTCCATTTCATTCCATTCCGGTTGATTCCATTCCTTTCCATTCCATTCTGGTTGAATCCATTCCATTCCATTCGATTCCATTCCATTGCACTCGATTTGATTCCACTTCATTCCATTCCATTCGGGTTGATTCCATTGCATTCCATTCCATTCCATTCCATTCGGATTGATTGCATTCCATTCCATTCCATTCCATTCCTTTCCATTCCAATCCATTCCATTCGTGTTGATTCCATTCCATTCCATTCCATTGAATTCGGGTTGATTCCATTCCATTCCAATCCATTCCATTCCATTCGAGTTGGTTCCACTCCATTCCATTCCATGCGGGTTGATTCCATTCCATTCCATTCCATTCCATTCCTTTCCATTCCAATCCATTCGGATACATTCCATTCCATTCCATTCCACTCCATTCCATTCGGGTTTATTCCATTTCATTCCATTACATTCCATTTCGTTCCATTCCATTCCATTCCGTTCCGTTCCATTCGAGGTGATTACATCCCATTTCATTCCATTCCATTCCATTCCATTCCATTCCATTCCATTCCATTCCATTCCATTCCGGTTTATTCCATTCCATTCCATTCCATTCGGGTTGATTCCATTCCATTCCATTCCATTCCATTCCATTCCACTCCATTCCATTCGGGTTTATTCCATTTCTTTCCATTCCATTCCATTCCGTTCCATTCGAGGTGATTACATCCCATTTCATTCCATTCCATTCCATTCCATTCCATTCCATTCCATTCCATTCCATTTGATTCCACTTCACTCCATTCCATTCGGGTTGATTCCAGTCCATTCCATTCCATTTGGATTGATTGCATTCCATTCCATTCCTTTTCATTCCATTCCATTCCGTTCCATTCCACTCCATTCGGGTTGATTCCATTCCATTCCTTTCCATTGCATTCGATTCCATTTGAGTTGATTCCATTCCGTTCCATTCCATTCATGATGATTCGATTCCATTCCATTCCATTGCATTCCATTCCATTCGAGTTGATTCCATTCCATTCCATTGCATTCCATTCCATTCCATTCCATTCGGGTTGATTCCATTCCATTCCATTCCATTCAATTGCATTTCAGTTGCTTCCATTCCATTCCATTCCATTCCATTCCATTCCATTCCATTCTAGTTGAATCCATTCCATTCCATTCGATTCCATTCCATTGCACCCAATTTGATTCCACTGCATTCCATTCCATTCGGGTTGATTCCACTGCATTCCATTCCATTCCATTCCAGTCGGATTGATTGCATTCCATTGCATTCCATTCCATTCCATTCCATTCCATTCGGGTTGATTGCATTCCATTCCATTCCTTTCCATTCCACTCCAATCCATTCCATTCGTGTTGATTCCATTCCCTTCCATTCCATTCCATTCGGGTTGATTCCATTCCATTCCATTCCATTCCATTCGAGTTGATTCCACTCCATTCCATTCCATGCGGGTTGATTCCATTCCATTCCATTCCATTCTATTCCTTTCCATTCCATTCCATTCGCATAGATTGCATTCCATTCCATTCCATTCCATCCAACTCGGGTTTATTCCATTCCATTCCATTCAATTCCATTCCATTCAGGTTGATTCCATTCCATTCCATTCCATTCCATTAAATTCCATTCGGGTTGATTCCATTCCATTCCATTCCATTCCATTCCATTCCATTCCATTTCGGTTAATTTAATTCCGTTCCATTCCATTCGGGTTGAATCCATTCCATTCCATTCCATTCCATTCGATTTGATTCCACTTCACTCCATTCCATTCGGGTTGATTCCATTCCATTCCAGTCCATTTGGATTGATTGCATTCCATTCCATTCCTTTTCATTCCATTCCATTCCGTTCCATTCCACTCCATTCGTGTTGATTCCATTCCATTCCTTTCCATTGCATTCCCCTCCATTTGAGTTGATTCCATTCCGTTTCATTCCATTCGTGATGATTCGATTCCATTCCATTCCATTGCATTCCATTCCATTCGAGTTGATTCCATTCCATTCCATTGCATTCCATTCCATGCCATTCCATTCGGGTTGATTCCATTCCATTCCATTCCATTCCATTGCATTCCATTCGGGTTTATTCCATTTCATTCCATTCCATTCCATTCCATTCCATTCCATTCGAGTGGATTCCATCCCTTTCCATTCCATTCCATTCCATTGTATTCCATTCCATTCGGGTTGATTCCATTCCATTCCATTCCAATCCATTCCATTCTATTCCATTCGAGTTGATTCCATTCCATTCCATTCCATTGCATTCCATTCCATTCGGGTTGATTCCATTCCATTCCATTTCATTCCATTCCATTCCATTGCATTCCATCCGGGTTGACTCCATTCCATTCCATTCCATTCCATTGCATTCCATTACATTCGGGTTGATTCCATTCCATTCCATTCCATTCCATTGCATTCCATTCGGGTTGATTCCATTCCTTTCCATTCCATTCGACTCCATTCGGCTTGATTCCATACCATTCCATTCCATTCCATTCCATTCTGGTGGATTCCATTCCATTCAATTCCATTCCATTTCATTCCATTCAGGTTGATTCCATTCCATTCCATTCCATTCCATTCCATTCCATTCCATTCGGGTTGATTCCATTCCATTCCATTCGATTCCATTCCATTCTGGTTGATTCCATTCCATTCCATTAAATTCCATTCGGGTTGATTCCATTCCATTCCTTTCCATTCCATTCCATTCCATTCCTTTCCATTTCATTCCATTCCGGTTGATTCCATTCCTTTCCATTCCATTCTGGTTGAATCCATTCCATTCCATTCGATTCCATTCCATTGCACTCGATTTGATTCCACTTCATTCCATTCCATTCGGGTTGATTCCATTGCATTCCATTCCATTCCATTCCATTCGGATTGATTGCATTCCATTCCATTTCATTCCATTCCATTCCATTCCATTCCATTCGGGTTGATTCCATTCCATTCCATTCCATTCCATTCCATTCCAATCCATTCCATTCGTGTTGATTCCATTCCATTCCATTCCATTGAATTCGGGTTGATTCCATTCCATTCCAATCCATTCCATTCCATTCGAGTTGGTTCCACTCCATTCCATTCCATGCGGGTTGATTCCATTCCATTCCATTCCATTCCATTCCATTCCATTCCATTCCATTCCTTTCCCTTCCAATCCATTCGGATAGATTCCATTCCATTCCATTCCATTCCATTCCATTCCAATCGGGTTGATTCCATTCCTTTCCATTCCATTCCACTCCATGCCATTCCACTCGGTTTGATTCCATTCCATTCCATTCCATTCCATTCCATTCCATTCCATTCCGGTTTATTCCATTCCATTCCATTCCATTCGGGTTGATTCCATTCCATTCCATTCCATTCCATTCCATTCCACTCCATTCCATTCGGGTTTATTCCATTTAATTCCATTCCATTCCATTCCGTTCCATTCGAGGTGATTACATCCCATTTCATTCCATTCCATTCCATTCCATTCCATTCCATTCCATTCCATTCCATTCGATTTGATTCCACGTCACTCCATTCCATTCGGGTTGATTCCAGTCCATTCCATTCCATTTGGATTGATTGCATTCCATTCCATTCCTTTTCATTCCATTCCATTCCGTTCCATTCCACTCCATTCGTGTTGATTCCATTCCATTCCTTTCCATTGCATTCCCCTCCATTTGAGTTGATTCCATTCCGTTTCATTCCATTCGTGATGATTCGATTCCATTCCATTCCATTGCATTCCATTCCATTCGAGTTGATTCCATTCCATTCCATTGCATTCCATTCCATGCCATTCCATTCGGGTTGATTCCATTCCATTCCATTCCATTCCATTGCATTCCATTCGGGTTTATTCCATTTCATTCCATTCCATTCCATTCCATTCCATTCCATTCGAGTGGATTCCATCCCTTTCCATTCCATTCCATTCCATTGTATTCCATTCCATTCGGGTTGATTCCATTCCATTCCATTCCAATCCATTCCATTCTATTCCATTCGAGTTGATTCCATTCCATTCCATTCCATTGCATTCCATTCCATTCGGGTTGATTCCATTCCATTCCATTTCATTCCATTCCATTCCATTGCATTCCATCCCGGTTGACTCCATTCCATTCCATTCCATTCCATTGCATTCCATTACATTCGGGTTGATTCCATTCCATTCCATTCCATTCCATTGCATTCCATTCGGGTTGATTCCATTCCTTTCCATTCCATTCGACTCCATTCGGCTTGATTCCATACCATTCCATTCCATTCCATTCCATTCTGGTGGATTCCATTCCATTCAATTCCATTCCATTTCATTCCATTCAGGTTGATTCCATTCCATTCCATTCCATTCCATTCCATTCCATTCCATTCGGGTTGATTCCATTCCATTCCATTCGATTCCATTCCATTCTGGTTGATTCCATTCCATTCCATTAAATTCCATTCGGGTTGATTCCATTCCATTCCTTTCCATTCCATTCCATTCCATTCCTTTCCATTTCATTCCATTCCGGTTGATTCCATTCCTTTCCATTCCATTCTGGTTGAATCCATTCCATTCCATTCGATTCCATTCCATTGCACTCGATTTGATTCCACTTCATTCCATTCCATTCGGGTTGATTCCATTGCATTCCATTCCATTCCATTCCATTCGGATTGATTGCATTCCATTCCATTTCATTCCATTCCATTCCATTCCATTCCATTCGGGTTGATTCCATTCCATTCCATTCCATTCCATTCCATTCCAATCCATTCCATTCGTGTTGATTCCATTCCATTCCATTCCATTGAATTCGGGTTGATTCCATTCCATTCCAATCCATTCCATTCCATTCGAGTTGGTTCCACTCCATTCCATTCCATGCGGGTTGATTCCATTCCATTCCATTCCATTCCATTCCATTCCATTCCATTCCATTCCATTCCTTTCCCTTCCAATCCATTCGGATAGATTCCATTCCATTCCATTCCATTCCATTCCATTCCAATCGGGTTGATTCCATTCCTTTCCATTCCATTCCACTCCATGCCATTCCACTCGGTTTGATTCCATTCCATTCCATTCCATTCCATTCCATTCCATTCCATTCCGGTTTATTCCATTCCATTCCATTCCATTCGGGTTGATTCCATTCCATTCCATTCCATTCCATTCCATTCCACTCCATTCCATTCGGGTTTATTCCATTTAATTCCATTCCATTCCATTCCGTTCCATTCGAGGTGATTACATCCCATTTCATTCCATTCCATTCCATTCCATTCCATTCCATTCCATTCCATTCCATTCGATTTGATTCCACGTCACTCCATTCCATTCGGGTTGATTCCAGTCCATTCCATTCCATTTGGATTGATTGCATTCCATTCCATTCCTTTTCATTCCATTCCATTCCGTTCCATTCCACTCCATTCGTGTTGATTCCATTCCATTCCTTTCCATTGCATTCCCCTCCATTTGAGTTGATTCCATTCCGTTTCATTCCATTCGTGATGATTCGATTCCATTCCATTCCATTGCATTCCATTCCATTCGAGTTGATTCCATTCCATTCCATTGCATTCCATTCCATGCCATTCCATTCGGGTTGATTCCATTCCATTCCATTCCATTCAATTGCATTCCATTCGGGTTTATTCCATTTCATTCCATTCCATTCCATTCCATTCCATTCCATTCCATTCGAGTTGATTCCATCCCTTTCCATTCCATTCCATTCCATTGTATTCCATTCCATTCGGGTTGATTCCATTCCATTCCATTCCAATCCATTCCATTCTATTCCATTCGAGTTGATTCCATTCCATTCCATTCCATTGCATTCCATTCCATTCGGATTGATTCCATTCCATTCCATTTCATTCCATTCCATTCCATTGCATTCCATCCGGGTTGACTCCATTCCATTCCATTCCATTCCATTGCATTCCATTACATTCGGGTTGATTCCATTCCATTCCATTCCATTCCATTGCATTCCATTCGGGTTGATTCCATTCCTTTCCATTCCATTCGACTCCATTCGGCTTGATTCCATACCATTCCATTCCATTCCATTCCATTCCATTCTGGTGGATTCCATTCCATTCAATTCCATTCCATTTCATTCCATTCAGGTTGATTCCATTCCATTCCATTCCATTCCATTCCATTCCATTCCATTCGGGTTGATTCCATTCCATTCCATTCGATTCCATTCCATTCTGGTTGATTCCATTCCATTCCATTAAATTCCATTCGGGTTGATTCCATTCCATTCCTTTCCATTCCATTCCATTCCATTCCTTTCCATTTCATTCCATTCCGGTTGATTCCATTCCTTTCCATTCCATTCTGGTTGAATCCATTCCATTCCATTCGATTCCATTCCATTGCACTCGATTTGATTCCACTTCATTCCATTCCATTCGGGTTGATTCCATTGCATTCCATTCCATTCCATTCCATTCGGATTGATTGCATTCCATTCCATTCCATTCCATTCCTTTCCATTCCAATCCATTCCATTCGTGTTGATTCCATTCCATTCCATTCCATTGAATTCGGGTTGATTCCATTCCATTCCAATCCATTCCATTCCATTCGAGTTGGTTCCACTCCATTCCATTCCATGCGGGTTGATTCCATTCCATTCCATTCCATTCCATTCCTTTCCATTCCAATCCATTCGGATACATTCCATTCCATTCCATTCCACTCCATTCCATTCGGGTTTATTCCATTTCATTCCATTACATTCCATTTCGTTCCATTCCATTCCATTCCGTTCCGTTCCATTCGAGGTGATTACATCCCATTTCATTCCATTCCATTCCATTCCATTCCATTCCATTCCATTCCATTCGATTTGATTCCACTTCACTCCATTCCATTCGGGTTGAATCCAGTCCATTCCATTCCATTTGGATTGATTGCATTCCATTCCATTCCATTTCATTCCATTCCATTCCGTTCCATTCCACTCCATTCGGGTTGATTCCAATCCATTCCTTTCCATTGCATTCCATTCCATTTGAGTTGATTCCATTCCGTTCCTTTCCATTCATGATGATTCGACTCCATTCCATTCCATTGTATTCCATTCCATTCGGGTTGATTCCATTCCATTCCATTCGAATCCATTCCATTCCATTCCATTCCATTCGAGTTGATTCCATTCCATTCAATTCCATTGCATTCCATTCAATTAGAGTTGATTCCATTCCATTCCATTTCATTCCATTCCATTCGAGTTGATTCCATTCCTTTCCATTCCATTCCATTCCATTGTATTCCATTTCATTCGGGTTGATTCCATTCCATTCCATTCCAATCCATTCCATTCCATTCCATTCGGGTTTTTTCCTTTCCATTCCATTCCCTTCTATTCCATTCGGGTTGATTTCATTCCATTCCATTCCATTCCATTCGGGTTTATTCCATTTCATTCCATTCCATTCCATTCCATTCCGTTCCATTCTAGTTGATTCCATCCCTTTCCATTCCATTCCATTTCATTGAATTCCATTCCATTCGGGTTGATTGCATTCCATTCCATTCCAATCCATTCCATTCTATTCCATTCGAGTTGATTCCATTCCATTCCATTCCATTGCATTCCATTCCATTCGGGTTGATTCCATTCCATTCCATTTCATTCCATTCCATTCCATTGCATTCCATCCGGGTTGACTCCATTCCATTCCATTCCATTCGAGTTGATTCCATTCCAATCAATTCCATTAGGTTTGAATCCATTCCATGTCATTCCGTTGCATTCCATTCTATTTGGGTTGATTCCATTCCATTCCATTCCATTCCATTCGGTGTGATTAAATTCCCTTCCATTTCATTCCCTTCCATTCCATTCCTTTCCATTCCATTCCATTCCATTCCATTCCATTCGACTTGATTCCACTCCGTTTCATTCCATGCGTGTTTATTCCACTCCCTTCCATTCCATTCCATTCCTTACCATTCCATACCTTTCGGATAGATTCCATTCCAGTCCATTCTATTCCATTCCATTCCATTCGGTGTGATTAAATTCCCTTCCATTTCATTCCCTTCCATTCCATTCCATTCCATTCCATTCCGTTCCATTCCATTCCATTCGGGTTGATTACTTTCCATTCCATTCCATTGCATTCCATTCGGGTTCATTCCATTCCATTCCGTTCCATTCCATTCCATTCGGGATGATTCCATTGCATTCCATTCCATTCCATTCCATTCCATTCGATTCCATTCCATTCGGGTTGGTTCCTTTCCTTTCCATTCCATTCCATTCCACTCCATTCCACTCAGGTTGATTCCATTCCATTCCATTCCACTCCACTCCATTCCATTCCATTTCATTCCCCTCCACTCCATTCCATTCCATTCCATTCCACTCGGATTGATTCAATTCCACCCCATTCCATTCAATTACATTCCATTCCAATCCACTCCAATCGGGTTGATTTAATTCCATTCAATTCTATTCCATACCATTCCATCCCGTGCCATTCCATTCCATTCCATTCCATTCGAGTTGATTCCATTCCAATCAATTCCATTCGGGTTGAATCCATTCCATGTCATTCCATTGCATTCCATTCCATTCGGGTTGATTCCATTCCATTCCATTCCATTCTATTCTATTCCATTCGGTGTGATTAAATTCCCTTCCATTTCATTCCCTTCCATTCCATTCCATTCCATTCCGTTCCATTCCATTCCATTCCATTCCATTCGGTTTGATTCCATTCCATTGCATTCCATTCCATTCCATTCCATTCCATTCCATTAAATTCCATTCGGGTTGATTCCATTCCATTCCTTTCCATTCCATTCCATTCCATTCCTTTCCATTTCATTCCATTCCGGTTGATTCCATTCCTTTCCATTCCATTCTGGTTGAATCCATTCCATTCCATTCGATTCCATTCCATTGCACTCGATTTGATTCCACTTCATTCCATTCCATTCGGGTTGATTCCATTGCATTCCATTCCATTCCATTCCATTCGGATTGATTGCATTCCATTCCATTTCATTCCATTCCATTCCATTCCATTCCATTCCATTCCATTCGGGTTGATTCCATTCCATTCCATTCCATTCCATTCCATTCTGGTGGATTCCATTCCATTCAATTCCATTCCATTTCATTCCATTCAGGTTGATTCCATTCCATTCCATTCCATTCCATTCCATTCCATTCGGGTTGATTCCATTCCATTCCATTCGATTCCATTCCATTCTGGTTGATTCCATTCCATTCCATTAAATTCCATTCGGGTTGATTCCATTCCATTCCTTTCCATTCCATTCCAGTCCATTCCTTTCCATTTCATTCCATTCCGGTTGATTCCATTCCTTTCCATTCCATTCTGGTTGAATCCATTCCATTCCATTCGATTCCATTCCATTGCACTCGATTTGATTCCACTTCATTCCATTCCATTCGGGTTGATTCCATTGCATTCCATTCCATTCCATTCCATTCGGATTGATTGCATTCCATTCCATTCCATTCCATTCCATTCCATTCCAATCCATTCCATTCGTGTTGATTCCATTCCATTCCATTCCATTGAATTCGGGTTGATTCCATTCCATTCCAATCCATTCCATTCCATTCGAGTTGGTTCCACTCCATTCCATTCCATGCGGGTTGATTCCATTCCATTCCATTCCATTCCATTCCTTTCCATTCCAATCCATTCGGATACATTCCATTCCATTCCATTCCATTCCATTCCACTCCATTCCATTCGGGTTTATTCCATTTCATTCCATTACATTCCATTTCGTTCCATTCCATTCCATTCCGTTCCGTTCCATTCGAGGTGATTACATCCCATTTCATTCCATTCCATTCCATTCCATTCCATTCCATTCCATTCCATTCGATTTGATTCCACTTCACTCCATTCCATTCGGGTTCAATCAAGTCCATTCCATTCCATTTGGATTGATTGCATTCCATTCCATTCCTTTTCATTCCATTCCATTCCGTTCCATTCCACTCCATTCGGGTTGATTCCAATCCATTCCTTTCCATTGCATTCCATTCCATTTGAGTTGATTCCATTCCGTTCCTTTCCATTCATGATGATTCGACTCCATTCCATTCCATTGCATTCCATTCCATTCGAGTTGATTCCATTCCATTCCATTGCATTCCATTCCATTCCATTCCATTCCATTCCATTCCATTCGGGTTTTTTCCTTTCCATTCCATTCCCTTCCATTCCATTCGGGTTGATTTCATTCCATTCCATTCCATTCCATTCCATTCGGGTTTATTCCATTTCATTCCATTCCATTCCATTCCATTCCGTTCCATTCTAGTTGATTCCATCCCTTTCCATTCCATTCCATTCCACTGAATTCCATTCCATTCGGGTTGATTCCATTCCATTCCATTCCAATCCATTCCATTCTATTCCATTCGAGTTGATTCCATTCCATTCCATTCCATTGCATTCCATTCCATTCGGGTTGATTCTATTCCATTCCATTTCATTCCATTCCATTCCATTGCATTCCATCCGGGTTGACTTCATTCCATTCCATTCCATTCCATTGCATTCCGTTACATTCGGGTTGATTCCATTCCATTCCATTCCATTGCATTCCATTCGGGTTGTTTCCATTCCTTTCCATTCCATTTGACTCCATTCGGGTTGATTCCATACCATTCCATTCCGTTCCATTCCATTCCATTCCATTCCGGTGGATTCCATTCCATTCAATTCCATTCCATTTCATTCCATTCAGGTTGATTCCATTCCATTCCATTCCATTCCATTCCATTCCATTCCATTCCAATCGGATTGATTCCATTCCATTTCATTCGATTCCATTCCATTCTGTTTGATTCCATTCCATTCCATTAAATTCCATTCGGGTTGATTCCATTCCATGCCTTTCCATTTCATTCCATTCCATTCCATTCGAGTTGATTCCACTCCATTCCATTCCATGCGAGTTGATTCCATTCCACTCCATTCCATTCGGGTTTATTCCATTTCATTCCATTACATTCCATTTCGTTCCATTCCATTCCATTCCATTCCGTTCCATTCGAGGTGATTACATCCCATTTCATTCCATTCCATTCCATTCCATTCCATTCCATTCCATTCCATTCGATTTGATTCCACTTCACTCCATTCCATTCGGGTTGAATCCAGTCCATTCCATTCCATTTGGATTGATTGCATTCCATTCCATTCCATTTCATTCCATTCCATTCCGTTCCATTCCACTCCATTCGGGTTGATTCCAATCCATTCCTTTCCATTGCATTCCATTCCATTTGAGTTGATTCCATTCCGTTCCTTTCCATTCATGATGATTCGACTCCATTCCATTCCATTGCATTCCATTCCATTCGAGTTGATTCCATTCCATTCCATTGCATTCCATTCCATTCCATTCCATTCCATTCCATTCCATTCGGGTTTTTTCCTTTCCATTCCATTCCCTTCAATTCCATTCGGGTTGATTTCATTCCATTCCATTCCATTCCATTCCATTCCGGTTTATTCCATTTCATTCCATTCCATTCCATTCCATTCCGTTCCATTCTAGTTGATTCCATCCCTTTCCATTCCATTCCATTCCACTGAATTCCATTCCATTCGGGTTGATTCCATTCCATTCCATTCCAATCCATTCCATTCTATTCCATTCGAGTTGATTCCATTCCATTCCATTCCATTGCATACCATTCCATTCGGGTTGATTCCATCCCATTCCATTTCATTCCATTCCATTCCATTGCATTCCATCCGGGTTGACTTCATTCCATTCCATTCCATTCCATTGCATTCCGTTACATTCGGGTTGATTCCATTCCATTCCATTCCATTGCATTCCATTCGGGTTGTTTCCATTCCTTTCCATTCCATTTGACTCCATTCGGGTTGATTCCATACCATTCCATTCCGTTCCATTCCATTCCATTCCATTCCGGTGGATTCCATTCCATTCAATTCCATTCCATTTCATTCCATTCAGGTTGATTCCATTCCATTCCATTCCATTCCATTCCATTCCATTCCATTCCATTCCAATCGGATTGATTCCATTCCATTTCATTCGATTCCATTCCATTCTGTTTGATTCCATTCCATTCCATTAAATTCCATTCGGGTTGATTCCATTCCATTCCTTTCCATTCCATTCCATTCCATTCCATTCGAGTTGATTCCACTCCATTCCATTCCATGCGAGTTGATTCCATTCCATTCCATTCCATTCCATTCCATTCCATTCCATTCGGATAGATTGCATTCCATTCCATTCCATTCCATTCCAATCGGGTTTATTCCATTCCATTTCATTCCATTCGGGTTGATTCCATTCCAGTCCATTGCATTCCATTCCATTCCCTTAAATTCCATTCGGGTTGATTCCATTCCATTCCATTCCATTCCATTCCGGTTAATTGAATTCCATTCCATTCCATTCGTGTTGAATCCATTCCATTCCATTCCATTCCATTCCATTCCATTCCATTCCATTTGATTCCACTTCACTCCATTCCATTCGGGTTGATTCCATTCCATTCCATTCCATTTGGATTGATTGCATTCCATTCCATTCCTTTTCATTCCATTCCATTCCGTTCCATTCCACTCCATTCGGGTTGATTCCATTCCATTCCTTTCCATTGCATTCCATTCCATTTGAGTTGATTCCATTCCGTTCCATTCCATTCGTGATGATTCGATTCCATTCCATTCCATTGCATTCCATTCCATTCGAGTTGATTCCATTCCATTCCATTGCATTCCATTCCATTCCATTCCATTCGGGTTGATTCCATTCCATTCCATTCCATTCCATTGCATTTGAGTTGCTTCCATTCCATTTTATTCCATTCCATTCCATTCCATTCCATTCCACTCAGGTTGATTCCATTCCATTCCATTCCACTCCACTCCATTCCATTCCATTTCATTCCCCTCCACTCCATTCCATTCCATTCCATTCCACTCGGATTGATGCAATTCCACCCCATTCCATTCAATTACATTCCATTCCAATCCACTCCAATCGGGTTGATTCAATTCCATTCGATTCTATTCCATACCATTCCATCCCGTGCCATTCCATTCCATTCCATTCCATTCGAGTTGATTCCATTCCAATCAATTCCATTCGGGTTGAATCCATTCCATGTCATTCCATTGCATTCCATTCCATTCGGGTTGATTCCATTCCATTCCATTCCATTCCATTCGGTGTGATTAAATTCCCTTCCATTTCAATCCCTTCCATTCCATTCCATTCCATTCCGTTCCATTCCATTCCATTCCATTCGGGTTGATTAATTTCCATTCCATTCCATAGCATTCCATTCCATTCCATTCCATTCCATTCCATTCCATTCCATTCCATTGAATTCCATTCCATTCGGATTGGTTCCTTTCCATTCCATTCCATTCCCCTCCATTCAATTTCATTCGGGTTTATTCCATTCCATTCCATTCCATTCAATTCCATTCCATTCCATTCCATTCGGTTTGATTCCATTCCATTCCATTCCATTCCATTCCATTCCATTCCATTCCAATCAGGTTGATTCCATTCCTTTCCATTCCATTCCATTCCATTCCACTCCATTCCATTCCACTCGGTTTGATTCCATTCCATTCCATTCCATTCCGGTTGATTCCATTCCATTTCATTCCATTCCATTCCATTCCATTCCATTCCATTCGGGTTTTTCCCTTTCCATTCCATTCCCTTCCATTCCATTCAGGTTGATTTCATTCCATTCCATTCCATTCCATTCCATTCCATTCGGGTTTATTCCATTTCATTCCACTCCATTCCATTCCATTCCATTCCATTCCATTCCATTCCCTTCCATTCCATTCGGGTTGATTTCATTCCATTCCATTCCATTCCATTCCATTCTTGTTTATTCCATTTCATTCCATTCCATTCCATTCTAGTTGATTCCATCCCTTTCCATTCCATTCCATTCCATTGTATTCCATTCCATTCGGGTTGATTCCATTCCATTCCATTCGAATCCATTCCATTCCATTCCATTCCATTCCATTCGAGTTGATTCCATTCCATTCAATTCCATTGCATTCCATTCAATTAGAGTTGATTCCATTCCATTCCATTTCATTCCATTCCATTCGAGTTGATTCCATTCCTTTCCATTCCATTCCATTCCATTGTATTCCATTTCATTCGGGTTGATTCCATTCCATTCCATTCCAATCCATTCCATTCCATTCCATTCGGGTTTTTTCCTTTCCATTCCATTCCCTTCTATTCCATTCGGGGTGATTTCATTCCATTCCATTCCATTCCATTCGGGTTTATTCCATTTCATTCCATTCCATTCCATTCCATTCCGTTCCATTCTAGTTGATTCCATCCCTTTCCATTCCATTCCATTTCATTGAATTCCATTCCATTCGGGTTGATTGCATTCCATTCCATTCCAATCCATTCCATTGTATTCCATTCGAGTTGATTCCATTCCATTCCATTCCATTGCATTCCATTCCATTCGGGTTGATTCCATTCCATTCCATTTCATTCCATTCCATTCCATTGCATTCCATCCGGGTTGACTCCATTCCATTCCATTCCATTCGAGTTGATTCCATTCCAATCAATTCCATTAGGTTTGAATCCATTCCATGTCATTCCGTTGCATTCCATTCCATTCGGGTTGATTCCATTCCATTCCATTCCATTCCATTCGGTGTGATTAAATTCCCTTCCATTTCATTCCCTTCCATTCCATTCCTTTCCATTCCATTCCATTCCATTCCATTCCATTCGACTTGATTCCACTCCATTTCATTCCATGCGTGTTTATTCCACTCCCTTCCATTCCATTCCATTCCTTACCATTCCATACCTTTCGGATAGATTCCATTCCAGTCCATTCTATTCCATTCCATTCCATTCGGTGTGATTAAATTCCCTTCCATTTCATTCCCTTCCATTCCATTCCATTCCATTCCATTCCATTCCGTTCCATTCCATTCCATTCGGGTTGATTACTTTCCATTCCATTCCATTGCATTCCATTCGGGTTCATTCCATTCCATTCCGTTCCATTCCATTCCATTCGGGATGATTCCATTGCATTCCATTCCATTCCATTCCATTCCATTCGATTCCATTCCATTCGGGTTGGTTCCTTTCCATTCCATTCCATTCCATTCCACTCCATTCCACTCAGGTTGATTCCATTCCATTCCATTCCACTCCACTCCATTCCATTCCATTTCATTCCCCTCCACTCCATTCCATTCCATTCCATTCCACTCGGATTGATTCAATTCCACCCCATTCCATTCAATTACATTCCATTCCAATCCACTCCAATCGGGTTGATTCAATTCCATTCAATTCTATTCCATACCATTCCATCCCGTGCCATTCCATTCCATTCCATTCCATTCGAGTTGATTCCATTCCAATCAATTCCATTCGGGTTGAATCCATTCCATGTCATTCCATTGCATTACATTCCATTCGGGTTGATTCCATTCCATTCCATTCCATTCCATTCTATTCCATTCGGTGTGATTAAATTCCCTTCCATTTCATTCCCTTCCATTCCATTCCATTCCATTCCGTTCCATTCCATTCCATTCCATTCCATTCGGTTTGATTCCATTCCATTGCATTCCATTCCATTCCATTCCATTCCATTCCATTAAATTCCATTCGGGTTGATTCCATTCCATTCCTTTCCATTCCATTCCATTCCATTCCTTTCCATTTCATTCCATTCCGGTTGATTCCATTCCTTTCCATTCCATTCTGGTTGAATCCATTCCATTCCATTCGATTCCATTCCATTGCACTCGATTTGATTCCACTTCATTCCATTCCATTTGGGTTGATTCCATTGCATTCCATTCCATTCCATTCCATTCGGATTGATTGCATTCCATTCCATTTCATTCCATTCCATTCCATTCCATTCCATTCCATTCCATTCGGGTTGATTCCATTCCATTCCATTCCATTCCATTCCATTCCAATCCATTCCATTCGTGTTGATTCCATTCCATTCCTTTCCATTGAATTCGGGTTGATTCCATTCCATTCCAATCCATTCCATTCCATTCGAGTTGGTTCCACACCATTCCATTCCATGCGGGTTGATTCCATTCCATTCCATTCCATTCCATTCCATTCCATTCCTTTCCATTCCAATCCATTCGGATACATTCCATTCCATTCCATTCCATTCCATTCCATTCCATTCCATTCCAATCGGGTTGATTCCATTCCTTTCCATTCCATTCCACTCCATGCCATTCCACTCGGTTTGATTCCATTCCATTCCATTCCATTCCATTCCATTCCATTCCATTCCGGTTTATTCCATTCCATTCCATTCCATTCGGGTTGATTCCATTCCATTCCATTCCATTCCATTCCATTCCATTCCACTCCATTCCATTCCGGTTTATTCCATTTCATTCCATTCCATTCCATTCCGTTCCATTCGAGGTGATTACATCCCATTTCATTCCATTCCATTCCATTCCATTCCATTCCATTCCATTCCATTCCATTTGATTCCACTTCACTCCATTCCATTCGGGTTGATTCCAGTCCATTCCATTCCATTTGGATTGATTGCATTCCATTCCATTCCTTTTCATTCCATTCCATTCCGTTCCATTCCACTCCATTCGGGTTGATTCCATTCCATTCCTTTCCATTGCATTCCGTTCCATTTGAGTTGATTCCATTCCGTTCCATTCCATTCATGATGATTCGATTCCATTCCATTCCATTGCATTCCATTCCATTCGAGTTGATTCCATTCCATTCCATTGCATTCCATTCCATTCCATTCCATTCGGGTTGATTCCATTCCATTCCATTCCATTCCATTGCATTTGAGTTGCTTCCATTCCATTCCATTCCATTCCATTCCATTCCATTCCATTCTAGTTGAATCCATTCCATTCCATTCGATTCCATTCCATTGCACTCAATTTGATTCCACTGCATTCCATTCCATTCGGGTTGATTCCACTGCATTCCATTCCATTCCATTCCAGTCGGATTGATTGCATTCCATTGCATTCCATTCCATTCCATTCCATTCCATTCGGGTTGATTGCATTCCATTCCATTCCTTTCCATTCCACTCCAATCCATTCCATTCGTGTTGATTCCATTCCCTTCCATTCCATTCCATTCGGGTTGATTCCATTCCATTCCATTCCATTCCATTCGAGTTGATTCCACTCCATTCCATTCCATGCGGGTTGATTCCATTCCATTCCATTCCATTCTATTCCTTTCCATTCCATTCCATTCGCATAGATTGCATTCCATTCCATTCCATTCCATCCAACTCGGGTTTATTCCATTCCATTCCATTCAATTCCATTCCATTCAGGTTGATTCCATTCCATTCCATTTCTTTCCATTAAATTCCATTCGGGTTGATTCCATTCCATTCCATTCCATTCCATTCCATTCCATTTCGGTTAATTTAATTCCGTTCCATTCCATTCGGGTTGAATCCATTCCATTCCATTCCATTCCATTCGATTTGATTCCACTTCACTCCATTCCATTCGGGTTGATTCCATTCCATTCCATTCCATTTGGATTGATTGCATTCCATTCCATTCCTTTTCATTCCATTCCATTCCGTTCCATTCCACTCCATTCGTGTTGATTCCATTCCATTCCTTTCCATTGCATTCCCCTCCATTTGAGTTGATTCCATTCCGTTTCATTCCATTCGTGATGATTCGATTCCATTCCATTCCATTGCATTCCATTCCATTCGAGTTGATGCCATTCCATTCCATTGCATTCCATTCCATGCCATTCCATTCGGGTTGATTCCATTCCATTCCATTCCATTGCATTCCATTCGGGTTTATTCCATTTCATTTCATTCCATTCCATTCCATTCCATTCCATTCCATTCGAGTTGATTCCATCCCTTTCCATTCCATTCCATTCCATTGTATTCCATTCCATTCGGGTTGATTCCATTCCATTCCATTCCAATCCATTCCATTCTATTCCATTCGAGTTGATTCCATACCATTCCATTCCATTGCATTCCATTCCATTCGGGTTGATTCCATTCCATTCCATTTCATTCCATTCCATTCCATTGCATTCCATCCGGGTTGACTCCATTCCATTCCATTCCATTCCATTGCATTCCATTACATTCGGGTTGATTCCATTCCATTCCATTCCATTCCATTGCATTCCATTCGGGTTGATTCCATTCCTTTCCATTCCATTCGACTCCATTCGGCTTGATTCCATACCATTCCATTCCATTCCATTCCATTCCATTCTGGTGGATTCCATTCCATTCAATTCCATTCCATTTCATTCCATTCAGGTTGATTCCATTCCATTCCATTCCATTCCATTCCATTCCATTCGGGTTGATTCCATTCCATTCCATTCGATTCCATTCCATTCTGGTTGATTCCATTCCATTCCATTAAATTCCATTCGGGTTGATTCCATTCCATTCCTTTCCATTCCATTCCATTCCATTCCTTTCCATTTCATTCCATTCCGGTTGATTCCATTCCTTTCCATTCCATTCTGGTTGAATCCATTCCATTCCATTCGATTCCATTCCATTGCACTCGATTTGATTCCACTTCATTCCATTCCATTCGGGTTGATTCCATTGCATTCCATTCCATTCCATTCCATTCGGATTGATTGCATTCCATTCCATTCCATTCCATTCCATTCCAATCCATTCCATTCGTGTTGATTCCATTCCATTCCATTCCATTGAATTCGGGTTGATTCCATTCCATTCCAATCCATTCCATTCCATTCGAGTTGGTTCCACTCCATTCCATTCCATGCGGGTTGATTCCATTCCATTCCATTCCATTCCATTCCTTTCCATTCCAATCCATTCGGATACATTCCATTCCATTCCATTCCATTCCATTCCACTCCATTCCATTCGGGTTTATTCCATTTCATTCCATTACATTCCATTTCGTTCCATTCCATTCCATTCCGTTCCGTTCCATTCGAGGTGATTACATCCCATTTCATTCCATTCCATTCCATTCCATTCCATTCCATTCGATTTGATTCCACTTCACTCCATTCCATTCGGGTTGAATCCAGTCCATTCCATTCCATTTGGATTGATTGCATTCCATTCCATTCCTTTTCATTCCATTCCATTCTGTTCCATTCCACTCCATTCGGGTTGATTCCATTCCATTCCTTTCCATTGCATTCCATTCCATTTGAGTTGATTCCATTCCGTTCCATTCCATTCATGATGATTCGACTCCATTCCATTCCATTGCATTCCATTCCATTCGAGTTGATTCCATTCCATTCCATTGCATTCCATTCCATTCCATTCCATTCCATTCCATTCCATTCGGGTTTATTCCATTTCATTCCATTCCATTCCATTCCATTCCGTTCCATTCTAGTTGATTCCATCCCTTTCCATTCCATTCCATTCCACTGAATTCCATTCCATTCGGGTTGATTCCATTCCATTCCATTCCAATCCATTCCATTCTATTCCATTCGAGTTGATTCCATTCCATTCCATTCCATTGCATTCCATTCCATTCGGGTTGATTCTATTCCATTCCATTTCATTCCATTCCATTCCATTGCATTCCATCCGGGTTGACTTCATTCCATTCCATTCCATTCCATTGCATTCCGTTACATTCGGGTTGATTCCATTCCATTCCATTCCATTGCATTCCATTCGGGTTGTTTCCATTCCTTTCCATTCCATTTGACTCCATTCGGGTTGATTCCATACCATTCCATTCCGTTCCATTCCATTCCATTCCATTCCGGTGGATTCCATTCCATTCAATTCCATTCCATTTCATTCCATTCAGGTTGATTCCATTCCATTCCATTCCATTCCATTCCATTCCATTCCATTCCAATCGGATTGATTCCATTCCATTTCATTCGATTCCATTCCATTCTGTTTGATTCCATTCCATTCCATTAAATTCCATTCGGGTTGATTCCATTCCATTCCTTTCCATTTCATTCCATTCCATTCCATTCGAGTTGATTCCACTCCATTCCATTCCATGCGAGTTGATTCCATTCCACTCCATTCCATTCGGGTTTATTCCATTTCATTCCATTACATTCCATTTCGTTCCATTCCATTCCATTCCGTTCCGTTCCATTCGAGGTGATTACATCCCATTTCATTCCATTCCATTCCATTCCATTCCATTCCATTCCATTCCATTCGATTTGATTCCACTTCACTCCATTCCATTCGGGTTGAATCCAGTCCATTCCATTCCATTTGGATTGATTGCATTCCATTCCATTCCATTTCATTCCATTCCATTCCGTTCCATTCCACTCCATTCGGGTTGATTCCAATCCATTCCTTTCCATTGCATTCCATTCCATTTGAGTTGATTCCATTCCTTTCCTTTCCATTCATGATGATTCGACTCCATTCCATTCCATTGCATTCCATTCCATTCGAGTTGATTCCATTCCATTCCATTGCATTCCATTCCATTCCATTCCATTCCATTCCATTCCATTCCATTCCATTCGGGTTTTTTCCTTTCCATTCCATTCCCTTCCATTCCATTCGGGTTGATTTCATTCCATTCCATTCCATTCCATTCCATTCCGGTTTATTCCATTCCATTCCATTCCATTCCATTCCATTCCGTTCCATTCTAGTTGATTCCATCCCTTTCCATTCCATTCCATTCCACTGAATTCCATTCCATTCGGGTTGATTCCATTCCATTCCATTACAATCCATTCCATTCTATTCCATTCGAGTTGATTCCATTCCATTCCATTCCATTGCATCCCATTCCATTCGGGTTGATTCCATCCCATTCCATTTCATTCCATTCCATTCCATTGCATTCCATCCGGGTTGACTTCATTCCATTCCATTCCATTCCATTGCATTCCGTTACATTCGGGTTGATTCCATTCCATTCCATTCCATTGCATTCCATTCGGGTTGTTTCCATTCCTTTCCATTCCATTTGACTCCATTCGGGTTGATTCCATACCATTCCATTCCGTTCCATTCCATTCCATTCCATTCCGGTGGATTCCATTCCATTCAATTCCATTCCATTTCATTCCATTCAGGTTGATTCCATTCCATTCCATTCCATTCCATTCCATTCCATTCCATTCCAATCGGATTGATTCCATTCCATTTCATTCGATTCCATTCCATTCTGTTTGATTCCATTCCATTCCATTAAATTCCATTCGGGTTGATTCCATTCCATTCCTTTCCATTCCATTCCATTCCATTCCATTCGAGTTGATTCCACTCCATTCCATTCCATGCGAGTTGATTCCATTCCATTCCATTCCATTCCATTCCATTCCATTCCATTCGGATAGATTGCATTCCATTCCATTCCATTCCATTCCAATCGGGTTTATTCCATTCCATTTCATTCCATTCGGGTTGATTCCATTCCAGTCCATTGCATTCCATTCCATTCCCTTAAATTCCATTCGGGTTGATTCCATTCCATTCCATTCCATTCCATTCCGGTTAATTGAATTCCATTCCATTCCATTCGTGTTGAATCCATTCCATTCCATTCCATTCCATTCCATTCCATTCCATTCCATTTGATTCCACTTCACTCCATTCCATTCGGGTTGATTCCATTCCATTCCATTCCATTTGGATTGATTGCATTCCATTCCATTCCTTTTCATTCCATTCCATTCCGTTCCATTCCACTCCATTCGGGTTGATTCCATTCCATTCCTTTCCATTGCATTCCATTCCATTTGAGTTGATTCCATTCCGTTCCATTCCATTCGTGATGATTCGATTCCATTCCATTCCATTGCATTCCATTCCATTCGAGTTGATTCCATTCCATTCCATTGCATTCCATTCCATTCCATTCCATTCGGGTTGATTCCATTCCATTCCATTCCATTCCATTGCATTTGAGTTGCTTCCATTCCAATTTATTCCATTCCATTCCATTCCATTCCATTCCACTCAGGTTGATTCCATTCCATTCCATTCCACTCCACTCCATTCCATTCCATTTCATTCCCCTCCACTCCATTCCATTCCATTCCATTCCACTCGGATTGATGCAATTCCACCCCATTCCATTCAATTACATTCCATTCCAATCCACTCCAATCGGGTTGATTCAATTCCATTCGATTCTATTCCATACCATTCCATCCCGTGCCATTCCATTCCATTCCATTCCATTCGAGTTGATTCCATTCCAATCAATTCCATTCGGGTTGAATCCATTCCATGTCATTCCATTGCATTCCATTCCATTCGGGTTGATTCCATTCCATTCCATTCCATTCCATTCGGTGTGATTAAATTCCCTTCCATTTCAATCCCTTCCATTCCATTCCATTCCATTCCGTTCCATTCCATTCCATTCCATTCGGGTTGATTAATTTCCATTCCATTCCATAGCATTCCATTCCATTCCATTCCATTCCATTCCATTCCATTCCATTCCATTGAATTCCATTCCATTCGGATTGGTTCCTTTCCATTCCATTCCATTCCCCTCCATTCAATTTCATTCGGGTTTATTCCATTCCATTCCATTCCATTCAATTCCATTCCATTCCATTCCATTCGGTTTGATTCCATTCCATTCCATTCCATTCCATTCCATTCCATTCCATTCCAATCAGGTTGATTCCATTCCTTTCCATTCCATTCCATTCCATTCCACTCCATTCCATTCCACTCGGTTTGATTCCATTCCATTCCATTCCATTCCGGTTGATTCCATTCCATTTCATTCCATTCCATTCCATTCCATTCCATTCCATTCGGGTTTTTCCCTTTCCATTCCATTCCCTTCCATTCCATTCAGGTTGATTTCATTCCATTCCATTCCATTCCATTCCATTCCATTCGGGTTTATTCCATTTCATTCCATTCCATTCCATTCCATTCCATTCCATTCCCTTCCATTCCATTCGGGTTGATTTCATTCCATTCCATTCCATTCCATTCCATTCTTGTTTATTCCATTTCATTCCATTCCATTCCATTCTAGTTGATTCCATCCCTTTCCATTCCATTCCATTCCATTGTATTCCATTCCATTCGGGTTGATTCCATTCCATTCCATTCGAATCCATTCCATTCCATTCCATTCGAGTTGATTCCATTCCATTCAATTCCATTGCATTCCATTCAATTAGAGTTGATTCCATTCCATTCCATTTCATTCCATTCCATTCGAGTTGATTCCATTCCTTTCCATTCCATTCCATTCCATTGTATTCCATTCCATTCGGGTTGATTCCATTCCATTCCATTCCAATCCATTCCATTCCATTCCATTCGGGTTTTTTCCTTTCCATTCCATTCCCTTCTATTCCATTCGGGTTGATTTCATTCCATTCCATTCCATTCCATTCGGGTTTATTCCATTTCATTCCATTCCATTCCATTCCATTCCGTTCCATTCTAGTTGATTCCATCCCTTTCCATTCCATTCCATTTCATTGAATTCCATTCCATTCGGGTTGATTGCATTCCATTCCATTCCAATCCATTCCATTCTATTCCATTCGAGTTGATTCCATTCCATTCCATTCCATTGCATTCCATTCCATTCGGGTTGATTCCATTCCATTCCATTTCATTCCATTCCATTCCATTGCATTCCATCCGGGTTGACTCCATTCCATTCCATTCCATTCGAGTTGATTCCATTCCAATCAATTCCATTAGGTTTGAATCCATTCCATGTCATTCCGTTGCATTCCATTCCATTCGGGTTGATTCCATTCCATTCCATTCCATTCCATTCGGTGTGATTAAATTCCCTTCCATTTCATTCCCTTCCATTCCATTCCTTTCCATTCCATTCCATTCCATTCCATTCCATTCGACTTGATTCCACTCCATTTCATTCCATGCGTGTTTATTCCACTCCCTTCCATTCCATTCCATTCCTTACCATTCCATACCTTTCGGATAGATTCCATTCCAGTCCATTCTATTCCATTCCATTCCATTCGGTGTGATTAAATTCCCTTCCATTTCATTCCCTTCCATTCCATTCCATTCCATTCCATTCCATTCCGTTCCATTCCATTCCATTCGGGTTGATTACTTTCCATTCCATTCCATTGCATTCCATTCGGGTTGATTCCATTCCATTCCGTTCCATTCCATTCCATTCGGGATGATTCCATTGCATTCCATTCCATTCCATTCCATTCCATTCGATTCCATTCCATTCGGGTTGGTTCCTTTCCATTCCATTCCATTCCATTCCACTCCATTCCACTCAGGTTGATTCCATTCCATTCCATTCCACTCCACTCCATTCCATTCCATTTCATTCCCCTCCACTCCATTCCATTCCATTCCATTCCACTCGGATTGATTCAATTCCACCCCATTCCATTCAATTACATTCCATTCCAATCCACTCCAATCGGGTTGATTCAATTCCATTCAATTCTATTCCATACCATTCCATCCCGTGCCATTCCATTCCATTCCATTCCATTCGAGTTGATTGCATTCCAATCAATTCCATTCGGGTTGAATCCATGCCATGTCATTCCATTGCATTCCATTCCATTCGGGTTGATTCCATTCCATTCCATTCCATTCCATTCTATTCCATTCGGTGTGATTAAATTCCCTTCCATTTCATTCCCTTCCATTCCATTCCATTCCATTCCGTTCCATTCCATTCCATTCCATTCCATTCGGTTTGATTCCATTCCATTGCATTCCATTCCATTCCATTCCATTCCATTCCATTAAATTCCATTCGGGTTGATTCCATTCCATTCCTTTCCATTCCATTCCATTCCATTCCTTTCCATTTCATTCCATTCCGGTTGATTCCTTTCCTTTCCATTCCATTCTGGTTGAATCCATTCCATTCCATTCGATTCCATTCCATTGCACTCGATTTGATTCCACTTCATTCCATTCCATTCGGGTTGATTCCATTGCATTCCATTCCATTCCATTCCATTCGGATTGATTGCATTCCATTCCATTTCATTCCATTCCATTCCATTCCATTCCATTCCATTCCATTCCATTCGGGTTGATTCCATTCCATTCCATTCCATTCCATTCCATTCCAATCCATTCCATTCGTGTTGATTCCATTCCATTCCATTCCATTGAATTCGGGTTGATTCCATTCCATTCCAATCCATTCCATTCCATTCGAGTTGGTTCCACACCATTCCATTCCATGCGGGTTGATTCCATTCCATTCCATTCCATTCCATTCCATTCCATTCCTTTCCATTCCAATCCATTCGGATACATTCCATTCCATTCCATTCCATTCCATTCCATTCCATTCCATTCCAATCGGGTTGATTCCATTCCTTTCCATTCCATTCCACTCCATGCCATTCCACTCGGTTTGATTCCATTCCATTCCATTCCATTCCATTCCATTCCATTCCATTCCGGTTTATTCCATTCCATTCCATTCCATTCGGGTTGATTCCATTCCATTCCATTCCATTCCATTCCATTCCACTCCATTCCATTCCCGTTTATTCCATTTCATTCCATTCCATTCCATTCCGTTCCATTCGAGGTGATTACATCCCATTTCATTCCATTCCATTCCATTCCATTCCATTCCATTCCATTCCATTCCATTTGATTCCACTTCACTCCATTCCATTCGGGTTGATTCCAGTCCATTCCATTCCATTTGGATTGATTGCATTCCATTCCATTCCTTTTCATTCCATTCCATTCCGTTCCATTCCACTCCATTCGGGTTGATTCCATTCCATTCCTTTCCATTGCATTCCGTTCCATTTGAGTTGATTCCATTCCGTTCCATTCCATTCATGATGATTCGATTCCATTCCATTCCATTGCATTCCATTCCATTCGAGTTGATTCCATTCCATTCTATTGCATTCCATTCCATTCCATTCCATTCGGGTTGATTCCATTCCATTCCATTCCATTCCATTGCATTTGAGTTGCTTCCATTCCATTCCATTCCATTCCATTCCATTCCATTCCATTCTAGTTGAATCCATTCCATTCCATTCGATTCCATTCCATTGCACTCAATTTGATTCCACTGCATTCCATTCCATTCGGGTTGATTCCACTGCATTCCATTCCATTCCATTCCAGTCGGATTGATTGCATTCCATTGCATTCCATTCCATTCCATTCCATTCCATTCGGGTTGATTGCATTCCATTCCATTCCTTTCCATTCCACTCCAATCCATTCCATTCGTGTTGATTCCATTCCCTTCCATTCCATTCCATTCGGGTTGATTCCATTCCATTCCATTCCATTCCATTCGAGTTGATTCCACTCCATTCCATTCCATGCGGGTTGATTCCATTCCATTCCATTCCATTCTATTCCTTTCCATTCCATTCCATTCGCATAGATTGCATTCCATTCCATTCCATTCCATCCAACTCGGGTTTATTCCATTCCATTCCATTCAATTCCATTCCATTCAGGTTGATTCCATTCCATTCCATTCCATTCCATTAAATTCCATTCGGGTTGATTCCATTCCATTCCATTCCATTCCATTCCATTCCATTTCGGTTAATTTAATTCCGTTCCATTCCATTCGGGTTGAATCCATTCCATTCCATTCCATTCCATTCGATTTGATTCCACTTCACTCCATTCCATTCGGGTTGATTCCATTCCATTCCATTCCATTTGGATTGATTGCATTCCATTCCATTCCTTTTCATTCCATTCCATTCCTTTCCATTCCACTCCATTCGTGTTGATTCCATTCCATTCCTTTCCATTGCATTCCCCTCCATTTGAGTTGATTCCATTCCGTTTCATTCCATTCGTGATGATTCGATTCCATTCCATTCCATTGCATTCCATTCCATTCGAGTTGATGCCATTCCATTCCATTGCATTCCATTCCATGCCATTCCATTCGGGTTGATTCCATTCCATTCCATTCCATTCCATTGCATTCCATTCGGGTTTATTCCATTTCATTTCATTCCATTCCATTCCATTCCATTCCATTCCATTCGAGTTGATTCCATCCCTTTCCATTCCATTCCATTCCATTGTATTCCATTCCATTCGGGTTGATTCCATTCCATTCCATTCCAATCCATTCCATTCTATTCCATTCGAGTTGATTCCATACCATTCCATTCCATTGCATTCCATTCCATTCGGGTTGATTCCATTCCATTCCATTTCATTCCATTCCATTCCATTGCATTCCATCCGGGTTGACTCCATTCCATTCCATTCCATTCCATTGCATTCCATTACATTCGGGTTGATTCCATTCCATTCCATTCCATTCCATTGCATTCCATTCGGGTTGATTCCATTCCTTTCCATTCCATTCGACTCCATTCGGCTTGATTCCATACCATTCCATTCCATTCCATTCCATTCCATTCTGGTGGATTCCATTCCATTCAATTCCATTCCATTTCATTCCATTCAGGTTGATTCCATTCCATTCCATTCCATTCCATTCCATTCCATTCGGGTTGATTCCATTCCATTCCATTCGATTCCATTCCATTCTGGTTGATTCCATTCCATTCCATTAAATTCCATTCGGGTTGATTCCATTCCATTCCTTTCCATTCCATTCCATTCCATTCCTTTCCATTTCATTCCATTCCGGTTGATTCCATTCCTTTCCATTCCATTCTGGTTGAATCCATTCCATTCCATTCGATTCCATTCCATTGCACTCGATTTGATTCCACTTCATTCCATTCCATTCGGGTTGATTCCATTGCATTCCATTCCATTCCATTCCATTCGGATTGATTGCATTCCATTCCATTCCATTCCATTCCATTCCATTCCATTCCAATCCATTCCATTCGTGTTGATTCCATTCCATTCCATTCCATTGAATTCGGGTTGATTCCATTCCATTCCAATCCATTCCATTCCATTCGAGTTGGTTCCACTCCATTCCATTCCATGCGGGTTGATTCCATTCCATTCCATTCCATTCCATTCCATTCCATTCCTTTCCATTCCAATCCATTCGGATACATTCCATTCCATTCCATTCCATTCCATTCCACTCCATTCCATTCGGGTTTATTCCATTTCATTCCATTACTTTCCATTTCGTTCCATTCCATTCCATTCCGTTCCGTTCCATTCGAGGTGATTACATCCCATTTCATTCCATTCCATTCCATTCCATTCCATTCCATTCCATTCCATTCGATTTGATTCCACTTCACTCCATTCCATTCGGGTTCAATCAAGTCCATTCCATTCCATTTGGATTGATTGCATTCCATTCCATTCCTTTTCATTCCATTCCATTCCGTTCCATTCCACTCCATTCGGGTTGATTCCAATCCATTCCTTTCCATTGCATTCCATTCCATTTGAGTTGATTCCATTCCGTTCCTTTCCATTCATGATGATTCGACTCCATTCCATTCCATTGCATTCCATTCCATTCGAGTTGATTCCATTCCATTCCATTGCATTCCATTCCATTCCATTCCATTCCATTCCATTCCATTCGGGTTTTTTCCTTTCCATTCCATTCCCTTCCATTCCATTCGGGTTGATTTCATTCCATTCCATTCCATTCCATTCCATTCGGGTTTATTCCATTTCATTCCATTCCATTCCATTCCATTCCGTTCCATTCTAGTTGATTCCATCCCTTTCCATTCCATTCCATTCCACTGAATTCCATTCCATTCGGGTTGATTCCATTCCATTCCATTCCAATCCATTCCATTCTATTCCATTCGAGTTGATTCCATTCCATTCCATTCCATTGCATTCCATTCCATTCGGGTTGATTCCATTCCATTCCATTCCATTCCATTCCATTCCATTGCATTCCATCCGGGTTGACTTCATTCCATTCCATTCCATTCCATTGCATTCCGTTACATTCGGGTTGATTCCATTCCATTCCATTCCATTGCATTCCATTCGGGTTGTTTCCATTCCTTTCCATTCCATTTGACTCCATTCGGGTTGATTCCATACCATTCCATTCCGTTCCATTCCATTCCATTCCATTCCGGTGGATTCCATTCCATTCAATTCCATTCCATTTCATTCCATTCAGGTTGATTCCATTCCATTCCATTCCATTCCATTCCATTCCATTCCAATCGGATTGATTCCATTCCATTTCATTCGATTCCATTCCATTCTGTTTGATTCCATTCCATTCCATTAAATTCCATTCGGGTTGATTCCATTCCATTCCTTTCCATTCCATTCCATTCCATTCCATTCGAGTTGATTCCACTCCATTCCATTCCATGCGAGTTGATTCCATTCCATTCCATTCCATTCCATTCCATTCGGATAGATTGCATTCCATTCCATTCCATTCCATTCCAATCGGGTTTATTCCATTCCATTTCATTCCATTCGGGTTGATTCCATTCCAGTCCATTGCATTCCATTCCATTCCCTTAAATTCCATTCGGGTTGATTCCATTCCATTCCATTCCATTCCGGTTTATTGAATTCCATTCCATTCCATTCGTGTTGAATCCATTCCATTCCATTCCATTCCATTCCATTCCATTCCATTCCTTTTGATTCCACTTCACTCCATTCCATTCGGGTTGATTCCATTCCATTCCATTCCATTTGGATTGATTGCATTCCATTCCATTCCTTTTCATTCCATTCCATTCCATTCCATTCCACTCCATTTGGGTTGATTCCATTCCATTCCTTTCCATTGCATTCCAATCCATTTGAGTTGATTCCATTCCGTTCCATTCCATTCGTGATGATTCGATTCCATTCCATTCCATTGCATTCCATTCCATTCGAGTTGATTCCATTCCATTCCATTGCATTCCATTCCATTCCATTCCATTCGGGTTGATTCCATTCCATTCCATTCCATTCCATTGCATTTGAGTTGCTTCCATTCCATTTTATTCCATTCCATTCCATTCCATTCCATTCCACTCAGGTTGATTCCATTCCATTCCATTCCACTCCACTCCATTCCATTCCATTTCATTCCCCTCCACTCCATTCCATTCCATTCCATTCCACTCGGATTGATGCAATTCCACCCCATTCCATTCAATTACATTCCATTCCAATCCACTCCAATCGGGTTGATTCAATTCCATTCGATTCTATTCCATACCATTCCATCCCGTGACATTCCATTCCATTCCATTCCATTCGAGTTGATTCCATTCCAATCAATTCCATTCGGGTTGAATCCATTCCATGTCATTCCATTGCATTCCATTCCATTCGGGTTGATTCCATTCCATTCCATTCCATTCCATTCGGTGTGATTAAATTCCCTTCCATTTCAATCCCTTCCATTCCATTCCATTCCATTCCGTTCCATTCCATTCCATTCCATTCGGGTTGATTAATTTCCATTCCATTCCATAGCATTCCATTCCATTCCATTCCATTCCATTCCATTCCATTCCATTCCATTGAATTCCATTCCATTCGGGTTGGTTCCTTTCCATTCCATTCCATTCCCCTCCATTCAATTTCATTCGGGTTTATTCCATTCCATTCCATTCCATTCAATTCCATTCCATTCCATTCCATTCAGTTTGATTCCATTCCATTCCATTCCATTCCATTCCATTCCATTCCATTCCAATCAGGTTGATTCCATTCCTTTCCATTCCATTCCATTCCATTCCACTCCATTCCATTCCACTCGGTTTGATTCCATTCCATTCCATTCCATTCCGGTTGATTCCATTCCATTTCATTCCATTCCATTCCATTCCATTCCATTCCATTCGGGTTTTTCCCTTTCCATTCCATTCCCTTCCATTCCATTCAGGTTGATTTCATTCCATTCCATTCCATTCCATTCCATTCCATTCGGGTTTATTCCATTTCATTCCACTCCATTCCATTCCATTCCATTCCATTCCATTCCATTCCATTCCATTCCATTCCGGTTTTTTCCTTTCCATTCCATTCCCTTCCATTCCATTCGGGTTGATTTCATTCCATTCCATTCCATTCCATTCCATTCCATTCTGGTTTATTCCATTTCATTCCATTCCATTCCATTCCATTCTAGTTGATTCCATCCCTTTCCATTCCATTGTATTCCATTCCATTCGGGTTGATTCCATTCCATTCCATTCGAATCCATTCCATTCCATTCCATTCGAGTTGATTCCATTCCATTCAATTCCATTGCATTCCATTCAATTAGAGTTGATTCCATTCCATTCCATTTCATTCCATTCCATTCGAGTTGATTCCATCCCTTTCCATTCCATTCCATTCCATTGTATTCCATTCCATTCGGGTTGATTCCATTCCATTCCATTCCAATCCATTCCATTCCATTCCATTCGGGTTTTTTCCTTTCCATTCCATTCCCTTCTATTCCATTCGGGTTGATTTCATTCCATTCCATTCCATTCCATTCGGGTTTATTCCATTTCATTCCATTCCATTCCATTCCATTCCGTTCCATTCTAGTTGATTCCATCCCTTTCCATTCCATTCCATTTCATTGAATTCCATTCCATTCGGGTTGATTGCATTCCATTCCATTCCAATCCATTCCATTCTATTCCATTCGAGTTGATTCCATTCCATTCCATTCCATTGCATTCCATTCCATTCGGGTTGATTCCATTCCATTCCATTTCATTCCATTCCATTCCATTGCATTCCATCCGGGTTGACTCCATTCCATTCCATTCCATTCGAGTTGATTCCATTCCAATCAATTCCATTAGGTTTGAATCCATTCCATGTCATTCCGTTGCATTCCATTCCATTCGGGATGATTCCATTCCATTCCATTCGGTGTGATTAAATTCCCTTCCATTTCATTCCCTTCCATTCCATTCCTTTCCATTCCATTCCATTCCATTCCATTCCATTCGACTTGATTCCACTCCATTTCATTCCATGCGTGTTTATTCCACTCCCTTCCATTCCATTCCATTCCTTACCATTCCATACCTTTCGGATAGATTCCATTCCAGTCCATTCTATTCCATTCCATTCCATTCGGTGTGATTAAATTCCCTTCCATTCCATTCCATTCCATTCCATTCCATTCCGTTCCATTCCATTCCATTCGGGTTGATTACTTTCCATTCCATTCCATTGCATTCCATTCGGGTTGATTCCATTCCATTCCGTTCCATTCCATTCCATTCGGGATGATTCCATTGCATTCCATTCCATTCCATTCCATTCCATTCCATTCCATTCCATTCGGGTTGGTTCCTTTCCATTCCATTCCATTCCATTCCACTCCATTCCATTTCATTCGGGTTTATTCCTTTCCATTCCATTCCATTCCATTCCATTCCATTCCACTCAGGTTGATTCCATTCCATTCCATTCCACTCCACTCCATTCCATTCCATTTCATTCCCCTCCACTCCATTCCATTCCATTCCATTCCACTCGGATTGATTCAATTCCACCCCATTCCATTCAATTACATTCCATTCCAATCCACTCCAATCGGGTTGATTCAATTCCATTCAATTCTATTCCATACCATTCCATTCCGTGCCATTCCATTCCATTCCATTCCATTCGAGTTGATTCCATTCCAATCAATTCCATTCGGGTTGAATCCATTCCATGTCATTCCATTGCATTCCATTCCATTCGGGTTGATTCCATTCCATTCCATTCCATTCCATTCCATTGTATTCCATTCGGTGTGATTAAATTCCCTTCCATTTCATTCCCTTCCATTCCATTCCATTCCATTCCGTTCCATTCCATTCCATTCCATTCCTTTCGGTTGGATTCCATTCCATTGCATTCCATTCCATTCCATTCCATTCCATTCCATTAAATTCCATTCGGGTTGATTCCATTCCATTCCTTTCCATTCCATTCCATTCCATTCCTTTCCATTTCATTCCATTCCGGTTGATTCCATTCCTTTCCATTCCATTCTGGTTGAATCCATTCCATTCCATTCGATTCCATTCCATTGCACTCGATTTGATTCCACTTCATTCCATTCCATTCGGGTTGATTCCATTGCATTCCATTCCATTCCATTCCATTCGGATTGATTGCATTCCATTCCATTTCATTCCATTCCATTCCATTCCATTCCATTCCATTCGGGTTGATTCCATTCCATTCCATTCCATTCCATTCCATTCCAATCCATTCCATTCGTGTTGATTCCATTCCATTCCATTCCATTGAATTCGGGTTGATTCCATTCCATTCCAATCCATTCCATTCCATTCGAGTTGGTTCCACTCCATTCCATTCCATGCGGGTTGATTCCATTCCATTCCATTCCATTCCATTCCATTCCATTCCTTTCCATTCCAATCCATTCGGATACATTCCATTCCATTCCATTCCATTCCATTCCATTCCATTCCATTCCATTCCTTTCCATTCCAATCCATTCGGGTACATTCCATTCCATTCCATTCCATTCCATTCCATTCCATTCCATTCCAATCGGGTTGATTCCATTCCTTTCCATTCCATTCCACTCCATGCCATTCCACTCGGTTTGATTCCATTCCATTCCATTCCATTCCATTCCATTCCATTCCATTCCGGTTTATTCCATTCCATTCCATTCCATTCGGGTTGATTCCATTCCATTCCATTCCATTCCATTCCATTCCACTCCATTCCATTCGGGTTTATTCCATTTCATTCCATTCCATTCCATTCCGTTCCATTCGAGGTGATTACATCCCATTTCATTCCATTCCATTCCATTCCATTCCATTCCATTCCATTCCATTCCATTCCATTTGATTCCACTTCACTCCATTCCATTCGGGTTGATTCCAGTCCATTCCATTCCATTTGGATTGATTGCATTCCATTCCATTCCTTTTCATTCCATTCCATTCCGTTCCATTCCACTCCATTCGTGTTGATTCCATTCCATTCCTTTCCATTGCATTCCCCTCCATTTGAGTTGATTCCATTCCGTTTCATTCCATTCGTGATGATTCGATTCCATTCCATTCCATTGCATTCCATTCCATTCGAGTTGATGCCATTCCATTCCATGCCATTCCATTCGGGTTGATTCCATTCCATTCCATTCCATTCCATTGCATTCCATTCGGGTTTATTCCATTTCATTCCATTCCATTCCATTCCATTCCATTCCATTCGAGTTGATTCCATCCCTTTCCATTCCATTCCATTCCATTGTATTCCATTCCATTCGGGTTGATTCCATTCCATTCCATTCCAATCCATTCCATTCTATTCCATTCGAGTTGATTCCATTCCATTCCATTCCATTGCATTCCATTCCATTCGGGTTGATTCCATTCCATTCCATTTCATTCCATTCCATTCCATTGCATTCCATCCGGGTTGACTCCATTCCATTCCATTCCATTCCATTGCATTCCATTACATTCGGGTTGATTCCATTCCATTCCATTCCATTCCATTGCATTCCATTCGGGTTGATTCCATTCCTTTCCATTCCATTCGACTCCATTCGGCTTGATTCCATACCATTCCATTCCATTCCATTCCATTCCATTCTGGTGGATTCCATTCCATTCAATTCCATTCCATTTCATTCCATTCAGGTTGATTCCATTCCATTCCATTCCATTCCATTCGGGTTGATTCCATTCCATTCCATTCGATTCCATTCCATTCTGGTTGATTCCATTCCATTCCATTAAATTCCATTCGGGTTGATTCCATTCCATTCCTTTCCATTCCATTCCATTCCATTCCTTTCCATTTCATTCCATTCCGGTTGATTCCATTCCTTTCCATTCCATTCTGGTTGAATCCATTCCATTCCATTCGATTCCATTCCATTGCACTCGATTTGATTCCACTTCATTCCATTCCATTCGGGTTGATTCCATTGCATTCCATTCCATTCCATTCCATTCGGATTGATTGCATTCCATTCCATTTCATTCCATTCCATTCCATTCCATTCCATTCGGGTTGATTCCATTCCATTCCATTCCATTCCATTCCATTCCATTCCATTCCAATCCATTCCATTCGTGTTGATTCCATTCCATTCCATTCCATTGAATTCGGGTTGATTCCATTCCATTCCAATCCATTCCATTCCATTCGAGTTGGTTCCACTCCATTCCATTCCATGCGGGTTGATTCCATTCCATTCCATTCCATTCCATTCCATTCCATTCCATTCCATTCCTTTCCCTTCCAATCCATTCGGATAGATTCCATTCCATTCCATTCCATTCCATTCCATTCCAATCGGGTTGATTCCATTCCTTTCCATTCCATTCCACTCCATGCCATTCCACTCGGTTTGATTCCATTCCATTCCATTCCATTCCATTCCATTCCATTCCGGTTTATTCCATTCCATTCCATTCCATTCGGGTTGATTCCATTCCATTCCATTCCATTCCATTCCATTCCACTCCATTCCATTCGGGTTTATTCCATTTAATTCCATTCCATTCCATTCCGTTCCATTCGAGGTGATTACATCCCATTTCATTCCATTCCATTCCATTCCATTCCATTCCATTCCATTCCATTCGATTTGATTCCACGTCACTCCATTCCATTCGGGTTGATTCCAGTCCATTCCATTCCATTTGGATTGATTGCATTCCATTCCATTCCTTTTCATTCCATTCCATTCCGTTCCATTCCACTCCATTCGCGTTGATTCCATTCCATTCCTTTCCATTGCATTCCATTCCATTTGAGTTGATTCCATTCCGTTCCATTCCATTCATGTTGATTCGATTCCATTCCATTCCATTGCATTCCATTCCATTCGAGTTGATTCCATTCCATTCCATTGCATCCCATTCCATTCCATTCGTGTTGATTCCATTCCATTCCATTGCATTTGAGTTGCTTCCATTCCATTTTATTCCATTCCATTCCATTCCATTCCATTCCATTCCATTCCACTCAGGTTGATTCCATTCCATTACATTCCACTCCACTCCATTCCATTGCATTTCATTCCCCTCCACTGCATTCCATTCCATTCCATTCCACTCGGATTGATTCAATTCCACCCCATTCCATTCAATTACATTCCATTCCAATCCACTCCAATCGGGTTGATTCAATTCCATTCGATTCTATTCCATATCATTCCATCCCGTGCCATTCCATTCCATTCCATTCCATTCGAGTTGATTCCATTCCAATCAATTCCATTAAGGTTGAATCCATTCAATGTCATTCCGTTGCATTCCATTCCATTCGGGTTGATTCCATTCCATTCCATTCCATTCCATTCCATTCGGTGTGATTAAATTCTCTTCCATTTCATTCCCTTCCATTCCATTCCTTTCCATTCCATTGCATTCCATTCCATTCCATTCGAGTTGATTCCACTCCATTTCATTCTATGCGTGTTGATTCCATTCCCTTCCATTCCATTCCATTCCTTACCATTCCATACCATTCGGATAGATTCCATTCCAGTCCATTCTATTCCATTCCATTCCATTCGGTGTGATTAAATTCCCTTCCATTTCATTCCCTTCCATTCCATTCCATTCCATTCCATTCCATTCCATTCCGTTCCATTCCATTCCGTTCGGGTTGATTACTTTCCATTCCATTCCATTGCATTCCATTCGGGTTGATTCCATTCCATTCCGTTCCATTCCATTCCATTCGGGATGATTCCATTGCATTCCATTCCATTCCATTCCATTCCATTCCATTCCATTCCATTCCATTCGGGTTGGTTCCTTTCCATTCCATTCCATTCCATTCCCCTCCATTCCATTTCATCCGGGTTTATTCCATTCCATTCCATTCCATTCCATTCCATTCCATTCCATTCCACTCAGGTTGATTCCATTCCATTCCATTCCATTCCACTCCACTCCATTCCATTCCATTTCATTCCCCTCCACTCCATTCCATTCCATTCCATTCCACTCGGATTGATTCAATTCCACCCCATTCCATTCAATTACATTCCATTCCAATCCACTCCAATCGTGTTGATCCAATTCCATTCGATTCTATTCCATACCATTCCATCCCGTGCCATTCCATTCCATTCCATTCCATTCGAGCTGATTCCATTGCAATCAATTCCATTCGGGTTGAATCCATTCCATGTCATTCCATTGCATTCCGTTCCATTCGGGTTGATTCCATTCCATTCCATTCCATTCCATTCCATTCGGTGTGATTAAATTCCCTTCCATTTCATTCCCTTCCATTCCATTCCATTCCATTCCGTTCCATTCCATTCCATTCCATTCCATTCGGTTTGATTCCATTCCATTCCATTCCATTCCATTCCATTCGGGTTTTTTCCTTTCCATTCCATTCCCTTCCATTCCATTCGGGTTGATTTCATTCCATTCCATTCCATTCCATTCCATTCCATTCCATTCCATTCGGGTTTATTCCATTTCATTCCATTCCATTCCATTCCATTCCATTCCATTCCATTCGAGTTGATTCCATCCCTTTCCATTCCATTCCATTCCATTGTATTCCATTCCATTCGGGTTGATTCCATTCCATTCCATTCCAATCCATTCCATTCTATTCCATTCGAGTTGATTCCATTCCATTCCATTCCATTGCATTCCATTCCATTCTGGTTGATTCTATTCCATTCCATTTCATTCCATTCCATTCCATTGCATTCCATCTGGGTTGAATCCATTCCATTCCATTCCATTCCATTGCATTCCATTACATTCGGGTTGATTCAATTCCATTCCATTCCATTCCATTGCATTCCATTCGGGTTGATTCCATTCCTTTCCATTCCATTCGACTCCATTCCGCTTGATTCCATTCCATTCCATTCCATTCCATTCCATTCCATTCCGGTGGATTCCATTCCATTCAATTCCATTCCATTTCATTCCATTCAGGTTGATTCCATTCCATTCCATTCCATTCCATTCCATTCCATTCCATTCCATTCGGGTTGATTCCATTCCATTCCTTTCGATTCCATTCCATTCGGGTTGATTCCATTCCTTTCCATTCGATTCCATTCCATTCTGGTTGATTCCATTCCATTCCATTAAATTCCATTCGGGTTGATTCCATTCCATTCCTTTCCATTCCATTCCATTCCATTCCTTTCCATTTCATTCCATTCCGGTTGATTCCATTCCTTTCCATTCCATTCTGGTTGAATCCATTCCATTCCATTCGATTCCATTCCATTGCACTCGATTTGATTCCACTTCATTCCATTCCATTCGGGTTGATTCCATTGCATTCCATTCCATTCCATTCCATTCGGATTGATTGCATTCCATTCCATTCCATTCCATTCCATTCCATTCCATTCGGGTTGATTCCATTCCATTCCATTCCATTCCATTCCATTCCAATCCATTCCATTCGTGTTGATTCCATTCCATTCCATTCCATTGAATTCGGGTTGATTCCATTCCATTCCAATCCATTCCATTCCATTCGAGTTGGTTCCACTCCATTCCATTCCATGCGGGTTGATTCCATTCCATTCCATTCCATTCCATTCCAATCGGGTTGATTCCATTCCTTTCCATTCCATTCCACTCCATGCCATTCCACTCGGTTTGATTCCATTCCATTCCATTCCATTCCATTCCATTCCATTCCATTCCATTCCATTCCGGTTTATTCCATTCCATTCCATTCCATTCGGGTTGATTCCATTCCATTCCATTCCATTCCATTCCATTCCATTCCACTCCATTCCATTCGGGTTTATTCCATTTAATTCCATTCCATTCCATTCCGTTCCATTCGAGGTGATTACATCCCATTTCATTCCATTCCATTCCATTCCATTCCATTCCATTCCATTCCATTCGATTTGATTCCACGTCACTCCATTCCATTCGGGTTGATTCCAGTGCATTCCATTCCATTTGGATTGATTGCATTCCATTCCATTCCTTTTCATTCCATTCCATTCCGTTCCATTCCACTCCATTCGCGTTGATTCCATTCCATTCCTTTCCATTGCATTCCATTCCATTTGAGTTGATTCCACTCCGTTCCATTCCATTCATGATGATTCGATTCCATTCCATTCCATTGCATTCCATTCCATTCGAGTTGATTCCATTCCATTCCATTGCATCCCATTCCATTCCATTCGTGTTGATTCCATTCCATTCCATTGCATTTGAGTTGCTTCCATTCCATTTTATTCCATTCCATTCCATTCCATTCCATTCCATTCCGGTTGATTCCATTCCATAACATTCCATTCCATTCGATTCCATTCCATTCCATTCGGGTTGTTTCCATTCCATTCCATTCCATTCCACTCCATTCGGGTTGATTCCATTCCATTCCTTTCCATTGCATTCCATTCCATTTGAGTTGATTCCATTCCGTTCCATTCCATTCATGATGATTCGATTCCATTCCATTCCATTGCATTCCATTCCATTCGAGTTGATTCCATTCCATTCCATTGCATCCCATTCCATTCCATTCGTGTTGATTCCATTCCATTCCATTCCATTCCATTGCATTTGAGTTGCTTCCATTCCATTTTATTGCATTCCATTCCATTCCATTCCATTCCATTCCATTCCATTCCACTCAGGTTGATTCCATTCCATTACATTCCACTCCACTCCATTCCATTGCATTTCATTCCCCTCCACTGCATTCCATTCCATTCCATTCCACTCGGATTGATTCAATTCCACCCCATTCCATTCAATTACATTCCATTCCAATCCACTCCAATCGGGTTGATTCAATTCCATTCGATTCTATTCCATACCATTCCATCCCGTGCCATTCGATTCCATTCCATTCCATTCGAGTTGATTCCATTCCAATCAATTCCATTCGTGTTGAATCCATTCCATGTCATTCCACTGCATTCCATTCCATTCGGGTTGATTCCATTCCATTCCATTCCATTCCATTCGGTGTGATTAAATTCCCTTCCATTTCATTCCCTTCCATTCCATTCCATTCCATTCCGTTCCATTCCATTCCATTCGGGTTAATTACTTTCCATTCCATTCCATTGCATTCCATTCCATTCCATTCCATTCCATTCCATTGAATTCCATTCCATTCGGGTTGGTTCCTTTCCATTCCATTCCATTCCCCTCCATTCCATTTCATTCGGGTTTATTCCATTCCATTCCATTCCATTCGAGTTGATTCCACTCCATTTCATTCCATGAGGGTTGATTCCATTCCCTTCCATTCCATTCCATTCCTTACCATTCCATTCCTTTCGGATAGATTCCATTCCATTCCATTCTATTCCATTCCATTCCATTCCATTCGGTTTGATTCCATTCCATTCCATTCCATTCCATTCCATTCCATTCCATTCCATTCCATTCGGGTTGATTCCATTCCTTTCCATTCCATTCCACTCCATTCCATTCCATTCGGTTTGATTCCATTCCCTTCCATTCCATTCAATTCCATTCCATTCCATTCCATTCCATTCCGGTTGATTCCATTCCATTCCATTCCATTCCATTCGATTCCATTCCATTCCATTCGGGTTGTTTCCATTCCATTCCATTCCATTCCACTCCATTCGGGTTGATTCCATTCCATTCCTTTCCATTGCATTCCATTCCATTTGAGTTGATTCCATTCCGTTCCATTCCATTCGTGATGATTCGATTCCATTCCATTCCATTGCATTCCATTCCATTCGAGTTGAATCCATTCCATTCCATTGCATTCCATTCCATTCCATTCCATTCCATTCGGGTTGATTCCATTCCATTCCATTCCATTCCATTCCATTGCATTTGAGTTGCTTCCATTCCATTTTATTCCATTCCATTCCATTTCATTCCATTCCATTACACTCCACTCAGGTTGATTCCATTCCATTCCATTCCACTCCACTCCATTCCATTCCATTTCATTCCCCTCCACTCCATTCCATTCCATTCCATTCCACTCGGATTGATTCAATTCCACCCCATTCCATTCAATTACATTCCATTCCAATCCACTCCAATCGTGTTGATTCAATTCCATTCGATTCTATTCCATACCATTCCATCCCGTGCCATTCCATTCCATTCCATTCGAGTTGATTCCATTCCAATCAATTCCATTCGGGTTGAATCCATTCCATGTCATTCCATTGCATTCCATTCCATTCGGGTTGATTCCATTCCATTCCATTCCATTCCATTCCATTCGGTGTGATTAAATTCCCTTCCATTTCATTCCCTTCCATTCCATTCCATTCCATTCCGTTCCATTCCATTCCATTCCATTCCATTCGGTTTGATTCCATTCCATTCCATTTCATTCCATTCCATTCCATTCCATTCCATTCCATTCGGGTTTTTTACTTTCCATTCATTTCCCTTCCATTCCATTCGGGTTGATTTCATTCCATTCCATTCCATTCCATTCCATTCCATTCGGGTTTATTCCATTTCATTCCACTCCATTCCATTCCATTCCATTCCATTCCATTCCATTCGAGTTGATTCCATCCCTTTCCATTCCATTCCATTCCATTGTATTCCATTCCATTCGGGTTGATTCCATTCCATTCCATTCCAATCCATTCCATTCTATTCCATTCGAGTTGATTCCATTCCATTCCATTCCATTGCATTCCATTCCATTCGGGTTGATTCCATTCCATTCCATTTCATTCCATTCCATTCCATTGCATTCCATCCGGGTTGACTCCATTCCATTCCATTCCATTCCATTACAATGCATCCCATTACATTCGGGTTGATTCCATTCCATTCCATTCCATTCCATTCCATTGCATTCCATTCGGGTTGATTCCATTCCTTTCCATTCCATTCGACTCCATTCGGGTTGATTCCATACCATTCCATTCCATTCCATTCCATTCCATTCGGGTTTATTCCATTTCATTCCACTCCATTCCATTCCATTCCATTCCATTGCATTCCATTCCATTCGGGTTGATTCCATTCCATTCCATTTCATTCCATTCCATTCCATTGCATTCCATCCGGGTTGACTCCATTCCATTCCATTCCATTCCATTACAATGCATCCCATTACATTCGGGTTGATTCCATTCCATTCCATTCCATTCCATTCCATTGCATTCCATTCGGGTTGATTCCATTCCTTTCCATTCCATTCGACTCCATTCGGGTTGATTCCATACCATTCCATTCCATTCCATTCCATTCCATTCCATTCCGGTGGATTCCATTCCATTCAATTCCATTCCATTTCATTCCATTCAGGTTGATTCCATTCCATTCCATTCCATTCCATTCCATTCGGGTTGATTCCATTCCATTCCATTCGATTCCATTCCATTCTGGTTGATTCCATTCCATTCCATTAAATTCCATTCGGGTTGATTCCATTCCATTCCTTTCCATTCCATTCCATTCCATTCCATTCCATTTCATTCCATTCCGGTTGATTCCATTCCTTTCCATTCCATTCTGGTTGAATGCATTCCATTCCTTTCGATTCCATTCCATTGCACTCGATTTGATTCCACGTCATTCCATTCCATTCGGGTTGATTCCATTGCATTCCATTCAATTACATTCCATTCGGATTGATTGCATTCCATTCCATTCCATTCCATTCCATTCCATTCCATTCGGGTTGATTCCATTCCATTCCATTCCATTCCATTCCAATCCATTCCATTCGGGTTGATTCCATTCCATTCCATTCCATTGAATTCGGGTTGATTCCATTCCATTCCAAACCATTCCATTCCATTCGAGTTGGTTCCACTCCATTCCATTCCATGCGGGTTGATTCCATTCCATTCCATTCCATTCCACTCCATTCCATTCCTTTCCCTTCCAATCCATTCGGATAGATTCCATTCCATTCCATTCCATTCCATTCCATTCCAATCGGGTTGATTCCATTCCTTTCCATTCCATTCCACTCCATGCCATTCCACTCGGTTTGATTCCATTCCATTCCATTCCATTCCATTCCATTCCATTCCGGTTTATTCCATTCCATTCCATTCCATTCGGGTTGATTCCATTCCATTCCATTCCATTCCATTCCACTCCATTCCATTCGGGTTTATTCCATTTCATTCCATTCCATTCCATTCCATTCCATTCGTGGTGATTACATCCCATTTCATTCCATTCCATTCCATTCCATTCCATTCCATTCCATTCCATTCGATTTGATTCCACGTCACTCCATTCCATTCGGGTTGATTCCAGTCCATTCCATTCCATTTGGATTGATTGCATTCCATTCCATTCCCTTTCATTCCATTCCATTCCGTTCCATTCCACTCCATTCGCGTTGATTCCATTCCATTCCTTTCCATTGCATTCCATTCCATTTGAGTTGATTCCATTCCGTTCCATTCCATTCATGATGATTCGATTCCATTCCATTCCATTGCATTCCATTCCATTCGAGTTGATTCCATTCCATTCCATTGCATCCCATTCCATTCCATTCGTGTTGATTCCATTCCATTCCATTGCATTTGAGTTGCTTCCATTCCATTTTATTCCATTCCATTCCATTCCATTCCATTCCATTCCATTCCATTCCACTCAGGTTGATTCCATTCCATTACATTCCACTCCACTCCATTCCATTGCATTTCATTCCCCTCCACTGCATTCCATTCCATTCCATTCCACTCGGATTGATTCAATTCCACCCCATTCCATTCAATTACATTCCATTCCAATCCACTCCAATCGTGTTGATTCAATTCCATTCGATTCTATTCCATACCATTCCATCCCGTGCCATTCCATTCCATTCCATTCCATTCGAGTTGATTCCATTCCAATCAATTCCATTAGGGTTGAATCCATTCAATGTCATTCCGTTGCATTCCATTCCATTCGCGTTGATTCCATTCCATTCCATTCCATTCCATTCCATTCGGTGTGATTAAATTCCCTTCCATTTCATTCCCTTCCATTCCATTCCATTCCATTCCATTCCATTCCGTTCCATTCCATTCCGTTCGGGTTGATTACTTTCCATTCCATTCCATTGCATTCCATTCGGGTTGATTCCATTCCAATCCATTGCATTCCATTCCATTCGGGATGATTCCATTGCATTCCATTCCATTCCATTCCATTCCATTCGATTCCATTCCATTCGGGTTGGTTCCTTTCCATTCCATTCCATTCCATTCCCCACCATTCCATTTCATCCGGGTTTATTCCATTCCATTCCATTCCATTCCATTCCATTCCATTCCACTCAGGTTGATTCCATTCCATTCCATTCCATTCCACTCCACTCCATTCCATTCCATTTCATTCCCCTCCACTCCATTCCATTCCATTCCATTCCACTCGGATTGATTCAATTCCACCCCATTCCATTCAATTACATTCCATTCCAATCCACTCCAATCGGGTTGAATCAATTCCATTCGATTCTATTCCATACCATTCCATCCCGTGCCATTCCATTCCATTCCATTCCATTCGAGTTGATTCCATTCCAATCAATTCCATTCGGGTTGAATCCATTCCATGTCATTCCATTGCATTCCATTCCATTCGGGTTGATTCCATTCCATTCCATTCCATTCGGTGTGATTAAATTCCCTTCCATTTCATTCCCTTCCATTCCATTCCATTCCATTCCGTTCCATTCCATTCCATTCGGGTTAATTACTTTCCATTCCATTCCATTGCATTCCATTCCATTCCATTCCATTCCATTCCATTCCATTCCATTCAATTCCATTCCCTTCGGGTTGGTTCCTTTCCATTCCATTCCATTCCCCTCCATTCCATTTTATTCGGGTTTATTCCATTCCATTGCATTCCATTCCATTCGAGTTGATTGCACTCCATTTCATTCCATGAGGGTTGATTCCATTCCCTTCCTTTCCATTCCATTCCTTACCATTCCATTCCTTTCGGATAGATTCCATTCCATTCCATTCTATTCCATTCCATTCCATTCCATTCGGTTTGATTCCATTCCATTCCATTCCATTCCATTCCATTCCATTCCATTCCATTCGGGTTGATTCCATTCCCTTCCATTCCATTCCATTCCATTCCATTCCATTCCAGTTGATTCCATTCCATTCCATTCCATTCCATTCCATTCCATTCGGGTTGATTCCATTCCATTCCTTTCCATTGCATTCCTTTCCATTTGAGTTGATTCCATTCCGTTCCATTCCATTCGTGATGATTCGATTCCATTCCATTCCATTGCATTCCATTCCATTCGAGTTGATTCCATTCCATTCCATTGCATTCCATTCCATTCCATTCCATTCCATTCGGGTTGATTCCATTCCATTCCATTCCATTGCACTGCATTTGAGTTGCTTCCATTCCATTTTATTCCATTCCATTCCATTCCATTCCATTACACTCCACTCAGGTTGTTTCCATTCCATTACATTCCACTCCACTCCATTCCATTCCATTTCATTCCCCTCCACTCCATTCCATTCCATTCCATTCCACTCGGATTGATTCTATTCCACCCCATTCCATTCAATTACATTCCATTCCAATCCACTCCAATCGTGTTGATCCAATTCCATTCGATTCTATTCCATACCATTCCATCCCGTGCCATTCCATTCCATTCCATTCCATTCGAGCTGATTCCATTGCAATCAATTCCATTCGGGTTGAATCCATTCCATGTCATTCCATTGCATTCCATTCCATTCGGGTTGATTCCATTCCATTCCATTCCATTCCATTCCATTCCATTCGGTGTGATTAAATTCCCTTCCATTTCATTCCCTTCCATTCCATTCCATTCCATTCCGTTCCATTCCATTCCATTCCATTCCATTCGGTTTGATTCCATTCCATTCCATTCCATTCCATTCCATTCGGGTTTTTTCCTTTCCATTCCATTCCCTTCCATTCCATTCGGGTTGATTTCATTCCATTCCATTCCATTCCATTCCATTCCATTCCATTCGGGTTTATTCCATTTCATTCCATTCCATTCCATTCCATTCCATTCCATTCGAGTTGATTCCATCCCTTTCCATTCCATTCCATTCCATTGTATTCCATTCCATTCGGGTTGATTCCATTCCATTCCATTCCAATCCATTCCATTCTATTCCATTCGAGTTGATTCCATTCCATTCCATTCCATTGCATTCCATGCCATGCTGGTTGATTCTATTCCATTCCATTTCATTCCATTCCATTCCATTGCATTCCATCCGGGTTGACTCCATTCCATTCCATTCCATTCCATTGCATTCCATTACACTCGGGTTGATTCCATTCCATTCCATTCCATTCCATTGCATTCCATTCGGGTTGATTCCATTCCTTTCCATTCCATTCGACTCCATTCGGCTTGATTCCATACCATTCCATTCCATTCCATTCCATTCCATTCCATTCCGGTGGATTCCATTCCATTCAATTCCATTCCATTTCATTCCATTCAGGTTGATTCCATTCCATTCCATTCCATTCCATTCCATTCCATTCCATTCCATTCCATTCGGGTTGATTCCATTCCATTCCTTTCGATTCCATTCCATTCGGGTTGATTCCATTCCATTCCATTCGATTCCATTCCATTCTGGTTGATTCCATTCCATTCCATTAAATTCCATTCGGGTTGATTCCATTCCATTCCTTTCCATTCCATTCCATTCCATTCCTTTCCATTCCATTCTGGTTGAATCCATTCCATTCCATTCGATTCCATTCCATTGCACTCGATTTGATTCCACTTCATTCCATTCCATTCGGGTTGATTCCATTGCATTCCATTCCATTCCATTCCATTCGGATTGATTGCATTCCATTCCATTCCATTCCATTCCATTCCATTCCATTCCATTCGGGTTGATTCCATTCCATTCCATTCCATTCCATTCCATTCCATTCCAATCCATTCCATTCGTGTTGATTCCATTCCATTCCATTCCATTGAATTCGGGTTGATTCCATTCCATTCCAATCCATTCCATTCCATTCGAGTTGGTTCCACTCCATTCCATTCCATGCGGGTTGATTCCATTCCATTCCATTCCATTCCATTCCTTTCCCTTCCAATCCACTCGGATAGATTCCATTCCATTCCATTCCATTCCATTCCATTCCAATCGGGTTGATTCCATTCCTTTCCATTCCATTCCACTCCATGCCATTCCACTCGGTTTGATTCCATTCCATTCCATTCCATTCCATTCCATTCCATTCCATTGCATTCCGGTTTATTCCATTCCATTCCATTCCATTCGGGTTGATTCCATTCCATTCCATTCCATTCCATTCCATTCCATTCCACTCCATTCCATTCGGGTTTATTCCATTTAATTCCATTCCATTCCATTCCGTTCCATTCGAGGTGATTACATCCCATTTCATTCCATTCCATTCCATTCCATTCCATTCCATTCGATTTGATTCCACGTCACTCCATTCCATTCGGGTTGATTCCAGTCCATTCCATTCCATTTGGATTGATTGCATTCCATTCCATTCCTTTTCATTCCATTCCATTCCGTTCCATTCCACTCCATTCGCGTTGATTCCATTCCATTCCTTTCCATTGCATTCCATTCCATTTGAGTTGATTCCATTCCGTTCCATTCCATTCATGATGATTCGATTCCATTCCATTCCATTGCATTCCATTCCATTCGAGTTGATTCCATTCCATTCCATTGCATCCCATTCCATTCCATTCGTGTTGATTCCATTCCATTCCATTCCATTCCATTACATTTGAGTTGCTTCCATTCCATTTTATTCCATTCCATTCCATTCCATTCCATTGCATTCCATTCCACTCAGGTTGATTCCATTCCATTACATTCCACTCCACTCCATTCCATTGCATTTCATTCCCCTCCACTGCATTCCATTCCATTCCATTCCACTCGGATTGATTCAATTCCACCCCATTCCATTCAATTACATTCCATTCCAATCCACTCCAATCGGGTTGATTCAATTCCATTCGATTCTATTCCATACCATTCCATCCCGTGCCATTCCATTCCATTCCATTCCATTCGAGTTGATTCCATTCCAATCAATTCCATTAGGGTTGAATCCATTCAATGTCATTCCGTTGCATTCCATTCCATTCGGGTTGATTCCATTCCATTCCATTCCATTCCATTCCATTCGGTGTGATTAAATTCCCTTCCATTTCATTCCCTTCCATTCCATTCCTTTCCATTCCATTCCATTCCATTCCATTCCATTCGAGTTGATTCCACTCCATTTCATTCCATGCGTGTTGATTCCATTCCCTTCCATTCCATTCCATTCCTTACCATTCCATACCATTCGGATAGATTCCATTCCAGTCCATTCTATTCCATTCCATTCCATTCGGTGTGATTAAATTCCCTTCCATTTCATTCCCTTCCATTCCATTCCATTCCATTCCATTCCATTCCGTTACATTCCATTCCGTTCGGGTTGATTACTTTCCATTCCATTCCATTGCATTCCATTCGGGTTGATTCCATTCCATTCCGTTCCATTCCATTCCATTCGGGATGATTCCATTGCATTCCATTCCATTCCATTCCATTCCATTCGATTCCATTCCATTCGGGTTGGTTCCTTTCCATTCCATTCCATTCCATTCCCCTCCATTCCATTTCATCCGGGTTTATTCCATTCCATTCCATTCCATTCCATTCCATTCCATTCCATTCCATTCCACTCAGGTTGATTCCATTCCATTCCATTCCATTCCACTCCACTCCATTCCATTCCATTTCATTCCCCTCCACTCCATTCCATTCCATTCCATTCCACTCGGATTGATTCAATTCCACCCCATTCCATTCAATTACATTCCATTCCAATCCACTCCAATCGGGTTGATTCAATTCCATTCGATTCTATTCCATACCATTCCATCCCGTGCCATTCCATTCCATTCCATTCCATTCGAGTTGATTCCATTCCAATCAATTCCATTCGGGTTGAATCCATTCCATGTCATTCCATTGCATTCCATTCCATTCGGGTTGATTCCATTCCATTCCATTCCATTCGGTGTGATTAAATTCCCTTCCATTTCATTCCCTTCCATTCCATTCCATTCCATTCCGTTCCATTCCATTCCATTCGGGTTAATTACATTCCATTCCATTCCATTGCATTCCATTCCATTCCATTCCATTCCATTAAATTCCATTCAATTCCATTCCCTTCGGGTTGGTTCCTTTCCATTCCATTCCATTCCCCTCCATTCCATTTTATTCGGGTTTATTCCATTCCATTCCATTCCATTCGAGTTGATTCCACTCCATTTCATTCCATGAGGGTTGATTCCATTCCCTTCCTTTCCATTCCATTCCTTACCATTCCATTCCTTTCGGATAGATTCCATTCCATTCCATTCTATTCCATTCCATTCCATTCCATTCGGTTTGATTCCATTCCATTCCATTCCATTCCATTCCATTCCATTCCATTCCATTCCATTCCATTCGGGTTGATTCCATTCCCTTCCATTCCATTCCAATCCATTCCATTCCATTCCAGTTGATTCCATTCCATTCCATTCCATTCCATTCCATTCCATTCGGGTTGATTCCATTCCATTCCTTTCCATTGCATTCCATTCCATTTGAGTTGATTCCATTCTGTTCCATTCCATTCGTGATGATTCGATTCCATTCCATTCCATTGCATTCCATTCCATTCGAGTTGATTCCATTCCATTCCATTGCATTCCATTCCATTCCATTCCATTACATTCGGGTTGATTCCATTCCATTCCATTCCATTTCACTGCATTTGAGTTGCTTCCATTCCATTTTATTCCATTCCATTCCATTCCATTCCATTACACTCCACTCAGGTTGTTTCCATTCCATTACATTCCACTCCACTCCATTCCATTCCATTTCATTCCCCTCCACTCCATTCCATTCCATTCCATTCCACTCGGATTGATTCAATTCCACCCCATTCCATTCAATTACATTCCATTCCAATCCACTCCAATCGTGTTGATCCAATTCCATTCGATTCTATTCCATACCATTCCATCCCGTGCCATTCCATTCCATTCCATTCCATTCGAGCTGATTCCATTGCAATCAATTCCATTCGGGTTGAATCCATTCCATGTCATTCCATTGCATTCCATTCCATTCGGGTTGATTCCATTCCATTCCATTCCATTCCATTCGGTGTGATTAAATTCCTTTCCATTTCATTCCCTTCAATTCCATTCCATTCCATTCCGTTCCATTCCATTCCATTCCATTCCATTCGGTTTGATTCCATTCCATTCCATTCCATTCCATTCCATTCCTTTCGGGTTTTTTCCTTTCCATTCCATTCCCTTCCATTCCATTCGGGTTGATTTCATTCCATTCCATTCCATTCCATTCCATTCCATTCCATTCCATTCCATTCGGGTTTATTCCATTTCATTCCATTCCATTCCATTCCATTCCATTCCATTCCATTCGAGTTGATTCCATCCCTTTCCATTCCATTCCATTCCATTGTATTCCATTCCATTCGGGTTGACTCCATTCCATTCCATTCCAATCCATTCCATTCTATTCCATTCGAGTTGATTCCATTCCATTCCATTCCATTGCATTCCATTCCATTCTGGTTGATTCTATTCCATTCCATTTCATTCCATTCCATTCCATTGCATTCCATCCGGGTTGACTCCATTCCATTCCATTCCATTCCATTCCATTGCATTCCATTACATTCGGGTTGATTCCATTCCATTCCATTCCATTCCATTGCATTCCATTCGGGTTGATTCCATTCCTTTCCATTCCATTCGACTTCATTCGGCTTGATTCCATACCATTCCATTCCATTCCATTCCATTCCATTCCATTCCGGTGGATTCCATTCCATTCAATTCCATTCCATTTCATTCCATTCAAGTTGATTCCATTCCATTCCATTCCATTCCATTCCATTCCATTCCATTCCATTCGGGTTGATTCCATTCCATTCCATTCGATTCCATTCCATTCTGGTTGATTCCATTCCATTCCATTAAATTCCATTCGGGTTGATTCCATTCCATTCCTTTCCATTTCATTCCATTCCGGTTGATTCCATGCCTTTCCATTCCATTCTGGTTGAATCCATTCCATTCCATTCGATTCCATTCCATTGCACTCGATTTGATTCCACTTCATTCCGTTCCATTCGGGTTGATTCCATTGCATTCCATTCCATTCCATTCCATTCGGATTGATTGCATTCCATTCCATTTCATTCCATTCCATTCCATTCCATTCCATTCGGGTTGATTCCATTCCATTACATTCCATTCCATTCAATTCCAATCCATTCCATTCGTGTTGATTCCATTCCATTCCATTCCATTGAATTCGGTTTGATTCCATTCCATTCCAATCCATTCCATTCCATTCGAGTTGGTTCCACTCCATTCCATTCCATGCGGGTTGATTCCATTCCATTCCATTCCATTCCATTCCTTTCCATTCCAATCCATTCGGATACATTCCATTCCATTCCATTCCTTTCCATTCCATTCCATTCCATTCCAATCGGGTTGATTCCATTCCTTTCCATTCCATTCCACTCCATGCCATTCCACTCGGTTTGATTCCATTCCATTCCATTCCATTCCATTCCATTCCATTCCGGTTTATTCCATTCCATTCCATTCCATTCGGGTTGATTCCATTCCATTCCATTCCATTCCATTCCACTCCATTCCATTCGGGTTTATTCCATTTCATTCCATTCCATTCCATTCCGTTCCATTCGAGGTGATTACATCCCATTTCATTCCATTCCATTCCATTCCATTCCATTCCATTCCATTCCATTTGATTCCACTTCACTCCATTCCATTCGGGTTGATTCCAGTCCATTCCATTCCATTTGGATTCATTGCATTCCATTCCATTCCTTTTCATTCCATTCCATTCCGTTCCATTCCACTCCATTCGGGTTGATTCCATTCCATTCCATTCCATTGCATTCCATTCGGGTTGACTCCATTCCTTTCCATTCCATTCGACTCCATTCGGGTTGATTCCATACCATTCCATTCCATTCCATTCCATTCCATTCCATTTCGGTGGATTCCATTCCATTCAATTCCATTCCATTTCATTCCATTCAGGTTGATTCCATTCCATTCCATTCCATTCCATTCCATTCCATTCCATTCCATTCTGGTTGATTCCATTCCATTCCATTCGATTCCATTCCATTCTGGTTGATTCCATTCCATTCCATTAAATTCCATTCGGGTTGATTCCATTCCATTCCTTTCCATTCCATTCCATTCCATTCCTTTCCATTTCATTCCATTCCGGTTGATTCCATTCCTTTCCATTCCATTCTGGTTGAATCCATTCCATTCCATTCGATTCCATTCCATTGCACTCGATTTGATTCCTCTTCATTCCATTCCATTCGGGTTGATTCCATTGCATTCCATTCCATTCCATTCCATTCGGATTGATTGCATTCCATTCCATTTCATTCCATTCCATTCCATTCCATTCCATTCGGGTTGATTCCATTCCATTGCATTCCATTCCATTCCATTCCATTCCATTCCAATCCATTCCATTCCATTCGTGTTGATTCCATTCCATTCCATTCCATTGAATTCGGGTTGATTCCATTCCATTCCAATCCAATCCATTCCATTCGAGTTGGTTCCACTCCATTCCATTCCATGCGGGTTAATTCCATTCCATTCCATTCCATTCCATTCCATTCCATTCCTTTCCATTCCAATCCATTGGGATCGATTCCATTCCATTCCATTCCATTCCATTCCATTCCATTCCATTCCAATCGGGTTGATTCCATTCCTTTCCATTCCATTCCACTCCATGCCATTCCACTCGGTCTGATTCCATTCCATTCCATTCCATTCCATTCCATTCCATTCCATTCCATTCCGGTTTATTCCATTCCATTCCATTCCATTCCATTCGGGTTGATTCCATTCCATTCCATTCCATTCCATTCGGGTTTTTTCCTTTCCATTCCATTCCCTTACATTCCATTCGGGTTGATTCCATTCCATTCCATTCCATTCCATTCCATTCCATTCCATTCCATTCGGGTTTATTCCATTTCATTCCATTCCATTCCATTCCGTTCCATTAGAGGTGATTACATCCCATTTCATTCCATTCCATTCCATTCCATTCCATTCCATTCCATTCCATTCCATTCGATTTGATTCCACTTCACTCCATTCCATTCGGGTTGATTCTAGTCCATTCCATTCCATTTGCATTGATTGCATTCCATTCCATTCCATTTCATTCCATTCCATTCCGTTCCATTCCACTCCATTCGGGTTGATTCCATTCCATTCCTTTCCATTGCATTCCATTCCATTTGAGTTGATTCCATTCTGTTCCATTCCATTCATGATGATTCGATTCCATTCCATTCCATTGCATTCCATTCCATTCGAGTTGATTCCATTCCATTCCATTGCATTCCATTCCATTCCATTCCATTCGGGTTGATTCCATTCCATTCCATTCCATTCCATTGCATTTGAGTTGCTTCCATTCCATTTTATTCCATTCCATTCCATTCCATTCCATTCCACTCAAGTTGATTCCATTCCACTACATTCCACTCCACTCCATTCCATTCCATTTCATTCCCCTCCACTCCATTCCATTACATTCCATTCCACTCGGATTGATTCAATTCCACCCCATTCCATTCAATTACATTCCATTCCAGTACACTCCAATCGGGTTGATTCAATTCCATTCGATTCTATTCCATACCATTCCATCCCGTGCCATTCCATTCCATTCCATTCCATTCCATTCCATTCGAGTTGATTCCATTCCAATCAATTCCATTAGGTTTGAATCCATTCCATGTCATTCCGTTGCATTCCATTCCATTCGGGTTGATTCCATTCCATTCCATTCCATTCCATTCGGTGTGATTAAATTCCCTTCCATTTCATTCCCTTCCATTACATTCCTTTCCATTCCATTCCATTCCATTCCATTCCATTCGACTTGATTCCACTCCATTTCATTCCATGCGTGTTTATTCCATTCCCTTCCATTCCATTCCATTCCTTACCATTCCATACCTTTCGGATAGATTCCATTCCAGTCCATTCTATTCCATTCCATTCCATTCGGTGTGATTAAATTCCCTTCCGTTTCATTCCCTTCCATTCCATTCCATTCCATTCCATTCCATTCCGTTCCATTCCATTCCATTCGGGTTGATTACTTTCCATTCCATTTCATTGCATTCCATTCGGGTTGATTCCATTCCATTCCGTTCCATTCCATTCCATTCGGGATGATTCCATTGCATTCCATTCCATTCCATTCCATTCCATTCGATTCCATTCCATTCGGGTTGGTTCCTTTCCATTCCATTCCATTCCATTCCATTCCATTCCATTCCATTCGGTGTGATTAAATTCCCTTCCATTTCATTCCCTTCCATTCCATTCCATTCCATTCCGTTCCATTCCATTCCATTCCATTCCATTCGGTTTGATTCCATTCCATTCCATTCCATTCCATTCCATTCCATTCGGGTTTTTTCCTTTCCATTCCATTCCCTTCCGTTCCATTCGGGTTGATTTCATTCCATTCCATTCCATTCCATTCCATTCCATTCGAGTTGATTCCATCCCTTTCCATTCCATTCCATTCCATTGCATTCCATTCCATTCGGGTTGATTCCATTCCATTCCATTTCATTCCATTCCATTCCATTGCATTCCATCCGGGTTGACTCCATTCCATTCCATTCCATTCCATTGCATTCCATTACATTCGGGTTGATTCCATTCCATTCCATTCCATTCCATTGCATTCCATTCGGGTTGATTCCATTCCTTTCCATTCCATTCGACTCCATTCGGGTTGATTCCATACCATTCCATTCCATTCCATTCCATTCCATTCCATTCCATTCCGGTGGATTCCATTCCATTCAATTCCATTCCATTTCATTCCATTCAGGTTGATTCCATTCCATTCCATTCCATTCCATTCCATTCTGGTTGATTCCATTCCATTCCATTAAATTCCATTCGGGTTGATTCCATTCCATTCCTTTCCATTCCATTCCATTCCATTCCTTTCCATTTCATTCCATACCGGTTGACTCCATTCCTTTCCATTCCATTCTGGTTGAATCCATTCCATTCCATTCGATTCCATTCCATTGCACTCGATTTGATTCCACTTCATTCCATTCCATTCGGGTTGATTCCATTGCCTTCCATTCCATTCCATTCCATTCGGATTGATTGCATTCCATTCCATTTCATTCCATTCCATTCCATTCCATTCCATTCGGGTTGATTCCATTCCATTCCATTCCATTCCATTCCATTCCAATACATTCCATTCGTGTTGATTCCATTCCATTCCATTCCATTGAATTCGGGTTGATTCCATTCCATTCCAATCCATTCCATTCCATTCGAGTTGGTTCCACTCCATTCCATTCCATGCGGGTTGATTCCATTCCATTCCATTCCTTTCCATTCCATTCCATTCCATTCCATTCCATTCCATTCCATTCCATTCCTTTCCATTCCAATCCATTCGGATAGATTCCGTTCCATTCCATTCCATTCCATTCCATTCCATTCCAATCGGGTTGATTCCATTCCTTTCCATTCCATTCCACTCCATGCCATTCCACTCGGTTTGATTCCATTCCATTCCATTCCATTCCATTCCGGTTTATTCCATTCCATTCCATTCCATTCGGGTTGATTCCATTCCATTCCATTCCATTCCATTCCATTTCATTCCACTCCATTCCATTCGGGTTTATTCCATTTCATTCCATTCCATTCCATTCCGTTCCATTCGAGGTGATTACATCCCATTTCATTCCATTCCATTCCATTCCATTCCATTCCATTCCATTCCATTCCATTCGATTTGATTCCACTTCACTCCATTCCATTCGGGTTGATTCCAGTCCATTCCATTCCATTGCATTCCATTCCATTTGAGTTGATTCCATTCCGTTCCATTCCATTCATGATGATTCGATTCCATTCCATTCCATTGCATTCCATTCCATTCGATTTGATTCCCTTCCATTCCATTGCATTCCATTCCATTCCATTCCATTCCATTCCATTCCATTCGGGTTGATTCCATTCCATTCCATTCCATTCCATTGCATTTGAGTTGCTTCCATTCCATTTTATTCCATTCCATTCCATTCCATTCCATTCCATTCCACTCAGGTTGATTCCATTGCATTACATTCCACTCCACTCCATTCCATTCCATTTCATTCCCCTCCACTCCATTCCATTCCATTCCATTCCACTCGGATTGATTCAATTCCACCCCATTCCATTCAATTTCATTCCATTCCAATCCACTCCAATCGGGTTGATTCAATTCCATTCGATTCTATTCCATACCATTCCATCCCGTGCCATTCCATTCCATTCCATTCGAGTTGATTCCATTCTAATCAATTCCATTAGGGTTGAATCCCTTCCATGTCGTTCCGTTGCATTCCATTCCATTCGGGTTGATTCCATTCCATTCCATTCCATTCCATTCCATTCCATTCGGTGTGATTAAATTCCCTTCCATTTCATTCCCTTCCATTCCATTCCTTTCCATTCCATTCCATTCCATTCCAATCGAGTTGATTCCACTCCATTTCATTCCATGCGTGTTGATTCTATTCCCTTCCATTCCATTCCATTCCTTACCATTCCAAACCATTCGGATAGATTCCAATCCAGTCCATTCCATTCCATTCCATTCCATTCCGTTCCATTCCATTCCATTCGGGATGATTCCATTGCATTCCATTCCATTCCATTCCATTCCATTCGATTCCATTCCATTCGGCTTGGTTCCTTTCCATTCCATTCCATTCCATTCGGGTTGATTCCATTCCATTCCTTTCCATTCCATTCCATTCCTTTACTTTTCATTCCATTCCGGTTGATTCCATTCCATTCCATTCCATTCCATTCCATTCCATTCCATTCTAGTTGAATCCATTCCATTCCATTCGATTCCATTCCATTGCACTCGATTTGATTCCACTGCATTCCATTCCGTTCGGGTTGATTCCACTGCATTCCATTCCATTCCATTCCAGTCGGATTGATTGCATTCCATTGCATTCCCTTCCATTCCATTCCATTCGGGTTGATTGCATTCCATTCCATTCCACTCCAATCCATTCCATTCGTGTTGATTCCATTCCCTTCCATTCCATTCGGGTTGATTCCATTCCATTCCATTCCATTCCATTCGAGTTGATTCCACTCCATTCCATTCCATGCAGATTGATTCCATTCCATTCCATTCCATTCTATTCCTTTCCATTCCATTCCTTTGGCATAGACTGCATTCCATTCCATTCCATTCCATCCAACTCGGGTTTATTCCATTCCATTCTATTCAATTCTATTCCATTCAGGTTGATTCCATTTCATTCCATTCCATTCCATTCCATTCCATTAAATTCCATTCGGGTTGATTCCATTCCATTCCATTCCATTCCATTCCATTCCATTCCATTCCGGTTAATTTAATTCCACTCCATTCCATTCGGGTTGAATCCATTCCATTCCATTCCATTCCATTCGATTTGATTCCACTTCACTCCATTCCATTCGGGTTGATTCCATTCCATTCCATTCCATTTGGATTGATTGCATTCCATTCCATTCCTTTTCATTCCATTCCATTCCGTTCCATTCCACTCCATTCGTGTTGATTCCATTCCATTCCTTTCCATTGCATTCCCCTCCATTTGAGTTGATTCCATTCCGTTCCATTCCATTCGTGATGATTCGATTCCATTCCATTCCGTTGCATTCCATTCCATTCGAGTTGATTCCATTCCATTCCATTGCATTCCATTCCATGCCATTCCATTCGGGTTGATTCCATTCCATTCCATTCCATTCCATTGCATTTGAGTTGCTTCCATTCCATTTTATTCCATTCCATTCCATTCCATTCCACCCAGGTTGATTCCATTCCATTTCATTCCCCTCCACTCCATTCCATTCCATTCCATTCTACTCAGATTGATTCAATTCCACCCCATTCCATTCAATAACATTCCATTCCAATCCACTCCAATCGGGTGGATTCAATTCCATTCGATTCTATTCCATACCATTCCATCCCGTGCCATTCCATTCCATTCCATTCCATTCGAGTTGATTCCATTCCAATCAATTCCATTAGGGTTGAATCCATTCAATGTCATTCCGTTGCATTCCATTCCATTCGGGTTGATTCCATTCCATTCCATTCCATTCCATTCCATTCGGTGTGATTAAATTCCCTTCCATTTCATTCCCTTCCATTCCATTCCTTTCCATTCCATTCCATTCCATTCCATTCCATTCGAGTTGATTCCACTCCATTTCATTCCATGCGTGTTGATTCCATTCCCTTCCATTCCATTCCATTCCTTACCATTCCATACCATTCGGATAGATTCCATTCCAGTCCATTCTATTCCATTCCATTCCATTCGGTGTGATTAAATTCCTTTCCATTTCATTCCCTTCCATTCCATTCCATTCCATTCCATTCCATTCCATTCCATTCGGGTTGATTACTTTCCATTCCATTCCATTGCATTCCATTCGGGTTGATTCCATTCCATTCCGTTCCATTCCATTCCATTCGGGATGATTCCATTGCATTCCATTCCATTCCATTCCATTCCATTCGATTCCATTCCATTCGGGTTGGTTCCTTTCCATTCCATTCCATTCCATTCCCCTCCATTCCATTTCATCCGGGTTTATTCCATTCCATTCCATTCCATTCCATTCCATTCCATTCCATTCCATTCCATTCCATTCCACTCAGGTTGATTCCATTCCATTACATTCTACTCCACTCCATTCCATTCCATTTCATTCCCCTCCACTCCATTCCATTCCATTCCATTCCACTCGGATTGATTCAATTCCACCCCATTCCATTCAATTACATTCCATTCCAATCCACTCCAATCGGGTTGATACAATTCCATTCGATTCTATTCCATACCATTCCATCCCGTGCCATTCCATTCCATTCCATTCCATTCGAGTTGATTCCATTCCAATCAATTCCATTCGGGTTGAATCCATTCCATGTCATTCCATTGCATTCCATTCCATTCGGGTTGATTCCATTCCATTCCATTCCATTCCATTCGGTGTGATTAAATTCCCTTCCATTTCATTCCCTTCCCTTCCATTCCATTCCATTCCATTCCGTTCCATTCCATTCCATTCGGGTTAATTACTTTCCATTCCATTCCATTGCATTCCATTCCATTCCATTCCATTCCATTCCATTCCATTCCATTCCATTCCATTCAATTCCATTCCATTCGGGTTGGTTCCTTTCCATTCCATTCCATTCCCCTCCATTCCATTTCATTCGGGTTTATTCCATTCCATTCCATTCGAGTTGATTCCACTCCATTTCATTCCATGAGGGTTGATTCCATTCCCTTCCATTCCATTCCATTCCTTACCATTCCAAACCATTCGGATAGATTCCATTCCAGTCCATTCCATTCCATTCCATTCCATTCCATTCCGTTCCATTCCATTCCATTCGGGACGATTCCATTGCATTCCATTCCATTCCATTCCATTCCATTCGATTCCATTCCATTCGGCTTGGTTCCTTTCCATTCCATTCCATTCGGGTTGATTCCATTCCATTCCTTTCCATTCCATTCCATTCCTTTACATTTCATTCCATTCCGGTTGATTCCATTCCATTCCATTCCATTCCATTCCATTCCATTCCATTCTAGTTGAATCCATTCCATTCCATTCGATTCCATTCCATTGCACTCGATTTGATTCCACTGCATTCCATTCCATTCGGGTTGACTCCACTGCATTCCATTCCATTCCATTCCAGTCGGATTGATTGCATTCCATTGCATTCCATTCCATTCCATTCCATTCCATTCCATTCGGGTTGATTGCATTCCATCCCATTGCATTCCAATCCATTCCATTCGTGATGATTCCATTCCCTTCCATTCCATTCCATTCGGGTTGATTCCATTCCATTCCATTCCATTCCATTCGAGTTGATTCCACTCCATTCCATTCCATGCGGGTTGATTCCATTCCATTCCATTCCATTCTATTCCTTTCCATTCCATTCCATTCACATAGATTGCATTCCATTCCATTCCATTCCATCCAACTCGGGTTTATTCCATTCCATTCCATTCAATTCCATTCCATTCAGGTTGATTCCATTTCATTCCATTCCATTCCATTAAATTCCATTCGGGTTGATTCCATTCCATTCCATTCCATTCCATTCCATTCCATTCCATTCCGGTTAATTTAATTCCATTCCATTCCATTCGGGTTTGAATCCATTCCATTCCATTCCATTCCATTCGATTTGATTCCACTTCACTCCATTCCATTCGGGTTGATTCCATTCCATTCCATTCCATTTGGATTGATTGCATTCCATTCCATTCCTTTTCATTCCATTCCATTCCGTTCCATTCCACTCCATTCGTGTTGATTCCATTCCATTCCTTTCCATTGCATTCCCCTCCATTTGAGTTGATTCCATTCAGTTTCATTCCATTCGTGATGATTCGATTCCATTCCATTCCATTGCATTCCATTCCATTCGAGTTGATTGCATTCCATTCCATTGCATTCCATTCCATGCCATTCCATTCGGGTTGATTCCATTCCATTCCATTCCATTCCATTGCATTTGAGTTGCTTCCATTCCATTTTACTCCATTCCATTCCATTCCATTCCACCCAGGTTGATTCCATTCCATTTCATTCCCCTCCACTCCATTCCATTCCATTCCATTCTACTCAGATTGATTCAATTCCACCCCATTCCATTCAATAACATTCCATTCCAATCCACTCCAATCGGGTGGATTCAATTCCATTCGATTCTATTCCATACCATTCCATCCCGTGCCATTCCATTCCATTCCATTCCATTCGAGTTGATTCCATTCCAATCAATTCCATTAGGGTTGAATCCATTCAATGTCATTCCGTTGCATTCCATTCCATTCGGGTTGATTCCATTCCATTCCATTCCATTCCATTTGGTGTGATGAAATTCCCTTCCATTTCATTCCCTTCCATTCCATTCCTTTCCATTCCATGCCATTCCATTCCATTCCATTCGAGTTGATTCCACTCCATTTCATTCCATGCGTGTTGATTCCATTCCCTTCCATTCCATTCCATTCCTTACCATTCCATACCATTCGGATAGATTCCATTCCAGTCCATTCTATTCCATTCCATTCCATTCGGTGAGATTAAATTCCCTTCCGTTTCATTCCATTCCATTCCATTCCATTCCATTCCATTCCGTTCCATTCCATTCCATTCGGGTTGATTACTTTCCATTCCATTCCATTGCATTCCATTCGGGTTGATTCCATTCCATTCCGTTCCATTCCATTCCATTCGGGATGATTCCATTGCATTTCATTCCATTCCATTCCATTCCATTCGATTCCATTCCATTCGGGTTGGTTCCTTTCCATTCCATTCCATTCCATTCCCCTCCATTCCATTTCATTCGGGTTTATTCCATTCCATTCCATTCCATTCCATTCCATTCCATTCCACTCAGGTTGATTCCATTCCATTCCATTCCACTCCACTCCATTCCATTCCATTTCATGCCCCTCCATTCCATTCCATTCCATTCCATTCCATTCCACTCGGATTGATTCAATTCCACCCCATTCCATTCAATTACATTCCATTCCAATCCACTCCAATCGGGTTGATTCAATTCCATTCGATTCTATTCCATACCATTCCATACCGTGCCATTCCATTCCATTCCATTCCATTCGAGTTGATTCCATTCCAATCAATTCCATTCGGGTTGAATCCATTCCATGTCATTCCATTGCATGCCATTCCATTCGGGTTGATTCCATTCCATTCCATTCCATTCGGTGTGATTAAATTCCCTTCCATTTCATTCCCTTCCATTCCATTCCTTTCCATTCCGTTCCATTCCATTCCATTCGGGTTAATTACTTTCCATTCCATTCCATTCCTTTCCATTGCATTCCATTCCATTTGAGATGATTCCATTCCGTTCCATTCCATTCGTGATGATTCGATTCCATTCCATTCCATTGCATTCCATTCCATTCGAGTTGATTCCATTCCATTCCATTGCATTCCATTCCATGCCATTCCATTCGGGTTGATTCCATTCCATTCCATTCCATTCCATTGCATTTGAGTTGCTTCCATTCCATTTTTTTCCATTCCATTCCATTGCATTCCACCCAGGTTGATTCCATTCCATTTCATTCCCCTCCACTCCATTCCATTCCATTCCATTCTACTCAGATTGATTCAATTCCACCCCATTCCATTCAATAACATTCGATTCCAATCCACTCCAATAGGGTGGATTCAATTCCATTCGATTCTATTCCATACTATTCCATCCCGTGCCATTCCATTCCATTCCATTCGAGTTGATTCCATTCCAATCAATTCCATTCGGGTTGAATCCATTCCATGTCATTCCATTGCATTCCATTCCATGCGGGATGATTCCTTTCCATTCCATTCCATTCCATTCCATTCCATTCCATTCCATTCGGGTTGATTCCATTCCATTCCATTCCATTCCATTCGGGTTTTTTCCTTTCCATTCCATTCCCTTCCATTCCATTCGGGTGATTCCATTCCATTCCATTCCATTCCATTCCATTCGGGTTTATTCCATTTCATTCCATTCCCTTCCATTCCATTCAATTCCATTCGAGTTGATTCCATCCCTTTCCATTCCATTCCATTCCATTCCATTCCATTCCTTTCCATTAGGGTTGATTCCATCCCATTCCATTCCAGTGTATTCCTTTCCATTCGGGATGAATTCATGCCATTCCATTAAATTCCATTCGGGTTGATTCCATTCCATTCCTTTCCATTCCATTCCATTCCTTTCCATTTCATTCCATTCCGGTTGATTCCATTCCATTCCAATCCATTTCATTCCATACCATTCTGGTTGAATCCATTCGATTCCATTCCATTCGATTCCATTCGGGTTTTTTCCTTTCCATTCCATTCCCTTCCATTCAATTCGGGTTGATTCCATTGCATTCCATTCCATTCCATTCCAGTCAGATTGATTGCATTCCATTCCATTGCATTCCATGCCATTCCATTCCATTCCATTCGGGTTGATTCCATTCCATTCCATTCCATTCCATTCCATTCCATTCCATTCCATTCCATTCCACGCCAATCCATTCCATTCGTGTTGATTCCATTCCATTCCATTCCATTGCTTTCGGGTTGATTCCATTCCATTCCATTCCATTGCATTCGAGTTGATTCCACTCCATTCCATTCCATGCGAGTTGATTCCATTCCATTCCATTCCTTTCCATTCCATTCCATTCGCATAGATTGCATTCCATTCCATTCCATTCCATTCCACTCGGGTTTATTCCATTCCATTCCATTCAATTCCATTCCATTCGGGTTGATTCCATTCCAGTCCATTGCATTCCATTCCATTCCCTTAAATTCCATTCGGGTTGATTCCATTCCATTCCATTCCATTCCGGTTAATTGAATTCCATTCCATTCCATTCGTGTTGAATCCATTCCATTCCATTCCATTCCATTCCATTCCATTCCATTTGATTCCACTTCACTCCATTCCATTCGGGTTGATTCCATTCCATTCCATTCCATTTCGATTGATTGCATTCCATTCCATTCCTTTTCATTCCATTCCATTCCGTTCCATTCCACTCCATTCGGGTTGATTCCATTCCATTCCTTTCCATTGCATTCCATTCCATTTGAGTTGATTCCATTCCGTTCCATTCCATTCGTGATGATTCGATTCCATTCCATTCCATTGCATTCCATTCCATTCGAGTTGATTCCTTTCCATTCCATTGCATTCCATTCCATTCCATTCCATTCGGGTTGATTCCATTCCATTCCATTCCATTCCATTGCATTTGAGTTGCTTCCATTCCATTTTATTCCATTCCATTCCATTCCATTCCATTCCACTCAGGTTGATTCCATTCCATTCCATTCCACTCCACTCCATTCCATTCGATTTCATTCCCCTCCACTCCATTCCATTCCATTCCATTCCACTCGGATTGATTCAATTCCACCCCATTCCATTCAATTACATTCCATTCCAATCCACTCCAATTGGGTTGATTCAATTCCATTCGATTCTATTCCATACCATTCCATCCCGTGCCATTCCATTCCATTCCATTCCATTCGAGTTGATTCCATTCCAATCAATTCCATTCGGGTTGAATCCATTCCATGTCATTCCATTGCATTCCATTCCATTCGGGTTGATTCCATTCCATTCCATTCCATTCGATTCGGTGTGATTAAATTCCCTTCCATTTCATTCCCTTCCATTCCATTCCATTCCATTCCGTTCCGTTCCATTCCATTCGGGTTGATTACTTTCCATTCCATTCCATTGCATTCCATTCCATTCCATTCCATTCCATTCCATTCCATTCCATTCCATTGCATTCGGGTTGGTTCCTTTCCATTCCATTCCATTCCCCTCCATTCCATTTCATTCGGGTTTATTCCATTCCATTCCATTGATTCGAGTTGATTCCACTCCATTTCATTCCATGAGGGTTGATTCCATTCCCTTCCATTCCATTCCATTCCTTACCATTCCATTCCTTTTGGATAGATTCCATTCCATTCCATTCTATTCCATTCCATTCCACTCCATTCGGTTTGATTCCATTCCATTCCATTCCATTCAATTCCATTCCATTCGGGTTGATTCCATTCCTTTCCATTCCATTCCACTCCATTGCATTCCATTCGGTTTGATTCCATTCTCTTCCATTCCATTCCATTCCGGTTGATTCCATTCCATTCCATTCCATTCCATTCCATTCCATTCGGGTTTATTCCATTGCATTCCATTCCATTCCATTCTATTCCATTCCATTCGGGTTGATTCCTTTCCATTCCATTCCATTCCATTCCCCTCCATTCCATTCCATTCGGATTTATTCCATTCCATTCGGATTTATTCCATTCCATTCTATTCCATTCCATTCGAGTTGATTCCTTTCCATTTCATTCCATGCGGGTTGATTCCATTCCATTCCATTCCATTCCATTCCTTACCATTCCATTCCATTTGGATAGATTCCTTTCCATTCCATTCCATTCAATTCCATTCCATTCCATTCCATTCGGTTTGATTCCATTCCATTCCATTCCATTCCATTCCATTCCATTCCAATCGGGTTGATTCCATTCTTTCCATTCCATTCCATTCCATTCCACTCCATTCCATTCCACTCGGTTTGATTCCATTCCATTCCATTCCATTCCGGTTGATTCCATTCCATTCCATTCCATTCCATTCCATTCGGGTTGATTCCATTCCATTTCATTCCATTCCATTCCATTCCATTCCATTCCATTCCATTCCATTCCATTCGGGTTTTTTCCTTTCCATTCCATTCCCTTCCATTCCATTCGGGTTGATTCCATTCCATTCCATTCCATTCGGGTTTATTCCATTTCATTCCATTCCATTCCATTCCATTCCATTCCATTCTAGTTGATTCCATCCCTTTCCATTCCATTCCATTCCATTGTATTCCATTCCATTCGGGTTGATTCCATTCCATTCCATTCCAATCCATTCCATTCCATTCCATTCGAGTTGATTCCATTCCATTCCATTCCATTGCATTCCATTCAATTAGGGTTGATTCCATTCCATTCCATTTCATTCCATTCCATTCCATTGCATTCTATACGGGTTGACTCCATTCCATTCCATTCCATTCCATTGCATTCCTTACATTCGGGTTGATTCCATTCCATTCCATTGCATTCCATTCGGGTTGATTCCATTCCTTTCCATTCCATTCGACTCCATTCAGGTTGATTCCATACCATTCCATTCCATTTCATTCCATTCCATTCCGGTGGATTCCATTCCATTCAATTCCATTCCATTGAATTCCATTCCATTCGGTGTGATTAAATTCCCTTCCATTTCATTCCCTTCCATTCCATTCCATTCCATTCCGTTCCATTCCATTCCATTCGGTTTGATTCCATTCCATTCCATTCCATTCCATTCCATTCGGGTTTTTTCCTTTCCATTCCATTCCCTTCCATTCCATTCGGGTTGATTCCATTCCATTCCATTCCATTCCATTCGGGTTTATTCCATTTCATTTCATTCCATTCCATTCCATTCCGTTCCATTCGAGGTGATTACATCCCATTTCATTCCATTCCATTCCATTCCATTCCATTGCATTCCATTCCATTCGATTTGATTCCACTTCAGTCCATTCCATTCGGGTTGATTCCAGTCCATTCCATTCCATTTGGATTGATTGCATTCCATTCCATTCCTTTTCATTCCATTCCATTCCGTTCCATTCCACTCCATTCGTGTTGATTCCATTCCATTCCTTTCCATTGCATTCCATTCCATTTGAGTTGATTCCATTCCGTTCCATTCCATTCATGATGATTCGATTCCATTCCATTCCATTGCATTCCATTCCATTCGAGTAGATTCCATTCCATTCCATTGCATTCCATTCCATTCCTTTCCATTCCATTCCATTCGGGTTGATTCCATTCCATTCCATTCCATTCCATTGCATTTGACTTGCTTCCATTCCATTTTATTCCATTCCATTCCATTCCATTCCATTCCATTCCATTCCATTCCACTCAGGTTGATTCCATTCCATTGCATTCCACTCCACTCCATTCCATTCCATTTCATTCCCCTCCACTCCATTCCATTCCATTCCATTCCACTCGGATTGATTCAATTCCACCCCATTCCATTCAATTACATTCCATTCCAATCCACTCCAATCGGGTTGATTCAATTCCATTCGATTCTATTCCATACCATTCCATCCCGTGCCATTCCATTCCATTCCATTCGGTGTGATTAAATTCCCTTCCATTTCATTCCCTTCCATTCCATTCCTTTCCATTCCATTCCATTCCATTCCAATCGAGTCGATTCCACTCCATTTCATTCCATGCGTGTTGATTCCATTCCCTTCCATTCCATTCCATTCCTTACCATTCCAAACCATTCGGATAGATTCCATTCCAGTCCATTCCATTCCATTCCATTCCATTCCATTCCGTTCCATTCCATTCCATTCGGGACGATTCCATTGCATTCCATTCCATTCCATTCCATTCCATTCGATTCCATTCCATTCGGCTTGGTTCCTTTCCATTCCATTCCATTCCATTCGGGTTGATTCCATTCCATTCCTTTCCATTCCATTCCATTCCTTTACATTTCATTCCATTCCGGTTGATTCCATTCCATTCCATTCCATTCCATTCCATTCCATTCTAGTTGAATCCATTCCATTCCATTCGATTCCATTCCATTGCACTCGATTTGATTCCACTGCATTCCATTCCATTCGGGTTGACTCCACTGCATTCCATTCCATTCCATTCCAGGCGGATTGATTGCATTCCATTGCATTCCATTCCATTCCATTCCATTCCATTCCATTCGGGTTGATTGCATTCCATCCCATTGCATTCCAATCCATTCCATTCGTGATGATTCCATTCCCTTCCATTCCATTCCATTCGGGTTGATTCCATTCCATTCCATTCCATTCCATTCGAGTTGATTCCACTCCATTCCATTCCATGCGGGTTGATTCCATTCCATTCCATTCCATTCTATTCCTTTCCATTCCATTCCATTCACATAGATTGCATTCCATTCCATTCCATTCCATCCAACTCGGGTTTATTCCATTCCATTCCATTCAATTCCATTCCATTCAGGTTGATTCCATTTCATTCCATTCCATTCCATTAAATTCCATTCGGGTTGATTCCATTCCATTCCATTCCATTCCATTCCATTCCATTCCATTCCGGTTAATTTAATTCCATTCCATTCCTTTCGGGTTTGAATCCATTCCATTCCATTCCATTCCATTCGATTTGATTCCACTTCACTCCATTCCATTCGGGTTGATTCCATTCCATTCCATTCCATTTGGATTGATTGCATTCCATTCCATTCCTTTTCATTCCATTCCATTCCGTTCCATTCCACTCCATTCGTGTTGATTCCATTCCATTCCTTTCCATTGCATTCCCCTCCATTTGAGTTGATTCCATTCCGTTTCATTCCATTCGTGATGATTCGATTCCATTCCATTCCATTGCATTCCATTCCATTCGAGTTGATTCCATTCCATTCCATTGCATTCCATTCCATGCCATTCCATTCGGGTTGATTCCATTCCATTCCATTCCATTCCATTGCATTTGAGTTGCTTCCATTCCATTTTATTCCATTCCATTCCATTCCATTCCACCCAGGTTGATTCCATTCCATTTCATTCCCCTCCACTCCATTCCATTCCATTCCATTCTACTCAGATTGATTCAATTCCACCCCATTCCATTCAATAACATTCCATTCCAATCCACTCCAATCGGGTGGATTCAATTCCATTCGATTCTATTCCATACCATTCCATCCCGTGCCATTCCATTCCATTCCATTCCATTCGAGTTGATTCCATTCCAATCAATTCCATTAGGGTTGAATCCATTCAATGTCATTCCGTTGCATTCCATTCCATTCGGGTTGATTCCATTCCATTCCATTCCATTCCATTTGGTGTGATTAAATTCCCTTCCATTTCATTCCCTTCCATTCCATTCCTTTCCATTCCATGCCATTCCATTCCATTCCATTCGAGTTGATTCCACTCCATTTCATTCCATGCGTGTTGATTCCATTCCCTTCCATTCCATTCCATTCCTTACCATTCCATACCATTCGGATAGATTCCATTCCAGTCCATTCTATTCCATTCCATTCCATTTGGTGAGATTAAATTCCCTTCCGTTTCATTCCATTCCATTCCATTCCATTCCATTCCATTCCGTTCCATTCCATTCCATTCGGGTTGATTACTTTCCATTCCATTCCGTTGCATTCCATTCGGGTTGATTCCATTCCATTCCGTTCCATTCCATTCCATTCGGGATGATTCCATTGCATTTCATTCCATTCCATTCCATTCCATTCGATTCCATTCCATTCGGGTTGGTTCCTTTCCATTCCATTCCATTCCATTCCCCTCCATTCCATTTCATTCGGGTTTATTCCATTCCATTCCATTCCATTCCATTCCATTCCATTCCATTCCACTCAGGTTGATTCCATTCCATTCCATTCCACTCCACTCCATTCCATTCCATTTCATGCCCCTCCATTCCATTCCATTCCATTCCATTCCATTCCACTCGGATTGATTCAATTCCACCCCATTCCATTCAATTACATTCCATTCCAATCCACTCCAATCGGGTTGATTCAATTCCATTCGATTCTATTCCATACCATTCCATACCGTGCCATTCCATTCCATTCCATTCCATTCGAGTTGATTCCATTCCAATCAATTCCATTCGGGTTGAATCCATTCCATGTCATTCCATTGCATGCCATTCCATTCGGGTTGATTCCATTCCATTCCATTCCATTCGGTGTGATTAAATTCCCTTCCATTTCATTCCGTTCCATTCCATTCCTTTCCATTCCGTTCCATTCCATTCCATTCGGGTTAATTACTTTCCATTCCATTCCATTCCTTTCCATTGCATTCCATTCCATTTGAGTTGATTCCATTCCGTTCCATTCCATTCGTGATGATTCGATTCCATTCCATTCCATTGCATTCCATTCCATTCGAGTTGATTCCATTCCATTCCATTGCATTCCATTCCATGCCATTCCATTCGGGTTGATTCCATTCCATTCCATTCCATTCCATTGCATTTGAGTTGCTTCCATTCCATTTTTTTCCATTCCATTCCATTGCATTCCACCCAGGTTGATTCCATTCCATTTCATTCCCCTCCACTCCATTCCATTCCATTCCATTCCATTCCATTCCATTCCATTCGGTGTGATTAAATTCCCTTCCATTTCATTCCCTTCCATTCCATTCCATTCCATTCCGTTCCATTCCATTCCATTCGGGTTGATTACTTTCCATTCCATTCCATTGCATTCCATTCCATTCCATTCCATTCCATTCCATTCCATTCCATTCAATTCCATTGCATTCGGGTTGGTTCCTTTCCATTCCATTCCATTCCCCTCCATTCCATTTCATTCGGGTTTATTCCATTCCATTCCATTGATTCGAGTTGATTCCACTCCATTTCATTCCATGAGGGTTGATTCCATTCCCTTCCATTCCATTCCATTCCTTACCATTCCATTCCTTTTGGATAGATTCCATTCCATTCCATTCTATTCCATTCCATTCCACTCCATTCGGTTTGATTCCATTCCATTCCATTCCATTCAATTCCATTCCATTAGGGTTGATTCCATTCCTTTCCATTCCATTCCACTCCATTCCATTCCATTCGGTTTGATTCCATTCTCTTCCATTCCATTCCATTCCGGTTGATTCCATTCCATTCCATTCCATTCCATTCCATTCCATTCGGGTTTATTCCATTGCATTCCATTCCATTCCATTCTATTCCATTCCATTCGGGTTGATTCCTTTCCATTCCATTCCATTCCATTCCCCTCCATTCCATTCCATTTGGATTTATTCCATTCCATTCGGATTTATTCCATTCCATTCTATTCCATTCCATTCGAGTTGATTCCTTTCCATTTCATTCCATGCGGGTTGATTCCATTCCATTCCATTCCATTCCATTCCTTACCATTCCATTCCATTTGGATAGATTCCTTTCCATTCCATTCCATTCAATTCCATTCCATTCCATTCCATTCGGTTTGATTCCATTCCATTCCATTCCATTCCATTCCATTCCATTCCAATCGGGTTGATTCCATTCTTTCCATTCCATTCCATTCCATTCCACTCCATTCCATTCCACTCGGTTTGATTCCATTCCATTCCATTCCATTCCGGTTGATTCCATTCCATTCCATTCCATTCCATTCCATTCGGGTTGATTCCATTCCATTTCATTCCATTCCATTCCATTCCATTCCATTCCATTCCATTCCATTCCATTCGGGTTTTTTCCTTTCCATTCCATTCCCTTCCATTCCATTCGGGTTGATTCCATTCCATTCCATTCCATTCGGGTTTATTCCATTTCATTCCATTCCATTCCATTCCATTCCATTCCATTCTAGTTGATTCCATCCTTTTCCATTCCATTCCATTCCATTGTATTCCATTCCATTCGGGTTGATTCCATTCCATTCCATTCCAATCCATTCCATTCCATTCCATTCGAGTTGATTCCATTCCATTCCATTCCATTGCATTCCATTCAATTAGGGTTGATTCCATTCCATTCCATTTCATTCCATTCCATTCCATTGCATTCTATACGGGTTGACTCCATTCCATTCCATTCCATTCCATTGCATTCCTTACATTCGGGTTGATTCCATTCCATTCCATTGCATTCCATTCGGGTTGATTCCATTCCTTTCCATTCCATTCGACTCCATTCAGGTTGATTCCATACCATTCCATTCCATTTCATTCCATTCCATTCCGGTGGATTCCATTCCATTCAATTCCATTCCATTGAATTCCATTCCATTCGGTGTGATTAAATTCCCTTCCATTTCATTCCCTTCCATTCCATTCCATTCCATTCCGTTCCATTCCATTCCATTCGGTTTGATTCCATTCCATTCCATTCCATTCGGGTATTTTCCTTTCCATTCCATTCCCTTCCATTCCATTCGGGTTGATTCCATTCCATTCCATTCCATTCGATTCCATTCCATTCTGGTTGATTCCATTCCATTCCATTAAATTCCATTCGGGTTGATTCCATTCCATTCCTTTCCATTCCATTCCATTCCATTCCATTCGAGTTGATTCCACTCCATTCCATTCCATGTGAGTTGATTCCATTCCATTCCATTCCATTCCATTCCATTCCATTCCATTCCAATCGGGTTGATTCCATTCCTTTCCATTCCATTCCACTCCATGCCATTCCACTCGGTTTGATTCCATTCCATTCCATTCCATTCCATTCGGTGTGATTAAATTCCCTTCCATTTCATTCCCTTCCATTCCATTCCATTCCATTCCGTTCCATTCCATTCCATTCGGGTTAATGACTTTCCATTCCATTCCATTGCATTCATTCCATTCCATTCCATTCCATTCCATTCCATTCCATTCCATTCAATTCCATTCCATTCGGGTTGGTTCCTTTCCATTCCATTCCATTCCCCTCCATTCCATTTCATTCGGGTTTATTCCATTCCATTCCATTCCATTCGAGTTGATTCCACTCCATTTCATTCCATGAGGGTTGATTCCATTCCCTTCCATTCCATTCCATTCCTTACCATTCCATTCCTTTCGGATAGATTCCATTCCATTCCATTCTATTCCATTCCATTCCATTCCATTCGGTTTGATTCCATTCCATTCCATTCCATTCAATTCCATTCCATTCGGGTTGATTCCATTCCTTTCCATTCCATTCCACTCCATTCCATTCCATTCGGTTTGATTCCATTCCCTTCCCTTCCATTCCATTCCATTCCATTCCATTCCGGTTGATTCCATTTCATTCCATTCCATTCCATTCCATTCCATTCGGGTTTATTCCATTGCATTCCATTCCATTCCATTCCATTCCATTCCATTCCATTCCCCTCCATTCCATTCCATTCGGATTTATTCCATTCCATTCGGATATATTCCATTCCATTCTATTCCATTCCATTCGAGTTGATTCCTTTCCATTTCATTCCATGCGGGTTGATTCCAATCCATTCCATTCCATTCCATTCCTTACCATTCCATTCCATTTGGATAGATTCCATTCCATTCCATTCAATTCAATTCCATTCCATTCCATTCCATTCGGTTTGATTCCATTCCATTCCATTCCATTCCATTCCATTCCATTCCAATCGGGTTGATTCCATTCTTTCCATTCCAATCCATTCCATTCCACTACATTCCATTCCACTCGGTTTGATTCCATTCCATTCCATTCCATTCCGGTTGATTCCATTCCATTCCATTCCATTCCATTCCATTCCATTCGGGTTGATTCCATTCCATTTCATTCCATTCCATTCCATTCCATTCCATTCCATTCCATTCCATTCGGGTGTTTTCCTTTCCATTCCATTCCCTTCCATTCCATTCGGGTTGATTTCATTCCATTCCATTCCATTCCATTCCATTCGGGTTTATTCCATTTCATTCCATTCCATTCCATTCCATTCCATTCTAGTTGATTCCATCCCTTTCCATTCCATTCCATTCCATTGTATTCCATTCCATTCGGGTTGATTCCATTCCATTCCATTCCAATCCATTCCATTCCGTTCCATTCGAGTTGATTCCATTCCATTCCATTCCATTGCATTCAATTCAATTAGGGTTGATTCCATTCCATTCCATTTCATTCCATTCCATTCCATTGCATTCCATCCGGGTTGACTCCATTCCATTCCCTTCCATTCCATTGCATTCCATTACATTCGGGTTGATTCCATTCCATTCCATTGCATTCCATTCGGGTTGATTCCATTCCTTTCCATTCCATTCGACTCCATTCAGGTTGATTCCATACCATTCCATTCCATTCCATTCCATTCCATTCTGGTGGATTCCATTCCATTCAATTCCATTCCATTGAATTCCATTCAGGTTGATTCCATTCCATTCCATTCCATTCCATTCTGGTTGATTCCATTCCATTCCATTCCATTCCATTCCATTCTGGTTGATTCCATTCCATTCCATTAAATTCCATTCGGGTTGATTCCATTCCATTCCTTTCCATTCCATTCCATTCCTTTCCATTTCATTCCATTCCATTCCATTCCATTCAATTCCATTCCATTCCATTCCATTCCATTCTCGTTGAATCCATCCCATTCCATTCGATTCCATTCCATTGCACTCGATTTGATTCCACTTCATTCCATTCCATTCGGGTTTATTCCATTGCATTGCATTCCATTACATTCCATTCGGATTGATTGCTTTCCGTTCCATTCCATTCCATTCCATTCCATTCCATTCGTGTTGATTCCATTCCATTCCATTCCATTCCACTCCAATCCATTCCATTCGTGTTGATTCCATTCCATTGCATTCGGGTTGATTCCATTCCATTCCATTCCATTCGAGTTGATTCCACTCCATTCCATTCCATGCGGGTTGATTCCATTCCATTCCATTCCATTCCATTCCTTTCCATTGCATTCCATTCGGATAGATTGCATTCCATTCCATTCCATTGCATTCCACTCGGGTTTATTCCATTCCATTCCATTCCATTCGGGTTGATTCCATTCCAGTCCATTGCATTCCATTCCATTCACTTAAATTCCATTCGGGTTGATTCCATTCCATTCCATTCCATTCCGGTTAATTGAATTCCATTCCATTCCATTCGTGTTGAATCCATTCCATTCCATTGCATTCCATTCCATGCCATTCCATTCGGGTTGATTCCATTCCATTCCATTCCATTCCATTGCATTTGAGTTGCTTCCATTCCATTTTATTCCATTCCATTCCATTCCATTCCACCCAGGTTGATTCCATTCCATTTCATTCCCCTCCACTCCATTCCATTCCATTCCATTCCATTCTACTCAAATTGATTCAATTCCACCCCATTCCATTCAATAACATTCCATTCCAATCCACTGCAATCGGGTTGATTCAATTCCATTCGATTCTATTCCATACCATTCCATCCCGTTCCATTCCATTCCATTCCATTCTATTCGAGTTGATTCCATTCTAATCAATTCCATTAGGGTTGAATCCATTCCATGTCATTCCGTTGCATTCCATTCCATTCGGGTTGATTCCATTCCATTCCATTCCATTCCATTCCATTCCATTCCATTCGGTGTGATTAAATTCCCTTCCATTTCATTCCCTTCCATTCCATTCCATTCCATTCCATTCCATTCCATTCCATTCCGTTCCATTCCATTCCATTCGGGTTGATTACTTTCCATTCCATTCCATTGCATTCCATTCGGGTTGATTCCATTCCATTCCGTTCCATTCCATTCCATTCGGGATGATTCCATTGCATTCCATTCCATTCCATTCCATTCCATTCCATTCCATTCCATTCGATTCCATTCCATTCGGGTTGGTTCCTTTCCATTCCATTCCATTCCATTCCCCTCCATTCCATTTCATTCGGGTTTATTCCATTCCATTCCATTCCATTCCATTCCATTCCATTCCATTCCATTCCACTCATGTTGATTCCATTCCATTCCATTCCACTCCACTCCATTCCATTCCATTCCATTCCACTCGTATTGATTCAATTCCACCCCATTCCATTCAATTACATTCCATTCCAATCCACTCCAATCGGGTTGATTCAATTCCATTCGATTCTATTCCATACCATTCCATCCCGTGCCATTCCATTCCATTCCATTCCATTCGAGTTGATTCCATTCCAATCAATTCCATTCGGGTTGAATCCATTCCATGTCATTCCATTGCATTCCATTCCATTCGGGTTGATTCCATTCCATTCCATTCGGTGTGATTAAATTCCCTTCCATTTCATTCCCTTCCATTCCATTCCATTCCATTCCGTTCCATTCCATTCCATTCGGGTTAATTACTTTCCATTCCATTCCATTCCTTTCCATTGCATTCCATTCCATTTGAGTTGATTCCATTCCGTTCCATTCCATTCGTGATGATTCGATTCCATTCCATTCCATTGCATTCCATTCCATTCGAGTTGATTCCATTCCATTCCATTGCATTCCATTCCATGCCATTCCATTCGGGTTGATTCCATTCCATTCCATTCCATTCCATTGCATTTGAGTTGCTTCCATTCCATTTTATTCCATTCCATTCCATTCCATTCCACCCAGGTTGATTCCATTCCATTTCATTCCCCTTCACTCCATTCCATTCCATTCCATTCTACTCAGATTGATTCAACTCCACCCCATTCCATTCAATAACATTCCATTCCAATCCACTCCAATAGGGTGGATTCAATTCCATTCGATTCTATTCCATACTATTCCATCCCGTGCCATTCCATTCCATTCCATTCGAGTTGATTCCATTCCAATCAATTCCATTCGGGTTGAATCCATTCCATGTCATTCCATTGCATTCCATTCCATGCGGGTTGATTCCTTTCCATTCCATTCCATTCCATTCCACTCCATTCCATTCCATTCGGGTTGATTCCATTCCATTCCATTCCATTCCATTCGGGTGTTTTCCTTTCCATTCCATTCCCTTCCATTCCATTCGGGTTGATTTCATTCCATTCCATTCCATTCCATTCCATTCGGGTTTATTCCATTTCATTCCATTCCATTCCATTCCATTCCATTCTAGTTGATTCCATCCCTTTCCATTCCATTCCATTCCATTGTATTCCATTCCATTCGGGTTGATTCCATTCCATTCCATTCCAATCCATTCCATTCCGTTCCATTCGAGTTGATTCCATTCCATTCCATTCCATTGCATTCAATTCAATTAGGGTTGATTCCATTCCATTCCATTTCATTCCATTCCATTCCATTGCATTCCATCCGGGTTGACTCCATTCCATTCCCTTCCATTCCATTGCATTCCATTACATTCGGGTTGATTCCATTCCATTCCATTGCATTCCATTCGGGTTGATTCCATTCCTTTCCATTCCATTCGACTCCATTCAGGTTGATTCCATACCATTCCATTCCATTCCATTCCATTCCATTCTGGTGGATTCCATTCCATTCAATTCCATTCCATTGAATTCCATTCAGGTTGATTCCATTCCATTCCATTCCATTCCATTCTGGTTGATTCCATTCCATTCCATTCCATTCCATTCCATTCTGGTTGATTCCATTCCATTCCATTAAATTCCATTCGGGTTGATTCCATTCCATTCCTTTCCATTCCATTCCATTCCTTTCCATTTCATTCCATTCCATTCCATTCCATTCAATTCCATTCCATTCCATTCCATTCCATTCTCGTTGAATCCATCCCATTCCATTCGATTCCATTCCATTGCACTCGATTTGATTCCACTTCATTCCATTCCATTCGGGTTTATTCCATTGCATTGCATTCCATTACATTCCATTCGGATTGATTGCTTTCCGTTCCATTCCATTCCATTCCATTCCATTCCATTCGTGTTGATTCCATTCCATTCCATTCCATTCCACTCCAATCCATTCCATTCGTGTTGATTCCATTCCATTGCATTCGGGTTGATTCCATTCCATTCCATTCCATTCGAGTTGATTCCACTCCATTCCATTCCATGCGGGTTGATTCCATTCCATTCCATTCCATTCCATTCCTTTCCATTGCATTCCATTCGGATAGATTGCATTCCATTCCATTCCATTGCATTCCACTCGGGTTTATTCCATTCCATTCCATTCCATTCGGGTTGATTCCATTCCAGTCCATTGCATTCCATTCCATTCACTTAAATTCCATTCGGGTTGATTCCATTCCATTCCATTCCATTCCGGTTAATTGAATTCCATTCCATTCCATTCGTGTTGAATCCATTCCATTCCATTGAATTCCACTCCATTCCATTTCATTCCATTCCATTCGATTTGATTCCACTTCACTCCATTCCATTCGGGTTGATTCCAGTCCATTCCATTCCATTTGGATTGATTGCATTCCATTCCATTCCTTTTCATTCCATTCCTTTCCGTTCCATTCCACTCCATTCGTGTTGATTCCATTCCATTCCTTTCCATTGCATTCCCCCCATTTGAGTTGATTCCATTCCGTTCCATTCCATTCGTGATGATTCGATTCCATTCCATTCCATTGCATTCCATTCCATTCGAGTTGATTCCATTCCATTCCATTGCATTCCATTCCATGCCATTCCATTCGGGTTGATTCCATTCCATTCCATTCCATTCCATTGCATTTGAGTTGCTTCCATTCCATTTTATTCCATTCCATTCCATTCCATTCCACCCAGGTTGATTCCATTCCATTTCATTCCCCTCCACTCCATTCCATTCCATTCCATTCCATTCTACTCAAATTGATTCAATTCCACCCCATTCCATTCAATAACATTCCATTCCAATCCACTGCAATCGGGTTGATTCAATTCCATTCGATTCTATTCCATACCATTCCATCCCGTTCCATTCCATTCCATTCCATTCTATTCGAGTTGATTCCATTCTAATCAATTCCATTAGGGTTGAATCCATTCCATGTCATTCCGTTGCATTCCATTCCATTCGGGTTGATTCCATTCCATTCCATTCCATTCCATTCCATTCCATTCCATTCGGTGTGATTAAATTCCCTTCCATTTCATTCCCTTCCATTCCATTCCATTCCATTCCATTCCATTCCATTCCATTCCGTTCCATTCCATTCCATTCGGGTTGATTACTTTCCATTCCATTCCATTGCATTCCATTCGGGTTGATTCCATTCCATTCCGTTCCATTCCATTCCATTCGGGATGATTCCATTGCATTCCATTCCATTCCATTCCATTCCATTCCATTCCATTCCATTCGATTCCATTCCATTCGGGTTGGTTCCTTTCCATTCCATTCCATTCCATTCCCCTCCATTCCATTTCATTCGGGTTTATTCCATTCCATTCCATTCCATTCCATTCCATTCCATTCCATTCCATTCCACTCATGTTGATTCCATTCCATTCCATTCCACTCCACTCCATTCCATTCCATTCCATTCCACTCGTATTGATTCAATTCCACCCCATTCCATTCAATTACATTCCATTCCAATCCACTCCAATCGGGTTGATTCAATTCCATTCGATTCTATTCCATACCATTCCATCCCGTGCCATTCCATTCCATTCCATTCCATTCGAGTTGATTCCATTCCAATCAATTCCATTCGGGTTGAATCCATTCCATGTCATTCCATTGCATTCCATTCCATTCGGGTTGATTCCATTCCATTCCATTCGGTGTGATTAAATTCCCTTCCATTTCATTCCCTTCCATTCCATTCCATTCCATTCCGTTCCATTCCATTCCATTCGGGTTAATTACTTTCCATTCCATTCCATTCCTTTCCATTGCATTCCATTCCATTTGAGTTGATTCCATTCCGTTCCATTCCATTCGTGATGATTCGATTCCATTCCATTCCATTGCATTCCATTCCATTCGAGTTGATTCCATTCCATTCCATTGCATTCCATTCCATGCCATTCCATTCGGGTTGATTCCATTCCATTCCATTCCATTCCATTGCATTTGAGTTGCTTCCATTCCATTTTATTCCATTCCATTCCATTCCATTCCACCCAGGTTGATTCCATTCCATTTCATTCCCCTTCACTCCATTCCATTCCATTCCATTCTACTCAGATTGATTCAACTCCACCCCATTCCATTCAATAACATTCCATTCCAATCCACTCCAATAGGGTGGATTCAATTCCATTCGATTCTATTCCATACTATTCCATCCCGTGCCATTCCATTCCATTCCATTCGAGTTGATTCCATTCCAATCAATTCCATTCGGGTTGAATCCATTCCATGTCATTCCATTGCATTCCATTCCATGCGGGTTGATTCCTTTCCATTCCATTCCATTCCATTCCACTCCATTCCATTCCATTCGGGTTGATTCCATTCCATTCCATTCCATTCCATTCGGGTGTTTTCCTTTCCATTCCATTCCCTTCCATTCCATTCGGGTTGATTCCATTCCATTCCATTCCATTCCATTCCATTCCATTCCATTCCATTCGGGTTTATTCCGTTTCATTCCATTCCCTTCCATTCCATTCAATTCCATTCGAGTTGATTCCATCCCTTTCCATTCCATTCCATTCCATTCCATTCCATTCCATTCCATTCCATTCCTTTCCATTAGGGTTGATTCCATCCCATTCCATTCCAGTGTATTCCTTTCCATTCGGGATGAATTCATGCCATTCCATTAAATTCCATTCGGGTTGATTCCATTCCATTCCTTTCCATTCCATTCCATTCCTTTCCATTTCATTCCATTCCGGTTGATTCCATTCCATTCCAATCCATTGCATTCCATACCATTCTGGTTGAATCCATTCGATTCCATTCCATTCCATTCCATTCGGGTTTTTTCCTTTCCATTCCATTCCCTTCCATTCCATTCGGGTTGATTGCATTGCATTCCATTCCATTCCATTCCAGTCGGATTGATTGCATTCCATTCCATTGCATTCCATGCCATTCCATTCCATTCCATTCGGGTTGATTCCATTCCATTTCATTGCATTCCATTCCACGCCAATCCATTCCATTCGTGTTGATTCCATTCCATTCCTTTCCATTGCATTCGGGTTGAATCCATTCATTCCATTCCATTCCATTGCATTCGAGTTGATTCCACTCCATTCCATTCCATGCGAGTTGATTCCATTCCATTCCATTCCATTCCATTCCTTTCCATTCCATTCCATTCGCATAGATTGCATTCCATTCCATTCCATTCCATTCCACTCGGGTTTATTCCATTCCATTCCATTCAATTCCATTCCATTCGGGTTGATTCCATTCCAGTCCATTGCATTCCATTCCATTCCCTTAAATTCCATTCGGGTTGATTCCATTCCATTCCATTCGATTCCGGTTAATTGAATTCCATTCCATTCCATTCGTGTTGAATCCATTCCATTCCATTCCATTCCACTCCATTCCATTCCATTCCATGCCATTCGATTTGATTCCACTTCACTCCATTCCATTCGGGTTGATTCCAGTCCATTCCATTCCATTTGGATTGATTGCATTCCATTCCATTCCTTTTCATTCCATTCCTTTCCGTTCCATTCCTCTATATTCGGGTTGATTCCATTCCATTCCTTTACATTGCATTCCATTCCATTTGAGTTGATTCCATTCCGTTCCATTCCATTCGTGATGATTCGATTCCATTCCATTCCATTGCATTCCATTCCATTCGAGTTGATTCCATTCCATTCCATTGCATTCCATTCCATTCCATTCCTTTCGGGTTGATTCCATTCCATTCCATTCCATTCCATTGCATTTGAGTTGCTTCCATTCCATTTTATTCCATTCCATTCCATTTCATTCCATTACACTCCACTCAGGTTGATTCCATTCCATTCCGTTCCACTCCACTCCATTGCATTCCATTTCATTCCCCTCCACTCCATTCCATTCCATTCCATTCCACTTGGATTGATTCAATTCCACCCCTTTCCATTCAATTACATTCCATTCCAAGCCACTGCAATCGTGTTGATTCAATTCTATTCGATTCTATTCCATACCATTCCATCCCGTGCCATTCCATTCCATTCCATTCGAGTTGATTCCATTCTAATCAATTCCATTAGGGTTGAATCCATTCCATGTCATTCCGTTGCATTCCATTCCATTCGGTTTGATTCCATTCCATTCCATTCCATTCCATTCCATTCCATTCCATTCGATGTGATTAAATTCCCTTCCATTTCATTCCCTTCCATTCCATTCCTTTCCATTCCATTCCATTCCAATCGAGTTGATTCCACACCATTTCATTCCATGCGTGTTGATTCCATTCCCTTCCATTCCATTCCATTCCTTACCATTCCAAGCCATTCGGATAGATTCCATTCAATTCCATTCCATTCCATTCCATTCCATTCAATTCCATTCCATTCGGCTTGGTTCCTTTCCATTCCATTCCATTCCATTCGGGTTGATTCCATTCCATTCCTTTCCATTCCATTCCATTCCTTTACATTTCATTCCATTCCGGTTGATTCCATTCCATTCCATTCCATTCCATTCCATTCCATTCTAGTTGAATCCATTCCATTCCATTCGATTCCATTCCATTGCACTCAATTTGATTCCACTGCATTCCATTCCATTCGGGTTGATTCCACTGCATTCCATTCCATTCCATTCCAGTCGGATTGATTGCATTCCATTGCATTCCATTCCATTCCATTCCATTCCATTCGGGTTGATTGCATTCCATTCCATTCCATTCCATTCCACTCCAATCCATTCCATTCGTGTTGATTCCATTCCGTTCCATTCCATTCCATTCGGGTTGATTCCATTCCATTCCATTCCATTCCATTCGAGTTGATTCCACTCCATTCCATTCCATGCGGGTTGATTCCATTCCATTCCATTCCATTCTATTCCTTTCCATTCCATTCCATTCGCATAGATTGCATTCCATTCCATTCCATTCCATCCAACTCGGGTTTATTCCATTCCATTCCATTCAATTCCATTCCATTCAGGTTGATTCCATTCCATTCCATTCCATTCCATTAAATTCCATTCGGGTTGATTCCATTCCATTCCATTCCATTCCACTCCATTTCGGTTAATTTAATTCCATTCCATTCCATTCGGGTTGAATCCATTCCATTCCATTCCATTCCATTCGATTTGATTCCACTTCACTCCATTCCATTCGGGTTGATTCCATTCCATTCCATTCCATTTGGATTGATTGCATTCCATTCCATTCCTTTTCATTCCATTCCATTCCGTTCCATTGCACTCCATTCGTGTTGATTCCATTCCATTCCTTTCCATTGCATTCCCCTCCATTTGAGTTGTTTCCATTCCGTTTCATTCCATTCGTGATGATTCGATTCCATTCCATTCCATTGCATTCCATTCCATTCGAGTTGATTCCATTCCATTCCATTGCATTCCATTCCATGCCATTCCATTCGGGTTGATTCCATTCCATTCCATTCCATTCCATTGCATTTGAGTTGCTTCCATTCAATTTTATTCCATTCCATTCCATTCCATTCCACCCAGGTTGATTCCATTCCATTTCATTCCCCTCCACTCCATTCCATTCCATTCCATTCTACTCAAATTGATTCAATTCCACCCCATTCCATTCAATAACATTCCATTCCAATCCACTCCAATCGGGTGGATTCAATTCCATTGGATTCTATTCCATACCATTCCATCCCGTGCCATTCCATTCCATTCCATTCCATTCGAGTTGATTCCATTCCAATCAATTCCATTAGGGTTGAATCCATTCAATGTCATTCCGTTGCATTCCATTACATTCGGGTTGATTCCATTCCATTCCATTCCATTCGGTGTGATTAAATTCCCTTCCATTTCATTCCCTTCCATTCCATTCCTTTCCATTCCATTCCATTCCATTCCATTCCATTCCATTCCATTCCATTCCATTCGAGTTGATTCCACTCCATTTCATTCCATGCGTGTTGATTCCATTCCCTTCCATTCCATTCCATTCCTTACCATTCCATACCATTCGGATAGATTCCATTCCAGTCCATTCTATTCCATTCCATTCCATTCGGTGTGATTAAATTCCCTTCCGTTTCATTCCCTTCCATTCCATTCCATTCCATTCCATTCCATTCCATTCCATTCCGTTCCATTCCATTCCATTCGGGTTGATTACTTTCCATTACATTCCATTGCATTCCATTCGGGTTGATTCCATTCCATTCCGTTCCATTCCATTCCATTCGGGATGATTCCACTGCATTCCATTCCATTCCATTCCATTCCATTCGATTCCATTCCATTCGGGTTGGTTCCTTTCCATTCCATTCCATTCCATTCCCCTCCATTCCATTTCATTCGGGTTTATTCCATTCCATTCCATTCCATTCCATTCCATTCCATTCCATTCCATTCCATTCCACTCAGGTTGATTCCATTCCATTCCATTCCACTCCACTCCATTCCATTCCATTTCATTCCCCTCCACTCCATTCCATTCCATTCCATTCCACTCGGATTGATTCAATTCCACCCCATTCCATTCAATTACATTCCATTCCAATCCACTCCAATCGGGTTGATTCAATTCCATTCGATTCTATTCCATACCATTCCATCCCGTGCCATTCCATTCCATTCCATTCCATTCGAGTTGATTCCATTCCAATCAATTCCATTCGGGTTGAATCCATTCCATGTCATTCCATTGCATTCCATTCCATTCGGGTTGATTCCATTCCATTCCATTCCATTCCATTCGGTGTGATTAAATTCCCTTCCATTTCATTCCCTTCCATTCCATTCCATTCCATTCCGTTCCATTCCATTCCATTCCATTCGGTTTGATTCCATTCCATTCCATTCCATTCCATTCGGGTTTTTTCCTTTCCATTCAATTCCCTTCCATTCCATTCGGGTTGATTTCATTCCATTCCATTCCATTCCATTCGGGTTTATTCCATTTCATTCCATTCCATTCCATTCCATTCCGTTCCATTCGAATTGATTCCATCCCTTTCCTTTCCATTCCATTCCATTGAATTCCATTCCATTCGGGTTGATTCCATTCCATTCCATTCCAATCCATTCCATTCTGTTCCATTCGAGTTGATTCCATTCCATTCCATTCCATTGCATTCCATTCCATTCGGGTTGATTCCATTCCATTCCATTTCATTCCATTCCATTCCATTGCAGTCCATCCGGGTTGACTCCATTCCATTCCATTCCATTCCATTGCATTCCATTACATTCGGGTAGATTCCATTCCATTCCATTCCATTGCATTCCATTCGGGTTGATTCCTTTCCTTTCCATTCCATTCGACTCCATTCGGGTTGATTCCATACCATTCCATTCCATTCCATTCCATTACATTCCGGTGGATTCCATTCCATTCAATTCCATTCCATTTCATTCCATTCAGGTTGATTCCATTCCATTCCATTCCATTCCCTTCCATTCCAATCGGATTGATTCCATTCCATTCCATTCCATTCGATTCCATTCCATTCTTGTTGATTCCATTCCATTCCATTAAATTCCATTCGGGTTGATTCCATTCCATTCCTTTCCATTCCATTCCATTCCATTCCATTCGAGTTGATTCCACTCCATTCCATTCCATGCGAGTTGATTCCATTCCATTCCATTCCATTCCTTTCCATTCCATTCCATTCGGATAGATTGCATTCCATTCCATTCCATTCCATTCCAATCGGGTTTATTCCATTCCATTCCATTCCATTTCATTCCATTCGGGTTGATTCCTTTCCAGTCCATTGCATTCCATTCCATTCCCTTAAATTCCATTCGGATTGATTCCATTCCATTCCATTCCATTCCGGTTAATTGAATTCCATTCCATTCCATTCGTGTTGAATCCATTCCATTCTATTCCATTCCATTCCATTCCATTCCATTTGATTCCACTTCACTCCACTCCATTCGGGTTGATTCCATTCCATTCCATTCCATTTCAATTGATTGCATTCCATTCCATTCCTTTTCATTCCATTCCATTCCGTTCCATTCCACTCCATTCGGGTTGATTCCATTCCATTCCTTTCCATTGCATTCCATTCCATTTGAGTTGATTCCATTCCGTTCCATTCCATTCGTGATGATTCGATTCCATTCCATTCCATTGCATTCCATTCCATTCGAGTTGATTCCATTCCATTCCATTGCATTCCATTCCATTCCATTCGGGTTGATTCCATTCCATTCCATTCCATTCCATTGCATTTGAGTTGCTTCCATTCCATTTTATTCCATTCCATTCCATTCCATTCCATTCCATTCCATTCCACTCAGGTTGATTCCATTCCATTCCATTCCACTCCACTCCATTCCATTCCATTTCATTCCCCTCCACTCCAATCCATTCCATTCCATTCCACTCGGATTGATTCAATTCCACCCCATTCCATTCAATTACATTCCATTACAATCCACTCCAATCGTGTTGATTCAATTCCATTCGATTCTATTCCATACCATTCCATCCCGTGCCATTCCATTCCATTCCATTCCATTCGAGTTGATTCCATTCCAATCAATTCCATTAGGGTTGAATCCATTCCATGTCATTCCGTTGCATTCCATTCCATTCGGGTTGATTCCATTCCATTCCATTCCATTCCATTCCATTCCATTCCATTCGGTGTGATTAAATTCCCTTCCATTTCATTCCCTTCCATTCCATTCCTTTCCATTCCATTCCATTCCATTCAATTCCATTCCATTCGAGTTGATTCCACTCCATTTCATTCCATGCGTGTTGATTCCATTCCCTTCCATTCCATTCCATTCCTTACCATTCCATACCATTCGGATAGATTCCATTCCAGTCCATTCTATTCCATTCCATTCCATTCGGTGTGATTAAATTCCCTTCCATTTCATTCCCTTCCATTCCATTCCATTCCATTCCATTCCATTCCATTCAATTCGGGTTGATTACTTTCCATTCCATTCCATTGCATTCCATTCGGGTTGATTCCATTCCATTCCGTTCCATTCCATTCCATTCGGGATGATTCCATTGCATTCCATTCCATTCCATTCCATTCGATTCCATACCAATCGGGTTGGTTCCTTTCCATTCCATTCCATTCCATTCCCCTCCATTCCATTTCATTCGGGTTTATTCCATTCCATTCCATTCCATTCCATTCCATTCCATTCCATTCCACTCAGGTTGATTCCATTCCATTCCATTCCACTCCACTCCATTCCATTCCATTTCATTCCCATCCACTCCATTCCATTCCATTCCATTCCACTCGGATTGATTCAATTCCACCCCATTCCATTCAATTACATTCCATTCCAATCCACTCCAATCGGGTTGATTCAATTCCATTCGATTCTATTCCATACCATTCCATCCCGTGCCATTCCATTCCATTCCATTCGAGTTGATTCCATTCCAATCAATTCCATTCGGGTTGAATCCATTTCTTGTCATTCCATTGCATTCCATTCCATTCTGGTTGATTCCATTCCATTCCATTCCATTCCATTCGGTGTGATTAAATTCCCTTCCATTTCATTCCCTTCCATTGCATTCCATTCCATTCCGTTCCATTCCATTTCATTCGGGTTTATTCCATTCCATTCCATTCCATTCGAGTTGATTCCACTCCGTTTCATTACATGAGGGTTGATTCGCATTCCCTTCCATTCCATTCCATTCCTTACCATTCCATTCCTTTCGGATAGATTCCATTCCATTCCATTCCATTCTATTCCATTCCATTCCATTCCATTCGGTTTGATTCCATTCCATTCCATTCCTTTCCATTCCATTCCATTCGGGTTGATTCCATTCCTTTCCATTCCATTCCACTCCATTCCATTCCATTCGGTTTGATTCCATTCCCTTCCATACCATTCCATTCCATTCCATTCCATTCTGGTTGATTCCATTCCATTCCATTCCATTCGATTCCATTCCATTCCATTCGGGTTGCTTCCATTCCATTCCATTCCATTCCACTCCATTCGGGTTGATTCCATTCCATTCCTTTCCATTGCATTCCATTCCATTTGAGTTGATTCCATTCCGTTCCATTCCATTCGTGATGATTCGATTCCGTTCCATTCCATTGCATTCCATTCCATTCGAGTTGATTCCATTCCATTTCATTGCATTCCATTCCATTCCATTCCATTCCATTCCATTCCATTCCATTCGGGTTGATTCCATTCCATTCCATTCCATTCCATTGCATTTGAGTTGCTTCCATTCCATTTTATTCCATTCCATTGCATTCCATTCCATTACACTCCACTCAGGTTGATTCCATTTCATTACATTCCACTCCACTCCATTCCATTCCATTTCATTCCCCTCCACTCCATTCCATTCCATTCCATTCCACTCGGATTGATTCAATTCCACCCCATTCCATTCAATTACATTCCATTCCAATCCACTCCAATCGTGTTGATTCAATTCCATTCGATTCTATTCCATACCATTCGATCCCGTGCCATTCCATTCCATTCCATTCCATTCGAGTTGATTCCATTGCAATCAATTCCATTCGGGTTGAATCCATTCCATGTCATTCCATTGCATTCCATTCCATTCGGGTTGATTCCTTTCCATTCCATTCCATTCCATTCCATTCGGTGTGATTAAATTCCCTTCCACTTCATTCCCTTCCATTCCATTCCATTCCATTCCGTTCCATTCCATTCCATTGCATTCCATTCGGTTTGATTCCATTCCATTCCATTCCATTCCATTCCATTCGGGTTTTTTCCTTTCCATTCCATTCCCTTCCACTCCATTCGGGTTGATTTCATTCCATTCCATTCCATTCCATTCCATTCCATTCCATTCCATTCCATTCGGGTTTATTCCATTTCATTCCATTCCATTCCATTCCATTCCATTCGAATTGATTCCATCCCTTTCCATTCCATTCCATTCCATTGTATTCCATTCCATTCGGGTTGATTCCATTCCATTCCATTCCAATCCTTTCCATTCTATTCCATTCGAGTTGATTCCATTCCATTCCATTCCATTGCATTCCATTCCATTCGGGTTGATTCCATTCCATTCCATTTCATTCCATTCCATTCCATTGCATTCCATCCGGGGTGACTCCATTCCATTCCATTCCATTCCATTGCATTCCATTACATTCGGGTTGATTCCATTCCATTCCATTCCATTCCATTGCATTCCATTCGGGTTGATTCCATTCCTTTCCATTCCATTCGACTCCATTCGGGTTGATTCCATACCATTCCATTCCATTCCATTCCATTCCGGTGGATTCCATTCCATTCAATTCCATTCCATTTCATTCCATTCAGGTTGATTCCATTCCATTCCATTCCATTCCATTCCATTCCATTCCATTCCATTCCATTCGGGTTGATTCCATTCCATTCCATTAAATTCCATTCGGGTTGATTCCATTCCATTCCTTTCCATTCCATTCCATTCCATTCCTTACCATTTCATTCCATTCCGGTTGATTCCATTCCTTTCCATTCCATTCTGGTTGAATCCATTCCATTCCATTCGATTCCATTCCATTGCACTCGATTTGATTCCACTTCATTCCATTCCATTCGGGTTGATTCCATTGCATTCCATTCCATTCCATTCCATTCGGATTGATTGCATTCCATTCCATTTCATTCCATTCCATTCCATTGCATTCCATTCGGGTTTATTCCATTCCATTCCATTCCATTCCATTCCAATCCATTCCATTCGTGTTGATTCCACTGCATTCCATTCCATTGAATTCGGGTTGATTCCATTACATTCCAATCCATTCCATTCCATTCGAGTTGGTTCCACTCCATTCCATTCCATGCGGGTTGATTGCATTCCATTCCATTCCATTCCATTCCATTCCATTCCAATCGGGTTGATTCCATTCCTTTCCATTCCATTCCACTCCATGCCATTCCACTCGGTTTGATTCCATTCCATTCCATTCCATTCCATTCCATTCCATTCCATTCCATTCCGGTTTATTCCATTCCATTATATTCCATTCGGGTTGATTCCATTCCATTCCATTCCATTCCATTCCATTCCACTCCATTCCATTCGGGTTTATTCCTTTTCATTCCATTCCATTCCATTCCATTCCATTCGAGGTGATTACATCCCGTTTCATTCCATTCCATTCCATTCCATTCCATTCCATTCCATTCCATTCGATTTGATTCCACTTCACTCCATTCCATTCGGGTTGATTCCAGTCCATTCCATTCCATTTGGATTGATTGCATTATATTACATTCCTTTTCATTCCATTCCATTCCATTCCATTCCACTCCATTCGGGTTGATTCCATTCCATTCCTTTCCGTTGCATTCCATTCCATTTGAGTTGATTCCATTCCGTTCCATTCCATTCATGATGATTCGATTCCATTCCATTCCATTGCATTCCATTCCATTCGAGTAGATTCCATTCCATTCCATTGCATTCCATTCCATTGCATTCCATTCCATTCCATTCCATTGCATTCGGGTTGATTCCATTCCATTCCATTCCATTCCATTGCATTTGACTTGCTTCCATTCCATTTTATTCCATTCCATTCCATTCCATTCCATTCCATTCCATTCCACTCAGGTTGATTCCATTCCATTGCATTCCACTCCACTCCATTCCATTCCATTTCATTCCCCTCCACTCCATTCCATTCCATTCCATTCCACTCGGATTGATTCAATTCCACCCCATTCCATTCAATTACATTCCATTCCAATCCACTCCAATCGGATTGATTCAATTCCATTCGATTCTATTCCATACCATTCCATCCCGTGCCATTCCATTCCATTCCATTCGAGTTGATTCCATTCTAATCAATTCCATTAGGGTTGAATCCATTCCATGTCATTCCATTCCATTCCATTCCATTCGGGTTGATTCCATTCCATTCCATTCCATTCCATTCCATTCGGTGTGATTAAATTCCCTTTTATTTCATTCCCTTCCATTCCATTCCTTTCCATTCCATTTCATTCCATTCCAATCGAGTTGATTCCACTCCATTTCATTCCATGCGTGTTGATTCCATTCCCTTCCATTCCATTCCATTCCTTACGATTCCAAACCATTCGGATAGATTCCATTCCAGTCCATTCCATTCCATTCCATTCCATTCCGTTCCATTCCATTCCATTCGGGATGATTCCATTGCATTCCATTCCATTCCATTCCATTCCATTCCGTTCCATTCCATTCCATTCGGGATGATTCCATTGCATTCCATTCCATTCCATTCCATTCCATTCCATTCCATTCGGCTTGGTTCCTTTCCATTCCATTCCATTCCATTCGGGTTGATTCCATTCCATTCCTTTCCATTCCATTCCATTCCTTTACATTTCATTCCATTCCGGTTGATTCCATTCCATTCCATTCCATTCCATTCCATTCCATTCCATTCCATTCCATTCTAGTTGAATCCATTCCATTCCATTCGATTCCATTTCATTGCACTCGATTTGATTCCACTGCATTCCATTCCATTCGGGTTGATTCCACTGCATTCCATTCCATTCCATTCCAGTCGGATTGATTGCATTCCATTGCATTCCATTCCATTCCATTCCATTCCATTCCATTCCATTCGGGTTGATTGCATTCCATTCCATTCCATTCCATTCCACTCCAATCCATTCCATTCGTGTTGATTCCATTCCCTTCCATTCCATTCCATTCCATTCGGGTTGATTCCATTCCATTCCATTCCATTCCATTCGAGTTGATTCCACTCCATTCCATTCCATGCGGGTTGATTCCATTCCATTCCATTCCATTCTATTCCTTTCCATTCCATTCCATTCGCATAGATTGCATTCCATTCCATTCCATTCCATCCAACTCGGGTTTATTCCATTCCATTCCATTCAATTCCATTCCATTCAGGTTGATTCCATTCCATTCCATTCCATTCCATTAAATTCCATTCGGGTTGATTCCATTCCATTCCATTCCATTCCACTCCATTTCGGTTAATTTAATTCCATTCCATTCCATTCGGGTTGAATCCATTCCATTCCATTCCATTCCATTCGATTTGATTCCACTTCACTCCATTCCATTCGGGTTGATTCCATTCCATTCCATTCCATTTGGATTGATTGCATTCCATTCCATTCCTTTTCATTCCATTCCATTCCGTTCCGTTGCACTCCATTCGTGTTGATTCCATTCCATTCCTTTCCATTGCATTCCCCTCCATTTGAGTTGTTTCCATTCCGTTTCATTCCATTCGTGATGATTCGATTCCATTCCATTCCATTGCATTCCATTCCATTCGAGTTGATTCCATTCCATTCCATTGCATTCCATTCCATGCCATTCCATTCGGGTTGATTCCATTCCATTCCATTCCATTCCATTGCATTTGAGTTGCTTCCATTCAATTTTATTCCATTCCATTCCATTCCATTCCACCCAGGTTGATTCCATTCCATTTCATTCCCCTCCACTCCATTCCATTCCATTCCATTCTACTCAAATTGATTCAATTCCACCCCATTCCATTCAATAACATTCCATTCCAATCCACTCCAATCGGGTGGATTCAATTCCATTGGATTCTATTCCATACCATTCCATCCCGTGCCATTCCATTCCATTCAATTCCATTCGAGTTGATTCCATTCCAATCAATTCCATTAGGGTTGAATCCATTCAATGTCATTCCGTTGCATTCCATTACATTCGGGTTGATTCCATTCCATTCCATTCCATTCGGTGTGATTAAATTCCCTTCCATTTCATTCCCTTCCATTCCATTCCTTTCCATTCCATTCCATTCCATTCCATTCCATTCCATTCCATTCGAGTTGATTCCACTCCATTTCATTCCATGCGTGTTGATTCCATTCCCTTCCATTCCATTCCATTCCTTACCATTCCATACCATTCGGATAGATTCCATTCCAGTCCATTCTATTCCATTCCATTCCATTCGGTGTGATTAAATTCCCTTCCGTTTCATTCCCTTCCATTCCATTCCATTCCATTCCATTCCATTCCATTCCATTCCGTTCCATTCCATTCCATTCGGGTTGATTACTTTCCATTACATTCCATTGCATTCCATTCGGGTTGATTCCATTCCATTCCGTTCCATTCCATTCCATTCGGGATGATTCCACTGCATTCCATTCCATTCCATTCCATTCCATTCGATTCCATTCCATTCGGGTTGGTTCCTTTCCATTCCATTCCATTCCATTCCCCTCCATTCCATTTCATTCGGGTTTATTCCATTCCATTCCATTCCATTCCATTCCATTCCATTCCATTCCATTCCATTCCACTCAGGTTGATTCCATTCCATTCCATTCCACTCCACTCCATTCCATTCCATTTCATTCCCCTCCACTCCATTCCATTCCATTCCATTCCACTCGGATTGATTCAATTCCACCCCATTCCATTCAATTACATTCCATTCCAATCCACTCCAATCGGGTTGATTCAATTCCATTCGATTCTATTCCATACCATTCCATCCCGTGCCATTCCATTCCATTCCATTCCATTCGAGTTGATTCCATTCCAATCAATTCCATTCGGGTTGAATCCATTCCATGTCATTCCATTGCATTCCATTCCATTCGGGTTGATTCCATTCCATTCCATTCCATTCCATTCGGTGTGATTAAATTCCCTTCCATTTCATTCCCTTCCATTCCATTCCATTCCATTCCGTTCCATTCCATTCCATTCCATTCGGTTTGATTCCATTCCATTCCATTCCATTCCATTCGGGTTTTTTCCTTTCCATTCAATTCCCTTCCATTCCATTCGGGTTGATTTCATTCCATTCCATTCCATTCCATTCGGGTTTATTCCATTTCATTCCATTCCATTCCATTCCATTCCGTTCCATTCGAATTGATTCCATCCCTTTCCTTTCCATTCCATTCCATTGAATTCCATTCCATTCGGGTTGATTCCATTCCATTCCATTCCAATCCATTCCATTCTGTTCCATTCGAGTTGATTCCATTCCATTCCATTCCATTGCATTCCATTCCATTCGGGTTGATTCCATTCCATTCCATTTCATTCCATTCCATTCCATTGCAGTCCATCCGGGTTGACTCCATTCCATTCCATTCCATTCCATTGCATTCCATTACATTCGGGTAGATTCCATTCCATTCCATTCCATTGCATTCCATTCGGGTTGATTCCTTTCCTTTCCATTCCATTCGACTCCATTCGGGTTGATTCCATACCATTCCATTCCATTCCATTCCATTCCATTACATTCCGGTGGATTCCATTCCATTCAATTCCATTCCATTTCATTCCATTCAGGTTGATTCCATTCCATTCCATTCCATTCCCTTCCATTCCAATCGGATTGATTCCATTCCATTCCATTCCATTCGATTCCATTCCATTCTTGTTGATTCCATTCCATTCCATTAAATTCCATTCGGGTTGATTCCATTCCATTCCTTTCCATTCCATTCCATTCCATTCCATTCGAGTTGATTCCACTCCATTCCATTCCATGCGAGTTGATTCCATTCCATTCCATTCCATTCCTTTCCATTCCATTCCATTCGGATAGATTGCATTCCATTCCATTCCATTCCATTCCAATCGGGTTTATTCCATTCCATTCCATTCCATTTCATTCCATTCGGGTTGATTCCTTTCCAGTCCATTGCATTCCATTCCATTCCCTTAAATTCCATTCGGATTGATTCCATTCCATTCCATTCCATTCCGGTTAATTGAATTCCATTCCATTCCATTCGTGTTGAATCCATTCCATTCTATTCCATTCCATTCCATTCCATTCCATTTGATTCCACTTCACTCCACTCCATTCGGGTTGATTCCATTCCATTCCATTCCATTTCAATTGATTGCATTCCATTCCATTCCTTTTCATTCCATTCCATTCCGTTCCATTCCACTCCATTCGGGTTGATTCCATTCCATTCCTTTCCATTGCATTCCATTCCATTTGAGTTGATTCCATTCCGTTCCATTCCATTCGTGATGATTCGATTCCATTCCATTCCATTGCATTCCATTCCATTCGAGTTGATTCCATTCCATTCCATTGCATTCCATTCCATTCCATTCGGGTTGATTCCATTCCATTCCATTCCATTCCATTGCATTTGAGTTGCTTCCATTCCATTTTATTCCATTCCATTCCATTCCATTCCATTCCATTCCATTCCACTCAGGTTGATTCCATTCCATTCCATTCCACTCCACTCCATTCCATTCCATTTCATTCCCCTCCACTCCAATCCATTCCATTCCATTCCACTCGGATTGATTCAATTCCACCCCATTCCATTCAATTACATTCCATTACAATCCACTCCAATCGTGTTGATTCAATTCCATTCGATTCTATTCCATACCATTCCATCCCGTGCCATTCCATTCCATTCCATTCCATTCGAGTTGATTCCATTCCAATCAATTCCATTAGGGTTGAATCCATTCCATGTCATTCCGTTGCATTCCATTCCATTCGGGTTGATTCCATTCCATTCCATTCCATTCCATTCCATTCCATTCCATTCGGTGTGATTAAATTCCCTTCCATTTCATTCCCTTCCATTCCATTCCTTTCCATTCCATTCCATTCCATTCAATTCCATTCCATTCGAGTTGATTCCACTCCATTTCATTCCATGCGTGTTGATTCCATTCCCTTCCATTCCATTCCATTCCTTACCATTCCATACCATTCGGATAGATTCCATTCCAGTCCATTCTATTCCATTCCATTCCATTCGGTGTGATTAAATTCCCTTCCATTTCATTCCCTTCCATTCCATTCCATTCCATTCCATTCCATTCCATTCAATTCGGGTTGATTACTTTCCATTCCATTCCATTGCATTCCATTCGGGTTGATTCCATTCCATTCCGTTCCATTCCATTCCATTCGGGATGATTCCATTGCATTCCATTCCATTCCATTCCATTCGATTCCATACCAATCGGGTTGGTTCCTTTCCATTCCATTCCATTCCATTCCCCTCCATTCCATTTCATTCGGGTTTATTCCATTCCATTCCATTCCATTCCATTCCATTCCATTCCATTCCACTCAGGTTGATTCCATTCCATTCCATTCCACTCCACTCCATTCCATTCCATTTCATTCCCATCCACTCCATTCCATTCCATTCCATTCCACTCGGATTGATTCAATTCCACCCCATTCCATTCAATTACATTCCATTCCAATCCACTCCAATCGGGTTGATTCAATTCCATTCGATTCTATTCCATACCATTCCATCCCGTGCCATTCCATTCCATTCCATTCGAGTTGATTCCATTCCAATCAATTCCATTCGGGTTGAATCCATTTCTTGTCATTCCATTGCATTCCATTCCATTCTGGTTGATTCCATTCCATTCCATTCCATTCCATTCGGTGTGATTAAATTCCCTTCCATTTCATTCCCTTCCATTGCATTCCATTCCATTCCGTTCCATTCCATTTCATTCGGGTTTATTCCATTCCATTCCATTCCATTCGAGTTGATTCCACTCCGTTTCATTACATGAGGGTTGATTCGCATTCCCTTCCATTCCATTCCATTCCTTACCATTCCATTCCTTTCGGATAGATTCCATTCCATTCCATTCCATTCTATTCCATTCCATTCCATTCCATTCGGTTTGATTCCATTCCATTCCATTCCTTTCCATTCCATTCCATTCGGGTTGATTCCATTCCTTTCCATTCCATTCCACTCCATTCCATTCCATTCGGTTTGATTCCATTCCCTTCCATACCATTCCATTCCATTCCATTCCATTCTGGTTGATTCCATTCCATTCCATTCCATTCGATTCCATTCCATTCCATTCGGGTTGCTTCCATTCCATTCCATTCCATTCCACTCCATTCGGGTTGATTCCATTCCATTCCTTTCCATTGCATTCCATTCCATTTGAGTTGATTCCATTCCGTTCCATTCCATTCGTGATGATTCGATTCCGTTCCATTCCATTGCATTCCATTCCATTCGAGTTGATTCCATTCCATTTCATTGCATTCCATTCCATTCCATTCCATTCCATTCCATTCCATTCCATTCGGGTTGATTCCATTCCATTCCATTCCATTCCATTGCATTTGAGTTGCTTCCATTCCATTTTATTCCATTCCATTGCATTCCATTCCATTACACTCCACTCAGGTTGATTCCATTTCATTACATTCCACTCCACTCCATTCCATTCCATTTCATTCCCCTCCACTCCATTCCATTCCATTCCATTCCACTCGGATTGATTCAATTCCACCCCATTCCATTCAATTACATTCCATTCCAATCCACTCCAATCGTGTTGATTCAATTCCATTCGATTCTATTCCATACCATTCGATCCCGTGCCATTCCATTCCATTCCATTCCATTCGAGTTGATTCCATTGCAATCAATTCCATTCGGGTTGAATCCATTCCATGTCATTCCATTGCATTCCATTCCATTCGGGTTGATTCCTTTCCATTCCATTCCATTCCATTCCATTCGGTGTGATTAAATTCCCTTCCACTTCATTCCCTTCCATTCCATTCCATTCCATTCCGTTCCATTCCATTCCATTGCATTCCATTCGGTTTGATTCCATTCCATTCCATTCCATTCCATTCCATTCGGGTTTTTTCCTTTCCATTCCATTCCCTTCCACTCCATTCGGGTTGATTTCATTCCATTCCATTCCATTCCATTCCATTCCATTCCATTCCATTCCATTCGGGTTTATTCCATTTCATTCCATTCCATTCCATTCCATTCCATTCGAATTGATTCCATCCCTTTCCATTCCATTCCATTCCATTGTATTCCATTCCATTCGGGTTGATTCCATTCCATTCCATTCCAATCCTTTCCATTCTATTCCATTCGAGTTGATTCCATTCCATTCCATTCCATTGCATTCCATTCCATTCGGGTTGATTCCATTCCATTCCATTTCATTCCATTCCATTCCATTGCATTCCATCCGGGGTGACTCCATTCCATTCCATTCCATTCCATTGCATTCCATTACATTCGGGTTGATTCCATTCCATTCCATTCCATTCCATTGCATTCCATTCGGGTTGATTCCATTCCTTTCCATTCCATTCGACTCCATTCGGGTTGATTCCATACCATTCCATTCCATTCCATTCCATTCCGGTGGATTCCATTCCATTCAATTCCATTCCATTTCATTCCATTCAGGTTGATTCCATTCCATTCCATTCCATTCCATTCCATTCCATTCCATTCCATTCCATTCGGGTTGATTCCATTCCATTCCATTAAATTCCATTCGGGTTGATTCCATTCCATTCCTTTCCATTCCATTCCATTCCATTCCTTACCATTTCATTCCATTCCGGTTGATTCCATTCCTTTCCATTCCATTCTGGTTGAATCCATTCCATTCCATTCGATTCCATTCCATTGCACTCGATTTGATTCCACTTCATTCCATTCCATTCGGGTTGATTCCATTGCATTCCATTCCATTCCATTCCATTCGGATTGATTGCATTCCATTCCATTTCATTCCATTCCATTCCATTGCATTCCATTCGGGTTTATTCCATTCCATTCCATTCCATTCCATTCCAATCCATTCCATTCGTGTTGATTCCACTGCATTCCATTCCATTGAATTCGGGTTGATTCCATTACATTCCAATCCATTCCATTCCATTCGAGTTGGTTCCACTCCATTCCATTCCATGCGGGTTGATTGCATTCCATTCCATTCCATTCCATTCCATTCCATTCCAATCGGGTTGATTCCATTCCTTTCCATTCCATTCCACTCCATGCCATTCCACTCGGTTTGATTCCATTCCATTCCATTCCATTCCATTCCATTCCATTCCATTCCATTCCATTCCGGTTTATTCCATTCCATTATATTCCATTCGGGTTGATTCCATTCCATTCCATTCCATTCCATTCCATTCCACTCCATTCCATTCGGGTTTATTCCTTTTCATTCCATTCCATTCCATTCCATTCCATTCGAGGTGATTACATCCCGTTTCATTCCATTCCATTCCATTCCATTCCATTCCATTCCATTCCATTCGATTTGATTCCACTTCACTCCATTCCATTCGGGTTGATTCCAGTCCATTCCATTCCATTTGGATTGATTGCATTATATTACATTCCTTTTCATTCCATTCCATTCCATTCCATTCCACTCCATTCGGGTTGATTCCATTCCATTCCTTTCCGTTGCATTCCATTCCATTTGAGTTGATTCCATTCCGTTCCATTCCATTCATGATGATTCAATTCCATTCCATTCCATTGCATTCCATTCCATTCGAGTAGATTCCATTCCATTCCATTGCATTCCATTCCATTGCATTCCATTCCATTCCATTCCATTGCATTCGGGTTGATTCCATTCCATTCCATTCCATTCCATTGCATTTGACTTGCTTCCATTCCATTTTATTCCATTCCATTCCATTCCATTCCATTCCATTCCATTCCACTCAGGTTGATTCCATTCCATTGCATTCCACTCCACTCCATTCCATTCCATTTCATTCCCCTCCACTCCATTCCATTCCATTCCATTCCACTCGGATTGATTCAATTCCACCCCATTCCATTCAATTACATTCCATTCCAATCCACTCCAATCGGATTGATTCAATTCCATTCGATTCTATTCCATACCATTCCATCCCGTGCCATTCCATTCCATTCCATTCGAGTTGATTCCATTCTAATCAATTCCATTAGGGTTGAATCCATTCCATGTCATTCCATTCCATTCCATTCCATTCGGGTTGATTCCATTCCATTCCATTCCATTCCATTCCATTCGGTGTGATTAAATTCCCTTTTATTTCATTCCCTTCCATTCCATTCCTTTCCATTCCATTTCATTCCATTCCAATCGAGTTGATTCCACTCCATTTCATTCCATGCGTGTTGATTCCATTCCCTTCCATTCCATTCCATTCCTTACGATTCCAAACCATTCGGATAGATTCCATTCCAGTCCATTCCATTCCATTCCATTCCATTCCGTTCCATTCCATTCCATTCGGGATGATTCCATTGCATTCCATTCCATTCCATTCCATTCCATTCCGTTCCATTCCATTCCATTCGGGATGATTCCATTGCATTCCATTCCATTCCATTCCATTCCATTCCATTCCATTCGGCTTGGTTCCTTTCCATTCCATTCCATTCCATTCGGGTTGATTCCATTCCATTCCTTTCCATTCCATTCCATTCCTTTACATTTCATTCCATTCCGGTTGATTCCATTCCATTCCATTCCATTCCATTCCATTCCATTCCATTCTAGTTGAATCCATTCCATTCCATTCGATTCCATTTCATTGCACTCGATTTGATTCCACTGCATTCCATTCCATTCGGGTTGATTCCACTGCATTCCATTCCATTCCATTCCAGTCGGATTGATTGCATTCCATTGCATTCCATTCCATTCCATTCCATTCCATTCCATTCCATTCGGGTTGATTGCATTCCATTCCATTCCATTCCATTCCACTCCAATCCATTCCATTCGTGTTGATTCCATTCCCTTCCATTCCATTCCATTCCATTCGGGTTGATTCCATTCCATTCCATTCCATTCCATTCGAGTTGATTCCACTCCATTCCATTCCATGCGGGTTGATTCCATTCCATTCCATTCCATTCTATTCCTTTCCATTCCATTCCATTCGCATAGATTGCATTCCATTCCATTCCATTCCATCCAACTCGGGTTTATTCCATTCCATTCCATTCAATTCCATTCCATTCAGGTTGATTCCATTTCATTCCATTCCATTCCATTCCATTCCATGAAATTCCATTCGGGTTGATTCCATTCCATTCCATTCCATTCCATTCCATTCCATTCCATTCCATTCCATTCCATTCCATTCTGGTTAATTTAATTCCATTCCATTCCATTCGGGTTGAATCCATTCCATTCCATTCCATTCCATTCGATTTGATTCCACTTCACTCCATTGCATTCGGGTTGATTCCATTCCATTCCATTCCATTTGGATTGATTGCATTCCATTCCATTCCTTTTCATTCCATTCCATTCCGTTCCATTCCACTCCATTCGTGTTGATTCCATTCCATTCCTTTCCATTGCATTCCCCTCCATTTGAGTTGATTCCATTCCGTTCCATTCCATCCGTGATGATACGATTCCATTCCATTCCATTGCATTCCATTCCATTCGAGTTGATTCCATTCCATTCCATTGCATTCCATTCCATGCCATTCCATTCGGGTTGATTCCATTCCATTCCATTCCATTCCATTGCGTTTGAGTTGCTTCGATTGCATTTTATTCCATTCCATTCCATTCCATTCCACCCAGGTTGATTCCATTCCATTTCATTCCCATCCACTCCATTCCATTCCATTCCATTCTACTCAGATTGATTCAATTCCACCCCATTCCATTCAATAACATTCCATTCCAATCCACTCCAATCGGGTGGATTCAATTCCATTCGATTCTATTCCATACCATTCCATCCCGTGCCATTCCATTCCATTCCATTCGAGTTGATTCCATTCCAATCAATTCCATTCGGGTTGAATGCATTCCATGTCATTCCATTGCATTCCATTCCATGCGGGTTGATTCCTTTCCATTCCATTCCATTCCATTCCATTCGGGTTGATTCCATTCCATTCCATTCCATTCCATTCCATTCCATTCCATTCCATTCGGGTTTTTTCCTTTCCATTCCATTCCCTTCCATTCCATTCGGGTTGATTCCATTCCATTCCATTCCATTCCATTCCATTCGGGTTTATTCCATTTCATTCCATTCCATTCCATTCCATTCAATTCCATTCGAGTTGATTCCATCCCATTCCATTCCATTCCATTCCATTCCTTTCCATTAGGGTTGATTCCATCCCATTCCATTCCAGTGTATTCCTTTCCATTCGGGATGAATTCATGCCATTCCATTAAATTCCATTCGGGTTGATTCCATTCCATTCCTTTCCATTCCATTCCATTCCTTTCCATTTCATTCCATTCCGGTTGATTCCATTCCATTCCAGTCCATTCCATTCCATACCATTCTGGTTGAATCCATTGGATTCCATTCCATTCCATTCCATTCGGGTTTTTTCCTTTCCATTCCATTCCCTTCCATTCCATTCGGGTTGATTCCATTGCATTCCATTCCATTCCATTCCAGTCGGATTGATTGCATTCCATTCCATTGCATTCCATTCCATTCCATTCCATTCCATTCGGGTTGATTCCATTCCATTCCATTCCATTCCATTCCACGCCAATCCATTCCATTCGTGTTGATTCCATTCCATTCCATTCCATTGCATTCGGGTTGATTCCATTCCATTCCATTCCATTGCATTCGAGTTGATTCCACTCCATTCCATTCCATGCGAGTTGATTCCATTCCATTCCATTCCATTCCATTCCTTTCCATTCCATTCCATTCGCATAGATTGCATTCCATTCCATTCCATTCCACTTGGGTTTATTCCATTCCATTCCATTCAATTCCATTCCATTCGGGTTGATTCCATTCCAGTCCATTGCATTCCATTCCATTCCCTTAAATTCCATTCGTGTTGAATCCATTCCATTCCATTCCATTCCATTCCATTTGATTCCACTTCACTCCATTCCATTCGGGTGGATTCCATTCCATTCCATTCCATTTCGATTGATTGCATTCCATTCCATTCCTTTTCATTCCATTCCATTCCGTTCCATTCCACTCCATTCGGGTTGATTCCATTCCATTCCTTTCCATTGCATTCCATTCCATTTGAGTTGATTCCATTCCGTTCCATTCCATTCGTGATGATTCGATTCCATTCCATTCCATTGCATTCCATTCCATTCGAGTTGATTCCATTCCATTCCATTGCATTCCATTCCATTCCATTCCATTCGGGTTGATTCCATTCCATTCCATTCCATTCCATTGCATTTGAGTTGCTTCCATTCCATTTTATTCCATTGCATTCCATTCCATTCCATTCCATTCCACTCAGGTTGATTCCATTCCATTCCATTCCACTCCACTCCATTCCATTCCATTTCATTCCCCTCCACTCCATTCCATTCCATTCCATTCCACTCGGATTGATTCAATTCCACCCCATTCCATTCAATTACATTCCATTCCAATCCACTCCAATTGGGTTGATTCAATTCCATTCGATTCTATTCCATACCATTCCATCCCGTGCCATTCCATTCCATTCCATTCCATTCGAGTTGATTCCATTCCAATCAATTCCATTCGGGTTGAATACATTCCATGTCATTCCATTGCATTCCATTCCATTCGGGTTGATTCCATTCCATTCCATTCCATTCCATTCGGTGTGATTAAATTCCCTTCCATTTCATTCCCTTCCATTCCATTCCATTCCATTCTGTTACATTCCATTCCATTCGGGTTGATTACTTTCCATTCCATTCCATTGCATTCCATTGCATTGCATTCCATTCCATTCAATTCCATTCCATTCGGGTTGGTTCCTTTCCATTCCATTCCATTCCCCTCCATTCCATTTCATTCGGGTTTATTCCATTCCATTCCATTCCATTCGAGTTGATTCCACTCCATTTCATTCCATGAGGGTTGATTCCATTCCCTTCCATTCCATTCCATTCCTCACCATTCCCTTCCTTTCGGATAGTTTCCATTCCATTCCATTCTATTCCATTCCATTCCATTCCATTCGGTTTGATTCCATTCCATTCCATTCCATTCCATTCCAATCGGGTTGATTCCATTCCTTTCCATTCCATTCCACTCCATGCCATTCCACTCGGTTTGATTCCATTCCATTCCATTCCATTCCATTCCGGTTTATTCCATTCCAATCCATTCCATTCGGGTTGATTCCATTCCATTCCATTCCATTCCATTCCACTCCATTCCATTCGGGTTTATTCCATTTCATTCCATTCCATTCCATTCCGTTCCATTCGAGGTGATTACATCCCATTTAATTCCATTCCATTCCATTCCATTCCATTTCATTTGATTCCACTTCACTCCATTCCATTCGGGTTGATTCCAGTCCATTCCATTCCATTTGGATTGATTGCATTCCATTACATTCCTTTTCATTCCATTCCATTCCGTTCCATTCCACTCCATTCGGGTTGATTCCATTCCATTCCTTTCCATTGCATTCCATTCCATTTGAGTTGATTCCATTCCGTTCCATTCCATTCATGATGATTCGATTCCATTCCATTCCATTGCATTCCATTCCATTCGAGTTGATTCCATTCCATTCCATTGCATTCCATTCCATTCCATTCCATTCCATTCCATTGCATTTGAGTTGCTTCCATTCCATTTTATTCCATTCCATTCCATTCCATTCCATTCCATTCCACTGAGGTTGATTCCATTCCATTACATTCCACTCCACTCCATTCCATTCCATTTCATTCCCCTCCACTCCATTCCATTCCATTCCATTCCACTCGGATTGATTCAATTCCACCCCTTTCCATTCAATTACATTCCATTCCAATCCACTCCAATCGGGTTGATTCAATTCCATTCGATTCTATTCCATACCATTCCATCCCGTGCCATTCCATTCCATTCCATTCGAGTTGATTCCATTCTAATCAATTCCAATAGGGTTGAATCCATTCCATGTCATTCTGTTGCATTCCATTCCATTCGGGTTGATTCCATTCCATTCCATTCCATTCCATTCCATTCCATTCCATTCCATTCGGTGTGATTAAATTCCCTTCCATTTCATTCCCTTCCATTCCATTCCTTTCCATTCCATTCCATTCCATTCCAATCGAGTTGATTCCACTCCATTTCATTCCATGCGTGTTGATTCCATTCCCTTCCATTCCATTCCATTCCTTACCATTCCAAACCATTCGGATAGATTCCATTCCAGTCCATTCCATTCCATTCCATTCCATTCCATTCCGTTCCATTCCATTCCATTCGGGATGATTCCACTGCATTCCATTCCATTCCATTCCATTCCATTCCATTCGATTCCATTCCATTCAGCTTGGTTCCTTTCCATTCCATTCCATTCCATTCGGGTTGATTCCATTCCATTCCTTTCCATTCCATTCCATTCCTTTACATTTCATTCCATTCCGGTTGATTCCATTCCATTCCATTCCATTCCATTCCATTCCATTCCATTCCATTCTAGTTGAATCCATTCCATTCCATTCGATTCCATTCCATTGCACTCGATTTGATTCCACTGCATTCCATTCCATTCGGGTTGATTCCACTGCATTCCATTCCATTCCATTCCAGTCGGATTGATTGCATTCCATTGCATTGCATTCCTTTCCATTCCATTCCATTCCATTCGGGTTGATTGAATTCCATTCCATTCCATTCCATTCCACTCCAATCCATTCCATTCGTGTTGATTCCATTCCCTTCCATTCCATTCCATTCGGGTTGATTCCATTCCATTCCATTCCATTCCATTCGAGTTGATTCCACTCCATTCCATTCCATGCGGGTTGATTCCATTCCATTCCATTCCATTCTATTCCTTTCCATTCCATTCCATTCGCATAGATTGCATCCCATTCCATTCCATTCCATCCAACTCGGGTTTATTCCATTCCATTCCATTCAATTCCATTCCATTCAGGTTGATTCCATTTCATTCCATTCCATTCCATTCCATTCCATTAAATTCCATTCGGGTTGATTCCATTCCATTCCATTCCATTCCATTCCATTCCATTCCATTCCATTCCATTCCGGTTAATTTAATTCCATTCCATTCCATTCGGGTTGAATCCATTCCATTCCATTCCATTCGATTTGATTCCACTTCACTCCATTCCATTCGGGTTGATTCCATTCCATTCCATTCCATTTGGATTGATTGCATTCCAATCCATTCCTTTTCATTCCCTTCCATTCCGTTCCATTCCACTCCATTCGTGTTGATTCCATTCCATTCCTTTCCATTGCATTCCCCTCCATTTGAGTTGATTCCATTCCGTTCCATTCCGTTCGTGATGATTCGATTCCATTCCATTCCATTGCATTCCATTCCATTCGAGTTGATTCCATTCCATTCCATTGCATTCCATTCCATGCCATTCCATTCGGGTTGATTCCATTCCATTCCATTCCATTCCATTGCATTTGAGTTGCTTCCATTCCATTTTATTCCATTCCATTCCATTCCATTCCACCCAGGTTGATTCCATTCCATTTCATTCCCATCCACTCTATTCCATTCCATTCCATTCTACTCAGATTGATTCAATTCCACCCCATTCCATTCAATAACATTCCATTCCAATCCACTCCAATCGGGTGGATTCAATTCCATTCGATTCTATTCCATACCATTCCATCCCGTGCCATTCCATTCCATTCGAGTTGATTCCATTCCAATCAATTCCATTCGGGTTGAATCCATTCCATGTCATTCCATTGCATTCCATTCCATGCGGGTTGATTCCTTTCCATTCCATTCCATTCCATTCCATTCCATTCCATTCGGGTTGATTCCATTCCATTCCATTCCATTCGGGTTTTTTCCTTTCCATTCCATTCCCTTCCATTCCATTCTTGTTGATTCCATTCCATTCCATTCCATTCCATTCCATTCGGGTTTATTCCATTTCATTCCATTCCATTCCATTCCATTCAATTCCATTCGAGTTGATTCCATCCCTTTCCATTCCATTCCATTCCCTTCCATTCCATTCCATTCCATTCCTTTCCATTAGGGTTGATTCCATCCCATTCCATTCCAGTGTATTCCTTTCCATTCGGGATGAATTCATGCCATTCCATTAAATTCCATTCGGGTTGATTCCATTCCATTCCTTTCCATTCCATTCCATTCCTTTCCATTTCATTCCATTCCGGTTGATTCCATTCCATTCCAATCCATTCCATTCCATACCATTCTGGTTGAATCCATTCGATTCCATTCCATTCCATTCCATTCGGGTTTTTTCCTTTCCATTCCATTCCCTTCCATTCCATTCGGGTTGATTCCATTGCATTCCATTCCATTCCATTCCATTCCAGTCGGATTGATTGCATTCCATTACATTGCATTCCATTCCATTCCATTCCATTCCATTCGGGTTGATTCCATTCCATTCCATTCCATTCCATTCCACGCCAATCCATTCCATTCGTGTTGATTCCATTCCATTCCATTCCATTGCATTCGGGTTGATTCCATTCCATTCCATTCCATTGCATTCGAGTTGATTCCACTCCATTCCATTCCATGCGGGTTGATTCCATTCCATTCCATTCCAATCCATTCCTTTCCATTCCATTCCATTCGCATAGATTGCATTCCATTCCATTCCATTCCATTCCACTCGGGTTTATTCCATTCCATTCCATTCAATTCCATTCCATTCGGGTTGATTCCATTCCAGTCCATTGCATTCCATTCCATTCCCTGATATTCCATTCGGGTTGATTCCATTCCATTCCATTCCATTCCGGTTAATTGAATTCCATTCCATTCCATTCGTGTTGAATCCATTCCATTCCATTCCATTCCATTTCATTCGAGTTGACTCCATAGCATTCCACTCCATTCCATTCCATTCCATTCGGTTTGATTCCATTCCGTTCCATTCCATTCCATTCCCGTCCATTGCATTCCATTCAGGTTGATTCCATTCCTTTCCACTCCTTTAAATTCCATTCCATTCCATTCCATTCGCATTGATTCCATTCCACTCCATTCCATTCCATGCCATTTCATTCCATTCGATTTCAATCCATTCGAGTTGATTCCATTGCATTGCATTCCATTGCCTTCCATTGCATTCGGGTTGATTCCTTTCCATTCCATTCCATTCCATTCCATCCGGGTTGATTCCATTCCATTCCATTCGGGCAGATTCCATTCCATTCCTTTCCATTCCATTGCATTCCATTCGGGTTGATTCCACTCCATTCCATTCCATTCCATTCCATTCCATTCGGGTTGATTCCATTCCGTTCCATTTGCTTCCAATCCATTCGGTTTGATTACACTCCATTCCATTCCATTCCATTCCATTAAAATCCATTCGGGTTCATTCCATTCCATTCCATTCCATTCCATTCCATTCGGTTTCAATGCATTCCGTTCCATTCCATTCCATACCATTTGTTTCCAATTCATTCCATTCCATTCGGTTTCATTCCATTCCATTCCATTCCATTCGGATTGATTGCATTCCATTCCATTCCATTCCATTCCACTCCATTCGTGTTGATTCCATTCCATTCCATTCCATTGCATTTGATTCCATTTGAGTGGATTCCATTCCATTCCATTCCATTCGTGATGATTCGATTCCATTCCATTCCATTGCATTCCGTTCCTTTCGAGTTGATTCCATTCCATTCCATTGCATTCCATTCCATTCCATTCGGGTTGATTCCATTCCGTTCCATTCCATTCCATTGCATTCGAGTTGCTTCTATTCCATTTTATTCCATTCCATTCCATTCCATTCCATTCCATTCAGGTTGATTCAATTCCATTCCATTCCATTCCACTTCACTCCATTCCATTGCATTTCATTCCACTCCACTCCATTCCATTTCATTCCATTCCACTCAGATTGATTCAATTCCACCCCATTCCATTCCATTACATTCACTCCAATCCACTCCAATCAGGTTGATTCAATTCCATTCGATTCCATTCCATACCATTCCATTCCATGCCATTCCATTCCATTCCATTCCATTCCATTCGGGTTGATTCCATTCCATTCAATTCGATTCCATTCCATTCTGGTTGATTCCATTCCATTCCATTAAATTCCATTCGGTTTGATTCCATTCCATTCCTTTCCATTCCATTCCATTCCATTCCTTTCCATTTCATTCCATTCTGGTTGATTCCATTCCATTCCATTCCATTCCATTCTGGTTGAATCCATTCCATTCCATTCCATTGCACTCGATTTGAATCCACTTCATTCCATTCCATTCAGGTTGATTCCATTGCATTCCATTCCATTCCATTCCAGTCGGATTGTTTGCATTCCATTCCATTGCATTCCATTCCATTCCATTCCATTCGGGTTGATTCCATTCCATTCCATTCCATTCCATTCCACTCCAATCCATTCCATTCGTGTTGATTCCATTCCATTCCATTCCATTGCATTCGGGTTGATTCTATTCCATTCCATTCCATTCCATTCCGTTCCATTCCATTCCATTCGAGTTGATTCCACTCCATTCCATTCCATGCGGGTTGATTCCATTCCATTCTATTCCATTCCATTCCTTTCCATTCCATTCCATTCGGTTAGATTGCCTTTCATTTGATTCCATTCCATTCCACTCGGGTTTTTTCCATTCCATTCCATTCGATTCCATTCCAATCGGGTTGACTCCATTCCATTCCATTCCATTCCATTCCATTCCATTCCACTCGGGTTTATTCCATTCCATTCCATTCCATTCCATTCCATTCGGGTTGACTCCATTCCATTCCATTCCATTCCATTCCATTAAATTCCATTCGGGTTGATTCCATTCCATTCCTTTCCATTCCATTCCATTCCGGTTAATTAAATTCCATTCCATTCCATTTGGTTTGAATCCATTCCATTCCATTCCACTCCATTCCATTCCATTCCATTCGATTTGATTCCACTTCACTCCATTCCATTCGGGTTGATTCCATTCCTTTCCATTCCATTCCACTCCATTCCATTGCATTCCGGTTGATTCCTTTCCATTCCATTCCATTCCATTCCATTCCATTCCGGTTGATTCCATTCCATTCGATTCCATTCGATTCCATTCCATTCCATTCCATTCCGGTTGATTCCATTCCATTCCATTCCATTCCATTCCGTTCCATTCCATTCCATTCGAGTTGATTCCACTCCATTCCATTCCATGCGGGTTGATTCCATTCCATTCTATTCCATTCCATTCCTTTCCATTCCATTCCATTCGGATAGATTGCCTTCCATTTTATTCCATTCCATTCCACTCGGGTTTTTTCCATTCCATTCCATTCGATTCCATTCCATTCGGGTTGACTCCATTCCATTCCATTCCATTCCATTCCATTCCATTCCATTCCACTCGGGTTTATTCCATTCCATTCCATTCGATTCCATTCCATTCGGGTTGACTCCATTCCATTACATTCCATTCCATTCCATTAAATTCCATTCGGGTTGATTCCATTCCATTCCTTTCCATTCCATTCCATTCCGGTTAATTAAATTCCATTCCATTCCATTTGGTTTGAATCCATTCCATTCCATTCCACTCCATTCCATTCCATTCCATTCGATTTGATTCCACTTCACTCCATTCCATTCGGATTGATTCCATTCCTTTCCATTCCATTCCACTCCATTCCATTGCATTCCGGTTGATTCCTTTCCATTCCATTCCATTCCATTCCATTCCGGTTGATTCCATTCCTTTGGATTCCATTCGATTCCATTCCATTCCATTCCATTCAGGTTGATTCCATTCCATTCCTTTCCATTCCATTCCATTCCATTCCATTTCATTCCATTCCGTTTGATTACATTCCATTCCATTCCATTCCATTCTGGTTGAATCCATTCCATTCCATTCCATTCCATTCCATTGCACTCATTTTGATTCCACTTCATTCCATTCAATTCGGTTTGATTCCATTGCATTCCATTCCATTCCAGTCGGATTTATTGCATTCCATTCCATTGCATTCCATTCCATTCCATTCCATTACACTCCATTCCATTCGGGTTGATTCCATTCCATTCCATTCCATTCCATTCCATTCCATTCCATTCCACTCCAATCCATTCCATTCGTGTTGCTTCCATTCCATTCCATTCCATTGCATTCGGGTTGATTCCATTCCATTCCATTCCATTCCATTCCATTCGAGTTGATTCCACTCCATTCCATTCCATGCAGGTTGATTCCATTCCATTCCATTCCATTCCATTCGTGTTGATTCCATTCCATTCCATTCCATTCCATTCCATTCCATTAAAATCCATTCGGGTTGATTCCATTCCATTCCATTCCATTCCATTCCATTCGGTGTGATTAAATTCCCTTCCATTTCATTTCCTTCCATTCCATTCCATTCCATACCGTTCAATTCCATTCCATTCAGGTTGATTACTTTCCATTCCATTCCATTGCATTCCATTCGGGTTGATTCCATTCCATTCCATTCCATTCCATTCCATTGCATTTGAGTTCCTTCCATTCCATTTTATTCCATTCCATTCCATTCCATTCCATTACATTCCATTCCATTCCACTCAGGTTGATTCCATTCCATTCCATTCCACTCCACTCCATTCCATTCCATTTCATTCCCCTCCACTCCATTCCATTCCATTCCATTCCCCTCGGATTGATTCAATTCCACCCCATTCCATTCAATTACATTCCATTCCAATCCACTCCAATCGGGTTGATTCAATTCCATTCGATTCTATTCCATACCATTCCATCCCGTGCCATTCCATTCCATTCCATTCCATTCGAGTTGATTCCATTCCAATCAATTCCATTAGGGTTGAATCCATTCCATGTCATTCCGTTGCATTCCATTCCATTCGGGTTGATTCCATTCCATTCCATTCCATTCGGTGTGATTAAATTCCCTTCCATTTCATTCCATACCATTCCATTCCTTTCCATTCCATTCCATTCCATTCCATTCGAGTTGATTCCACTCCATTTCATTCCATGCGTGTTGATTCCATTCCCTTCCATTCCATTCCATTCCTTACCATTCCATACCATTCGGATAGATTCCATTCCAGTCCATTCTATTCCATTCCATTCCATTCGGTGTGATTAAATTCCCTTCCATTTCATTCCCTTCCATTCCATTCCATTCCATTCCATTCCATTCCCTTCCATTCCATTCCATTCGGGTTGATTACTTTCCATTCCATTCCATTGCATTCCATTCGGGTTGATTCCGTTCCATTCCGTTCCATTCCATTCCATTCGGGATGATTCCAATGCATTCCATTCCATTCTATTCCATTCCATTTGATTCCATTCCATTCGGGTTGGTTCATTTCCATTCCATTCCATTCCATTCCCCTCCATTCCATTTCATTCGGTTTTATTCCATTCCATTCCATTCCATTCCATTCCATTCCATTCCACTCAGGTTGATTCCATTCCATTCCATTCCACTCCACTCCATTCCATTCCATTTCATTCCCCTCCACTCCATTCCATTCCATTCCATTCCACTCGGATTGACTGAATTCCACCCCATTCCATTCAATTACATTCCATTCCAATCCACTCCAATCGGGTTGATTCAATTCCATTTGATTCTATTCCATACCATTCCACCCCGTGCCATTCCATTCCATTCCATTCCATTCGAGTTGATTCCATTCCAATCAATTCCATTCAGGTTGAATCCATTCCATGTCATTCCATTGCATTCCATTCCTTTCGGGTTGATTCCATTCCATTCCATTCCATTCCATTCGGTGTGATTAAATTCCCTTCCATTTCATTCCCTTCCATTCCATTCCATTCCATTCCGTTCCATTCCATTCCATTCGGGTTAATTACTTTCCATTCCATTCCATTGCATTCCATTCCATTCCATTCCATTCCATTCCATTCCATTCAATTCCATTCCATTCGGGTTGGTTCCTTTCCATTCCATTCCATTCCCCTCCATTCCATTTCATTCGGGTTTATTCCATTCCATTCCATTCCATTCGAGTTGATTCCACTCCATTTCATTCCATGAGGGTTGATTCCATTCCCTTCCATTCCATTCCATTCCTTACCATTCCATTCCTTTCGGATAGATTCCATTCCATTCCATTCCATTCAATTCCATTCCATTCGGGTTGATTCCATTCCTTTCCATTCCATTCCACTCCATTCCATTCCATTCGGTTTGATTCCATTCCCTTCCATTCCATTCCATTCCATTCCATTCCATTCCGGTTGATTCCATTCCATTCCATTCCATTCGATTCCATTCCATTCCATTCGGGTTGCTTCCATTCCATTCCATTCCATTCCATTCCACTCCATTCGGGTTGATTCCATTCCATTCCTTTCCATTGCATTCCATTCCATTTCAGTTGATTCCATTCCGTTCCATTCCTTTCGTGATGATTCGATTCCATTCCATTCCATTGCATTCCATTCCATTCGAGTTGATTCCCTTCCATTCCATTGCATTCCATTCCATTCCATTCCATTCCATTCGGGTTGATTCCATTCCATTCCATTCCATTCCATTGCATTTGAGTTGCTTCCATTCCATTTTATTCCATTCCATTCCATTCCATTCCATTACACTCCACTCAGGTTGATTCCATTCCATTACATTCCACTCCACTCCATTCCATTCCATTTCATTCCCCTCCACTCCATTCCATTCCATTCCATTCCACTCGGATTGATTCAATTCCACCCCATTCCATTCAATTACATTCCATTCCAATCCACTCCAATCGTGTTGATTCAATTCCATTCGATTCTATTCCATACCATTCCATCCCGTGCCATTCCATTCCATTCCATTCCATTCGAGTTGATTCCATTCCAATCAATTCCATTCGGGTTGAATCCATTCCATGTCATTACATTGCATTCCATTCCATTCGGGTTCATTCCATTCCATTCCATTCCATTCCATTCCATTCCATTCGGTGTGATTAAATTCCCTTCCATTTCATTCCGTTCCATTCCATTCCATTCCATTCCGTTCCATTCCATTCCATTCCATTCCATTCGGTTTGATTCCATTCCATTCCATTCCATTCCATTCCATTCCATTCGGGTTTTTTCCTTTCCATTCCATTCCCTTCCATTCCATTCGGGTTGATTTCATTCCATTCCATTCCATTCCATTCGGGTTTATTCCATTTCATTCCATTTCATTCCATTCCATTCCATTCGAGTTGATTCCATCCCTTTCCATTCCATTCCATTCCATTGTATTCCATTCCATTCGGGTTGATTCCATTCCATTCCATTCCAATCCATTCCATTCTCTTCCATTCGAGTTGATTCCATTCCATTCCATTCCATTGCATTCCATTCCATTCGGGTTGATTCCATTCCATTCCATTTCATTCCATTCCATTCCATTGCATTCCATCCAGGTTGACTCCATTCCATTCCATTCCATTCCATTGCATTCCATTACATTCGGGTTGATTCCATTCCATTCCATTCCATTCCATTGCATTCCATTCGGGTTGATTCCATTCCTTTCCATTCCATTCGACTCCTTTCGGGTTGAATCCATACCATTCCATTCCATTCCATTCCATTCCGGTGGATTCCATTCCATTCAATTCCATTCCATTTCATTCCATTCAGGTTGATTCCATTCCATTCCATTCCATTCCATTCCATTCCATTCCATTCCATTCCATTCCATTCCATTCGGGTTGATTCCATTCCATTCCATTCCATTCCATTCCATTCTGTTTGATTCCATTCCATTCCATTAAATTCCTTTCGGGTTGATTCCATTCCATTCCTTTCCATTCCATTCCATTCCATTCCTTTCCATTTCATTCCATTCCGGTTGATTCCATTCCTTTCCATTCCATTCTGGTTGAATCCATTCCATTCCATTCGATTCCATTCCATTGCACTCGATTTGATTCCACTTCATTCCATTCCATTCGGGTTGATTCCATTGCATTCCATTCCATTCCATTCCATTCGGATTGATTGCATTCCATTCCATTTCATTCCATTCCATTCCATTCCATTCCATTCGGGTTGATTCCATTCCATTCCATTCCAATCCATTCCATTCGTGTTGATTCCATTCCATTCCATTCCATTGAATTCGGGTTGATTCCATTCCATTCCAATCCATTCCATTCCATTCGAGTTGGTTCCACTCCATTCCATTCCATGCGGGTTTATTCCATTCCATTCCATTCCATTCCATTCCATTCCTTTCCATTCCAATCCATTCGCATAGATTCCATTCCATTCCATTCCATTCCATTCCATTCCAATCGGGTTGATTCCATTCTTTTAAATTCCATTCCACTCCATGCCATTCCACTCGGTTTGATTCCATTCCATTCCATTCCATTCCATTCCATTCCATTCCATTCCATTCTATTCCATTCCATTCCATTCCGGTTTATTCCATTCCATTCCATTCCATTCGGGTTGATTCCATTCCATTCCATTCCATTCCACTCCATTCCATTCCATTCGGGTTTATTCCATTTCATTCCATTCCATTCCATTCCATTCCATTCGAGGTGATTACATCCCATTTCATTCCATTCCATTCCATTCCATTCCATTCCATTCGATTTGATTCCACTTCACTCCATTCCATTCGGGTTGATTCCAGTCCATTCCATTCCATTTGGATTGATTGCATTCCATTCCATTCCTTTTCATTCCATTCCATTCCGTTCCATTCCACTCCATTCGGGTTGATTCCATTCCATTCCTTTCCATTGCATTCCATTCCATTTGAGTTGATTCCATTCCGTTCCATTCCATTCATGATGATTCGATTCCATTCCATTCCATTGCATTCCATTCAATTCGAGTTGATTCCATTCCATTCCATTGCATTCCATTCCATTCCATTCCATTCAGGTGGATTCCATTCCATTCCATTCCACTCCATTGCATTTGAGTTGCTTCCATTCCATTTTATTCCATTCCATTCCATTCCATTCCATTCCATTCCACTCAGGTTGATTCCATTCCATTACATTCCACTCCACTCCATTCCATTCCATTTCATTCCCCTCCACTCCATTCCATTCCATTCCATTCCATTCCACTCGGATTGATTCAATTCCACCCCATTCCATTCAACTACATTCCATTCCAATCCACTCCAATCGGGTTGATTCAATTCCATTCGATTCTATTCCATACCATTCCATCCCGTGCCATTCCATTCCATTCCATTCCATTCGAGTTGATTCCATTCCAATCAATTCCATTCGGGTTGAATCCATTCCATGTCATTCCATTGCATTCCATTCCATTCGGGTTGATTCCATTCCATTCCATTCCATTCCATTCCATTCGGTGTGATTAAATTCCCTTCCATTTCATTCCCTTCCATTCCATTCCATTCCATTCCGTTCCATTCCATTCCATTCCATTCCATTCGGTTTGATTCCATTCCATTCCATTCCATTGCATTCCATTCCATTCGGGTTTTTTCCTGTCCATTCCATTCACTTCCATTCCATTCGGGTTGATTTCATTCCATTCCATTCCAGTCCATTCCATTCCATTCGGGTTTATTCCATTTCATTCCATTCCATTCCATTCCATTCCCTTCCATTCGAGTTGATTCCATCCCTTTCCATTCCTTTCCATTCCATTGTATTCCATTCCATTCGGGTTGATTCCATTCCATTCCATTCCAATCCATTCCATTCTATTCCATTCGAGTTGATTCCATTCCATTCCATTCCATTGCATTCCATTCCATTCGGGTTGATTCCATTCCATTCCATTTCATTCCATTCCATTCCATTGCATTCCATCCGGGTTGACTCCATTCCATTCCATTGCATTCCATTACATTCGGGTTGATTCCATTCCATTCCATTCCATTCCATTGCATTCCATTCGGGTTGATTCCATTCCTTTCCATTCCATTCGACTCCATTCGGGTTGATTCCATACCATTCCATTCCATTCCATTCCATTCTGGTGGATTCCATTCCATTCAATTCCGTTCCATTTCATTCCATTCAGGTTGATTCCCTTCCATTCCATTTGATTCCATTCCATTCTGGTTGATTCCATTCCATTCCATTAAATTCCATTCGGGTTGATTCCATTCCATTCCTTTCCATTCCATTCCATTCCATTCCATTCCTTTCCATTTCATTCCATTCCGGTTGATTCCATTCCTTTCCATTCCATTCTGGTTGAATCCATTCCATTCCATTCGATTCCATTCCATTGCACTCGATTTGATTCCCCTTCATTCCATTCCATTCGCGTTGATTCCATTGCATTCCATTCCATTCCATTCCATTCGGATTGATTGCATTCCATTCCATTTCATTCCATTCCATTCCATTCCATTCCATTCCATTCGGGTTGATTCCATTCCATTCCATTCAATTCCATTCCATTCCAATCCATTCCATTCGTGTTGATTCCGTTCCATTCCATTCCACTGAATTCGGGTTGATTCCATTCCATTCCAATCCATTTCATTCCATTCGAGTTGGTTCCACTCCATTCCATTCCATGCGGGTTGATTCCATTCCATTCCATTCCATTCCATTCCATTCCATTCCTTTCCATTCCAATCCATTCGGATAGATTCCATTCCATTCCATTCCATTCCATTCCATTCCATTCCAATCGGGTTGATTCCATTCCTTTCCATTCCATTCCACTCCATGCCATTCCACTCGGTTTGATTCCATTCCATTCCATTCCATTCCATTCCATTCCATTCCATTCCATTCGGGTTGATTCCATTCCATTCCATTCCATTCCATTCCATTCCATTCCATTCGGGTTTTTTCCTTTCCATTCCATTCCCTTCCATTCCATTCAGGTTGATTCCATTCCATTCCATTCCATTCCATTCCATTCCATTCCATTCGGGTTTATTCCATTTCATTCCATTCCATTCCATTCCATTCCATTCGAGGTGATTACAACCCATTTCATTCCATTCCATTCCATTCCATTCCATTCCATTCGATTTGATTCCACTTCACTCCATTCCATTCGGGTTGATTCCAGTCCATTCCATTCCATTTGGATTGATTGCATTCCATTCCATTCCTTTTCATTCCATTCCATTCCGTTCAATTCCACTCCATTCGGGTTGATTCCATTCCATTCCTTTCCATTGCATTCCATTCCATTTGAGTTGATTCCATTCCGTTCCATTCCATTCATGATGATTCGATTCCATTCCATTCCATTGCATTCCATTCCATTCGAGTTGATTCCATTCCATTCCATTGCATTCCATTCCATTCCATTCCTTTCGGGTTGATTCCATTCCATTCCATTCCATTCCATTGCATTTGAGTTGCTTCCATTCCATTTTATTCCATTCCATTCCATTCCATTCCATTCCACTCAGGTTGATTCCATTCCATTACATTCCACTCCACTCCATTCCATTCCATTTCATTCCCCTCCACTCCATTCCATTCCATTCCATTCCACTCGTATTGATTCAATTCCACCCCATTCCATTCAATTACATTCCATTCCAATCCACTCCAATCGGGTTGATTCAATTCCATTCGATTCTATTCCATACCATTCCATCCCGTGCCATTCCATTCCATTCCATTCCATTCGAGTTGATTCCATTCCAATCAATTCCATTAGGGTTGAATCCATTCCATGTCATTCCGTTGCATTCCATTCCATTCGGGTTGATTCCATTCCATTCCATTCCATTCGGTGTGATTAAATTCCCTTCCATTTCATTCCCTTCCATTCCATTCCTTTCCATGCCATTCCATTCCATTCCATTCGAGTTGATTCCACTCCATTTCATTCCATGCGTGTTGATTCCATTCCCTTCCATTCCATTCCATTCCTTACCATTCCATACCATTCGGATAGATTCCATTCCAGTCCATTCTATTCCATTCCATTCCATTCGGTGTGATTAAATTCCCTTCCATTTCATTCCCTTCCATTCCATTCCATTCCATTCCATTCCATTCCATTCCATTCCATTCGGGTTGATTACTTTCCATTCCATTGCATTGCATTCCATTCTGGTTGATTCCATTCCATTCCGTTCCATTCCATTCCATTCGGGATGACTCCATTGCATTCCATTCCATTCCATTCCATTCCATTCGATTCCATTCCAATCGGGTTGGTTCCTTTCCATTCCATTCCATTCCATTCCCCTCCATTCCATTTCATTCGGGTTTATTCCATTCCACTCCATTCCATTCCACTCCATTCCATTCCATTCCATTCCATTCCATTCCATTCCACTCAGGTTGATTCCATTCCATTACATTCCACTCCACTCCATTCCATTCCATTTCATTCCCCTCCACTCCATTCCATTCCATTCCATTCCACTCGGATTGATTCAATTCCACCCCATTCCATTCAATTACATTCCATTCCAATCCACTCCAATCGGGTTGATTCAATTCCATTCGATTCTATTCCATACAATTCCATCCCGTGCCATTCCATTCCATTCCATTCCATTCGAGTTGATTCCATTCCAATCAATTCCATTAGGGTTGAATCCATTCCATGTCATTCCGTTGCATTAAATTCCATTCGCGTTGATTCCATTCCATTCCATTCCATTCCATTCGGTGTGATTAAATTCCCTTCCATTTCATTCCCTTCCATTCCATTCTTTCCATTCCATTCCTTTCCATTCCATTCCATTCCATTCCATTCGAGTTGATTCCACTCCATTTCATTCCATGCGTGTTGATTCCATTCCCTTCCATTCCATTCCATTCCTTACCATTCCATACCATTCGGATAGATTCCATTCCAGTCCATTCTATTCCATTCCATTCCATTCGGTGTGATTAAATTCCCTTCCATTTCATTCCCTTCCATTCCATTCCATTCCATTCCATTCCATTCCGTTCCATTCCATTCCATTCGGGTTGATTACTTTCCATTCCATTCCATTGCATTCCATTCGGTTTGATTCCATTCCACTCCGTTCCATTCCATTCCATTCGGGATGATTCCATTGCATTCCATTCCATTCCATTCCATTCCATTCAATTCCATTCCATTCGGGTTTGTTCCTTTCCATTCCATTCCATTCCATTCCACTCCATTCCATTTCATTCTGGTTTATTCCATTCCATTCCATTCCACTCAGGTAGATTCCATTCCATTCCATTCCACTCCACTCCATTCCATTCCATTTCATTCCCCTCCAATCCATTAGATTCCATTCCATTCCACTCGGATTGATTCAGTTCCACCCCATTCCATTCAATTACATTCCATTCCAATCCACTCCAATCGGGTTGATTCAATTCCATTCGATTCTATTCCATACCATTCCATCCCGTGCCATTCCATTCCATTCCATTCCATTCGAGTTGATTCCATTCCAATCAATTCCATTCGGGTTGAATCCATTCCATGTCATTCCATTGCATTCCATTCCATTCGTGTTGATTCCATTCCATTCCATTCGGTGTGATTAAATTCCCTTCCATTTCATTCCCTTCCAATCCATTCCTTTCCATTCCGTTCCATTCCATTCCATTCGGGTTAAATACTTTCCATTCCATTCCATTCCATTCCATTCCATTCAATTCCATTCCATTCGGGTTTTTTCCTTTCCATTCCATTCCATTCCCCTCCATTCCATTTCATTCGTGTTTATTCCATTCCATTCCATTCCATTCGAGTTGATTCCACTCCATTTCATTCCATGAGGGTTGATTCCATTCCCTTCCATTCCATTCCATTCCTTACCATTCCATTCCTTTCGGATTCATTCCATTCCATTCCATTCTATTCCATTCCATTCCATTCCATTCGGTTTGATTCCATTCCATTCCATTCCATTCAATTCCATTCCATTCGGGTTGATTCTATTCCTTTCCATTCCATTCCACTCCATTCCATTCCATTCGGTTTGATTCCATTCCCTTCCATTCCATTCCATTCCATTCCATTCCATTCCGGTTGATTCCATTCCATTCCATTCCATTCGATTCCATTCCATTCCATTCGGGTTGCTTGCATTCCATTCCATTCCATTCCACTCCATTCGGGTTGATTCCATTTCATTCCTTTCCATTGCATTCCATTCCATTTGAGTTGATTCCATTCCGTTCCATTCCATTCGTGATAATTCGATTCCATTCCATTCCATTGCATTCCATTCCATTCGAGTTGATTCCATTCCATTCCATTGCATTCCATTCCATTCCATTCCATTCCATTCGGGTTGATTCCATTCCATTCCATTCCATTGCATTGCATTTGAGTTGCTTCCATTCCATTTTATTCCATTCCATTCAATTCCATTCCATTACACTCCACTCAGGTTGATTCCATTCCATTACATTCCACTAAACTCCATTCCATTCCATTTCATTCCCCTCCACTCCATTCCATTCCATTCCATTCCACTCGGATTGATTCAATTCCACCCCATTCCATTCAATGACATTACATTCCAATCCACTCCAATCGTGTTGATTCAATTCCATTCGATTCTATTCCATACCATTCCATCCGATGCCATTTCATTCCATTCCATTCCATTCCATTCGAGTTGATTCCATTCCAATCAATTCCATTCGGGTTGAATCCATTCCATGTCATTCCATTGCATTCCATTCCATTCGGTGTGATTAAATTCCCTTCCATTTCATTCCCTTCCATTCCATTCCATTCCATTCCGTTCCATTCCATTCCATTCCATTCCATTCCATTCGGTTTGATTCCATTCCATTCCATTCCATTCCAATCCATTCCATTCCATTGCATTCCATTCCATTCCATTCGGGTTTTTTGCTTTCCATTCCATTCCCTTCCATTCCATTCGGGTTGATTTCATTCCATTCCATTCCATTCCATTCCATTCGGGTTTATTGCATTTCATTCCATTCCATTCCATTCCATTCGAGTTGATTCCATCCCTTTCCATTCCATTCCATTCCATTGTATTCCGTTCCATTCGGGTTGATTCCATTCCATTCCATTCCAATCCATTCCATTCTATTCCATTCGAGTTGATTCCATTCCATTCCATTCCATTGCATTCCATTCCATTCCATTTCATTCCATTCCATTCCATTGCATTCCATTACATTCGGGTTGATTCCATTCCATTCCATTCCATTCCATTCCATTGCATTCGGGTTGATTCCATTCCTTTCCATTCCATTCGACTCCATTCGGGTTGATTCCATACCATTCCATTCCATTCCATTCCATTCCATTCCCGTGGATTCCATTCCATTCAATTCCATTCCATTTCATTCCATTCAGGTTGATTCCATCCCATTCCATTCCATTCCATTCCATTCCATTCGGGTTGATTCCATTCCATTCCATTCGATTCCATTCCATTCTGGTTGATTCCATTCCATTCCATTAAATTCCATTCAGGTTGATTCCATTCCATTCCTTTCCATTCCATTCCATTCCATTCCTTTCCATTTCATTCCATTCCGGTTGATTCCATTCCTTTCCATTCCATTCTGGTTGAATCCATTCCATTCCATTCGATTCCATTCCATTGCACTCGCTTTGATTCCACTTCATTCCATTCCATTCGGGTTGATTCCATTGCATTCCATTCCATTCCATTCCATTCGGATTGATTGCATTCCATTCCAATCCATTACATTCGTGTTGATTCCATTCCATTCCATTCCATTGAATTCGGGTTGATTCCATTCCATTCCAATCCATTCCATTCCATTCGAGTTGGTTCCACTCCATTCCATTCCATGCGGGTTGATTCCATTCCATTCCATTCCATTCCATTCCATTCCTTTCCATTCCAATCCATTCGGATAGATTCCATTCCATTCCATTCCATTCCATTCCATTCCATTCCATTCCATTCCAATCGGGTTGATTCCATTCCTTTCCATTCCATTCCACTCCATGCCATTCCACTCGGTTTGATTCCATTCCATTCCATTCCATTCCATTCCATTCCATTCCATTCCATTCCGGTTTATTCCATTCCATTCCATTCCATTCGGGTTGATTCCATTCCATTCCATTCCATTCCATTCGGGTTTTTTCCTTTCCATTCCATTCCCTTCCATTCCATTCGGGTTGATTCCATTCCATTCCATTCCATTCCATTCCATTCCATTCCATTCCACTCCATTCCATTCCATTCCATTCCACTCCATTCCATTCGGGTTTATTCCATTTCATTCCATTCCATTCCATTTCCTTCCATACCATTCCATTCCATTCGATTTGATTCCACTTCACTCCATTCCATTCGGGTTGATTCCAGTCCATTCCATTCCATTTGGATTGATTGCATTCCATTCCATTCCTTTTCATTCCATTCCATTCCGTTCCATTCCACTCCATTTGGGTTGATTCCATTCCATTCCTTTCCATTGCATTCCATTCCATTTGAGTTGATTCCATTCCGTTCCATTCCATTCATGATGATTCGATTCCATTCCATTCCATTGCATTCCATTCCATTCGAGTTGATTCCATTCCATTCCATTGCATTCCGTTCCATTCCATTTCATTCGGGTTGATTCCATTCCATTCCATTCCATTCCATTGCATTTGAGTTGCTTCCATTCCATTTTATTCCATTCCATTCCATTCCATTCCATTCCATTCCATTCCACTCAGGTTGATTCCATTCCGTTACATTCCACTCCACTCCATTCCATTCCATTTCATTCCCCTCCACTCCATTCCATTCCATTCCATTCCATTCCCCTCGGATTGATTCAATTCCACCCCATTCCATTCAATTACATTCCATTCCAATCCACTCCAATCGTGTTGATCCAATTCCAGTCGATTCTATTCCATACCATTCCATCCCGTGCCATTCCATTCCATTCCATTCCATTCCATTCGAGTTGATTCCATTCCAATCAATTCCATTAGGGTTGAATCCATTCCATGTCATTCCGTTGCATTCCATTCCATTCGGGTTAATTACTTTCCATTCCATTCCATTCCATTCCATTCCATTCCATTCCATTCCATTCAATTCCATTCCATTCGGGTTGGTTCCTTTCCATTACATTCCATTCCCCTCCATCCCATTTCATTCGTGTTTATTCCATTCCATTCCATTCCATTCGAGTTGATTCCACTCCATTTCATTCCATGAGGGTTGATTCCATTCCCTTCCATTCCATTCCATTCCTTACCATTCCATTCCTTTCGGATAGATTCCATTCCATTCCATTCTATTCCATTCCATTCCATTCCATTCGGTTTGATTCCATTCCATTCCATTCCATTCAATTCCATTCCTTTCGGGTTGATTCCATTCCTTTCTATTCCATTCCACTCCATTCCATTCCATTCGGTTTGATTCCATTCCCTTCCATTCCATTCCATTCCATTCCATTCCGGTTGATTCCATACCATTCCATTCCATTCGATTCCATTCCATTCCATTCGGGTTGCTTGCATTCCATTCCATTCCATTCCACTCCATTCGGGTTGATTCCATTCCATTCCTTTCCATTGCATTCCATTCCATTTGAGTTGATTCCATTCCGTTCCATTCCATTCGTGATGATTCGATTCCATTCCATTCCATTGCATTCCATTCCATTCGAGTTGATTCCATTCCATTCCATTGCATTCCATTCCATTCCATTCCATTCCATTCGGGTTGATTCCATTCCACTCCATTCCATTGCAGTGCAGTTGAGTTGCTTCCATTCCGTTTTATTCCATTCCATTCAATTCCATTCCATTACACTCCACTCAGGTTGATTCCATTCCATTACATTCCACTCCACTCCATTCCATTCCATTTCATTCCCCTCCACTCCATTCCATTCCATTCCATTCCACTCGGATTGATTCAATTCCACCCCATTCCATTCAATGACATTACATTCCAATCCACTCCAATCGTGTTGATTCAATTCCATTCGATTCTATTCCATACCATTCCATCCGATGCCATTCCATTCCATTCCATTCCATTCCATTCGAGTTGATTCCATTCCAATCAATTCCATTCGGGTTGAATCCATTCCATGTCATTCCATTGCATTCCATTCCATTCGGTGTGATTAAATTCCCTTCCATTTCATTCCCTTCCATTCCATTCCATTCCATTCCGTTCCATTCCATTCCATTCCATTCCATTCGGTTTGATTCCATTCCATTCCATTCCATTCCAATCCATTCCATTCCATTGCATTCCATTCCATTCCATTCGGGTTTTTTCCTTTCCATTCCATTCCCTTCCATTCCATTCGGGTTGATTTCATTCCATTCCATTCCATTCCATTCCATTCGGGTTTATTCCTTTTCATTCCATTCCATTCCATTCCATTCCATTCCATTCGAGTTGATTCCATCCCTTTCCATTCCATTCCATTCCATTGTATTCCGTTCCATTCGGGTTGATTCCATTCCATTCCATTCCAATCCATTCCATTCTATTCCATTCGAGTTGATATCATTCCATTCCATTCCATTGCATTCCATTCCATTCCATTTCATTCCATTCCAATCCATTGCATTCCATTACATTCGGGTTGATTCCATTCCAATCCATTCCATTCCATTGCATTGCATTCGGGTTGATTCCATTCCTTTCCATTCCATTCGACTCCATTCGGGTTGATTCCATACCATTCCATTCCATTCCATTCCATTCCATTCCATTCCCGTGGATTCCATTCCATTCAATTCCATTCCATTTCATTCCATTCAGGTTGATTCCATCCCATTCCATTCCATTCCATTCCATTCCATTCGGGTTGATTCCATTCCATTCCTTTCGATTCCATTCCATTCTTGTTGATTCCATTCCATTCCATTAAATTCCATTCAGGTTGATTCCATTCCATTCCTTTCCATTACATTCCATTCCATTCCTTTCCATTTCATTCCATTCCGGTTGATTCCATTCCTTTCCATTCCATTCTGGTTGAATCCATTCCATTCCATTCGATTCCATTCCATTGCACTCGATTTGATTCCACTTCATTCCATTCCATTCGGGTTGATTCCATTGCATTCCATTCCATTCCATTCCATTCGGATTGATTGCATTCCATTCCATTCCATTCCATTCGGGTTGATTCCATTCCATTCCATTCCATTCCATTCCATTCCATTCCAATCCATTCCATTCGTGTTGATTCCATTCCATTCCATTCCATTGAATTCGGGTTGATTCCATTCCATTCCATTCCATTCCATTCCATTCGGGTTTTTTCCTTTCCATTCCATTCCCTTCCATTCCATTCGGGTTGATTTCATTCCATTCAATTCCATTCCATTCGGGTTTATTCCATTTCATTCCATTTCATTCCATTCCATTCCATTCGAGTTGATTCCATCCCTTTCCATTCCATTCCATTCCATTGTATTCCATTCCATTCGGGTTGATTCCATTCCATTCCATTCCAATCCATTCCATTCTCTTCCATTCGAGTTGATTCCATTCCATTCCATTCCATTCCATTCCATTCCATTCCATTCCATTCCATTCCATTCGGGTTGATTCCATTCCATTCCATTCCATTCCATTCCATTCTGTTTGATTCCATTCCATTCCATTAAATTCCTTTCGGGTTGTTTCCATTCCATTCCTTTCCATTCCATTCCATTCCATTCCTTTCCATTTCATTCCATTCCGGTTGATTCCATTCCTTTCCATTCCATTCTGGTTGAATCTATTCCATTCCATTCGATTCCATTCCATTGCACTCGATTTGATTCCACTTCATTCCATTCCATTCGGGTTGATTCCATTGCATTCCATTCCATTCCATTCCATTCGGATTGATTGCATTCCATTCCATTTCATTCCATTCCATTCCATTCCATTCCATTCGGGTTGATTCCATTCCATTCCATTCCATTCCATTCCAATCCATTCCATTCGTGTTGATTCCATTCCATTCCATTCCATTGATTTCGGGTTGATTCCATTCCATTCCAATCCATTCCATTCCATTCGAGTTGGTTCCACTCCATTCCATTCCATGCGGGTTTATTCCATTCCATTCCATTCCATTCCATTCCATTACCTTCCATTCCAATCCATTCGGATAGATTCCATTCCATTCCATTCCATTCCATTCCATTCCATTCCATTCCAGTCGGGTTGATTCCATTCTTTTCCATTCCATTCCACTCCATGCCATTCCACTCGGTTTGATTCCATTCCATTCCATTCCATTCCATTCCATTCCGGTTTATTCCATTCCATTCCATTCCATTCGGGTTGATTCCATTCCATTCCATTCCATTCCATTCGGGATTTTTCCTTTCCATTCCCTTCCCTTCCATTCCATTCGGGTTGATTCCATTCCATTCCATTCCATTCCACTCCATTCCATTCCATTCGGGTTCATCCCATTTCATTCCATTCCATTCATTCCATTCCATTCGAGGTGATTACATCCCATTTCATTCCATTCCATTCCATTCCATTCCATTCGATTTGATTCCACTTCACTCCATTCCATTCAGGTTGATTCCAGTCCATTCCATTCCATTTGGATTGATTGCATTCCATTCCATTCCTTTTCATTCCATTCCATTCCATTCCATTCCACTCCATTCGGGTTGATTCCATTCCATTCCTTTCCATTGCATTCCATTCCATTTGAGTTGATTCCATTCCGTTCCATTCCATTCATTATGATTCGATTCCATTCCATTCCATTGCATTCCATTCCATTCGAGTTGATTCCATTCCATTCCATTGCATTCCATTCCATTCCATTCCATTCGGGTTGATTCCATTCCATTCCATTCCATTCCATTGCATTTGAGTTGCTTCCATTCCATTTTATTCCATTCCATTCCATTCCATTCCATTCCATTCCATTCCATTCCACTCAGGTTGATTCCATTCCATTACATTCCACTCCACTCCATTCCATTCCATTTCATTCCCCTCCACTCCATTCCATTCCATTCCATTCCACTCGGATTGATTCAATTCCACCCCATTCCATTCAATTACATTCCATTCCAATCCACTCCAATCGGGTTGATTCAATTCCATTCGATTCTATTCCATACAATTCCATCCCGTGCCATTCCATTCCATTCCATTCCATTCGAGTTGATTCCATTCCAATCAATTCCATTAGGGTTGAATCCATTCCATGTCATTCCGTTGCATTAAATTCCATTCGCGTTGATTCCATTCCATTCCATTCCATTCCATTCGGTGTGATTAAATTCCCTTCCATTTCATTCCCTTCCATTCCATTCTTTCCATTCCATTCCTTTCCATTCCATTCCATTCCATTCCATTCGAGTTGATTCCACTCCATTTCATTCCTTGCGTGTTGATTCCATTCCCTTCCATTCCATTCCATTCCTTACCATTCCATACCATTCGGATAGATTCCATTCCAGTCCATTCTATTCCATTCCATTCCATTCGGTGTGATTAAATTCCCTTCCATTTCATTCCCTTCCATTCCATTCCATTCCATTCCATTCCATTCCGTTCCATTCCATTCCATTCGGGTTGATTACTTTCCATTCCATTCCATTGCATTCCATTCGGGTTGATTCCATTCCACTCCGTTCCATTCCATTCCATTCGGGATGATTCCATTGCATTCCATTCCATTCCATTCCATTCCATTCAATTCCATTCCATTCGGGTTGGTTCCTTTCCATTCCATTCCATTCCATTCCCCTCCATTCCATTTCATTCTGGTTTATTCCATTCCATTCCATTCCACTCAGGTAGATTCCATTCCATTCCATTCCACTCCACTCCATTCCATTCCATTTCATTCCCCTCCAATCCATTCCATTCCATTCCATTCCACTCGGATTGATTCAGTTCCACCCCATTCCATTCAATTACATTCCATTCCAATCCACTCCAATCGGGTTGATTCAATTCCATTCGATTCTATTCCATACCATTCCATCCCGTGCCATTCCATTCCATTCCATTCCATTCGAGTTGATTCCATTCCAATCAATTCCATTCGGGTTGAATCCATTCCATGTCATTCCATTGCATTCCATTCCATTCGTGTTGATTCCATTCCATTCCATTCGGTGTGATTAAATTCCCTTCCATTTCATTCCCTTCCAATCCATTCCTTTCCATTCCGTTCCATTCCATTCCATTCGGGTTAATTACTTTCCATTCCATTCCATTCCATTCCATTCCATTCCATTCCATTCCATTCAATTCCATTCCATTCGGGTTTTTTCCTTTCCATTCCATTCCATTCCCCTCCATTCCATTTCATTCGTGTTTATTCCATTCCATTCCATTCCATTCGAGTTGATTCCACTCCATTTCATTCCATGAGGGTTGATTCCATTCCCTTCCATTCCATTCCATTCCTTACCATTCCATTCCTTTCGGATTCATTCCATTCCATTCCATTCTATTCCATTCCATTCCATTCCATTCGGTTTGATTCCATTCCATTCCATTCCATTCAATTCCATTCCATTCGGGTTGATTCTATTCCTTTCCATTCCATTCCACTCCATTCCATTCCATTCGGTTTGATTCCATTCCCTTCCATTCCATTCCATTCCATTCCATTCCATTCCGGTTGATTCCATTCCATTCCATTCCATTCGATTCCATTCCATTCCATTCGGGTTGCTTGCATTCCATTCCATTCCATTCCACTCCATTCGGGTTGATTCCATTTCATTCCTTTCCATTGCATTCCATTCCATTTGAGTTGATTCCATTCCGTTCCATTCCATTCGTGATGATTCGATTCCATTCCATTCCATTGCATTCCATTCCATTCGAGTTGATTCCATTCCATTCCATTGCATTCCATTCCATTCCATTCCATTCCATTCGGGTTGATTCCATTCCATTCCATTCCATTGCATTGCATTTGAGTTGCTTCCATTCCATTTTATTCCATTCCATTCAATTCCATTCCATTACACTCCACTCAGGTTGATTCCATTCCATTACATTCCACTCCACTCCATTCCATTCCATTTCATTCCCCTCCACTCCATTCCATTCCATTCCATTCCACTCGGATTGATTCAATTCCACCCCATTCCATTCAATGACATTACATTCCAATCCACTCCAATCGTGTTGATTCAATTCCATTCGATTCTATTCCATACCATTCCATCCGATGCCATTCCATTCCATTCCATTGCATTCGAGTTGATTCCATTCCAATCAATTCCATTCGGGTTGAATCCATTCCATGTCATTCCATTGCATTCCATTCCATTCAGTGTGATTAAATTCCCTTCCATTTCATTCCCTTCCATTCCATTCCATTCCATTCCGTTCCATTCCATTCCATTCCATTCCATTCCATTCGGTTTGATTCCATTCCATTCCATTCCATTCCAATCCATTCCATTCCATTGCATTCCATTCCATTCCATTCGGGTTTTTTCCTTTCCATTCCATTCCCTTCCATTCCATTCGGGTTGATTTCATTCCATTCCATTCCATTCCATTCCATTCGGGTTTATTCCATTTCATTCCATTCCATTCCATTCCATTCGAGTTGATTCCATCCCTTTCCATTCCATTCCATTCCATTGTATTCCGTTCCATTCGGGTTGATTCCATTCCATTCCATTCCAATCCATTCCATTCTATTCCATTCGAGTTGATTCCATTCCATTCCATTCCATTGCATTCCATTCCATTCCATTTCATTCCATTCCATTCCATTGCATTCCATTACATTCGGGTTGATTCCATTCCATTCCATTCCATTCCATTCCATTCCATTGCATTCGGGTTGATTCCATTCCTTTCCATTCCATTCGACTCCATTCGGGTTGATTCCATACCATTCCATTCCATTCCATTCCATTCCATTCCCGTGGATTCCATTCCATTCAATTCCATTCCATTTCATTCCATTCAGGTTGATTCCATCCCATTCCATTCCATTCCATTCCATTCCATTCGGGTTGATTCCATTCCATTCCATTCGATTCCATTCCATTCTGGTTGATTCCATTCCATTCCATTAAATTCCATTCAGGTTGATTCCATTCCATTCCTTTCCATTTCATTCCATTCCGGTTGATTCCATTCCTTTCCATTCCATTCTGGTTGAGTCCATTCCATTCCATTCGATTCCATTCCATTGCACTCGATTTGATTCCACTTCATTCCATTCCATTCGGGTTGATTCCATTGCATTCCATTACATTCCATTCCATTCGGATTGATTGCATTCCATTCCAATCCATTACATTCGTCTTGATTCCATTCCATTCCATTCCATTGAATTCGGGTTGATTCCATTCCATTCCAATCCATTCCATTCCATTCGAGTTGGTTCCACTCCATTCCATTCCATGCGGGTTGATTCCATTCCATTCCATTCCATTCCATTCCATTCCTTTCCATTCCAATCCATTCGGATAGATTCCATTCCATTCCATTCCATTCCATTCCATTCCATTCCATTCCAATCGGGTTGATTCCATTCCTTTCCATTCCATTCCACTCCATGCCATTCCACTCGGTTTGATTCCATTCCATTCCATTCCATTCCATTCCATTCCATTCCATTCCATTCCGGTTTATTCCATTCCATTCCATTCCATTCCATTCCGTTCCATTCGGGTTGATTCCATTCCATTCCATTCCATTCCATTCGGGTTTTTTCCTTTCCATTCCATTCCCTTCCATTCCATTCGGGTTGATTCCATTCCATTCCATTCCATTCCATTCCATTCCATTCCATTCCACTCCATTCCATTCCATTCCATTCCACTCCATTCCATTCGGGTTTATTCCATTTCATTCCATTCCATTCCATTTCCTTCCATACCATTCCATTCCATTCGATTTGATTCCACTTCACTCCATTCCATTCGGGTTGATTCCAGTCCATTCCATTCCATTTGGATTGATTGCATTCCATTCCATTCCTTTTCATTCCATTCCATTCCGTTCCATTCCACTCCATTCGGGTTGATTCCATTACATTCCTTTCCATTGCATTCCATTCCATTTGAGTTGATTCCATTCCGTTCCATTCCATTCATGATGATTCGATTCCATTCCATTCCATTGCATTCCATTCCATTCGAGTTGATTCCATTCCATTCCATTGCATTCCGTTCCATTCCATTTCATTCGGGTTGATTCCATTCCATTCCATTCCATTCCATTGCATTTGAGTTGCTTCCATTCCATTTTATTCCATTCCATTCCATTCCATTCCATTCCATTCCATTCCACTCAGGTTGATTCCATTCCGTTACATTCCACTCCACTCCATTCCATTCCATTTCATTCCCCTCCACTCCATTCCATTCCATTCCATTCCATTCCCCTCGGATTGATACAATTCCACCCCATTCCATTCAATTACATTCCATTCCAATCCACTCCAATCGTGTTGATCCAATTCCAGTCGATTCTATTCCATACGATTCCATCCCGTGCCATTCCATTCTATTCCATTCCATTCGAGTTGATTCCATTCCAATCAATTCCATTAGGGTTGAATCCATTCCATGTCATTCCGTTGCATTCCATTCCATTCGGGTTAATTACTTTCCATTCCATTCCATTGCATTCCATTCCATTCCATTCCATTCAATTCCATTCCATTCGGGTTGGTTCCTTTCCATTACATTCCATTCCCCTCCATCCCATTTCATTCGTGTTTATTCCATTCCATTCCATTCCATTCGAGTTGATTCCACTCCATTTCATTCCATGAGGGTTGATTCCATTCCCTTCCATTCCATTCCATTCCTTACCATTCCATTCCTTTCGGATAGATTCCATTCCATTCCATTCTATTCCATTCCATTCCATTCCATTCGGTTTGATTCCATTCCATTCCATTCCATTCAATTCCATTCCTTTCGGGTTGATTCCATTCCTTTCTATTCCATTCCACTCCATTCCATTCCATTCGGTTTGATTCCATTCCCTTCCATTCCATTCCATTCCATTCCATTCCATTCCGGTTGATTCCATTCCATTCCATTCCATTCGATTCCATTCCATTCCATTCGGGTTGCTTGCATTCCATTCCATTCCATTCCACTCCATTCGGGTTGATTCCATTCCATTCCTTTCCATTGCATTCCATTCCATTTGAGTTGATTCCATTCCGTTCCATTCCATTCGTGATGATTCGATTCCATTCCATTCCATTGCATTCCATTCCATTCGAGTTGATTCCATTCCATTCCATTGCATTCCATTCCATTCCATTCCATTCCATTCGGGTTGATTCCATTCCACTCCATTCCATTGCATTGCATTTGAGTTGCTTCCATTCCGTTTTATTCCATTCCATTCAATTCCATTCCATTACACTCCACTCAGGTTGATTCCATTCCATTACATTCCACTCCACTCCATTCCATTCCATTTCATTCCCCTCCACTCCATTCCATTCCATTCCATTCCACTCGGATTGATTCAATCCACCCCATTCCATTCAATGACATTACATTCCAATCCACTCCAATCGTGTTGATTCAATTCCATTCGATTCTATTCCATACCATTCCATCCCATGCCATTCCATTCCATTCCATTCCATTCCATTCGAGTTGATTCCATTCCAATCAATTCCATTCGGGTTGAATCCATTCCATGTCATTCCATTGCATTCCATTCCATTCGGTGTGATTAAATTCCCTTCCATTTCATTCCCTTCCATTCCATTCCATTCCATTCCGTTCCATTCCATTCCATTCCATTCCATTCGGTTTGATTCCATTCCATTCCATTCCATTCCAATCCATTCCATTCCATTGCATTCCATTCCATTCCATTCGGGTTTTTTCCTTTCCATTCCATTCCCTTCCATTCCATTCGGGTTGATTTCATTCCATTCCATTCCATTCCATTCCATTCGGGTTTATTCCATTTCATTCCATTCCATTCCATTCCATTCCATTCCATTCGAGTTGATTCCATCCCTTTCCATTCCATTCCCTTCCATTGTATTCCGTTCCATTCGGGTTGATTCCATTCCATTCCATTCCAATCCATTCCATTCTATTCCATTCGAGTTGATATCATTCCATTCCATTCCATTGCATTCCATTCCATTCCATTTCATTCCATTCCAATCCATTGCATTCCATAACATTCGGGTTGATTCCATTCCAATCCATTCCATTCCATTGCATTGCATTCGGGTTGATTCCATTCCTTTCCATTCCATTCGACTCCATTCGGGTTGATTCCATACCATTCCATTCCATTCCATTCCATTCCATTCCATTCCCGTGGATTCCATTCCATTCAATTCCATTCCATTTCATTCCATTCAGGTTGATTCCATCCCATTCCATTCCATTCCATTCCATTCCATTCGGGTTGATTCCATTCCATTCCTTTCGATTCCATTCCATTCTTGTTGATTCCATTCCATTCCATTAAATTCCATTCAGGTTGATTCCATTCCATTCCTTTCCATTCCATTCCATTCCATTCCTTTCCATTTCATTCCATTCCGGTTGATTCCATTCCTTTCCATTCCATTCTGGTTGAATCCATTCCATTCCATTCGATTCCATTCCATTGCACTCGATTTGATTCCACTTCATTCCATTCCATTCGGGTTGATTCCATTGCATTCCATTCCATTCCATTCCATTCGGATTGATTGCATTCCATTCCATTCCATTCCATTCGGGTTGATTCCATTCCATTCCATTCCATTCCATTCCAATCCATTCCATTCGTGTTGATTCCATTCCATTCCATTCCATTGAATTCGGGTTGATTCCATTCCATTCCAATCCATTCCATTCCATTCGAGTTGGTTCCACTCCATTCCATTCCATGCGGGTTGATTCCATTCCATTCCATTCCATTCCATTCCATTCCTTTCCATTCCAATCCATTCGGATAGATTCCATTCCATTCCATTCCATTCCATTCCATTCCATTCCAATCGGGTTGATTCCATTCCTTTCCATTCCATTCCACTCCATGCCATTCCACTCGGTTTGATTCCATTCCATTCCATTCCATTCCATTCCATTCCATTCCATTCCATTCCGGTTTATTCCATTCCATTCCATTCCATTCGGGTGGATTCCATTCCATTCCATTCCATTCCATTCGGGTTTTTTCCTTTCCATTCCATTCCCTTCCATTCCATTCGGGTTGATTCCATTCCATTCCATTCCATTCCATTCCATTCCATTCCATTCCATTCCACTCCATTCCATTCCATTCCACTCCATTCCATTCGGGTTTATTCCATTTCATTCCATTCCATTCCATTTCATTCCATACCATTCCATTCCATTCGATTTGATTCCACTTCACTCCATTCCATTCGGGTTGATTCCAGTCCATTCCATTCCATTTGGATTGATTGCATTCCATTCCATTCCTTTTCATTCCATTCCATTCCGTTCCATTCCACTCCATTCGGGTTGATTCCATTCCATTCCTTTCCATTGCATTCCATTCCATTTGAGTTGATTCCATTCCGTTCCATTCCATTCATGATGATTCGATTCCATTCCATTCCATTGCATTCCATTCCATTCGAGTTGATTCCATTCCATTCCATTGCATTCCGTTCCATTCCATTTCATTCGGGTTGATTCCATTCCATTCCATTCCATTCCATTGCATTTGAGTTGCTTCCATTCCATTTTATTCCATTCCATTCCATTCCATTCCATTCCATTCCATTCCACTCAGGTTGATTCCATTCCGTTACATTCCACTCCACTCCATTCCATTCCATTTCATTCCCCTCCACTCCATTCCATTCCATTCCATTCCATTCCCCTCGGATTGATTCAATTCCACCCCATTCCATTCAATTACATTCCATTCCAATCCACTCCAATCGTGTTGATCCAATTCCAGTCGATTCTATTCCATACCATTCCATCCCGTGCCATTCCATTCCATTCCATTCCATTCGAGTTGATTCCATTCCAATCAATTCCATTAGGGTTGAATCCATTCCATGTCATTCTGTTGCATTCCATTCCATTCGGGTTGATTCCATTCCATTCCATTCCATTCCATTCGGTGTGATTAAATTCCCTTCCATTTCATTCCATACCATTCCATTCCTTTCCATTCCATTCCATTCCATTCCATTCGAGTTGATTCCACTCCATTTCATTCCATGCGTGTTGATTCCATTCCCTTCCATTCCATTCCATTCCTTACCATTCCATACCATTCGGATAGATTCCATTCCAGTCCATTCTATTCCATTCCATTCCATTCGGTGTGATTAAATTCCCTTCCATTTCATTCCCTTCCATTCCATTCCATTCCATTCCATTCCGTTCCACTCCATTCCATTCGGGTTGTTTACTTTCCATTCCATTCCATTGCATTCCATTCGGGTTGATTCCGTTCCATTCCGTTCCATTCCATTCCATTCGGGATGATTCCATTGCATTCCATTCCATTTTATTCCATTCCATTCGATTCCATTCCATTCGGGTTGGTTCCTTTCCATTCCATTCCATTCCATTCCCCTCCATTCCATTTCATTCGGGTTTATTCCATTCCATTCCATTCCCTTCCATTCCATTCCTTTCCATTCCATTCCATTCCATTCGAGTTGATTCCACTCCATTTCATTCCATGCGTGTTGATTCCATTCCCTTCCATTCCATTCCATTCCTTACCATTCCATACCATTCGGATAGATTCCATTCCAGTCCATTCTATTCCATTCCATTCCATTCGGTGTGATTAAATTCCCTTCCATTTCATTCCCTTCCATTCCATTCCATTCAATTCCATTCCATTCCGTTCCATTCCATTCCATTCGGGTTGATTACTTTCCATTCCATTCCATTGCATTCCATTCGGGTTGATTCCATTCCACTCCGTTCCATTCCATTCCATTCGGGATGATTCCATTGCATTCCATTCCATTCCATTCCATTCCATTCGATTCCATTCCATTCGGGTTGGTTCCTTTCCATTCCATTCCATTCCATTCCCCTCTATTCCATTTCATTCTGGTTTATTCCATTCCATTCCATTCCATTCCATTCCACTCAGGTTGATTCCATTCCATTCCATTCCACTCCACTCCATTCCATTCCATTTCATTCCCCTCCACTCCATTCCATTCCATTCCATTCCACTCGGATTGATTCAATTCCACCCCATTCCATTCAATTACATTCCATTCCAATCCACTCCAATCGGGTTGATTCAATTCCATTCGATTCTATTCCATACCATTCCATCCCGTGCCATTCCATTCCATTCCATTCCGTTCGAGTTGATTCCATTCCAATCAATTCCATTCGGGTTGAATCCATTCCATGTCATTCCATTGCATTCCATTCCATTCGTGTTGATTCCATTCCATTCCATTCCATTCCATTCGGTGTGATTAAATTCCCTTCCATTTCATTCCCTTCCATTCCATTCCTTTCCATTCCGTTCCATTCCATTCCATTCGGGTTAATTACTTTCCATTCCATTCCATTCCATTCCATTCCATTCCATTCCATTCCATTCCATTCCATTCCATTCAATTCCATTCCATTCGGGTTGGTTCCTTTCCATTCCATTCCATTCCCCTCCTTTCCATTTCATTCGGGTTTATTCCATTCCATTCCATTCCATTCGAGTTGATTCCACTCCATTTCATTCCATGAGGGTTGATTCCATTCCCTTCCATTCCATTCCATTCCTTACCATTCCATTCCTTTCGGATAGATTCCATTCCATTCCATTCTATTCCATTCCATTCCATTCCATTCGGTTTGATTCCATTCCATTCCATTCCATTCAATTCCATTCCATTCGGGTTGATTCCATTCCTTTCCATTCCGTTCCACTCCATTCCATTCCATTCGGTTTGATTCCATTCCCTTCCATTCCATTCCATTCCATTCCATTCCATTCCGGTTGATTCCATTCCATTCCATTCCATTCGATTCCATTCCATTCCATTCGGGTTGCTTGCATTCCATTCCATTCCATTCCACTCCATTCGGGTTGATTCCATTCCATTCCTTTCCATTGCATTCCATTCCATTTGAGTTGATTCCATTCCGTTCCATTCCATTCGTGATGATTCGATTCCATTCCATTCCATTGCATTCCATTCCATTCGAGTTGATTCCATTCCATTCCATTGCATTCCATTCCATTCCATTCCATTCCATTCGGGTTGATTCCATTCCATTCCATTCCATTGCATTGCATTTGAGTTGCTTCCATTCCATTTTATTCCATTCCATTCAATTCCATTCCATTACACTCCACTCAGGTTGATTCCATTCCATTACATTCCACTCCACTCCATTCCATTCCATTTGATTCCCCTCCACTCCATTCCATTCCATTCCATTCCACTCGGATTGATTCAATTCCACCCCATTCCATTCAATGACATTACATTCCAATCCACTCCAATCGTGTTGATTCAATTCCATTCGATTCTATTCCATACCATTCCATCCCATGCCATTCCATTCCATTCCATTCCATTCCATTCGAGTTGATTCCATTCCAATCAATTCCATTCGGGTTGAATCCATTCCATGTCATTCCATTGCATTCCATTCCATTCGGTGTGATTAAATTCCCTTCCATTTCATTCCCTTCCATTCCATTCCATTCCATTCCGTTCCATTCCATTCCATTCCATTCCATTCGGTTTGATTCCATTCCATTCCATTCCAATCCATTCCATTCCATTGCATTCCATTCCATTCCATTCGGGTTTTTTCCTTTCCATTCCATTCCCTTCCATTCCATTTGGGTTGATTTCATTCCATTCCATTCCATTCCATTCCATTCGGGTTTATTCCATTTCATTCCATTCCATTCCATTCCATTCCATTCCATTCCATTCCATTCGAGTTGATTCCATCCCTTTCCATTCCATTCCATTCCATTGTATTCCATTCCATTCGGGTTGATTCCATTCCATTCCATTCCAATCCATTGCATTCTATTCCATTCGAGTTGATTCCATTCCATTCCATTCCATTGCATTCCATTTCATTCCATTCCATTCCATTGCTTTCCATCCGGGTTGACTCCATTCCATTCCATTCCATTCCATTCCATTGCATTCCATTACATTCGGGTTGATTCCATTCCATTCCATTCCATTCCATTGCATTGCATTCGGGTTGATTCCATTCCTTTCCATTCCATTCGACTCCATTCGGGTTGATTGCATACCATTCCATTCCATTCCATTCCATTCCATTCCATTCCATTCCCGTGGATTCCATTCCATTCATTTCCATTCCATTTCATTCCATTCAGGTTGATTCCATCCCATTCCATTCCATTCCATTCCATTCCATTCGGGTTGATTCCATTCCATTCCATTCCATTCCATTCCATTCTGGTTGATTCCATTCCATTCCATTAAATTCCATTCAGGTTGATTCCATTCCATTCCTTTCCATTCCATTCCATTACATTCCTTTCCATTTCATTCCATTCCGGTTGATTCCATTCCTTTCCATTCCATTCTGGTTGAATCCATTCCATTCCATTCGATTCCATTCCATTGCACTCGATTTGATTCCACTTCATTCCATTCCATTCGGGTTGATTCCATTGCATTCCATTCCATTCCATTCCATTCGGATTGATTGCATTCCATTGCATTCCATTCCATTCCATTCCATTCCATTCCATTCAGGTTGATTCCATTCCATTCCATTCCATTCCATTCCATTCCAATCCATTCCATTCGTGTTGATTCCATTCCATTCCATTCCATTGAATTCGGGTTGATTCCATGCCATTCCAATCCATTCCATTCCATTCGAGTTGGTTCCACTCCATTCCATTCCATGCGGGTTGATTCCATTCCATTCCATTCCATTCCATTCCATTCCATTCCTTTCCATTCCAATCCATTCGGATAGATGCCATTCCATTCCATTCCATTCCATTCCATTCCATTCCAATCGGGTTGATTCCATTCCTTTCCATTCCATTCCACTCCATGCCATTCCACTCGGTTTGATTCCATTCCATTCCATTCCATTCCATTCCGGTTTATTCCATTCCATTCCATTCCATTCGGGTTGATTCCATTCCATTCCATTCCATTCCATTCGGGTTTTTTCCTTTCCATTCCATTCCCTTCCATTCCATTCGGGTTCATTCCATTCCATTCCATTCCATTCCATTCCATTCCATTCGGGTTTATTCCATTTCATTCCATTCCTTTCCATTCCGTTCCATTTGAGGTGATTACATCCCATTTCATTCCATTCCATTCCATTCCATTCCATTCCATTCCATTCCATTCCATTCGATTTGATTCCACTTCACTCCATTCCATTCGGGTTGATTCCAGTCCATTCCATTCCATTTGGATTGATTGCATTCCATTCCATTCCTTTTCATTCCATTCCATTCCGGTCCATTCCACTCCATTCGGGTTGATTCCATTCCATTCCTTTCCATTGCATTCCATTCCATTTGAGTTGATTCTATTCCGTTCCATTCCATTCATTATGATTCGATTCCATTCCATTCCATTGCATTCCATTCCATTCGAGTTGATTCCATTGCATTCTATTGCATTCCATTCCATTCCATTGCATTCGGGTTGATTCCATTCCATTCCATTCCATTCCATTGCATTTGAGTTGCTTCCATTCCATTTTATTCCATTCCATTCCATTCCATTCCATTCCATTCCATTCCATTCCACTCAGGTTGATTCCATTCCATTCCATTCCACTCCACTCCATTCCATTCCATTTAATTCCCCTCCACTCCATTCCATTCCATTCCATTCCACTCGGATTGATTCAATTCCACCCCATTCCATTCAATTACATTCCATTCCAATCCACTCCAATCGGGTTGATTCAATTCCATTCGATTCTATTCCTTACCATTCCATCCCGTGCCATTCCATTCCATTCCATTCCATTCGAGTTGATTCCATTCCAATCAATTCCATTAGGGTTGAATCCATTCCATGTCATTCCGTTGCATTCCATTCCATTCGGGTTGATTCCATTCCATTCCATTCCATTCCATTCCATTCGGTGTGATTAAATTCCCTTCCATTTCATTCCGTACCATTCCATTCCTTTCCATTCCATTCCATTCCATTCCATTCGAGTTGATTCCACTCCATTTCATTCCATGCGTGTTGATTCCATTCCCTTCCATTCCATTCCATTCCTTACCATTCCATACCATTCGGATAGATTCCATTCCAGTCCATTCTATTCCATTCCATTCCATTCGGTGTGATTAAATTCCCTTCCATTTCATTCCCTTCCATTCCATTCCATTCCATTCCGTTCCATTCCATTCCATTCGGGTTGATTACTTTCCATTCCATTCCATTGCATTCCATTCGGGTTGATTCCATTCCATTCCGTTCCATTCCATTCCATTCGGGATGATTCCATTGCATTCCATTCCATTCCATTCCATTCCATTCGATTCCATTCCATTCGGGTTGGTTCCTTTCCATTCCATTCCCCTCCATTCCATTTCATTCGGGTTTATTCCATTCCATTCCATTCCATTCCATTCCATTCCATTCCATTCCATTCGGGTTTATTCCATTTCATTCCATTCCTTTCCATTCCATTCCATTCCATTCCGTTCCATTCGAGTTGATTCCATCCCTTTCCATTCCATTCCATTCCATTGTATTCCATTCCATTCGGGTTGATTCCATTCCATTCCATTCCAATCCATTCCATTCTATTCCATTCGAGTTGATTCCATTCCATTCCATTCCATTGCATTCCATTCCATTCGGGTTGATTCCATTCCATTCCATTGCATTCCATCCGGGTTGACTCCATTCCATTCCATTCCATTCCATTGCATTCCATTACATTCGGGTTGATTCCTTTCCATTCCATTCCATTCCATTGCATTCCATTCGGGTTGATTCCATTCCTTTCCATTCCATTCGACTCCATTCGGGTTGATTCCATACCATTCCATTCCATTCCATTCCATTCCATTCCATTCCATTCCATTCCGGTGGATTCCATTCCATTCAATTCCATTCCATTTCATTCCATTCAGGTTGATTCCATTCCATTCCATTCCATTCCATTCGGGTTGATTCCATTCCATTCCATTCTATTCCATTCCATTCTGGTTGATTCCATTCCATTCCATTAAATTCCATTCGGGTTGATTCCATTCCATTCCTTTCCATTCCATTCCATTCTATTCCTTTCCATTTCATTCCATTCCGGTTGATTCCATTCCTTTCCATTCCATTCTGGTTGAATCCATTCCATTCCATTCGATTCCATTCCATTGCACTCGATTTGATTCCACTTCATTCCATTCCATTCGGGTTGATTCCATTGCATTCCATTCCATTCCATTCCATTCGGATTGATTGCATTCCATTCCATTTCATTCCATTCCATTCCATTCCATTCCATTCAGGTTGATTCCATTCCATTCCATTCCATTCCATTCCATTCCATTCCGTTCCACTCCATTCCATTCGGGTTGATTACTTTCCATTCCATTCCATTGCATTCCATTCGGGTTGATTCCGTTCCATTCCGTTCCATTCCATTCCATTCGGGATGATTCCATTGCATTCCATTCCATTCTATTCCATTCCATTCGATTCCATTCCATTCGGGTTGGTTCCTTTCCATTCCATTCCATTCCATTCCCCTCCATTCCATTTCATTCGGGTTTATTCCATTCCATTCCATTCCCTTCCATTCCATTCCTTTCCATTCCATTCCATTCCATTCCATTCGAGTTGATTCCACTCCATTTCATTCCATGCGTGTTGATTCCATTCCCTTCCATTCCATTCCATTCCTTACCATTCCATACCATTCGGATAGATTCCATTCCAGTCCATTCTATTCCATTCCATTCCATTCGGTGTGATTAAATTCCCTTCCATTTCATTCCCTTCCATTCCATTCCATTCAATTCCATTCCATTCCGTTCCATTCCATTCCATTCGGGTTGATTACTTTCCATTCCATTCCATTGCATTCCATTCGGGTTGATTCCATTCCACTCCGTTCCATTCCATTCCATTCGGGATGATTCCATTGCATTCCATTCCATTCCATTCCATTCCATTCGATTCCATTCCATTCGGGTTGGTTCCTTTCCATTCCATTCCATTCCATTCCCCTCTATTCCATTTCATTCTGGTTTATTCCATTCCATTCCATTCCATTCCATTCCATTCCACTCAGGTTGATTCCATTCCATTCCATTCCACTCCACTCCATTCCATTCCATTTCATTCCCCTCCACTCCATTCCATTCCATTCCATTCCACTCGGATTGATTCAATTCCACCCCATTCCATTCAATTACATTCCATTCCAATCCACTCCAATCGGGTTGATTCAATTCCATTCGATTCTATCCCATACCATTCCATCCCGTGCCATTCCATTCCATTCCATTCCGTTCGAGTTGATTCCATTCCAATCAATTCCATTCGGGTTGAATCCATTCCATGTCATTCCATTGCATTCCATTCCATTCGTGTTGATTCCATTCCATTCCATTCCATTCCATTCGGTGTGATTAAATTCCCTTCCATTTCATTCCCTTCCATTCCATTCCTTTCCATTCCGTTCCATTCCATTCCATTCGGGTTAATTACTTTCCATTCCATTCAATTCCATTCCATTCCATTCCATTCCATTCAATTCCATTCCATTCGGGTTGGTTCCTTTCCATTCCATTCCATTCCCCTCCATTCCATTTCATTCGTGTTTATTCCATTCCATTCCATTCCATTCCATTCGAGTTGATTCCACTCCATTTCATTCCATGAGGGTTGATTCCATTCCCTTCCATTCCATTCCATTCCTTACCATTCCATTCCTTTCGGATAGATTCCATTCCATTCCATTCTATTCCATTCCATTCCATTCCATTCGGGTTGATTCCATTCCTTTCCATTCCATTCCACTCCATTCCATTCCATTCGGTTTGATTCCATTCCCTTCCATTCCATTCCATTCCATTCCATTCCATTCCGGTTGATTCCATTCCATTCCATTCCATTCGATTCCATTCCATTCCATTCGGGTTGCTTGCATTCCATTCCATTCCATTCCACTCCATTCGGGTTGATTCCATTCCATTCCTTTCCATTGCATTCCATTCCATTCGAGTTGATTCCATTCCATTCCATTGCATTCCATTCCATTCCATTGCATTCCATTCGGGTTGATTCCATTCCATTCCATTCCATTGCATTGCATTTGAGTTGCTTCCATTCCATTTTATTCCATTCCATTCAATTCCATTCCATTACACTCCACTCAGGTTGATTCCATTCCATTACATTCCACTCCACTCCATTCCATTCCATTTCATTCCCCTCCACTCCATTCCATTCCATTCCATTCCACTCGGATTGATTCAATTCCACCCCATTCCATTCAATGACATTACATTCCAATCCACTCCAATCGTGTTGATTCAATTCCATTCGATTCTATTCCATACCATTCCATCCCATGCCATTCCATTCCATTCCATTCCATTCCATTCGAGTTGATTCCATTCCAATCAATTCCATTCGGGTTGAATCCATTCCATGTCATTCCATTGCATTCCATTCCATTCGGTGTGATTAAATTCCCTTCCATTTCATTCCATTCCATTCCATTCCATTCCATTCCATTCCATTCCATTCGGTTTGATTCCATTCCATTCCATTCCATTCCAATCCATTCCATTCCATTGCATTCCATTCCATTCCATTCGGGTTTTTTCCTTTCCATTCCATTCCCTTCCATTCCATTTGGGTTGATTTCATTCCATTCCATTCCATTCCATTCCATTCGGGTTTATTCCATTTCATTCCATTCCATTCCATTCCATTACATTACATTCCATTCCATTCGAGTTGATTCCATCCCTTTCCATTCCATTCCATTCCATTGTATTCCATTCCATTCGGTTTGATTCCATTCCATTCCATTCCAATAAATTCCATTCTATTCCATTCGAGTTGATTCCATTCCATTCCATTCCATTGCATTCCATTCCATTCCATTTCATTCCATTCCATTCCATTGCATTCCATCTGGGTTGACTCCATTCCATTCCATTCCATTCCATTGCATTCCATTACATTCGGGTTGATTCCATTCCATTCCATTCCATTCCATTGCATTGCATTCGGGTTGATTCCATTCCTTTCCATTCCATTCGACTCCATTCGGGTTGATTCCATACCATTCCATTCCATTCCATTCCATTCCATTCCATTCCATTCCCGTGGATTCCATTCCATTCATTTCCATTCCATTTCATTCCATTCAGGTTGATTCCATCCCATTCCATTCCATTCCATTCCATTCCATTCGGGTTGATTCCATTCCATTCCATTCGATTCCATTCCATTCTGGTTGATTCCATTCCATTCCATTAAATTCCATTCAGGTTGATTCCATTCCATTCCTTTCCATTCCATTCCATTACATTCCTTTCCATTTCATTCCATTCCGGTTGATTCCATTCCTTTCCATTCCATTCTGGTTGAATCCATTCCATTCCATTCGATTCCATTCCATTGCACTCGATTTGATTCCACTTCATTCCATTCCATTCGGGTTGATTCCATTGCATTCCATTCCATTCCATTCCATTCGGATTGATTCCATTCCATTGCGTTTCATTCCATTCCATTCCATTCCATTCCATTCAGGTTGATTCCATTCCATTCCATTCCATTCCATTCCATTCCAATCCATTCCATTCGTGTTGATTCCATTCCATTCCATTCCATTGAATTCGGGTTGATTCCATGCCATTCCAATCCATTCCATTCCATTCGAGTTGGTTCCACTCCATTCCATTCCATGCGGGTTGATTCCATTCCATTCCATTCCATTCCATTCCATTCCATTCCTTTCCATTCGACTCCATTCGGGTTGATTCCATACCGTTCCATTCCATTCCATTCCATTCCATTCCCGTGGATTCCATTCCATTCATTTCCATTCCATTTCATTCCATTCAGGTTGATTCCATCCCATTCCATTCCATTCCATTCCATTCCATTCGGGTTGATTCCATTCCATTCCATTCGATTCCATTCCATTCTGGTTGATTCCATTCCATTCCATTAAATTCCATTCAGGTTGATTCCATTCCATTCCTTTCCATTCCATTCCATTCCATTCCTTTCCATTTCATTCCATTCCGGTTGATTCCATTCCTTTCCATTCCATTCTGGTTGAATCCATTGCATTCCATTCCATTCCATTCCGTTCGGATTGATTGCATTCCATTCCATTTCATTCCATTCCATTCCATTCCATTCCATTCAGGTTGATTCCATTCCATTCCATTCCATTCCATTCCATTCCAATCCATTCCATTCGTGTTGATTCCATTCCATTCCATTCCATTGAATTCGGGTTGATTCCATTCCATTCCAATCCATTCCATTCCATTCGAGTTGGTTCCACTCCATTCCATTCCATGCGGGTTGATTCCATTCCATTCCATTCCATTCCATTCCATTCCATTCCATTCCTTTCCATTCCAATCCATTCGGATAGATGCCATTCCATTCCATTCCAATCGGGTTGATTCCATTCCTTTCCATTCCATTCCACTCCATGCCATTCCACTCAGTTTGATTCCATTCCATTCCATTCCATTCCATTCCGGTTTATTCCATTCCATTCCATTCCATTCGGGTTGATTCCATTCCATTCCATTCCATTCCATTCGGGTTTTTTCCTTTCCATTCCATTCCCTTCCATTCCATTCGGGTTGATTCCATTCCATTCCATTCCATTCCATTCCATTCCATTCCATTCCATTCCATTCGGGTTTATTCCATTTCATTCCATTCCTTTCCATTCCGTTCCATTTGAGGTGATTACATCCCATTTCATTCCATTCCATTCCATTCCATTCCATTCCATTCCATTCCATTCGATTTGATTCCACTTCACTCCATTCCATTCGGGTTGATTCCAGTCCATTCCATTCCATTTGGATTGATTGCATTCCATTCCATTCCTTTTCATTCCATTCCATTCCGGTCCATTCCACTCCATTCGGGTTGATTCCATTCCATTCCTTTCCATTGCATTCCATTCCATTTGAGTTGATTCTATTCCGTTCCATTCCATTCATTATGATTCGATTCGATTCCATTCCATTCCATTCCATTGCATTTGAGTTGCTTCCATTCCATTTTATTCCATTCCATTCCATTCCATTCCATTCCATTCCATTCCACTCAGGTTGATTCCATTCCATTCCATTCCACTCCACTCCATTCCATTCCATTTAATTCCCCTCCACTCCATTCCATTCCATTCCATTCCACTCGGATTGATTCAATTCCACCCCATTCCATTCAATTACATTCCATTCCAATCCACTCCAATCGGGTTGATTCAATTCCATTCGATTCTATTCCATACCATTCCATCCCGTGCCATTCCATTCCATTCCATTCCATTCGAGTTGATTCCATTCCAATCAATTCCATTAGGGTTGAATCCATTCCATGTCATTCCGTTGCATTCCATTCCATTCGGGTTGATTCCATTCCATTCCATTCCATTCCATTCCATTCTATTCGGTGTGATTAAATTCCCTTCCATTTCATTCCATACCATTCCATTCCTTTCCATTCCATTCCATTCCATTCCATTCGAGTTGATTCCACTCCATTTCATTCCATGCGTGTTGATTCCATTCCCTTCCATTCCATTCCATTCCTTACCATTCCATACCATTCGGATAGATTCCATTCCAGTCCATTCTATTCCATTCCATTCCATTCGGTGTGATTAAATTCCCTTCCATTTCATTCCCTTCCATTCCATTCCATTCCATTCCATTCCATTCCGTTCCATTCCATTCCATTCGGGTTGATTACTTTCCATTCCATTCCATTGCATTCCATTCGGGTTGATTCCATTCCATTCCGTTCCATTCCATTCCATTCGGGATGATTCCATTGCATTCCATTCCATTCCATTCCATTCCATTCGATTCCATTCCATTCGGGTTGGTTCCTTTCCATTCCATTCCCCTCCATTCCATTTCATTCGGGTTTATTCCATTCCATTCCATTCCATTCCATTCCATTCCATTCCATTCGGGTTTATTCCATTTCATTCCATTCCATTCCATTCCATTCCATTACATTCCGTTCCATTCGAGTTGATTCCATCCCTTTCCATTCCATTGAATTCCATTGTATTCCATTCCATTCGGGTTGATTCCATTCCATTCCATTCCAATCCATTCCATTCTATTCCATTCGAGTTGATTCCATTCCATTCCATTCCATTGCATTCCATTCCATTCGGGTTGATTCCATTCCATTCCATTGCATTCCATCCGGGTTGACTCCATTCCATTCCATTCCATTCCATTGCATTCCATTACATTCGGGTTGATTCCTTTCCATTCCATTCCATTCCATTGCATTCCATTCGGGTTGATTCCATTCCTTTCCATTCCATTCGACTCCATTCGGGTTGATTCCATACCATTCCATTCCATTCCATTCCATTCCATTCCATTCCGGTGAATTCCATTCCATTCAATTCCATTCCATTTCATTCCATTCAGGTTGATTCCATTCCATTCCATTCCATTCCATTCGGGTTGATTCCATTCCATTCCATTCTATTCCATTCCATTCTGGTTGATTCCATTCCATTCCATTAAATTCCATTCGGGTTGATTCCATTCCATTCCTTTCCATTCCATTCCATTCTATTCCTTTCCATTTCATTCCATTCCGGTTGATTCCATTCCTTTCCATTCCATTCTGGTTGAATCCATTCCATTCCATTCGATTCCATTCCATTGCACTCGATTTGATTCCACTTCATTCCATTCCATTCGGGTTGATTCCATTGCATTCCATTCCATTCCATTCCATTCGGATTGATTGCATTCCATTCCATTTCATTCCATTCCATTCCATTCCATTCCATTCAGGTTGATTCCATTCCATTCCATTCCATTCCATTCCATTCCAATCCATTCCATTCGTGTTGATTCCATTCCATTCCATTCCATTGAATTCGGGTTGATTCCATTCCATTCCAATCCATTCCATTCCATTCGAGTTGGTTCCACTCCATTCCATTCCATGCGGGTTGATTCCATTCCATTCCATTCCATTCCATTCCATTCCATTCCTTTCCATTCCAATCCATTCGGATAGATGCCATTCCATTCCATTCCATTCCATTCCATTCCATTCCATTCCAATCGGGTTGATTCCATTCCTTTCCATTCCATTCCACTCCATGCCATTCCACTCGGTTTGATTCCATTTCATTCCATTCCATTCCATTCCATTCCGGTTTATTCCATTCCATTCCATTCCATTCGGGTTGATTCCATTCCATTCCATTCCATTCCATTCGGGTTTTTTCCTTTCCATTCCATTCCCTTCCATTCCATTCGGGTTGATTCCATTCCATTCCATTCCATTCCATTCGGGTTTATTCCATTTCATTCCATTCCTTTCCATTCCGTTCCATTTGAGGTGATTACATCCCATTTCATTCCATTCCATTCCATTCCATTCCATTCCATTCCATTCGATTTGATTCCACTTCACTCCATTCCATTCGGGTTGATTCCAGTCCATTCCATTCCATTTGGATTGATTGCATTCCATTCCATTCCTTTTCATTCCATTCCATTCCGGTCCATTCCACTCCATTCGGGTTGATTCCATTCCATTCCTTTCCATTGCATTCCATTCCATTTGAGTTGATTCTATTCCGTTCCATTCCATTCATTATGATTCGATTCCATTCCATTCCATTGCATTCCATTCCATTCGAGTTGATTCCATTCCATTCTATTGCATTCCATTCCATTCCATTCCATTCGGGTTGATTCCATTCCATTCCATTCCATTCCATTGCATTTGAGTTGCTTCCATTCCATTTTATTCCATTCCATTCCATTCCATTCCATTCCATTCCATTCCATTCCACTCAGGTTGATTCCATTCCATTCCATTCCTCTCCACTCCATTCCATTCCATTTAATTCCCCTCCACTCCATTCCATTCCATTCCATTCCCCTCGGATTGATTCAATTCCACCCCATTCCATTCAATTACATTCCATTCCAATCCACTCCAATCGGGTTGATTCAATTCCAGTCGATTCTATTCCATACCATTCCATCCCGTGCCATTCCATTCCATTCCATTCCATTCGAGTTAATTCAATTCCAATCAATTCCATTCGGGTTGAATCCATTCCATGTCATTCCATTGCATTCCATTCCATTCGGGTTGATTCCATTCCATTCCATTCCATTCCATTCCATTCCATTCGGTGTGATTAAATTCCCTTCCATTTCATTCCATACCATTCCATTCCTTTCCATTCCATTCCATTCCATTCCATTCGAGTTGATTCCACTCCATTTGATTCCATGCGTGTTGATTTCATTCCCTTCCATTCCATTCCATTCCTTAAGATTCCATACCATTCGGATAGATTCCATTCCAGTCCATTCTATTCCATTCCATTCCATTCTTTGTGATTAAATTCCCTTCCATTTCATTCCCTTCCATTCCATTCCATTCCATTCCATTCCATTCCGTTCCATTCCATTCCATTCGGGTTGATTACTTTCCATTCCATTCCATTGCATTCCATTCGGGTTGATTCCGTTCCATTCCGTTCCATTCCATTCCATTCGGGATGATTCCATTGCATTCCATTCCATTCTATTCCATTCCATTCGATTCCATTCCATTCGCGTTGGTTCCTTTCCATTCCATTCCATTCCCCTCCATTCCATTTCATTCGGGTTTATTCCATTCCATTCCATTCCATTCCATTCCATTCCATTCCATTCCACTCAGGTTGATTCCATTCCATTCCATTCCACTCCACTCCATTCCATTCCATTTCATTCCCCTCCACTCTATTCCATTCCATTCCATTCCACTCGGATTGATTCAATTCCACCCCATTCCATTCAATTACATTCCATTCCAATCCACTCCAATCGTGTTGATTCAATTCCATTCGATTCTATTCCATACCATTCCACCCCGTGCCACTCCATTCCATTCCATTCCATTCGAGTTGATTCCATTCCAATCAATTCCATTCAGGTTGAATCGATTCCATGTCATTCCATTGCATTCCATTCCTTTCGGGTTGATTCCATTCCATTCCATTCCATTCCATTCGGTGTGATTAAATTCCCTTCCATTTCATTCCCTTCCATTCCATTCCATTCCATTCCGTTCCATTCCATTCCATTCGGATTAATTACTTTCCATTCCATTCCATTGCATTCCATTCCATTCCATTCCATTCCATTCTATTCCATTCCATTCCATTCAATTCCATTCCATTCGGTTTGGTTCCTTTCCATTCCATTCCATTCCCCTCCATTCCATTTCATTCGGGTTTATTCCATTCCATTCCATTCCATTCGAGTTGATTCCACTCCATTTCATTCCATGAGGGTTGATTCCATTCCCTTCCATTCCATTCCATTCCTTACCATTCCATTCCTTTCGGATGGATTCCATTCCATTCCGTTCCATTCCATTCCATTCCATTCCATTCGGTTTGATTCAATTCCATTCCATTCCTTTCCATTCCATTCCATTCGGGTTTTTTCCTTTCCATTCCATTCACTTCCATTCCATTCGGGTTGATTTCATTCCATTCCATTCCAGTCCATTCCATTCCATTCGGGTTTATTCCATTTCATTCCATTCCATTCCATTCCATTCCATTCCATTCTAGTTGATTCCATCCCTTTCCATTCCTTTCCATTCCATTGTATTCCATTCCATTCGGGTTGATTCCATTCCATTCCATTCCAATCCATTCCATTCTATTCCATTCGAGTTGATTCCATTCCATTCCATTCCATTGCATTCCATTCCATTCGGGTTGATTCCATTCCATTCCATTTCATTCCATTCCATTCCATTGCATTCCATCTGGGTTGACTCCATTCCATTTGATTCCATTCCATTGCATTCCATTACATTCGGGTTGATTCCATTCCATTCCATTCCATTCCATTGCATTCCATTCGGGTTGATTCCATTCCTTTCCATTCCATTCGACTCCATTCGGGTTGATTCCATACCATTCCATTCCATTCCATTCCATTCTGGTGGATTCCATTCCATTCAATTCCATTCCATTTCATTCCATTCAGGTTGATTCCATTCCATTCCATTTGATTCCATTCCATTCTGGTTGATTCCATTCCATTCCATTAAATTCCATTCGGGTTGATTCCATTCCATTCCTTTCCATTCCATTCCATTCCATTCCTTTCCATTTCATTCCATTCCAGTTGATTCCATTCCTTTCCATTCCATTCTGGTTGAATCCATTCCATTCCATTCGATTCCAGTCCATTGCACTCGATTTGATTCCCCTTCATTCCATTCCATTCGCGTTGATTCCATTGCATTCCATTCTATTCCATTCCATTCGGATTGATTGCATTCCATTCCATTTCATTCCATTCCATTCCATTCCATTCGGGTTGATTCCATTCCATTCCATTCAATTCCATTCCATTCCAATCCATTCCATTCGTGTTGATTCCATTCCATTCCATTCCATTGAATTCGGGTTGATTCCATTCCATTCCAATCCATTTCATTCCATTCGAGATGGTTCCACTCCATTCCATTCCATTTGAGTTGATTCCATTCCATTCCATTCCATTCCATTCCATTCCATTCCTTTCCATTCCAATCCATTCGGATAGATTCCATTCCATTCCATTCCATTCCATTCCATTCCATTCCAATCGGGTGGATTCCATTCCTTTCCATTCCATTCCACTCCATGCCATTCCACTCGGTTTGATTCCATTCCATTCCATTCCATTCCATTCCATTCCATTCCATTCCGGTTTATTCCATTCCATTCCATTCCATTCGGGTTGATTCCATTCCATTCCATTCCATTCCATTCCATTCCATTCGGGTTTTTTCCTTTCCATTCCATTCCCTTCCATTCCATTCGGATTGATTCCATTCCATTCCATTCCATTCCATTCCATTCGGGTTTATTCCATTTCATTCCATTCCATTCCATTCCGTTCCATTCGAGGTGATTACAACCCATTTCATTCCATTCCATTCCATTCCATTCCATTCCATTCCATTCGATTTGATTCCACTTCACTCCATTCCATTCGGGTTGATTCCAGTCCATTCCATTCCATTTGGATTCATTGCATTCCATTCCATTCCTTTTCATTCCATTCCATTCCGTTCAATTCCACTCCAATCGGGTTGATTCCATTCCATTCCTTTCCATTGCATTCCATTCCATTTGAGTTGATTCCATTCCGTTCCATTCCATTCATGATGATTCGATTCCATTCCATTCCATTGCATTCCATTCCATTCGAGTTGATTCCATTCCATTCCATTGCATTCCATTCCATTCCATTCCTTTCGGGTTGATTCCATTCCATTCCATTCCATTCCATTGCATTTGAGTTGCTTCCATTCCATTTTATTCCATTCCATTCCATTCCATTCCTTTCCATTCCATTCCATTCCACTCAGGTTGATTCCATTCCATTACATTCCACTCCACTCCATTCCATTCCATTTCATTCCCCTCCACTCCATTCCATTCCATTCCATTCCACTCGTATTGATTCAATTCCACCCCATTCCATTCAATTACATTCCATTCCAAACCACTCCAATCGGGTTGATTCAATTCCATTCGATTCTATTCCATACCATTCCATCCCGTGCCATTCCATTCCATTCCATTCCATTCCATTCGAGTTGATTCCATTCCAATCAATTCCATTCGGGTTGAATCCATTCCATGTCATTCCGTTGCATTCCATTCCATTCGGGTTGATTCCATTCCATTCCATTCCATTCCATTCCATTCCATTCCATTCAATTCCATTCGGTGTGATTAAATTCCCTTCCATTTCATTCCCTTCCATTCCATTCCATTCCATTCCGTTCCATTCCACTCCATTCCATTCCATTCGGTTTGATTCCATTCCCTTCCCTTCCATTCCATTCCATTCCATTCCATTCCATTCCGGTTGATTCCATTCCATTCCATTCCATTCGATTCCATTCCATTCCATTCGGGTTGTTTCCATTCCATTCCATTCCATTCCACTCCATTCGGGTTGATTCCATTCCATTCCTTTCCATTGCATTAAATTCCATTTGAGTTGATTCCATTCCGTTCCATTCCTTTCGTGATGATTCGATTCCATTCCATTCCATTGCTTTCCATTCCATTCGAGTTGATTCCATTCCATTCCATTGCATTCCATTCCATTCCATTCCATTCCATTCGGGTTGATTCCATTCAATTCCATTGCATTGCATTGCATTTGAGTTGCTTCCATTCCATTTTATTCCATTCCATTCCATTCCATTCCATTCCATTACACTCCACTCAGGTTGATTCCATTCCATTACATTCCACTCCACTCCATTCCATTCCATTTCATTCCCCTCCACTCCATTCCATTCCATTCCATTCCACTCGGATTGATTCAATTCCACCCCATTCCATTCAATTACATTCCATTCCACTCCACTCCAATCGTGTTGATTCAATTCCATTCGATTCTATTCCATACCATTCCATCCCGTGCCATTCCATTCCATTCCATTCCATTCGAGTTGATTCCATTCCAATCAATTCCATTCGGGTTGAATCAATTCCATGTCATTCCATTGCATTCCATTCCATTCGGGTTCATTCCATTCCATTCCATTCCATTCCATTCCATTCCATTCCATTCGGTGTGATTAAATTCCCTTCCATTTCATTCCCTTCCATTCCATTCCATTCCATTCCGTTCCATTCCACTCCATTCCATTCCATTCGGTTTGATTCCATTCCATTCCATTCCATTCCATTCCATTCCATTCCATTCCATTCTGGTTTTTTCCTTTCCATTCCATTCCCTTCCATTCCATTCGGGTTGATTTCATTCCATTCCATTCCATTCCATTCGGGTTTATTCCATTTCATTCCATTCCATTCCATTCCACTCCATTCGAGTTGATTCCATCCCTTTCCATTCCATTCCATTCCATTGTATTCCATTCCATTCGGGTTGATTCCATTCCATTCCATTCCAATCCATTCCATTCTCTTCCATTCGAGTTGATTCCATTCCATTCCATTCCATTGCATTCCATTCCATTCGGGTTGATTCCATTCCATTCCATTCTATTCCATTCCATTCTGGTTGATTCCATTCCATTCCATTAAATTCCATTCGGGTTGATTCCATTCCATTCCTTTCCATTCCATTCCATTCCATTCTATTCCTTTCCATTTCATTCCATTCCGGTTGATTCCATTCCTTTCCATTCCATTCTGGTTGAATCCATTCCATTCCATTCGATTCCATTCCATTGCACTCGATTTGATTCCACTTCATTCCATTCCATTCGGGTTGATTCCATTGCATTCCATTCCATTCCATTCCATTCCAATTGATTGCATTCCATTCCATTTCATTCCATTCCATTCCATTCCATTCCATTCAGGTTGATTCCATTCCATTCCATTCCATTCCATTCCATTCCATTCCAATCCATTCCATTCGTGTTGATTCCATTCCATTCCATTCCATTGATTTCGGGTTGATTCCATTCCATTCCAATCCATTCCATTCCATTCGAGTTGGTTCCACTCCATTCCATTCCATGCGGGTTGATTCCATTCCATTCCATTCCATTCCATTCCATTCCATTCCTTTCCATTCCAATCCATTCGGATAGATGCCATTCCATTCCATTCCATTCCATTCCATTCCATTCCATTCCAATCGGGTTGATTCCATTCCTTTCCATTCCATTCCACTCCATGCCATTCCACTCGGTTTGATTCCATTCCATTCCATTCCATTCCATTCCGGTTTATTCCATTCCATTCCATTCCATTCGGGTTGATTCCATTCCATTCCATTCCATTCCATTCGGGTTTTTTCCTTTCCATTCCATTCCCTTCCATTCCATTCGGGTTGATTCCATTCCATTCCATTCCATTCCATTCCATTCCATTCCATTCCATTCCATTCGGGTTTATTCCATTTCATTCCATTCCTTTCCATTCCGTTCCATTTGAGGTGATTACATCCCATTTCATTCCATTCTATTCCATTCCATTCCATTCCATTCGATTTGATTCCACTTCACTCCATTCCATTCGGGTTGATTCCAGTCCATTCCATTCCATTTGGATTGATTGCATTCCATTCCATTCCTTTTCATTCCATTCCATTCCGGTCCATTGCACTCCATTCGGGTTGATTCCATTCCATTCCTTTCCATTGCATTCCATTCCATTTGAGTTGATTCTATTCCGTTCCATTCCATTCATTATGATTCGATTCCATTCCATTCCATTGCATTCCATTCCATTCGAGTTGATTCCATTCCATTCTATTGCATTCCATTCCATTCCATTCCATTCGGGTTGATTCCATTCCATTCCATTCCATTCCATTGCATTTGAGTTGCTTCCATTCCATTTTATTCCATTCCATTCCATTCCATTCCACTCAGGTTGATTCCATTCCATTCCATTCCACTCCACTCCATTCCATTCCATTTAATTCCCCTCCACTCCATTCCATTCCATTCCATTCCATTCCCCTCGGATTGATTCAATTCCACCCCATTCCATTCAATTACATTCCATTCCAATCCACTCCAATCGGGTTGATTCAATTCCATTCGATTCTATTCCATACCATTCCATCCCGTGCCATTCCATTCCATTCCATTCCATTCGAGTTGATTCCATTCCAATCAATTCCATTAGAGTTGAATCCATTCCATGTCATTCTGTTGCATTCCATTCCATTCGGGTTGATTCCACTCCATTCCATTGCATTCCATTCCATTCGGTGTGATTAAATTCCCTTCCATTTCATTCCATACCATTCCATTCCTTTCCATTCCATTCCATTCCATTCCATTCGAGTTGATTCCACTCCATTTCATTCCATGCGTGTTGATTCCATTCCCTTCCATTCCATTCCATTCCTTACCATTCCATACCATTCGGATAGATTCCATTCCAGTCCATTCTATTCCATTCCATTCCATTCGGTGTGATTAAATTCCCTTCCATTTCATTCCCTTCCATTCCATTCCATTCAATTCCATTCCATTCCGTTCCATTCCATTCCATTCGGGTTGATTACTTTCCATTCCATTCCATTGCATTCCATTCGGGTTGATTCCATTCCACTCCGTTCCATTCCATTCCATTCGGGATGATTCCATTGCATTCCATTCCATTCCATTCGATTCCATTCCATTCGGGTTGGTTCCTTTCCATTCCATTCCATTCCATTCCCCTCTATTCCATTTCATTCTGGTTTATTCCATTCCATTCCATTCCATTCCACTCAGGTTGATTCCATTCCATTCCATTCCACTCCACTCCATTCCATTCTATTTCATTCCCCTCCACTCCATTCCATTCCATTCCATTCCACTCGGGTTGATTCAATTCCACCCCATTCCATTCAATTACATTCCATTCCAATCCACTCCAATCGTGTTGATTCAATTCCATTCGATTCTATTCCATACCATTCCATCCCGTGCCATTCCATTCCATTCCATTCCATTCGAGTTGATTCCATTCCAATCAATTCCATTCGGGTTGAATCCATTCCATGTGATTGCATTGCATTCCATTCCATTCGGGTTCATTCCATTCCATTCCATTCCATTCGGTGTGATTAAATTCCCTTCCATTTCATTCCCTTCCATTCCATTCCATTCCATTCCGTTCCATTCCATTCCATTCCATTCCATTCCATTCGGTTTGATTCCATTCCATTCCATTCCATTCCATTCCATTCGGGTTTTTTCCTTTCCATTCCATTCCCTTCCATTCCATTCGGGTTGATTTCATTCCATTCCATTCCATTCCATTCCATTCCATTCCATTCGGGTTTATTCCATTTCATTCCATTCCATTCCATTCCATTCCATTCGAGTTGATTCCATCCCTTTCCATTCCATTCCATTCCATTGTATTCCATTCCATTCGGGTTGATTCCATTCCATCCATTCCAATCTATTCCATTCTATTCCATTCGAGTTGATGCCATTCCATTCCATTCCATTGCATTCCATTCCATTCGGGTTGATTCCATTCCATTCCATTTCATTCCATTCCATTCCATTGCATTCCATCCGGGTTGACTCCATTCCATTCCATTCCATTCCATTGCATTCCATTACATTCGGGTTGATTCTATTCCATTCCATTCCATTCCATTGCATTCCATTCGGGTTGATTCCATTTCTTTCCATTCCATTCGACTCCATTCGGGTTGATTCCATACCATTCCATTCCATTCCATTCCATTCCATTCCATTCCATTCCGGTGGATTCCATTCCATTCAATTCCATTCCATTTCATTCCATTCAGGTTGATTCCATTCCATTCCATTCCATTCCATTCCATTCCATTCCATTCCATTCGGGTTGATTCCATTCCATTCCATTCGATTCCATTCCATTCTGGTTGATTCCATTCCATTCCATTAAATTCCATTCGGGTTGATTCCATTCCATTCCTTTCCATTCCATTCCATTCCATTCCTTTCCATTTCATTCCATTCCGGTTGATTCCATTCCTTTCCATTCCATTCTCGTTGAATCCATTCCATTCCATTCGATTCCATTCCATTTCACTCGATTTGATTCCACTTCATTCCATTCCATTCGGGTTGATTCCATTGCATTCCATTCCATTCCATTCCATTCGGATTGATTGCATTCCATTCCATTCCATTCCATTCCATTCCATTCCATTCCATTCCGGTTGATTCCATTCCATTCCATTCCATTCCATTCCATTCCATTCCAATCCATTCTATTCGTGTTGATTCCATTCCATTCCATTCCATTGAATTCGGGTTGATTCCATTCCATTCCAATCCATTCCATTCCATTCGAGTTGGTTCCACTCCATTCCATTCCATGCGGGTTGATTCCATTGCATTCCATTCCATTCCATTCCATTCGGATTGATTGCATTCCATTCCATTTCATTCCATTCCATTCCATTCCATTCCATTCCATTCGGGTTGATTCCATTCCATTCCATTCCATTCCATTCCATTCCATTCGGGTTGATTCCATTCCATTCCATTCCATTGCATTGCATTTGAGTTGCTTCCACTCCATTTTATTCCATTCCATTCCATTCCATTCCATTACACTCCACTCAGGTTGATTCTATTGCATTACATTCCACTCCACTCCATTCCATTCCATTTCATTCCCCTCCACTCCATTCCATTCCATTCCATTCCACTCGGATTGATTCAATTCCACCCCATTCCATTCAATTACATTCTATTCCAATCCACTCCAATCGTGTTGATTCAATTCCATTCGATTCTATTCCATACCATTCCATCCCGTGCCATTCCATTCCATTCCATTCCATTCGAGTTGATTCCATTCCAATCAATTCCATTCGGGTTGAATCCATTCCATGTCATTCCATTGCATTCCATTCCATTCGGGTTGATTCCATTCCATTCCATTCCATTCGGTGTGATTAAATTCCCTTCCTTTTCATTCCCTTCCATTCCATTCCATTCCATTCCGTTCCATTCCATTCCATTCCATTCCATTCGGTTTGATTCCATTCCATTCCATTCCATTCCATTCCATTCGGGTTTTTTCCTTTCCATTCCATTCCCTTCCATTCCATTTGGGTTGATTTCATTCCATTCCATTCCATTCCATTCCATTCCATTACATTCGGGTTTATTCCATTTCATTCCATTCCATTCCATTCCATTCCATTCCATTCCATTCCATTCGAGTTGATTCCATCCCTTTCCATTCCATTCCATTCCATTGTATTCCATTCCATTCGGGTTGATTCCATTCCATTCCATTCCAATCCATTCCATTCTATTCCATTCTAGTTGATTCCATTCCATTCCATTCCATTGCATTCCATTCCATTTGGGTTGATTCCATTCCATTCCATTTCATTCAATTCCATTCCATTGCATTCCATCCGGGTTGACTCCATTCCATTCCATTCCATTCCATTGCATTCCATTACATTCGGGTTGATTCCATTCCATTCCATTCCATTCCATTGCATTCCATTCGCGTTGATTCCATTCCTTTCCATTCCATTCGATTCCATTCGGGTTGATTCCATACCATTCCATTCCATTCCATTCCATTCCATTCCATTCCGGTGGATTCCATTCCATTCAATTCCATTCCATTTCATTCCATTCAGGTTGATTCCATTCCATTCCATTCCATTCCATTCCATTCCATTCCATTCCATTCCATTCCATTCGTGTTGATTCCATTCCATTCCATTCGATTCCATTCCATTCTGGTTGATTCCATTCCATTCCATTAAATTCCATTCGGGTTGATTCCATTCCATTCCTTTCCATTCCATTCCATTCCATTCCTTTCCATTTCATTCCATTCCGGTTGATTCCATTCCTTTCCATTCCATTCTGGTTGAATCCATTCCATTCCATTCGATTCCATTCCATTGCACTCGGTTTGATTCCACTACATTCCATTCCATTCGGGTTGATTACATTGCATTCCATTCCATTCCATTCCATTCGGATTGATTGCATTCCATTCCATTTCATTCCATTCCATTCTATTCGGGTTGATTCCATTCCATTCCATTCCATTCCATTCCAATCCATTCCATTCGTGTTGATTCCATTCCATTCCATTCCATTGAATTCGGGTTGATTCCATTCCATTCCAATCCATTCCATTCCATTCGAGTTGGTTCCACTCCATTCCATTCCATGCGGGTTGATTCCATTGCATTCCATTCCATTCCATTCCATTCGGATTGATTGCATTCCATTCCATTTCATTCCATTCCATTCCATTCCATTCCATTCGGGTTGATTCCATTCCATTCCATTCCATTCCATTCCTGTCGGGTTGATTCCATTCCATTCCATTCCATTCCATTGGATTTGAGTTGCTTCCATTCCATTTTATTCCATTCCATTCCATTCCATTCCATTACAGTCCACTCAGGTTGATTCCATTCCATTACATTCCACTCCACTCCATTCCATTCCATTACATTCCCCTCCACTCCATTCCTTTCCATTCCATTCCACTCGGATTGATTCAATTCCACCCCATTCCATTAAATTACATTCCATTCCAATCCACTCCAATCGTGTTGATTCAATTCCATTCGATTCTATTCCATACCATTCCATCCCGTGCCATTCCATTCCATTCCATTCCATTCGAGTTGATTCCATTCCAATCAATTCCATTCGGGTTGAATCCATTCCATGTCATTCCATTGCATTCCATTCCATTCGGGTTGATTCCATTCCATTCCATTCCATTCCATTCCATTCCATTCGGTGTGATTAAATTCCCTTCCATTTCATTCCCTTCCATTCCATTCCATTCCATTCCGTTCCATTCCATTCCATTCCATTCCATTCCATTCGGTTTGATTCCATTCCATTCCATTCCATTCCATTCCATTCGGATTTTTTCCTTTCCATTCCATTCCCTTCCATTCCATTCGGGTTTATTCCATTTCATTCCATTCCATTGCATTCCATTCCATTCGAGTTGATTCCACCCTTTCCATTCCATTCCATTCCATTCCATTCCATTCCATTCCATTCGAGTTGATTCCATCCCTTTCCATTCCATTCCATTCCATTGTATTCCATTCCATTCGGGTTGATTCCATTCCATTCCATTCCAATCCATTCCATTCTATTCCATTCAAGTTGATTCCATTCCATTCCATTCCATTGCATTCCATTCCATTCGGGTTGATTCCATCCATTCCATTTCATTCCATTCCATTCCATTGCATTCCATCCGGGTTGACTCCATTCCATTCCATTCCATTCCATTCCATTCCATTCCATTGCATTCCATTCGGGTTGATTCCATTCTTTTCCATTCCATTCGACTCCATTCGTGTTGATTCCATACCATTCCATTCCATTCCATTCCATTCCATTCCATTCCATTCCGGTGGATTCCATTCCATTCAATTCCATTCCATTTCATTCCATTCAGGCTGATTCCATTCCATTCCATTCCATTCGGGGTGATTCCTTTCCATTCCATTCGATTCCATTCTATTCTGGTTGATTCCATTCCATTCCATTAAATTCCATTCGGGTTGATTCCATTTCATTCCTTTCCATTCCATTCCATTCCATTCCTTTCCATTTCATTCCATTCCGATTGATTCCATTCCTTTCCATTCCATTCTGGTTGATTCCATTCCATTCCATTCGATTCCATTCCATTTCACTCGATTTGATTCCACTTCATTCCATTCCATTCGGGTTGATTCCATTGCATTCCATTCCATTCCATTCCAATCAGATTGATTGCATTCCATTCCATTTCATTCCATTCCATTCCATTCCATTCCATTCGGGTTGATTCCATTCCATTCCATTCCATTCCATTCCAATCCATTCCATTCGTGTTGATTCCATTCCATTCCATTCCATTGAATTCGGGTTGATTCCATTCCATTCCAATCCATTCCATTCCATTCGAGTTGGTTCCACTCCATTCCATTCCATGCGGGTTGATTCCATTGCATTCCATTCCATTCCATTCCATTCGGATTGATTGCATTCCATTCCATTTCATTCCATTCCATTCCATTCCATTCCATTCGGGTTGATTCCATTCCATTCCATTCCATTCGGGTTGATTCCCTTCCATTCCATTCCATTGCATTGCATTTGAGTTGCTTCCATTCCATTTTATTCCATTCCATTCCATTCCATTCCATTACACTCCACTCAGGTTGATTCCATTCCATTACATTCCACTCCACTCCATTCCATTCCATTTCATTCCCCTCCACTCCATTCCATTCCATTCCATTCCAATCGGATTGATTCAATTCCACCCCGTTCCATTCAATTCCATTCCATTCCAATCCACTCCAGTCGTGTTGATTCAATTCCATTCGATTCTATTCCATACCATTCCATCCCGTGCCATTCCATTCCATTCCATTCGAGTTGATTCCATTCCAATCAATTCCATTCGGGTTGAATCCATTCCATGTCATTCCATTGCATTCCATTCCATTCGGGTTGATTCCATTCCATTCCATTCCATTCGGTGTGATTAAATTCCCTTCCTTTTCATTCCCTTCCATTCCATTCCATTCCATTCCGTTCCATTCCATTCCATTCCATTCCATTCGGTTTGATTCCATTCCATTCCATTCCATTCCATTCCATTCGGGTTTTTTCCTTTCCATTCCATTCCCTTCCATTCCATTCGGGTTGATTTCATTCCATTCCATTCCATTCCATTCCATTCCATTCGGGTTTATTCCATTTCATTCCATTCCATTCCATTCCATTCCATTCCATTCGAGTTGATTCCATCCCTTTCCATTCCATTCCATTCCATTGTATTCCATTCCATTCGGGTTGATTCCATTCCATTCCATTCCAATCCATTCCATTCTATTCCATTCGAGTTGATTCCATTCCATTTCATTCCATTGCATTCCATTCCATTCGGGTTGATTCCATTCCATTCCATTTCATTCCATTCCATTCCTTTGCATTCCATTCGGGTTGATTCCATTCCATTCCATTCCATTCCATTGCATTCCATTACATTCTGGTTGATTCCATTCCATTCCATTCCATTCCATTGCATTCCATTCGGGTTGATTCCATTCCTTTCCATTCCATTCGACTCCATTCGGGTTGATTCCATACCATTCCATTCCATTCCATTCCATTCCATTCCATTCCATTCCGGTGGATTCCATTCCATTCAATTCCATTCCATTTCATTCCATTCAGGTTGATTCCATTCCATTCCATTCCATTCCATTCCATTCGGGTTGATTCCATTCCATTCCATTCGATTCCATTCCATTCTGGTTGATTCCATTCCATTCCATTAAATTCCATTCGGGTTGATTCCATTCCATTCCTTTCCATTCCATTCCATTCCATTCCTTTCCATTTCATTCCATTCCGGTTGATTCCATTCCTTTCCATTCCATTCTGGTTGAATCCTTTCCATTCCATTCGATTCCATTCCATTGCACTCGGTTTGATTCCACTTCATTCCATTCCATTCGGGTTGATTACATTGCATTCCATTCCATTCCATTCCATTCGGATTGATTGCATTCCATTCCATTTCATTCCATTCCATTCTATTCGGGTTAATTCCATTCCATTCCATTCCATTCCATTCCAATCCATTCCATTCGTGTTGATTCCATTCCATTCCATTCCATTGAATTCGGGTTGATTCCATTCCATTCCAATCCATTCCATTCCATTCGAGTTGGTTCCACTCCATTCCATTCCATGCGGGTTGATTCCATTGCATTCCATTCCATTCCATTCCATTCGGATTGATTGCATTCCATTCCATTTCATTCCATTCCATTCCATTCCATTCCATTCGGGTTGATTCCATTCCATTCCATTCCATTCGGGTTGATTCCATTCCATTCCATTCCATTGCATTGCATTTGAGTTGCTTCCATTCCATTATATTCCATTCCATTCAATTCCATTACACTCCACTCAGGTTGATTCCATTCCATTACATTCCACTCCACTCCTTTCCATTCCATTTCATTCCCCTCCACTCCATTCCATTCCATTCCATTCCACTCGGATTGATTCAATTCCACCCCATTCCATTCAATTACATTCCATTCCAATCCACTCCAATCGTGTTGATTCAATTCCATTCGATTCTATTCCATACCATTCCATCCCGTGCCATTCCATTCCATTCCATTCCATTCGAGTTGATTCCATTCCAATCAATTCCATTCGGGTTGAATCCATTCCATGTCATTCCATTGCATTCCATTCCATTCGGGTTGATTCCATTCCATTCCATTCCATTCCATTCCATTCGGTGTGATTAAATTCCCTTCCTTTTCATTCCTTTCCATTCCATTCCTTTCCATTCCATTCCATTCCATTCCATTCCATTCGAGTTGATTCCACTCCATTTCATTCCATGCGTGTTGATTCCATTCCCTTCCATTCCATTCCATTCCATTCCATTCCATTCCGGTGGATTCCATTCCATTCAATTCCATTCCATTTCATTCCATTCAGGTTGATTCCATTCCATTCCATTCCATTCCGTTCCATTCCATTCCATTCCATTCCATTCGGTTTGATTCCATTCCATTCCATTCCATTCCATTCCATTCGGGTTTTTTCCTTTCCATTCCATTCCCTTCCATTCCATTCGTGTTGATTTCATTCCATTCCATTCCATTCCATTCCATTCGGTTTTATTCCATTTCATTCCATTCCATTCCATTCCATTCCTTTCCATTCGAGTTGATTCCATCCCTTTCCATTCCATTCCATTCCATTGTATTCCATTCCATTCGGGTTGATTCCATTCCATTCCATTCCAATCCATTCCATTCTATTCCATTCGAGTTGATTCCATTCCATTCCATTCCATTGCATTCCATTCCATTCGGGTTGATTCCATTCCATTCCATTTCATTCCATTCCATTCCATTGCATTCCATCCGGGTTGACTCCATTCCATTCCATTCCATTCCATTGCATTCCATTACATTCTGGTTGATTCCATTCCATTCCATTCCATTCCATTGCATTCCATTCGGGTTGATTCCATTTCTTTCCATTCCATTCGACTCCATTCGGGTTGATTCCATACCATTCCATTCCATTCCATTCCGGTGGATTCCATTCCATTCAATTCCATTCCATTTCATTCCATTCAGGTTGATTCCATTCCATTCCATTCCATTCCATTCCATTCCATTCCATTCCATTCCATTCGGGTTGAGTCCATTCCATTCCATTCGATTCCATTCCATTCTGGTTGATTCCATTCCATTCCATTAAATTCCATTCGGGTTGATTCCATTCCATTCCTTTCCATTCCATTCCATTCCATTCCTTTCCATTTCATTCCATTCCGGTTGATTCCATTCCTTTCCATTCCATTCTGGTTGAATCCATTCCATTCCATTCAATTCCATTCCATTGCACTCGATTTGATTCCACTTCATTCCATTCCATTCGGGTTGATTCCATTGCATTCCATTCCATTCCATTCCATTCGGATTGATTGCATTCCATTCCATTTCATTCCATTCCATTCCATTCCATTTCATTCGGGTTGATTCCATTCCATTCCTTTCCATTCCATTCCATTCCTTTCCAATCCATTCCATTCGTGTTGATTCCATTCCATTCCATTCCATTGAATTCGGGTTGATTCCATTCCATTCCAATCCATTCCATTCCATTCGAGTTGGTTCCACTCCATTCCATTCCATGCGGGTTGATTCCATTCCATTCCATTCCATTCCATTCCATTCCATTCCATTCCATTCTTTTCCATTCCAATCCATTCGGATAGATTCCATTCCATTCCATTCCATTCCATTCCATTCCATTCCAATCGGGTTGATTCCATTCCTTTCCATTCCATTCCACTCCATGCCATTCCACTCGGTTTGATTCCATTCCATTCCATTCCATTCCATTCCATTCCATTCCATTCGATTCCATTCCATTCGTGTTGGTTCCTTTCCATTCCATTCCATTCCATTCCCCTCCATTCCATTTCATTCGGGTTTATTCCATTCCATTCCATTCCATTCCATTCCATTCCATTCCATTCCATTCCACTCAGGTTGATTCCATTCCATTCCATTCCACTCCACTCCATTACATTCCATTTCATTCCCCTCCACTCCATTCCATTCCATTCCATTCCACTCGGATTGATTCAATTCCACCCCATTCCATTCAATTACATTCCATTCCAATCCACTCCAATCGGGTTGATTCAATTCCATTCGATTCTATTCCATACCATTCCATCCCGTGCCATTCCATTCCATTCCATTCCATTCGAGTTGATTCCATTCCAATCAATTCCACTCGGGTTGAATCCATTCCATGTCATTCCATTGCATTCCATTGCATTCGGGTTGATTCCCTTCCATTCCATTCCATTCCATTCGGTGTGATTTAATTCCCTTCCATTTCATTCCCTTCCATTCCATTCCATTCCATTCCGTTCCATTCCATTCCATTCGGGTTAATTACTTTCCATTCCATTCCATTGCATTCATTCCATTCCATTCCATTCCATTCCATTCCATTCGAGTTGATTCCACTCCATTTCATTCCATGAGGGTTGATTCCATTCCCTTCCATTCCATTCCATTCCTTACCATTCCATTCCTTTCGTATAGATTCCATTCCATTCCATTCTATTCCATTCCATTCCATTCCATTCGGTTTGATTCCATTCCATTCCATTCCATTCAATTCCATTCCATTCGGGTTGATTCCATTCCTTTCCATTCCATTCCACTCCATTCCCTTCCATTCCGGTTGATTCCATTCCATTCCATTCCATTCGATTCCATTCCATTCCATTCGGGTTGTTTCCATTCCATTCCATTCCATTCCACTCCATTCGGGTTGATTCCTTTCCATTCCTTTCCATTGCATTCCATTCCATTCGAGTTGATTCCATTCCATTCCATTCCATTCCATTCCATTCCATTCCATTCCATTCGGGTTGATTCCATTCCATTCCATTCCATTGCATTGCATTTGAGTTGCATCCATTCCATTTTATTCCATTCCATTCCATTCCATTACACTCCACTCAGGTTGATTCCATTCCATTATATTCCACTCCACTCCATTCCATTCCATTTCATTCCCCTCCACTCCATTCCATTCCATTCCATTCCACTCGGATTGATTCAATTCCACCCCATTCCATTCAATTACATTCCATTCCAATACACTCCAATCGTGTTGATTCAATTCCATTCGATTCTATTCCATAACATTCCATCCCGTGCCATTCCATTCCATTCCATTCCATTCGAGTTGATTCCATTCCAATCAATTCCATTCGGGTTGAATCCATTCCATCTCATTCCATTGCATTCCATTCCATTCGGGTTGATTCGATTCCATTCCATTCCATTCCATTCCATTCGGTGTGATTAAATTCCCTTCCATTTCATTCCCTTCCATTCCATTCCATTCCATTCCGTTCCATTCCATTCCATTCCATTCCATTCCATTCGGTTTGATTCCATTCCATTCCATTCCATTCCATTCCATTCCATTCCATTCCATTCGGGTTTTTTCCTTCCATTCCATTCCCTTCCATTCCATTCGGGTTGATTTCATTCCGTTCCATTCTATTCCATTCCATTCCATTCGGGTTTATTCCATTTCATTCCATTCCATTCCATTCCATTCCATTCGAGTTGATTCCATCCCTTTCCATTCCATTCCATTCCATTCCATTGTATTCCATTCCATTCGGGTTGATTCCATTCCATTCCATTCCAATCCATTCCATTCTATTCCATTCAAGTTGATTCCATTCCATTCCATTCCATTGCATTCCATTCCATTAGGGTTGATTCCATCCATTCCATTTCATTCCATTCCATTCCATTGCATTCCATCCGGGTTGACTCCATTCCATTCCATTCCATTCCATTGCATTCCATTCGGGTTGATTCCATTCCTTTCCATTCCATTCGACTCCATTCGGGTTGATTCCATACCATTCCATTCCATTCCATTCCATTCCGGTGGATTCCATTCCATTCAATTCCATTCCATTTCATTCCATTCAGGTTGATTCCATTCCATTCCATTCCATTCCATTCCATTCCATTCCATTCGGGGTGATTCCATTCCATTCCATTCCATTCCATTTCATTCTGGTTGATTCCATTCCATTCCATTAAATTCCATTCGGGTTGATTCCATTCCATTCCTTTCCATTCCATTCCATTCCATTCCTTTCCATTTCATTCCATTCCGGTTGATTCCATTCCTTTCCATTCCATTCTGGTTGATTCCATTCCATTCCATTCCATTCCATTCCATTTCACTCGATTTGATTCCACTTCATTCCATTCCATTCGGGTTGATTCCATTGCATTCCATTCCATTCCATTCCATTCGGATTGATTGCATTCCATTCCATTTCATTCCATTCCATTCCATTCCATTGAATTCGGGTTGATTCCATTCCATTCCATTCCATTCCATTCCATTCCAATCCATTCCATTCGTGTTGATTCCATTCCATTCCATTCCATTGAATTCGGGTTGATTCCATTCCATTCCAATCCATTCCATTCCATTCGAATTGGTTCCACTCCATTCCATTCCATGCGGGTTGATTCCATTGCATTCCATTCCATTCCATTCCATTCGGAGTGATTGCATTCCATTCCATTTCATTCCATTCCATTCCTTTCCATTCCATTCGGGTTGATTCCATTCCATTCCATTCCATTCGGGTTGATTCCATTCCATTCCATTCCATTGCATTGCATTTGAGTTGCTTCCATTCCATTTTATTCCATTCCATTCCATTCCATTCCATTACACTCCACTCAGGTTGATTCCATTCCATTACATTCCACTCCACTCCATTCCATTCCATTTCATTCCCCTCCACTCCATTCCATTCCATTCCATTCCACTCGGATTGATTCAATTCCACCCAATTCCATTCAATTACATTCCATTCCAATCCACTCCAATCGTGTTGATTCAATTCCATTCGATTCTATTCCATACCATTCCATCCCGTGCCATTCCATTCCATTCCATTCCATTCGAGTTGATTCCATTCCAATCAATTCCATTCCGGTTGAATCCATTCCATGTCATTCCATTGCATTCCATTCCATTCGGGTTGATTCCATTCCATTCCATTCCATTCGGTGTGATTAAATTCCCTTCCTTTTCATTCCCTTCCATTCCATTCCATTCCATTCCATTCCGTTCCATTCCATTCCATTCCATTCCATTCGGTTTGATTCCATTCCATTCCATTCCATTCCATTCCATTCGGGTTTTTTCCTTTCCATTCCATTCCCTTCCATTCCATTCGGGTTGATTTCATTCCATTCCATTCCATTCCATTCCATTCGGGTTTATTCCATTTCATTCCATTCCATTCCTTTCCATTCGAGTTGATTCCATCCCTTTCCATTCCATTCCATTCCATTGTATTCCATTCCATTCGGGTTGATTCCATTCCATTCCATTCCAATCCATTCCATTCTATTCCATTCGAGTTGATTCCATTCCATTCCATTCCATTGCATTCCATTCCATTCGGGTTGATTCCATTCCATTCCATTTCATTCCATTCCATTCCATTGCATTCCATCCGGGTTGACTCCATTCCATTCCATTCCATTCCATTGCATTCCATTACATTCGGGTTGATTCCATTCCATTCCATTCCATTGCATTCCTTTCGGGTTGATTCCATTCCTTTCCATTCCATTCGACTCCATTCGGGTTGATTCCATACCATTCCATTCCATTCCATTCCATTCCATTCCATTCCATTCTATTCCGGTGGATTCCATTCCATTCAATTCCATTCCATTTCATTCCATTCAGGTTGATTCCACTCCATTCCATTCCATTCCATTCCATTCCATTCCATTCGGGTTGATTCCATTCCATTCCATTCGATTCCATTCCATTCTGGTTGATTCCATTCCATTCCATTAAATTCCATTCGGGTTGATTCCATTCCATTCCTTTCCATTCCATTCCATTCCTTTCCATTTCATTCCATTCCGGTTGATTCCATTCCTCTCCATTCCATTCTGGTTGAATCCACTCCATTCCATTCGATTCCATTCCATTGCACTCGATTTGATTCCACTTCATTCCATTCCATTCGGGTTGATTCCATTGCATTCCATTCCATTCCAATCCATTCGGATTGATTGCATTCCATTCCATTTCATTCCATTCCATTCCATTCCATTCCATTCGGGTTGATTCAATTCCATTCCATTCCATTCCATTCCATTCGGGTTGATTCCATTCCATTCCATTCGATTCCATTCCATTCTGGTTGATTCCATTCCATTCCATTAAATTCCATTCGGGTGGATTCCATTCCATTCCTTTCCATTCCATTCCATTCCATTCCTTTCCATTTCATTCCATTCCGGTTGATTCCATTCCTTTCCATTCCATTCTGGTTGAATACATTCCATTCCATTCCATTCCATTCCATTGCACTCGATTTGATTCCACTTCATTCCATTCCATTCGGGTTGATTCCATTGCATTCCATTCCATTCCATTCCATTCGGATTGATTGCATTCCATTCCATTTCATTCCATTCCATTCCATTCCATTCCATTCCATTCGGGTTGATTCCATTCCATTCCATTCCATTCCATTCCAATCCATTCCATTCGTGTTGATTCCATTCCATTCCATTCCATTGAATTCGGGTTGATTCCATTCCATTCCAATCCTTTCCATTCCATTCGAGTTGGTTCCACTCCATTCCATTCCATGCGGGTTGATTCCATTGCATTCCATTCCATTCCATTCCATTCCATTCCGGTGGATTCCATTCCATTCAATTCCATTCCATTTCATTCCATTCAGGTTGATTCCATTCCATTCCATTCCATTCCATTCCATTCCATTCCATTCGGGTTGATTCCATTCCATTCCATTCGATTCCATTCCATTCTGGTTGAATCCATTCCATTCCATTAAATTCCATTCGGGTTGATTCCATTCCATTCCTTTCCATTCCATTCCATTCCATTCCTTTCCATTTCATTCCATTCCGGTTGATTCCATTCCTTTCCATTCCATTCTGGTTGAATCCATTCCATTCCATTCGATTCCATTCCATTGCACTCGATTTGATTCCACTTCATTCCATTCCATTCGGGTTGATTCCATTGCATTCCATTCCATTCCATTCCATTCGGATTGATTGCATTCCATTCCATTTCATTCCATTCCATTCCATTCCATTCCATTCGTGTTGATTCCATTCCATTCCATTCCATTGAATTCGGGTTGATTCCATTCCATTCCAATCCATTCCATTCCATTCGAGTTGGTTCCACTCCATTCCATTCCATGCGGGTTGATTCCATTCCATTCCATTCCATTCCATTCCATTCCATTCCATTCCTTTCCATTCCAATCTATTCGGATAGATTCCATTCCATTCCATTCCATTCCATTCCATTCCATTCCATTCCAATCGGGTTGATTCCATTCCTTTCCATTCCATTCCACTCCATGCCATTCCACTCGGTTTGATTCCATTCCATTCCATTCCATTCCATTCCATTCCATTCCATTCCGGTTTATTCCATTCAATTCCATGCCATTCGTGTTGATTCCATTCCATTCCATTCCATTCCATTCGGGTTTTTTCCTTTCCATTCCATTCCCTTCCATTCCATTCGGGTTGATTCCATTCCATTCCATTCCATTCCATTCCATTCCATTCCATTCCATTCGGGTTTATTCCATTTCATTCCATTCCATTCCATTCCATTCCATTCGAGGTGATTACATCCCATTTCATTCCATTCCATTCCATTCCATTCCATTCCATTCCATTCCATTCGATTTGATTCCACTTCACTCCATTCCATTCGGGTTGATTCCAGTCCATTCCATTCCATTTGGATTGATTGCATTCCATTCCATTCCTTTTCATTCCATTCCATTCCGTTCCATTCCACTCCATTCGGGTTGATTCCATTCCATTCCTTTCCATTGCATTCCATTCCATTTGAGTTGATTCCATTCCGTTCCATTCCATTCATGATGATTCGATTCGATTCCATTCCATTGCATTCCATTCCATTCCATTCCATTCGGGTTGATTCCATTCCATTCCATTCCATTCCATTGCATTTGAGTTGCTTCCATTCCATTTTATTCCATTCCATTCCATTCCATTCCATTCCACTCAGGTAGATTCCATTCCATTACATTCCACTCCACTCCATTCCATTCCATTTCATTCCCCTCCACTCCATTACATTCCATTCCATTCCACTCGGATTGATTCAGTTCCACCCCATTCCATTCAATTACATTCCATTCTAATCCACTCCAATCGGGTTGATTCAATTCCATTCGATTCTATTCCATTCCATTCCATCCCGTGCCATTCCATTCCATTCCATTCGAGTTGATTCCATTCCAATCAATTCCATTAGGGTTGAATCCATTCCATGTCATTCCGTTGCATTCCATTCCATTCGGGTTGATTCCATTCCATTCCATTCCATTCCATTCGGGTTGATTCCATTCCATTCCATTCCATTCCATTGCATTTGAGTTGCTTCCATTCCATTTTATTCCATTCCATTCCATTCCATTCCATTCCACTCAGGTAGATTCCATTCCATTACATTCCACTCCACTCCATTCCATTCCATTTCATTCCCCTCCACTCCATTACATTCCATTCCATTCCACTCGGATTGATTCAGTTCCACCCCATTCCATTCAATTACATTCCATTCTAATCCACTCCAATCGGGTTGATTCAATTCCATTCGATTCTATTCCATTCCATTCCATCCCGTGCCATTCCATTCCATTCCATTCGAGTTGATTCCATTCCAATCAATTCCATTAGGGTTGAATCCATTCCATGTCATTCCGTTGCATTCCATTCCATTCGGGTTGATTCCATTCCATTCCATTCCATTCCATTCGGTGTGATTAAATTCCCTTCCATTTCATTCCCTTCCATTCCATTCCTTTCCATTCCATTCCATTCCATTCCATTCCATTCGAGTTGATTCCACTCCATTTCATTCCATGCGTCTTGATTCCATTCCCTTCCATTCCATTCCATTCCTTACCATTCCATACCATTCGGATAGATTCCATTCCAGTCCATTCTATTCCATTCCATTCCATTCGGTGTGATTAAATTCCCTTCCATTTCATTCCCTTCCATTCCATTCCATTCCATTCCGTTCCATTCCATTCCATTCGGGTTGATTACTTTCCATTCCATTCCATTGCATTCCATTCGGGTTGATTCCATTCCAATCCGTTCCATTCCATTCCATTCGGGATGATTCCATTTCATTCCATTCCATTCCATTCCATTCCATTCGATTCCATTCCATTCCGGTTGGTTCCTTTCCATTCCATTTTATTCGATTCCCCTCCATTCCATTTCATTCGGGTTTATTCCATTCCATTCCATTCCATTCCATTCCATTCCATTCCACTCAGGTTGATACCATTCCATTCCATTCCAGTCCACTCCATTACATTCCATTTCATTCCCCTCCACTCCATTCCATTCCATTCCATTCCACTCGGATTGATTCAATTCCACCCCATTCCATTCAATTACATTCCATTCCAATCCACTCCAATCGGGTTGATTCAATTCCATTCGATTCTATTCCATACCATTCCATCCCGTGCCATTCCATTCCATTCCATTCCATTCGAGTTGATTCCATTCCAATCAATTCCAATCGGGTTGAATCCATTCCATGTCATTCCATTGCATTCCATTCCATTCGGGTTGATTCCATTCCATTCCATTCCATTCCATTCGGTGTGATTAAATTCCCTTCCATTTCATTCCCTTCCATTCCTTTCCATTCCATTCCATTCCGTTCCATTCCATTCCATTCGGGTTAATTACTTTCCATTCCATTCCATTGCATTCCATTCCATTCCATTCCATTCCATTCCATTCCATTCCATTCCATTCGGGTTGGTTCCTTTCCATTCCATTCCATTCCCCTCCATTCCATTTCATTTGGATTTATTCCATTCCATTCCATTCCATTCGAGTTGATTCCACTCCATTTCATTCCATGAGGGTTGATTCCATTCCCTTCCATTCCATTCCATTCCTTACCATTCCATTCCTTTCGGATAGATTCCATTCCATTCCATTCTATTCCATTCCATTCCATTCCATTCGGTTTGATTCCATTCCATTCCATTCCATTCAATTCCATTCCATTCGGGTTGATTCCATTCCTTTCCATTCCATTCCACTCCATTCCATTCCATTCGGTTTGATTCCATTCCCTTCCCTTCCATTCCATTCCATTCCATTCCATTCCATTCCGGTTGATTCCATTCCATTCCATTCCATTCGATTCCATTCCATTCCATTCGGGTTGTTTCCATTCCATTCCATTCCATTCCACTCCATTCGGGTTGATTCCATTCCATTCCTTTCCATTGCATTCCATTCCATTTGAGTTGATTCCATTCTGTTCCATTCCATTCGTGATGATTCGATTCCATTCCATTCCATTGCATTCCATTCCATTCGAGTTGATTCCATTCCATTCCATTGCATTCCATTCCATTCCATTCCATTCCATTCGGGTTGATTCCATTCCATTCCATTCCATTGCATTGCATTTGAGTTGCTTCCATTCCATTTTATTCCATTCCATTCCATTCCATTACACTCCACTCAGGTTGATTCCATTCCATTACATTCCACTCCACTCCATTCCATTCCATTTCATTCCCCTCCACTCCATTCCATTCCATTCCATTCCACTCGGATTGATTCAATTCCACCCCATTCCATTCAATTACATTCCATTCCAATCCACTCCAATCGTGTTGATTCAATTCCATTCGATTCTATTCCATACCATTCCATCCCGTGCCATTCCATTCCATTCCATTCGAGTTGATTCCATTCCAATCAATTCCATTCGGGTTGAATCCATTCCATGTCATTCCATTGCATTCCATTCCATTCGGGTTGATTCCATTCCATTCCATTCCATTCGGTGTGATTAAATTCCCTTCCTTTTCATTCCCTTCCATTCCATTCCATTCCATTCCGTTCCATTCCATTCCATTCCATTCCATTCGGTTTGATTCCATTCCATTCCATTCCATTCCATTCGGGTTTTTTCCTTTCCATTCCATTCCCTTCCATTCCATTCGGGTTGATTTCATTCCATTCCTTTCCATTCCATTCCATTACATTCGGGTTTATTCCATTTCATTCCATTCCATTCCATTCCATTCGAGTTGATTCCATCCCTTTCCATTCCATTCCATTCCATTGTATTCCATTCCATTCGGGTTGATTCCATTCCATTCCATTCCAATCCATTCCATTCTATTCCATTCGAGTTGATTCCATTCCATTCCATTCCATTGCATTCCATTCCATTCGGGTTGATTCCATTCCATTCCATTTCATTCCATTCCATTCCATTGCATTCCATCCGGGTTGACTCCATTCCATTCCATTCCATTCCATTGCATTCCATTACATTCGGGTTGATTCCATTCCATTCCATTCCATTCCATTCCATTGCATTCCATTCGGGTTGATTCCAGTTCTTATCCATTCCATTCGACTCCATTCGGGTTGATTCCATACCATTCCATACCATTCCATTCCATTCCATTCCATTCCGGTGGATTCCATTCCATTCAATTCCATTCCATTTCATTCCATTCATTTTGATTCCATACCATTCCATTCCATTCCATTCCATTCCATTCCATTAAATTCCATTCGGGTTGATTCCATTCCATTCCTTTCCATTCCATTCCATTCCATTCCTTTCCATTTCATTCCATTCCGGTTGATTCCATTCCTTTCCATTCCATTCTGGTTGAATCCTTTCCATTCCACTCGATTCCATTCCATTGCACTCGATTTGATTCCACTTCATTCCATTCCATTCGGGTTGATTCCATTGCATTCCATTCCATTCCATTCCATTCGGATTGATTGCATTCCATTCCATTTCATTCCATTCCATTCCATTCCATTCTATTCGGGTTGATTCCATTCCATTCCATTCCATTCCATTCCAATCCATTCCATTCGTGTTGATTCCATTCCATTCCATTCCATTGAATTCGGGTTGATTCCATTCCATTCCAATCCATTCCATTCCATTCGAGTTGGTTCCACTCCATTCCATTCCATGCGGGTTGATTCCATTGCATTCCATTCCATTCCATTCCATTCCATTCGGATTGATTGCATTCCATTCCATTTCATTCCATTCCATTCCATTGCATTCCATCCGGGTTGACTCCATTCCATTCCATTCCATTCCATTGCATTCCATTACATTCGGGTTGATTCCATTCCATTCCATTCCATTCCATTGCATTCCATTCGGGTTGATTCCATTTCTTTCCATTCCATTCGACTCCATTCGGGTTGATTCCATACCATTCCATTCCATTCCATTCCATTCCGGTGGATTCCATTCCATTCAATTCCATTCCATTTCATTCCATTCAGGTTGATTCCATTCCATTCCATTCCATTCCATTCCATTCCATTCCATTCGGGTTGATTCCATTCCATTCCATTCGATTCCATTCCATTCTGGTTGATTCCGTTCCATTCCATTAAATTCCATTCGGGTTGATTCCATTCCATTCCTTTCCATTCCATTCCATTCCATTCCTTTCCATTTCATTCCATTCCGGTTGATTCCATTCCTTTCAATTCCATTCTGGTTGAATCCATTCCATTCCATTCGATTCCATTCCATTGCACTCGATTTGATTCCACTTCATTCCATTCCATTCGGGTTGATTCCATTGCATTCCATTCCATTCCATTCCATTGGGATTGATTGCATTCCATTCCATTTCATTCCATTCCATTCCATTCCATTCCATTCGGGTTGATTCCATTCCATTCCATTCCATTCCATTCCATTCCATTCCAATCCATTCCATTCGTGTTGATTCCATTCCATTCCATTCCATTGAATTCGGGTTGATTCCATTCCATTCCAATCCATTCCATTCCATTCCAGTTGGTTCCACTCCATTCCATTCCATGCGGGTTGATTCCATTCCATTCCATTCCATTCCATTCCATTCCATTCCTTTCCATTCCAATCCATTCGGATACATTCCATTCCATTCCATTCCATTCCATTCCATTCCATTCCATTCCATTCCAATCGGGTTGATTCCATTCCTTTCCATTCCATTCCACTCCATGCCATTCCACTCGGTTTGATTCCATTCCATTCCATTCCATTCCATTCCATTCCATTCCATTCCATTCCGGTTTATTCCATTCCATTCCATTCCATTCGGGTTGATTCCATTCCATTCCATTCCATTCCATTCCATTCGTGTTTTTTCCTTTCCATTCCATTCCCTTCCATTCCATTCGGGTTGATTCCATTCCATTCCCTTCCATTCCATTCCATTCCATTCGGGTTTATTCCATTTCATTCCATTCCATTCCATTCCATTCCATTCGAGGTGATTACATCCCATTTCATTCCATTCCATTCCATTCCATTCCATTCCATTCGATTTGATTCCACTCTACTCCATTCCATTCGGGTTGATTCCAGTCCATTCCATTCCATTTGGATTGATTGCATTCCATTCCATTCCTTTTCATTCCATTCCATTCCGTTCCATTCCACTCCATTCGGGTTGATTCCATTCCATTCCTTTCCATTGCATTCCATTCCATTTGAGTTGATTCCATTCCATTCCATTCCATTCATGATGATTCCATTCCATTCCATTCCATTGCATTCCATTCCATTCGAGTTGATTCCATTCCATTCCATTGCATTCCATTCAATTCCATTCCATTCGCGTTGATTCCATTCCATTCCATTCCATTCCATTGCATTTGAGTTGCTTCCATTCCATTTTATTCCATTCCATTCCATTCCATTCCATTCCATTCCATTCCATTACACTCAGGTTGATTCCATTCCATTCCATTCCACTCCACTCCATTCCATTCCATTTCATTCCCCTCCACTCCATTCCATTCCATTCCATTCCCCTCGGATTGATTCAATTCCACCCCATTCCATTCAATTACATTCCATTCCAATCCACTCCAATCGGGTTGATTCAATTCCATTCGATTCTATTCCATACCATTCCATCCCGTGGCATTCCATTCCATTCCATTCGAGTTGATTCCATTCCAATCAATTCCATTAGGGTTGAATCCATTCCATGTCATTCCGTTGCATTCGATTCCATTCGGTTTGATTCCGTTCCATTCCATTCCATTCCATTCGGTGTGATTAAATTCCCTTCCATTTCATTCCCTTCCATTCCATTCCTTTCCATTCCATTCCATTCCATTCCATTCCATTCGAGTTGATTCCACTCCATTTCATTCCATGCGTGTTGATTCCATTCCCTTCCATTCCATTCCATTCCTTACCATTCCATACAATTCGGATAGATTCCATTCCAGTCCACTCTATTCCATTCCATTCCATTCGGTGTGATTAAATTCCCTTCCATTTCATTCGCTTCCATTCCATTCCATTCCATTCCATTCCGTTCCATTCCATTCCATTCGGGTTGATTACTTTCCATTCCATTCCATGGCATTCCATTCGGGTTGATTCCATTCCATTCCGTTCCATTCCATTCCATTCGGGATGATTCCATTGCATTCCATTCCATTCCATTCCATTCCATTCCATTCCATTCCATTCGGGTTGGTTCCTTTCCATTCCATTCCATTCCATTCCCCTCCATTCCATTTCATTCGGGTTTATTCCATTCCATTCCATTCCATTCCATTCCATTCCATTCCACTCAGGTTGATTCCATTCCATTCCATTCCACTCCACTCCATTCCATTCCATTCCATTCCACTCCATTCCATTCCATGTTTATACAGATTCTGTGTAAATATTTTCATGTTTATACAGATTCTGTGTAAATATTTATATATTTATACAGATTCTGTGTAAATATTTACATGTTTATAAAGATTCTGTGTAAATATTTACATGTTTATACAGATTCTGTGTAAGTATTTTCCTGTTTATACAGATTCTGTGTAAATATTGATATGTTTATACAGATTCTGTGTAAATATTTACATGCTCATACAGATTCTGTGTATATATTTACAGGTTTATACAGACATTGTGTAAATATTTAGGGGTTTATATAGATTCTGTGTATATATTTAGAGGTTTATACAGATTCTCTGTAAACATTTACAGGATTTTAAAGATTCTGTGTAAATATTTGCAGGTTTTTTCGGATTCTGTGTAAATATTTACAAGTTTTTACAGATTTTGTGTAAATATTTACATATTGATACAGATTCTGAGTAAAAATGTATATGTTCATACAGATTCTGTGTAAATATTTACATATTTATATAGATTCTGTGTAAATGTTTAAAGCTTTTTACAGATTCCGTGTAAATATTTACATCTTTATACAGATTCTCTGTAAATATTTACATCTTTATACTGATTCTGTGTAAATATTTACATGTTTATACAGATTCTGCGTAAATATTTACATGTTTATACAGATTCTGTGTAAATATTTACATGTTGATACAGATTCTGTGTAAATATGTACCTGTTAATACAGATTCTGTGTCAATATGTACCTGCTCATACAGATTCTGCGTAAATATTTACATGTTCATACAGATTCTGTGTAAATATTTACATGTTTATGCAGATTCTGTGTAAATATTTACGTGTTTATACAGATTCTGTGTAAATATTGACATGTTTATACAGATTCTGTGTAAATATTTACAGGTTTATACAGATTCAGTGTAAATATTTACATGTTTATACAGATTCTGTGTAAATATTTACATGTTTATACAGATTCTGTGTAAATATTTTCCTGTTTATGGAGATTCTGTGTAGAAATTGACATGTTTATACAGACACTATGTAAATATTTACATGTTCATACACATTCTGTGTAAATATTTACATGTTTATACAGATTCTGTTGAAATATTGACATGTTTATACAGATTCTTTGAAAATATTTACATGTTTATACAGATTCTGTGTAAATATTTACATGTTTATACAGATTCTGTGTAAATATTTACATGTTTATACTGATTCTGTGTAAATATTGACATGTTTATACAATTTCTGTGTAAATATTTACATGTTTATAGAGATTCTGTGTGAATATTTACATGTTTATATAGATTCTGTGTAAATATTTATATGTTTATACAGTTTCTGTGTAAATATCTCCATATTTATACAGATTATGTGTAAATATTTACATGTTTATAAAGATTCTGTGTAAATATTAACATGTTTATAAAGATTCTGTGTAAATATTTTCATGTTTATACTGATTCTGTGTAAACATCGACATGTTTATACAGATTCTGTGTAAATATTGACATGTTTATACAGATTCTGTGTAAATATTTACAGGTTTTTAAAGATTCTGTGTAAATATTTACTGGTTTTTACAGATTCTGTGTAAATATTTACATGTTTATACACATTCTTTGCAAATATTTACATGTTCATACACATTCTGTATAAATATTAACATGTTTATACAGATTCTGTGTGAATATTTACATGTTTATACAGATTCTGTGTAAATATTGACATGTTTATAGAGATTCTGGTAAATATTTACATGTTTACACAGTTTCTGTGTAAATATTTACATGTTTATACATATTCTGTGTAAACATTTACAATTTTGTACAGATTCAGTGTAAATATTTACATGTTGATACAGGTTCTGTGTAAATATGTACATGTATATACAGATTCTGTGTAAATATTTACATGTTCATACAGATTCTGTGTAAATATTTCCATGTTCATACTGATTCTGTGTAAATATGTACATGTTCATAAAGATTCTGTGTAAATATTTACAGGTATATACAGATTCTGTGTAAATATTTACATATTTATACAGATTCTGTGTAAATATTTACATGTTCATACAGATACTGTGTAAATATTTACATGTTCATACAGATTCTGTGTAAATATTTACATGTTCATACAGATTCTGTGTAAATATTTACAGGTATATGCAGATTCTGTGTAAATATTTACATGTTTATATAGATTCTGTGTAAATATTGACATGTTTATACAGATTCTGTGTAAATATTTACATGTTCATACAGATTCTGTGTAAATACTTACTTGTTTATACAGATTCTGTCTAAATATATACATGTTTATAAATATTCGGTGTAAATATTTACATACTCCTACAGATTCTGTGTAAATATTTACATATTTATACAGATTTTGTGTAAATATTTACATGTTTATAAAGATTCTGTGTAAATATTAACATGTTTACAGATCCTGTGTAAATATTTACATGTTTATACAGATTCTGTGTCAATATTGACATGTTTATAGAGATTCTGGTAAATATTTACATGTTTACACAGTTTCTGTGTAAATATTTACATGTTTATACATATTCTGTGTAAACATTTACAATTTTGTACAGATTCAGTGTAAATATTTACATGTTGATACAGTTTCTGTGTAAATATGTACATGTATATACAGATTCTGTGTAAATATTTACATGTTCATACAGATTCTGTGTAAATATTTCCATGTTCATACTGATTCTGTGTAAATATGTACATGTTCATACAGATTCTGTGTAAATATTTACAGGTATATACAGATTCTGTGTAAATATTTACATATTTATACAGATTCTGTGTAAATATTTACATGTTCATACAGATACTGTGTAAATATTTACATGTTCATACAGATTCTGTGTAAATATTTACATGTTCATACAGATTCTGTGTAAATATTTACAGGTATATGCAGATTCTGTGTAAATATTTACATGTTTATATAGATTCTGTGTAAATATTGACATGTTTATACAGATTCTGTGTAAATATTTACATGTTCATACAGATTCTGTGTAAATACTTACTTGTTTATACAGATTCTGTCTAAATATATACATGTTTATAAATATTCGGTGTAAATATTTACATACTCCTACAGATTCTGTGTAAATATTTACATATTTATACAGATTTTGTGTAAATATTTACATGTTTATAAAGATTCTGTGTAAATATTAACATGTTTACAGATCCTGTGTAAATATTTACATGTTTATACAGATTCTGTGTCAATATTTATAGGTTTTTATAGATTCTATGCAAATATTTACTGGTTTTTACAGATTTTGTGTAAATATTTACATGTTTATACACATTCTTTGTAAATATTTACATGTTCATACACATTCTGTAGAACTATTTACATGTTTATGCAGATTCTGTGTAAATATTTACATGTTTACACAGATTCTGTGTAATTATTTACATGTTTACACAGATTCTGTGTAATTATTTTCATGTTTATACAGATTCTGTGTAAATATTTACATGTTTATACAGATTCTGTGTAAATATTTACATGTCTATACAGATTCTATGTAAATATTTACATGTTTATACAGATTCTGTGTAAACATTTACAATTTTATACAGATTCAGTGTAAATATTTACATGTTCATATACCTCCTGTGTAAATACATACAGGTATATACAGATTCTGTGTAAATATTTACATGTTTATACAGATTCTTTATAAATATTTACATGTTTATACAGATTCTGTGTAAATATTTACATGTCTATACAGATTCTGTGTAAATATTTACATGTTTATACACGTTCTGTCTAAATATTTACATGTTTATAAAGATTTGGTGTAAATATTTACATGCTCCTACAGATTCTGTGTAAATATTTACATGTTTTTTTACTGATTCTGTGTAAATATTGACATGTTTATACTGATTCTGTGTAAATATTGACATGTTTATACAATTTCTGTGTAAATATTTACATGTTTATAGAGATTCTGTGTGAATATTTACATGTATATACAGATTCTGTGTAAATATTTATATGTTTATACAGTTTCTGTGTAAATATTTCCTTATTTATACAGATTCTGTGTAAATATTTACATGTTTATAAAGATTCTGTGTAAATATTAACATGTTCATACAGATTCTGTGTAAATATTTTCATGTTTATACTGATTCAGTCTAAACATTGACATGTTTATACAGATTCTGTGTAAATATTTACAGGTTTTTAAAGATTCTGTGTAAATATTTACTGGTTTTTACAGATTCTGTGTAAATATTTACATGTTTATACACATTCTGTGTAAATATTTACATGTTCATACACATTCTGTATTAATACTAACATGTTTAAACAGATTCTGTGTAAATATTTACATGTTTTTACAGATTCTGTGTAAATATTTACATGTTTATACAGATTCTGTGTAAATATTTACATGTTTATAAAGATTCTGTGTAAATATTTACATGTTTATACAGATTCAGTGTAAATATTTTCATGTTTATACAGATTCTGTGTAAATATTAACATGATCATACAGATTCTGTGTAAATATTTACATGTTTGTACAGATTCTGTGTTAATATTTACATGTTCATACAGATTCTGTGTAAACATTTACATGTTGATACACATTCTGTGTAATTATTTACATGTCCATGTAGATACTGTGTAAATATCTACATGTTTAAACAGATTCTGTGTAAATATTTACATGTTGATACAGATTCTGTGTAAGTATTTACATGTCTCTACAGATTCTGTGTAAATATTTACATGTTTATGCAGATTCTGTATAAATATTGACATGTTTATACAGATTCTCTGTAAATATTTACATGTTTATACAGATTCTGTGCAAATATGGACATGTTTATACAGATTCTTTGTAAATATTGACATGTTTATACAGATTCTTTGTAAATATTTACATGTTGATACAGATTCTGTGTAAATATTTACATGTTTATACAGATTCTGTGTAAATATTTACGTGTTTATACAGATTCTGTGTAAATATTTACGTGTTTATACAGATTCTGTGTAAATATTTACCTGTTTATACAGATTCTGTGTAAATATTTACATGTTTATACAGATTCTGTGTAAATATTTACATGTTTATACAGATTCTGTGTAAATATTTGCATGTTTATACAGATTCTGTCTAAATATTTACATGTTTATACAGATTCTGTGTAAATATTTACTTGCTCGTACAGATTCTGTGTAAATATTTACATGTTTATACAGATTCTGTGTAAATATTTACATGTTTATACAGATTCTGTGTAAATATTTTCATGTTCATACAGATTCTGTGTAAATATTTACAGGTTTTTAAAGATTCTGTGTAAACATTTACAAGTGTTTACAGATTCTGTTTAAATATTCACATGTTTATACAGATTCTGTGTAAATATTTACATGTTTATACAGATAGTGTGCAAATATTTACATGTTTATACAGATTCTGTGTAAATATTTACATGTTTATACAGATTCTGTGTAAATATTTTCATGTTTATACAGATTCTGTGTAAATATTTACATATTTATACAGATTCTGTGTAAATATTTACATGTTTATAAAGATTCTGTGTAAATATTTACATATTTATACAGATTCTGTGTAAGCATTTTCCTGTTTATACAGATTCTGTGTAAATATTGATATGTTTATACAGATACTGTGTAAATATTTACATGCTCATACAGATTCTGTGTAAATATATACAGGTTTATACAGACATTGTGTAAATATTTATGGGTTTATATAGATTCTGTGTATATATTTAGAGGTTTATACAGATTCTGTGTAAACATTTACAGGATTTTAAAGATTCTGTGTAAATATTTGCAGGTTTTTACGGATTCTGTGTAAATATTTACAAGTTTATACAGATTCTGTGTAAATATTTACATATTGATACAGATTCTGAGTAAATATGTATATGTTCATACAGATTCTGTGTAAATATTTACATATTTATATAGATTCTTTGTAAATGTTTAAAGCTTTTTACAGATTCCGTGTAAATATTTACATCTTTATACAGATTCTTTGTAAATATTTACATCTTTATACTGATTCTGTGTAAATATTTACATGTTTATACAGATTCTGTGTAAATATTTACATGTTGATACAGATTCTGTGTAAATATTTACATGTTGATACAGATTCTGTGTAAATATTTACATATTGATACAGATTCTGTGTAAATATGTACCTGTTCATACAGATTCTGTGTAAATATATACCTGCTCATACAGATTCTGCATAAATATTTACATGTTCATACAGATTCTGTGTAAATATTTACATGTTCACACAGATTCTGTGTAAATATTTACGTGTTTATACAGATTCTGTGTAAATATTGACATGTTTATACATATTCTGTGTAAATATTTACAGGTTTATACAGATTCAGTGTAAATATTTACATGTTTATACAGATTCTGTGTAAATATTTACATGTTTATACAGATTCTGTGTAAATATTTACATGTTTATACAGATTTTGTGTAAATATTTTCCTGTTTATGGAGATTATGTGTAGAAATTGACATGTTTATACAGACACTATGTAAATATTTACATGTTCATACAGATTCTGTGTAAATATTTACATGTTTATAGAGATTCTGTTGAAATATTGACATGTTTATACAGATTCTTTGAAAATATTTACATGTTTATACAGATTCTGTGTAAATATTTACATGTTTATACAGATTCTGTGTAAATATTTACATGTTTATACTGATTCTGTGTAAATATTGACATGTTTATACAATTTCTGTGTAAATATTTACATGTTTATAGAGATTCTGTGTGAATATTTACATGTTTATATAGATTCTGTGTAAATATTTATATGTTTATACAGTTTCTGTGTAAATATTTCCATATTTATACAGATTCTGTGTAAATATTTACATGTTTATAAAGATTCTGTGTAAATATTAACATGTTTATACAGATTCTGTGTAAATATTTTCATGTTTATACTGATTCTGTGTAAACATTGACATGTTTATACAGATTCTGTGTAAATATTGACATGTTTATACAGATTCTGTGTAAATATTTACAGGTTTTTAAAGATTCTGTGTAAATATTTACTGGTTTTTACAGATTCTGTGTAAATATTTACATGTTTATACACATTCTTTGCAAATATTTACATGTTCATACACATTCTGTATAAATATTAACATGTTTATACAGATTCTGTGTGAATATTTACATGTTTATACAGATTCTGTGTAAATATTGACATGTTTATAGAGATTCTGGTAAATATTTACATGTTTACACAGTTTCTGTGTAAATATTTACATGTTTATACATATTCTGTGTAAATATTTACAATTTTGTACAGATTCAGTGTAAATATTTACATGTTGATACACGTTCTGTGTAAATATGTACATGTATATACAGATTCTGTGTAAATATTTACATGTTCATACAGATTCTGTGTAAATATTTCCATGTTCATACTGATTCTGTGTAAATATGTACATGTTCATACAGATTCTGTGTAAATATTTACAGGTATATACAGATTCTGTGTAAATATTTACATATTTATACAGATTCTGTGTAAATATTTACATGTTCATACAGATACTGTGTAAATATTTACATGTTCATACAGATTCTGTGTAAATATTTACATGTTCATACAGATTCTGTGTAAATATTTACAGGTATATGCAGATTCTGTGTAAATATTTACATGTTTATATAGATTCTGTGTAAATATTGACATGTTTATACAGATTCTGTGTAAATATTTACATGTTAATACAGATTCTGTGTAAATACTTACTTGTTTATACAGATTCTGTCTAAATATTTACATGTTTATAAATATTCGGTGTAAATATTTACATACTCCTACAGATTCTGTGTAAATATTTACATATTTATACAGATTTTGTGTAAATATTTACATGTTTATAAAGATTCTGTGTAAATATTATCATGTTTACAGATCCTGTGTAAATATTTACATGTTTATACAGATTCTGTGTCAATATTTACATGTTTTTATAGATTCTGTGTAAATATTTACTGGTTTTTACAGATTTTGTGTAAATATTTACATGTTTATACACATTCTTTGTAAATATTTACATGTTCATACACATTCTGTAGAACTATTTACATGTTTATGCAGATTCTGTGTAAATATTTACATGTTTAAACAGATTCTGTGTAATTATTTACATGTTTACACAGATTCTGTGTAATTATTTTCATGTTTATACAGATTCTGTGTAAATATTTGCATGTTTATACAGATTCTGTGTAAATATTTACATGTCTATGCAGATTCTATGTAAATATTTACATGTTTATACAGATTCTGTGTAAACATTTACAATTTTATACAGATTCAGTGTAAATATTTACATGTTCATACAGCTCCTGTGTAAATATATACAGGTATATACAGATTCTGTGTAAATATTTACATGTTTATACAGATTCTTTATAAATATTTACATGTTTATACAGATTCTGTGTAAATATTTACATGTCTATACAGATTCTGTGTAAATATTTACATGTTTATACACGTTCTGTCTAAATATTTACATGTTTATAAAGATTTGGTGTAAATATTTACATGCTCCTACAGATTCTGTGTAAATATTTTCATGTTTATACTGATTCTGTGTGAACATTGACATGTTTATACAGATTCTGTGTAAATATTGACATGTTTATGCAGATTCTGTGTAAATATTTACAGGTATACACAGATTCCGTGTAAATATTTACTGGTTTTTACAGATTCTGTGTAAATATTTACATGATCATACAGATTCTGTGTAAACATTTACATGTTTATTCACATTCTTTGTAAATATTTACATGTTTACAGAGATTCTGTGTAATTAATTTCATGTTTATACAGATACTGTGTAACATTTACATGTTTATATACTTTCTGTGTAAATATTTACATGATCATATAGATTCTGTGTAAATATTTACAGGTTTATACAGATTCTGTGTAAATATTTACATGTTTATACAGATTCTGTGTAAATATTTACATGTTTATACAGATTCTGTGTAAATATTTTCATGTTTATGCAGATTCTGTGTAAATATTGACATGTTTATACAGATTCTGTGTAAATATTTACATGTTCAGACGGATTCTGTGTAAATATTTACATGTTTATACGGATTCTGTGTAAATATTGACATGTTTATACACATTCTTTGTAAATATTTAAATGATTATACAGATTCTGTGTAAATATTTACATGTTTATACAGATTATGTGTAAATATTTATATGTTTATACAGATTCTGTGTAAATATTTACATGTTTATAGAGATTCGGTGTTAACATTTACATGCTCGTACACATTCTGTGTAAATATTTACATGTTCGTACAGATTCTGTGTAAATATTTACATGTTTATACAGATTCCGTTTAAATATTGACGTGATTATACAGATTCTGTGTAAATATTTCCATGTTTATACAGATTCTGTGTAAATATTTCCATGTTTATACAGATTTTGTGTAAATATTTACATATTTATAGAGATTCTGTGTAAATATTTACATGTTTATAAAGATTCTGTGTAAATATTTACATGTTTATACAGATTCTGTGTAAGTATTTTCCTGTTTATACAGATTCTGTGTAAATATTGATATGTTTATACAGATTCTGTGTAAATATTTTCATGCTCATGCAGATTCTGTGTAAATATTTACAGGTTTATACAGACATTGTGTAAATATTTCGGGGTTTATATAGATTCTGTGTATATATTTAGAGGTTTATACAGATTCTGTGTAAACATTTACAGGATTTTAAAGATTCTGTGTAAATATTTGCAGGTTTTTACGGATTTTGTGTAAATATTTACAAGTTTATACAGATTCTGTGTAAATATTTACATATTGATACAGATTCTGAGTAAATATGTATATGTTCATACTGATTCTGTGTAAATATTTACATATTTATATAGATTCTGTGTAAATGTTTAAAGCTTTTTACAGATTCCGTGTAAATATTTACATCTTTATACAGATTATTTGTAAATATTTACATCTTTATACTGATTCTGTGTAAATATTTACATGTTTATACAGATTCTGCGTAAATATTTACATGTTTATACAGATTCTGTGTAAATATTTACATGTTGACACAGATTCTGTGTAAATATGTACCTGTTCATACAGATTCTGTGTAAATATGTACCTGCTCATACAGATTCTGCGTAAATATTTACATGTTCATAGAGATTCTGTGTAAATATTTACATGTTTATGCAGATTCTGTGTAAATATTTACGTGTTTATACAGATTCTGTGTAAATATTGATATGTTTATACATATTCTGTGTAAATATTTACAGGTTTATACAGATTCAGTGTAAATATTTACATGTTTATACAGATTCTGTGTAAATATTTACATGTTTATACAGATTCTGTGTAAATATTTACATGTTTATACTGATTCTGTGTAAATATTGACATGTTTATACAGATCCAGTGTAAATATTGACATGTTTATGCATATTGTGTGTAAATATTTCCAGGTTTTTAAAGATTCTGTGTAAATATTTACTGGTTTTTACAGATTCTGTGTAAATATTTACATGTTTATACACGTTCTGTGTAAATATTTACATGTTCATACACATTCTGTATAAATATTAACATGTTTATACAGATTCTGTGTAAATATTTACATGTTTATACAGATTCTGTGTAAATATTTACATGTTTATACAGATTCTGTGTAATTATTTTCATGTTTATACAGATTCTGTGTAAATATTTTCATGTTTATACAGATTCTGTGTAAACATTGACATGTTCATACAGATTCTGTGTAAATATTTACATGTTTGTGCAGATTCTGTGTAAATATTTACATGATCATACAGATTCTGTGTAAACATTTACATGTTTATTCACATTCTTTGTAAAAATTTACATGTTTACAGAGATTCTGTGTAATTAATTTCATGTTTATACAGATTCTGCGTAAGTATTTACATGTTTATACAGATTCTGTGGAAATATTTACATGTTTTTACAGATTCTGTGTAAATATGTACCTGTTCATACAGATTCTGTGTAAATATGTACCTGCTCATACAGATTATGTGTAAATATTTACAGATTCATACAGATTCTGTGTAAATATTTACATGTTTATGCAGATTCTGTGTAAATATTTACATGTTCATACAGATTCTGTGTAAACATTTACATGTTTATACACATTCTGTGTAAATATTTACATGTTCATGAAGATTCTGTGTAAATATCGACATGTTGAAACAGATTCTTTGTAAATATTTACATGTTTATACAGATTCTGTGTAAGTATTTACATGTTTATACAGATCCTGTGTAAATATTTACATGTTTGTACAGATTCTGTGTAAATATTTTCATGTTTATGCAGGTTCTGTGTAAATATGGACATGTTTATTCAGATTCTGTGTAAATATTTACATGTTCTTACAGATTCTGTGTAAATATTTACATGTTTATAGAGATTCTGTGTAAATATTGAGATGTTTATACAGATTCTCTGTAAATATTTACATGTTTATACAGATTCTGTGTAAACATTTACATGTTTATACAGATTATGTGTAAACATTTACGTGTTTATACAGATTCTGTGTAAATATTTACCTGTTTATACAGATTCTGTTTAAATATTTACATGTTTATACAGATTCTGTGTAAATATTTTCATGCTCATACAGATTCTGTGTAAATATTTACAGGTTTTTAAAGATTCTGTGTAAACATTCACAAGTGTTTACAGATTCTGTTTAATTATTCACATGTTTATACAGATTCTGTGTAAACATTTACATGTTTATACAGATTCTGTGTAAACATTTACATGTTTATACAGATTCTGTGTAAATATTTACATGTTTATACAGATTCTGTGTAATTATTTTCGTGTTTATACAGATTCTGTGTAAATATTTACATGTTTATACAGATTCTGGTAAATATTTACATGTTTGTACAGTTTCTGTGTAAATATTTACATGTTTATACAGATTCTGTGTAAACATTTACAATTTTATACAGATTCAGTATAAATATTTACATGTTCATACAGATTCTTTGTAAATATTTACAGGTATATACAGATTCTGTGTAAATATTTACATGTTCATACAGATTCTGTGTAAATATTTACATGTTCATACAGTTTCTGTGGAAATATTTACAGGTATACACAGATTCTGTGTAAATATTTACTGGTTTTTTCAGATTCTGTGTAAATATTTACATGTTTATACAGATTCTGTGTAAATATTTTCATGTTTATACAGATTCTGTGTAAATATATACATGTTTATACAGATTCTGTGTAAATATTTACATGTTTATACAGATTCTGTGTAAATATTTTCATGTTTATACAGATTCTATGTAAATATTAGGATGTTCATACAGATTCTGTGTAAATATTTACATGTTTGTACAGATTCTGTGTAAATATTTACATGTTCATACAGATTCTCTGTAAACAATTACATGTTTATACAAATTCTGTGTAAATATTTACATGTTCATATAGATTCTGTGTAAATATTTATATGTTTATACAGATTCTGTATAAATATTTACATGTTTATACAGATTCTTTGTAAGTATTTTCCAGTTTATACAGATTCTGTGTAAATATTGATATGTTTATACAGATTCTGTGTAAATATTTTCATGCTCATACAGATTCTGTGTAAATATTTACAGGTTTATACATACATTGTGTAAATATTTAGGGGTTTATATAGATTCTGTGTATATATTTAGAGGTTTATACAGATTCTGTATAAACATTTACAGGATTTTAAAGATTCTGTGTAAATATTTGCAGGTTTTTACGGATTCTGTGTAAATATTTACAAGTTTATACAGATTCTGTGTAAATATTTACATATTGATACAGATTCTGGGTAAATATGTATATGTTCATACAGATTCTGTGTAAATATTTACATATTTATATAGATTCTGTGTAAATGTTTAAAGCTTTTTACACATTCCGTGTAAATATTTACATCTTTATACAGATTATTTGTAAATATTTACATCTTTATACTGATTCTGTGTAAATATTTACATGTTTATACAGATTCTGCGTAAATATTTACATGTTTATACAGATTCTGTGTAAATATTTACATGTTGACACAGATTCTGTGTAAATATGTACCTGTTCATACAGATTCTGTGTAAATATGTACCTGCTCATACAGATTCTGCGTAAATATTTACATGTTCATAGAGATTCTGTGTAAATATTTACATGTTTATGCAGATTCTGTGTAAATATTTACGTGTTTATACAGATTCTGTGTAAATATTGATATGTTTATACATATTCTGTGTAAATATTTACAGGTTTATACAGATTCAGTGTAAATATTTACATGTTTATACAGATTCTGTGTAAATATTTACATGTTTATACAGATTCTGTGTAAATATTTACATGTTTATACTGATTCTGTGTAAATATTGACATGTTTATACAGATCCAGTGTAAATATTGACATGTTTATGCATATTGTGTGTAAATATTTCCAGGTTTTTAAAGATTCTGTGTAAATATTTACTGGTTTTTACAGATTCTGTGTAAATATTTACATGTTTATACACGTTCTGTGTAAATATTTACATGTTCATACACATTCTGTATAAATATTAACATGTTTATACAGATTCTGTGTAAATATTTACATGTTTATACAGATTCTGTGTAAATATTTACATGTTTATACAGATTCTGTGTAATTATTTTCATGTTTATACAGATTCTGTGTAAATATTTTCATGTTTATACAGATTCTGTGTAAACATTAACATGTTCATACAGATTCTGTGTAAATATTTACATGTTTGTGCAGATTCTGTGTAAATATTTACATGATCATACAGATTCTGTGTAAACATTTTCATGTTTATTCACATTCTTTGTAAATATTTACATGTTTACAGAGATTCTGTGTAATTAATTTCATGTTTATACAGATTCTGTGTAACATTTACATGTTTATATACTTTCTGTGTAAATATTTACATGATCATATAGATTCTGTGTAAATATTTACAGGTTTATACAGATTCTGTGTAAATATTTACATGTTTATACAGATTCTGTGTAAATATTTACATGTTTATACAGATTCTGTGTAAATATTTTCATGTTTTTGCAGATTCTGTGTAAATATTGACATGTTTATACAGATTCTGTGTAAATATTTACATGTTCATACGGATTCTGTGTAAATATTTACATGTTTATACGGATTCTGTGTAAATATTGACATGTTTATACACATTCTTTGTAAATATTTAAATGATTATACAGATTCTGTGTAAATATTTACATGTTTATACAGATTATGTGTAAATATTTATATGTTTATACAGATTCTGTGTAAATATTTACATGTTTATAGAGATTCGGTGTTAACATTTACATGCTGGTACACATTCTGTGTAAATATTTACATGTTCGTACAGATTCTGTGTAAATATTTACATGTTTATACAGATTCCGTTTAAATATTGACGTGTTTATACAGATTCTGTGTAAATATTTCCATGTTTATACAGATTCTGTGTAAATATTTCCATGTTTATACAGATTTTGTGTAAATATTTACATATTTATAGAGATTCTGTGTAAATATTTACATGTTTATAAAGATTCTGTGTAAATATTTACATGTTTATACAGATTCTGTGTAAGTATTTTCCTGTTTATACAGATTCTGTGTAAATATTGATATGTTTATACAGATTCTGTGTAAATATTTACATGCTCATGCAGATTCTGTGTAAATATTTACAGGTTTATACAGACATTGTGTAAATATTTATGGGTTTATACAGTTTCTGTGTATATATTTAGAGGTTTATACAGATTCTGTGTAAACATTTACAGGATTTTAATGATTCTGTGTAAATATTTGCAAGTTTTTACGGATACTGTGTAAATATTTACAAGTTTATACAGATTCTGTGTAAATATTTACATATTGATACACATTCTGAGTAAATATGTATATGTTCATACAGATTCTGTGTAAATATTTACATATTTATATAGATTCTGAGTAAATGTTTAAAGCTTTTTACAGATTCCGTGTAAATATTTACATCTTTATACAGATTCTTTGTAAATATTTATATCTTTATACTGATTCTGTGTAAATATTTACATGTTTATACAGATTCTGCGTAAATATTTACATGTTTATACAGATTCTGTGGAAATATTTACATGTTGTTACAGATTCTGTGTAAATATGTACCTGTTCATACAGATTCTGTGTAAATATGTACCTGCTCATACAGATTATGTGTAAATATTTACAGATTCATACAGATTCTGTGTAAATATTTACATGTTTATGCAGATTCTGTGTAAATATTTACATGTTCATACAGATTCTGTGTAAACATTTACATGTTTATACACATTCTGTGTAAATATTTACATGTTCATGAAGATTCTGTGTAAATATCGACATGTTGAAACAGATTCTGTGTAAATATTTACATGTTTATACAGATTCTGTGTAAGTATTTACATGTTTATACAGATCCTGTGTAAATATTTATATGTTTGTAGAGATTCTGTGTAAATATTTTCATGTTTATGCAGGTTCTGTGTAAATATTGACATGTTTATTCAGATTCTGTGTAAATATTTACATGTTCTTACAGATTCTGTGTAAATATTTACATGTTTATAGAGACTCTGTGTAAATATTGAGATGTTTATACAGATTCTCTGTAAATATTTACATGTTTATACAGATTCTGTGTAAACATTTACATGTTTATACAGATTATGTGTAAACATTTACGTGTTTATACAGATTCTGTGTAAACATTTACGTGTTTATACAGATTCTGTGTAAATATTTACATGTTTATACAGATTCTGTTTAAATATTTACATGTTTATACAGATTCTGTGTAAATATTTTCATGCTCATACAGATTCTGTGTAAATATTTACAGGTTTTTAAAGATTCTGTGTAAACATTTACAAGTGTTTACAGATTCTGTTTAAATATTCACATGTTTATACAGATTCTGTGTAAACATTTACATGTTTATACAGATTCTGTGTAAATATTTACATGTTTATACAGATTCTGTGTATTTATTTTCGTGTTTATACAGATTCTGTGTAAATATTTACATGTTTATACAGATTCTGGTAAATATTTACATGTTTGTTCAGTTTCTGTGTAAATATTTACATGTTTATACAGATTCTGTGTAAACATTTACAATTTTATACAGATTCAGTATAAATATTTACATGTTCATACAGATTCTTTGTAAATATTTACAGGTATATACAGATTCTGTGTAAATATTTACATGTTCATACAGATTCTGTGTAAATATTTACATGTTCATACAGATTCTGTGGAAATATTTACAGGTATACACAGATTCTGTGTAAATATTTACTGGTTTTTTCAGATTCTGTGTAAATATTTACATGTTTATACAGATTCTGTGTAAATATTTTCATGTTTACACAGATTCTGTGTAAATATTTACATGTTTATACAGATTCTGTGTAAATATTTACATGTTTATACAGATTCTGTGTAAATATTTTCATGTTTATACAGATTCTATGTAAATATTAGGATGTTCATACAGATTCTGTGTAAATATTTACATGTTTGTACAGATTCTGTGTAAATATTTACATGTTCATACAGATTCTCTGTAAACAATTACATGTTTATACAAATTCTGTGTAAATATTTACATGTTCATATAGATTCTGTGTAAATATTTATATGTTTATACAGATTCTGTATAAATATTTACATGTTTATACAGATTCTTTGTAAGTATTTTCCAGTTTATACAGATTCTGTGTAAATATTGATATGTTTATACAGATTCTGTGTAAATATTTACATGTTTATAGAGATTCGGTGTTAACATTTACATGCTCGTACACATTCTGTGTAAATATTTACATGTTCGTACAGATTCTGTGTAAATATTTACATGTTTATACAGATTCCGTTTAAATATTGACGTGTTTATACAGATTCTGTGTAAATATTTCCATGTTTATACAGATTCTGTGTAAATATTTCCATGTTTATACAGATTTTGTGTAAATATTTACATATTTATAGAGATTCTGTGTAAATATTTACATGTTTATAAAGATTCTGTGTAAATATTTACATGTTTATACAGATTCTGTGTAAGTATTTTCCTGTTTATACAGATTCTGTGTAAATATTGATATGTTTATACAGATTCTGTGTAAATATTTACATGCTCATGCAGATTCTGTGTAAATATTTACAGGTTTATACAGACATTGTGTAAATATTTATGGGTTTATACAGATTCTGTGTATATATTTAGAGGTTTATACAGATTCTGTGTAAACATTTACAGGATTTTAAAGATTCTGTGTAAATATTTGCAAGTTTTTACGGATACTGTGTAAATATTTACAAGTTTATACAGATTCTGTGTAAATATTTACATATTGATACACATTCTGAGTAAATATGTATATGTTCATACAGATTCTGTGTAAATATTTACATATTTATATAGATTCTGAGTAAATGTTTAAAGCTTTTTACAGATTCCGTGTAAATATTTACATCTTTATACAGATTCTTTGTAAATATTTATATCTTTATACTGATTCTGTGTAAATATTTACATGTTTATACAGATTCTGCGTAAATATTTACATGTTTATACAGATTCTGTGGAAATATTTACATGTTGTTACAGATTCTGTGTAAATATGTACCTGTTCATACAGATTCTGTGTAAATATGTACCTGCTCATACAGATTATGTGTAAATATTTACAGATTCATACAGATTCTGTGTAAATATTTACATGTTTATGCAGATTCTGTGTAAATATTTACATGTTCATACAGATTCTGTGTAAACATTTACATGTTTATACACATTCTGTGTAAATATTTACATGTTCATGAAGATTCTGTGTAAATATCGACATGTTGAAACAGATTCTGTGTAAATATTTACATGTTTATACAGATTCTGTGTAAGTATTTACATGTTTATACAGATCCTGTGTAAATATTTACATGTTTGTAGAGATTCTGTGTAAATATTTTCATGTTTATGCAGGTTCTGTGTAAATATTGACATGTTTATTCAGATTCTGTGTAAATATTTACATGTTCTTACAGATTCTGTGTAATTATTTACATGTTTATAGAGACTCTGTGTAAATATTGAGATGTTTATACAGATTCTCTGTAAATATTTACATGTTTATACAGATTCTGTGTAAACATTTACATGTTTATACAGATTATGTGTAAACATTTACGTGTTTATACAGATTCTGTGTAAACATTTACGTGTTTATACAGATTCTGTGTAAATATTTACATGTTTATACAGATTCTGTTTAAATATTTACATGTTTATACAGATTCTGTGTAAATATTTTCATGCTCATACAGATTCTGTGTAAATATTTACAGGTTTTTAAAGATTCTGTGTAAACATTTACAAGTGTTTACAGATTCTGTTTAAATATTGACATGTTTATACAGATTCTGTGTAAACATTTACATGTTTATACAGATTCTGTGTAAATATTTACATGTTTATACAGATTCTGTGTAATTATTTTCGTGTTTATACAGATTCTGTGTAAATATTTACATGTTTATACAGATTCTGGTAAATATTTACATGTTTGTACAGTTTCTGTGTAAATATTTACATGTTTATACAGATTCTGTGTAAACATTTACAATTTTATACAGATTCAGTATAAATATTTACATGTTCATACAGATTCTTTGTAAATATTTACAGGTATATACAGATTCTGTGTAAATATTTACATGTTCATACAGATTCTTTGTAAATATTTACATGTTCATACAGATTCTGTGGAAATATTTACAGGTATACACAGATTCTGTGTAAATATTTACTGGTTTTTTCAGATTCTGTGTAAATATTTACATGTTTATACAGATTCTGTGTAAATATTTTCATGTTTATACAGATTCTGTGTAAATATTTACATGTTTATACAGATTCTGTGTAAATATTAGGATGTTCATACAGATTCTGTGTAAATATTTACATGTTTGTACAGATTCTGTGTAAATATTTACATGTTCATACAGATTCTCTGTAAACAATTACATGTTTATACAAATTCTGTGTAAATATTTACATGTTCATATAGATTCTGTGTAAATATTTATATGTTTATACAGATTCTGTATAAATATTTACATGTTTATACAGATTCTTTGTAAGTATTTTTCAGTTTATACAGATTCTGTGTAAATATTGATATGTTTATACAGATTCTGTGTAAATATTTACAGGTTTATACAGACATTGTGTAAATATTTAGGGGTTTATATAGATTCTGTGTATATATTTAGAGGTTTATACAGATTCTGTGTAAACATTTACAGGATTTTAAAGATTCTGTGTAAATATTTGCAGGTTTTTACGGATTCTGTGTAAATATTTACAAGTTTATACAGATTCTGTGTAAATATTTACATATTGATACAGATTCTGAGTAAATATGTATATGTTCATACAGATTCTGTGTAAATATTTACATATTTATATAGATTCTGTGTAAATGTTTAAAGCTTTTTACAGATTCCGTGTAAATATTTACATCTTTATACAGATTATTTGTAAATATTTACATCTTTATACTGATTCTGTGTAAATATTTACATGTTTATACAGATTCTGCGTAAATATTTACATGTTTATACAGATTCTGTGTAAATATTTACATGTTGACACAGATTCTGTGTCAATATGTACCTGTTCATACAGATTCTGTGTAAATATGTACCTGCTCATACAGATTCTGCGTAAATATTTACATGTTCATACAGATTCTGTGTAAATATTTACATGTTTATGCAGATTCTGTGTAAATATTTACGTGTTTATTCAGATTCTGTGTAAATATTGATATGTTTATACATATTCTGTGTAAATATTTACAGGTTTATACAGATTCAGTGTAAATATTTACATGTTTATACAGATTCTGTGTAAATATTTACATGTTTATACAGATTCTGTGTAAATATTTACATGTTTATACTGATTCTGTGTAAATATTGACATGTTTATACAGATCCAGTGTAAATATTGACATGTTTATGCATATTGTGTGTAAATATTTCCAGGTTTTTAAAGATTCTGTGTAAATATTTACTGGTTTTTACAGATTCTGTGTAAATATTTACATGTTTATACACGTTCTGTGTAAATATTTACATGTTCATACAGATTCTGTATAAATATTAACATGTTTATACAGATTCTGTGTAAATATTTACATGTTTATACAGATTCTGTGTAAATATTTACATGTTTATACAGATTCTGTGTAATTATTTTCATGTTTATACAGATTCTGTGTAAATATTTACATGTTTATACAGATTATGTGTAAATATTTATATGTTTATACAGATTCTGTGTAAATATTTACATGTTTATAGAGATTCGGTGTTAACATTTACATGCTCGTACACATTCTGTGTAAATATTTAAATGTTTGTACAGATTCTGTGTAAATATTTACATGTTTATACACGTTCTGTGTAAATATTTACATGTTCATACACATTCTGTATAAATATTAACATGTTTATACAGATTCTGTGTAAATATTTACATGTTTATACAGATTCTGTGTAAATATTTACATATTTATACGGATTCTGTGTAAATATTGACATGTTTATACACATTCTTTGTAAATATTTAAATGATTATACAGATTCTGTGTAAATATTTACATGTTTATACAGATTATGTGTAAATATTTATATGTTTATACAGATTCTGTGTAAATATTTACATGTTTATAGAGATTCGGTGTTAACATTTACATGCTCGTACACATTCTGTGTAAATATTTACATGTTCGTACAGATTCTGTGTAAATATTTACATGTTTATACAGATTCCGTTTAAATATTGACGTGTTTATACAGATTCTGTGTAAATATTTCCATGTTTATACAGATTCTGTGGAAATATTTACATGTTGTTACAGATTCTGTGTAAATATGTACTTGTTCATACAGATTCTGTGTAAATATGTACCTGCTCATACAGATTATGTGTAAATATTTACAGGTTCATACAGATTCTGTGTAAATATTTACATGTTTATGCAGATTCTGTGTAAATATTTACATGTTCATACAGATTCTGTGTAAACATTTACATGTTTATACACATTCTGTGTAAATATTTACATGTTCATGAAGATTCTGTGTAAATATCGACATGTTGAAACAGATTCTGTGTAAATATTTACATGTTTATACAGATTCTGTGTAAGTATTTACATGTTTATACAGATCCTGTGTAAATATTTACATGTTTGTACAGATTCTGTGTAAATATTTTCATGTTTATGCAGGTTCTGTGTAAATATTGACATGTTTATTCAGATTCTGTGTAAATATTTACATGTTCTTACAGATTCTGTGTAAATATTTACATGTTTATAGAGATTCTGTGTAAATATTGAGATGTTTATACAGATTCTCTGTAAATATTTACATGTTTATACAGATTCTGTGTAAATATTTACATGTTTATACAGATTATGTGTAAACATTTACGTGTTTATACAGATTCTGTGTAAATATTTACATGTTTATACAGATTCTGTGTAAATATTTACATGTTTATACAGATTCTGTGTAAATATTTACATGTTTACACAGATTCTGTGTAAATCTTTTCATGCTCATACAGATTCTGTGTAAATATTTACAGGTTTTTAAAGATTCTGTGTAAACATTTACAAGTGTTTACAGATTCTGTTTAAATATTCACATGTTTATACAGATTCTGTGTAAACATTTACATGTTTATACAGATTCTGTGTAATTATTTTCATGTTTATACAGATTCTGTGTAAATATTTACATGTTTATACAGATTCTGGTAAATATTTACATGTTTGTACAGTTTCTGTGTAAATATTTACATGTTTATACAGATTCTGTGTATACATTTACAATTTTATACAGATTCAGTATAAATATTTACATGTTCATACAGATTCTTTGTAAATATTTACAGGTATATACAGATTCTGTGTAAATATTTACATGTTCATACAGATTCTGTGGAAATATTTACATGTTCATACAGATACTGTGGAAATATTTACAGGTATACACAGATTCTGTGTAAATATTTACTGGTTTTTTCAGATTCTGTGTAAATATTTACATGTTTATAAAGATTCTGTGTAAATATTTTCATGTTTATACAGATTCTGTGTAAATATTTACATGTTTATACAGATTCTGTGTAAATATTTACATGTTTATACAGATTCTGTGTAAATATTTTCATGTTTATACAGATTCTATGTAAATATTAGGATGTTCATACAGATTCTGTGTAAATATTTACATGTTTGTACAGATTCTGTGTAAATATTTACATGTTCATACAGATTCTCTTTAAACAATTACATGTTTATACAAATTCTGTGTAAATATTTACATGTTCATATAGATTCTGTGTAAATATTTATATGTTTATACAGATTCTGTATAAATATTTACATGTTTATACAGATTCTTTGTAAGTATTTTCCAGTTTATACAGATTCTGTGTAAATATTGATATGTTTACACAGATTCTGTGTAAATATTTACATGCTCATACAGATTCTGTGTAAATATTTACAGGTTTATACAGACATTGTGTAAATATTTAGGGGTTTATATAGATTCTGTGTATATATTTAGAGGTTTATTTAGATTCTGTGTAAACATTTACAGGATTTTAAAGATTCTGTGTAAATATTTGCAGGTTTTTACGGATTCTGTGTAAATATTTACAAGTTTATACAGATTCTGTGTAAATATTTACATATTGATACAGATTCTGAGTAAATATGTATATGTTCATACAGATTCTTTGTAAATATTTACATATTTATATAGATTCTGTGTAAATGTCTAAAGCTTTTTACAGATTCCGTGTAAATATTTACATCTTTATACAGATTATTTGTAAATATTTACATCTTTATACTGATTCTGTGTAAATATTTACATGTTTATACAGATTCTGCGTAAATATTTACATGTTTATACAGATTCTGTGTAAATATTTACATGTTGACACAGATTCTGTGTAAATATGTACCTGTTCATACAGATTCTGTGTAAATATGTACCTGCTCATACAGATTCTGCGTAAATATTTACATGTTCATACAGATTCTGTGTAAATATTTACATGTTTATGCAGATTCTGTGTAAATATTTACGTGTTTATACAGATTCTGTGTAAATATTGATATGTTTATACATATTCTGTGTAAATATTTACAGGTTTATACAGATTCAGTGTAAATATTTACATGTTTATACAGATTCTGTGTAAATATTTACATGTTTATACAGATTCTGTGTAAATATTTACATGTTTATACAGATTCTGTGTAAATATTTTCATGTTTATGCAGATTCTGTGTAAATATTGACATGTTTATACAGATACTGTGTAAATATTGACATGTTCATGCAGATTCTGTGTAAATATTTACATGTTTATACAGATTCTGTTGAAATATTGACATGTTTATACAGATTCTTTGTAAATATTTACATGTTTATACAGATTCTGTGTAAATATTGACATGTTTATACTGATTCTGTGTAAATATTGACATGTTTATACAATTTCTGTGAAAATATTTACATGTTTATAGAGATTCTGTGTAAATATTTACATGTTTATACAGATTCTGTGTAAATATTTTCATGTTTATGCAGATTCTGTGTAAATATTGACATGTTTATACAGATACTGTGTAAATATTGACATGTTCATGCAGATTCTGTGTAAATATTTACATGTTTATACAGATTCTGTTGAAATATTGACATGTTTATACAGATTCTTTGTAAATATTTACATGTTTATACAGATTCTGTGTAAATATTGACATGTTTATACTGATTCTGTGTAAATATTGACATGTTTATACAATTTCTGTGAAAATATTTACATGTTTATAGAGATTCTGTGTGAATATTTACATGTTTATACAGATTCTGTGTAAATATTTATATGTTTATCCAGATTCTGTGTTAATATTTACATGTTGATACAGAGTCTGTGTAAATATGTACCTGCTCATACAGATTCTGTGCAAATATGTACCAGTTCATACAGATTCTGTGAAAATATTTACATGTTCATACAGATTCTCTGTAAACATTTACATGTTTATACACATTCTGTGTAAATATTTACATGTTCATGTAGATTCTGTGTAAATATCTACAAGTTTAAACAGATTCTGTGTAAATATTTACATGTTTATACAGATTCTGTGTAAGTATTTGCATGTTTATACAGATCCTGTGTAAATATTTACATGTTTCTACAGATTCTGTGTAAATATTTTCATGTTTATGCAGATTCTGTGTAAATATTGACTTGTTTATACAGATTCTGTGTAAATATTTACGTGTTCATACAGAATCTGTGTAAATATTTACATGTTTATACAGATTCTGTGTAAATATTGACATGTTTATACAGATTATGTGTAAATATTTATGTGTTTATACAGATTCTGTGTAAATATTTAAATGTTTATACAGATTCTGTGTAAATATTTACATGTTTATACAGATTCTGTGTAAATATTTACATGTTTATACAGATTCTGTCTAAATATTTACATGATTATACAGATTCTGTGTAAATATTTACTTGCTCGTACAGATTCTGTGTAAATATTTACATGTTTATACAGATTCTGTGTAAATATTTACATGTTTATACAGCTTCTGTGTAAATATTTTCATGTTTTTACAGATTCTGTGTAAATATTTACTTGCTCGTACAGATTCTGTGTAAATATTTACATGTTTACACAGATTCTGTGTAAATATTTACATGTTTATACAGATTCTGTGTAAATATTCTCATGTTCATACAGATTCTGTGTAAATATTTACAGGTTTTTAAGATTCTGTGTAAACATTTACAAGTGTTTACAGATTCTGTTTAAATATTCACATGTTTATACAGATTCTGTGTAAATATTTACGCGTTTATACAGATAGTGTGTAAATATTTACATGTTTATACAGATTCTGTGTAAATATTTACATGTTTATACAGATTCTGTGTAAATATTTTCATGTTTATACAGATTCTGTGTAAATATTTTCATATTTATACAGATTCTGTTTAAATATTTATATGTTTATAAAGATTCTGTGTAAATATTTACATGTTTATACAGATTCTGTGTAAGTATTTTCCTGTTTATACAGATTCTGTGTAAATATTGATATGTTTATACAGATTCTGTGTAAATATTTACATGTTTATACAGATTCTGTGTAAACATTTACATGTCTATACAGATTCTGTGTAAATATTTACATGTTTATACAGGTTCTGTCTAAATGTTTACATGTTTATAAAGATTTGCTGTAAATATTTACATGCTCCTACAGATTCTGTGTAAATATTTACATGTTTATACTGATTCTGTGTAAATATTGACATGTTTATACTGATTCTGTGTAAATATTGACATGTTTATACAATTTCTGTGTAAATATTTACATGTTTATAGAGATTGTGTGTGAATATTTACATGTTTATACTGATTCTGTGTAAATATTTATATGTTTATACATTTTCTGTGTAAATATTTACATATTTAAACAGATTCTGTGTAAATATTTACATGTTTATAAAGATTCTCTGTAAATATTAACATGTTTATACAGATTCTGTGTAAATATTTTCATGTTGATACAGATTCTGTGTTAATATGTACCTGTTCATACAGATTCTGTGTAAATTTGTGCCTGCTCCTAGAGATTTTGTGTAAATATTTACAGGTTCATACAGATTCTGTGTAAATATTTACATCTTTATGCACTTTTGTGTAAATATTTACGTGTTTATACAGATTCTGTGTAAATATTGACATGTTTATAGAGATTCTGTGTAAATATTTACAGGTTTATACAGATTCAGTGTAAATATTTTCATGTTTATACAGATTCTGTGTAAATATTAACATGTTCATACAGATTCTGTGTAAATACTTACATGTTCATACCGATTCTGTGTAAGTATTTACAGGTATATACAGATTCTGTGTAAATATTTACAGGTTTTTAAAGATTCTGTGTAAATATTTACATGTTTATACAGATTCTGTGTAAATATTTTCATGTGTATACAGATTCTGTGTAAATATATACAGGTTCATACAGATTCTGTGTAAATATTTACATGTTTGAACAGATACTATGTAAATATTTACATGTTCATACAGATTCTGTGTAAACATTTACATGTTTATACACATTCGGTGTAAATATTTACATGTTCATATAGATTCTGTGTAAATATTGACATGTTTATACAGATTCTGTGTAAATATTTACATGTTCATACGGATTCTGTGTAAATATTTACATGTTTATACAGTTTCTGTGTTAATATTGACATGTTTATACAGATTCTTTGTGAATATTTGCATGTCTATACAGATTCTGTGTAAATATTTACATCTTTATACAGATTCTTTGTAAACATTTATATGTTCTCACAGATTCTGTGTAAATATTTACATGTTTATACAGATACTGTGTAAATATTTACTGGTTTTTACAGATTCTGTGTAAATATTTACATGTTTATACAGATTCTGTGTAAATATTTACATGTTTATGCAGATTCTCTGTAAATATTTACATGTTTATACAGATTCTGTGTAAATATTTTCATGTTTATACAGATTCTGTGTAAACATTAACATGTTCATACAGATTCTGTGTAAATATTTACATGTTTGTACAAATTCTGTGTAAATATTTACATGATCATACAGATTCTGTGTAAACGTTTACATGTTTATTCACATTCTTTGTAAATATTTACATGTTTACCGAGATTCTGTGTAATTAATTTCATGTTTATATAGATTCTGTGTAAACATTTACATGTTTGTATACTTTCTGTGTAAATATTTACATGATCATATAGATTCTGTGTAAATATTTACAGGTTTATACAGATTCTGTGTAAATATTTACATGTTTATACAGATTCTGTGTAAATATTTACATGTTTATACAGATTCTGTGTAAATATTTTCATGTTTATGCAGATTCTGTGTAAATATTGACATGTTTATACAGATTCTGTGTAAATATTTACATGTTCATACGGATTCTGTGTAAATATTTACATGTTTATACGGATTCTGTGTAAATATTGACATGTTTATACACATTCTTTGTAAATATTTAAATGATTATACAGATTCTGTGTAAATATTTACATGTTTATACAGATTATGTGTAAATATTTATATGTTTATACGGATTCTGTGTAAATATTTACATGTTTATAGAGATTCGGTGTTAACATTTACATGCTCGTACACATTCTGTGTAAATATTTACATGTTCGTACAGATTCTGTGTAAATATTTACATGTTTATACAGATTCTGTGTAAATATTTCCATGTTTATACAGATTTTGTGTAAATATTTACATATTTATAAAGATTCTGTGTAAATATTTACATGTTTATAAAGATTCTGTGTAAATATTTACATGTTTATACAGATTCTGTGTAAGTATTTTCCTGTTTATACAGATTCTGTGTAAATATTGATATGTTTATACAGATTCTGTGTAAATATTTACATGCTCATACAGATTCTGTGTAAATATTTACAGGTTTATACAGACATTGTGTAAATATTTAGGGGTTTATACAGATTCTGTGTATATATTTAGAGGTTTATACAGATTCTGTGTAAACATTTACAGGATTTTAAAGATTCTGTGTAAATATTTGCAACTTTTTACGGATTCTGTGTAAATATTTACAAGTTTATACAGATTCTGTGTAAATATTTACATATTGATACACATTCTGAGTAAATATGTATATGTTCATACAGATTCTGTGTAAATATTTACGTATTTATATAGATTCTGTGTAAATGTTTAATGCTTTTTACAGATTCCGTGTAAATATTTACATCTTTATACAGATTCTTTGTAAATATTTACATCTTTATACTGATTCTGTGTAAATATTTACATGTTTATACAGATTCTGGGTAAATATTTACATGTTTATACAGATTCTGTGGAAATATTTACATGTTGTTACAGATTCTGTGTAAATATGTACCTGTTCATACAGATTCTGTGTAAATATGTACCTGCTCATACAGATTATGTGTAAAAATTTACAGGTTCATACAGATTCTGTGTAAATATTTACATGTTTATGCAGATTCTGTGTAAATATTTACATGTTCATACAGATTCTGTGTAAACATTTACATGTTTATACACATTCTGTGTAAATATTTACATGTTCATGTAGATTCTGTGTAAATATCTACATGTTGAAACAGATTCTGTGTAAATATTTACATGTTTATACAGATTCTGTGTAAGTATTTACATGTTTATACAGATCCTGTGTAAATATTTACATGTTTGTACAGATTCTGTGTAAATATTTTCATGTTTATGCAGGTTCTGTGTAAATATTGACATGTTTATTCAGATTCTGTGTAAATATTTACATGTTCTTACAGATTCTGTGTGAATATTTACATGTTTATAGAGATTCTGTGTAAATATTGAGATGTTTATACAGATTCTCTGTAAATATTTACATGTTTATACAGATTCTGTGTAAATATTTACATGTTTATACAGATTATGTGTAAACATTTACGTGTTTATACAGATTCTGTGTAAATATTTACATGTTTATACAGATTCTGTGTAAATATTTACGTGTTTATACAGATTCTGTGTAAATATTTACATGTTTATACAGATTCTGTCTAAATATTTACATGTTTATACAGATTCTGTGTAAATATTTACTTGCTCGTACAGATTCTGTGTAAATATTTACATGTTTATACAGATTCTGTGTAAATATTTACATGTTTATGCAGATTCTGTGTAAATATTTTCATGCTCATACAGATTCTGTGTAAATATTTACAGGTTTTTAAAGATTCTGTGTAAACATTTACAAGTGTTTACAGATTCTGTTTAAATATTCACATGTTTATACAGATTCTGTGTAAATATTTACATGTTTATTCAGATAGTGTGTAAATATTTACATGTTTATACAGATTCTGTGTAAATATTTACAGGTTTATACAGATTCTGTGTAAATATTTTCATGTTTATACAGATTCTGTGTAAATATTTACATATTTATTAAGATTCTGTGTAAATATTTACATGTTTATAAAGATTCTGTGTAAATATTTACATGTTTATACAGATTCTTTGTAAGTATTTTCCTGTTTATACAGATTCTGTGTAAATATTGATATGTTTATACAGATTCTGTGTAAATATTTACATGCTCATACAGATTCTGTGTAAATATTTACAGGGTTATACAGACATTGTGTAAATATTAGGGGTTTATATAGATTCTGTGTATATATTTAGCGGTTTATACATATTCTGTGTAAACATTTACAGGATTTTAAAGATTCTATGTAAATATTTGCAGGTTTTTACGGATTCTGTGTAAATATTTACAAGTTTATACAGATTCTGTGTAAATATTTACATATTGACACAGATTCTGAGTAAATATGTATACGTTCATACAGATTCTGTGTAAATATTTACATATTTATATAGATTCTTTGTAAATGTTTAAAGCTTTTTACAGATTCCGTGTAAATATTTACATCTTTATACAGATTCTTTGTAAATATTTACATCTTTATACTGATTCTGTGTAAATATTTACGTGTTTATACAGATTCTGCGTAAATATTTACATGTTTTTACAGATTCTGTGTAAATATTTACATGTTGATACAGATTCTGTGTAAATATGTACCTGTTCATACAGATTCTGTGTAAATATGTACCTGCTCATACAGATTCTGTGTAAATATTTACATGTTCATACAAATTCTGTGTAAATATTTACAGGTTCATAGTGATTCTGTGTAAATATTTACATGTTTATACAGATTCTGTGTAAATATATTCGTGTTTATACAGATTCTGTGTAAATATTGACATGTTTATACAGATTCTGTGTAAATATTTACAGGTTTATACAGATTCTGTGTAAATATTTACATGTTTATACAGATACTGTGTAAATATTTTCATGTTTATACTGATTCTGTGTAAATATTGACATGTTTATACAGATTCTGTGTAAATATTTACAGGTTTTTAAAGATACTGTGTAAATATTTACTGGTTTTTACCGATTCTGTGTAAATATTTACATGTTCATACACATTCTGTGTAAATATTTACATGTTTATACTGACTCTGTGTAAATATTTACATGTTTATACAGATTCTGTGTTAGTATATTCCTGCTTATACAGATTCTGTGTAAATATTGGTATGTTTATACAGATTCTGTGTAAATATTTACATGCTCATACAGATTCTGTGTAAATATTTACAGGTTTATACAGATATTGGGTAAATATTTATGGGTTTACATATATTCTGTGTATATATGAAGAGGTTTATACAGATTCTGTGTAAACATTTACAGGTTTTTAAAGATTCTGTGTAAATATTTGCAGCCTTTTACGGATTCTGTGTTAATATTTACAAGTTTATACAGATTCTGTGTAAATATTTACATATTGATACAGATTCTGAGTAAATATGTATATGTTCATACAGATTCTGTGTAAATACTTACAAATTTCTACAGATTCTTTGTAAATATTTACTTCTTTATACTGATTCTGTGTAAATATTTACATGTTTATACAGATTCTGTCTAAATATTGACATGTTTTTACAGATTTTGTGTAAATATTTACATGTTGATACAGATTCTGTGTAAATATGTACCTGTTCCTACAGATTCTGTGTAAATTTCTGAGTGCTCATACAGATTCTGTGTAAATATTTACAGGTTCATACAGGTTCTGTGTAAATATTTACATCTTTATGCAGTTTCTGTGTAAATATTTACGTGTTTATACAGATTCTGTGTAAATATTGACATGTTTATACAGATTCTGTGTAAATATTTACAGGTTTATAAATATTCAGTGTAAATATTTTCATGTTTATACAGATTCTGTGTAAATATTAACATGTTCATACAGATTCTGTGTAAATACTTACATGTTCATACCGATTCTGTGTAAATATTTTCAGGTATATACAGATTCTGTGGAAATATTTACTGGTTTTTAAAGATTCTGTGTAAATATTTTCAGGTATATACAGATTCTGTGGAAATATTTACTGGTTTTTAAAGATTCTGTGTAAATATTTACATGTTTATACAGATTCTGTGTAAATATTTACATATTTATTAAGATTCTGTGTAAATATTTACATGTTTATAAAGATTCTGTGTAAATATTTACATGTTTATACAGATTCTTTGTAAGTATTTTCCTGTTTATACAGATTCTGTGTAAATATTGATATGTTTATACAGATTCTGTGTAAATATTTACATGCTCATACAGATTCTGTGTAAATATTTACAGGGTTATACAGACATTGTGTAAATATTAGGGGTTTATATAGATTCTGTGTATATATTTAGCGGTTTATACATATTCTGTGTAAACATTTACAGGATTTTAAAGATTCTATGTAAATATTTGCAGGTTTTTACGGATTCTGTGTAAATATTTACAAGTTTATACAGATTCTGTGTAAATATTTACATATTGACACAGATTCTGAGTAAATATGTATACGTTCATACAGATTCTTTGTAAATATTTACATATTTATATAGATTCTTTGTAAATGTTTAAAGCTTTTTACAGATTCCGTGTAAATATTTACATCTTTATACAGATTCTTTGTAAATATTTACATCTTTATACTGATTCTGTGTAAATATTTACGTGTTTATACAGATTCTGCGTAAATATTTACATGTTTTTACAGATTCTGTGTAAATATTTACATGTTGATACAGATTCTGTGTAAATATGTACCTGTTCATACAGATTCTGTGTAAATATGTACCTGCTCATACAGATTCTGTGTAAATATTTACATGTTCATACAAATTCTGTGTAAATATTTACAGGTTCATAGTGATTCTGTGTAAATATTTACATGTTTATACAGATTCTGTGTAAATATATTCGTGTTTATACAGATTCTGTGTAAATATTGACATGTTTATACAGATTCTGTGTAAATATTTACAGGTTTATACAGATTCTGTGTAAATATTTACATGTTTATACAGATACTGTGTAAATATTTTCATGTTTATACTGATTCTGTGTAAATATTGACATGTTTATACAGATTCTGTGTAAATATTTACAGGTTTTTAAAGATACTGTGTAAATATTTACTGGTTTTTACCGATTCTGTGTAAATATTTACATGTTCATACACATTCTGTGTAAATATTTACATGTTTATACTGACTCTGTGTAAATATTTACATGTTTATACAGATTCTGTGTTAGTATATTCCTGCTTATACAGATTCTGTGTAAATATTGATATGTTTATACAGATTCTGTGTAAATATTTACATGCTCATACAGATTCTGTGTAAATATTTACAGGTTTATACAGATATTGGGTAAATATTTATGGGTTTACATATATTCTGTGTATATATGAAGAGGTTTATACAGATTCTGTGTAAACATTTACAGGTTTTTAAAGATTCTGTGTAAATATTTGCAGCCTTTTACGGATTCTGTGTTAATATTTACAAGTTTATACAGATTCTGTGTAAATATTTACATATTGATACAGATTCTGAGTAAATATGTATATGTTCATACAGATTCTGTGTAAATACTTACAAATTTCTACAGATTCTTTGTAAATATTTACTTCTTTATACTGATTCTGTGTAAATATTTACATGTTTATACAGATTCTGTCTAAATATTGACATGTTTTTACAGATTTTGTGTAAATATTTACATGTTGATACAGATTCTGTGTAAATATGTACCTGTTCCTACAGATTCTGTGTAAATTTCTGAGTGCTCATACAGATTCTGTGTAAATATTTACAGGTTCATACAGGTTCTGTGTAAATATTTACATCTTTATGCAGTTTCTGTGTAAATATTTACGTGTTTATACAGATTCTGTGTAAATATTGACATGTTTATACAGATTCTGTGTAAATATTTACAGGTTTATAAAGATTCAGTGTAAATATTTTCATGTTTATACAGATTCTGTGTAAATATTAACATGTTCATACAGATTCTGTGTAAATACTTACATGTTCATACCGATTCTGTGTAAATATTTTCAGGTATATACAGATTCTGTGGAAATATTTACTGGTTTTTAAAGATTCTGTGTAAATATTTTCAGGTATATACAGATTCTGTGGAAATATTTACTGGTTTTTAAAGATTCTGTGTAAATATTTACATGTTTATACAGATTCTGTGTAAATATTTACATGTTTATACTGATTCTCTGTAAATATTTACATGTTTATAAAGATTCTGTGTAAATATTTACATGTTTATACAGATTCTGTGTAAATATTTTCATGTTTATACAGATTCTGTGTAAATATTAACGGGTTCATACAGATTCTGTGTAAATATTTACATGTTTGTACAGATTCTATGTAAATATTTACATGTTCATACAGATTCTGTGTAAACATTTACATGTTTATACACATTCTGTGTAAATATTTACATGTTCATATAGATTCTGTGTAAATATTGACATGTTTATACAGATTCTGTGTAAATATTTACATGTTTATATGGATTCTGTGTAAATATTTACATGTTTATACAGTTTCTTTGTAAATATTGACATGTTTATACAGATTCTTTGTGAATATTTGCATGTTTATACAGATTCTGTGTAAATATTTACATCTTTATACAGATTCTGTGTAAATATTTATATGTTCTTACAGATTTTGTGTAAATATTTACATGTTTATACAGATTCTGTGTAAATATTTACTGGTTTTTACAGATTCTGTGTAAATATTTACATGTTTATACAGATTCTGTGTAAATATTTACATGTTTATGCAGATTCTCTGTAAATATTTACATGTTTATACAGATTCTGTGTAAATATTTTCATGTTTATACAGATTCTGTGTAAACATTAACATGTTCATACAGATTCTGTGTAAATATTTACATGTTTGTACAGATTCTGTGTAGATATTTACATGATCATACAGATTCTGTGTAAACATTTACATGTTTATTCACATTCTTTGTAAATATTTACATGTTTATAGAGATTCTGTGTAATTAATTTCATGTTTATACAGATTCTGTGTAAACATTTACATGTTTATATACATTCTGTGTAAATATTTACATGATCATATAGATTCTGTATAAATATTTACAGGTTTATACAGATTCTGTGTAAATATTAACATGTTTATACAGATTCTGTGTAAATATTTTCATGTTTATGCAGATTCTGTGTAAATATTGACATGTTAATACAGATTCTGTGTAAATATTTACATGTTCATACGGATTCTGTGTAAATATTTACATGTTTATACGGATTCTGTGTAAATATTGACATGTTTATACACATTCTCTGTAAATATTTAAATGATTATACAGATTCTGTGTAAATATTTACATGTTTATAAAGATTCTGTGTAAATATTTACATGTTTATACAGATTCAGTGTAAATATTTTCATGTTCATACAGATTCTGTGTAAATATTAACATGTTCATAGAGATTCTGTGTAAATATTTACATGTTTGTACAGATTCTGTGTAAATATTTACATGTTCATACAGATTATGTGTAAACATTTACATGTTTATACACATTCTGTGTAATTATTTACATGTTCATGTAGATACTGTGTAAATATCTACATGTTTAAACAGATTCTGTGTAAATATTTACATGTTGATACAGATTCTGTGTAAGTATTTACATGTTTCTACAAATTCTGTGTAAATATTTTCATGTATATGCAGATTCTGTATAAATATTGACATGTTTATACAGATTCTGTGTAAATATTTACATGTTCATACAGATTCTGTGTAAATATTGACATGTTTATACAGATTCTGTGTAAATATTGACGTTTATACAGATTCTTTGTAAATATTTACATGTTTATACAGATTCTGTGTAAATATTTACATGTTTATACAGATTCTGTGTAAATATTTACGTGTTTATACAGATTCTGTGTAAATATTTACGTGTTTATACAGATTCTGTGTAAATATTTACCTGTTTATACAGATTCTGTGTAAATATTTACATGTTTATACAGATTCTGTGTAAATTTTTACATGTTTATACAGATTCTGTGTAAATATTGGCATGTTTATACAGATTCTGTCTAAATATTTACATGTTTATACAGATTCTGTGTAAATCTTTACTTGCTCGTACAGATTCTGTGTAAATATTTACATGTTTATACAGATTCTGTGTAAATATTTACATGTTTATACAGATTCTGTGTAAATATTTACAGGTTTATACAGATATTGGGTAAATATTTATGGGTTTACATATATTCTGTGTATATATGAAGAGGTTTATACAGATTCTGTGTAAACATTTACAGGTTTTTAAAGATTCTGTGTAAATATTTGCAGCCTTTTACGGATTCTGTGTTAATATTTACAAGTTTATACAGATTCTGTGTAAATATTTACATATTGATACAGATTCTGAGTAAATATGTATATGTTCATACAGATTCTGTGTAAATACTTACAAATTTCTACAGATTCTTTGTAAATATTTACTTCTTTATACTGATTCTGTGTAAATATTTACATGTTTATACAGATTCTGTCTAAATATTGACATGTTTTTACAGATTTTGTGTAAATATTTACATGTTGATACAGATTCTGTGTAAATATGTACCTGTTCCTACAGATTCTGTGTAAATTTCTGAGTGCTCATACAGATTCTGTGTAAATATTTACAGGTTCATACAGGTTCTGTGTAAATATTTACATCTTTATGCAGTTTCTGTGTAAATATTTACGTGTTTATACAGATTCTGTGTAAATATTGACATGTTTATACAGATTCTGTGTAAATATTTACAGGTTTATAAAGATTCAGTGTAAATATTTTCATGTTTATACAGATTCTGTGTAAATATTAACATGTTCATACAGATTCTGTGTAAATACTTACATGTTCATACCGATTCTCTGTAAATATTTTCAGGTATATACAGATTCTGTGGAAATATTTACTGGTTTTTAAAGATTCTGTGTAAATATTTTCAGGTATATACAGATTCTGTGGAAATATTTACTGGTTTTTAAAGATTCTGTGTAAATATTTACATGTTTATACAGATTCTGTGTAAATATTTACATGTTTATACTGATTCTCTGTAAATATTTACATGTTTATAAAGATTCTGTGTAAATATTTACATGTTTATACAGATTCTGTGTAAATATTTTCATGTTTATACAGATTCTGTGTAAATATTAACGGGTTCATACAGATTCTGTGTAAATATTTACATGTTTGTACAGATTCTATGTAAATATTTACATGTTCATACAGATTCTGTGTAAACATTTACATGTTTATACACATTCTGTGTAAATATTTACATGTTCATATAGATTCTGTGTAAATATTGACATGTTTATACAGATTCTGTGTAAATATTTACATGTTTATATGGATTCTGTGTAAATATTTACATGTTTATACAGTTTCTTTGTAAATATTGACATGTTTATACAGATTCTTTGTGAATATTTGCATGTTTATACAGATTCTGTGTAAATATTTACATCTTTATACAGATTCTGTGTAAATATTTATATGTTCTTACAGATTTTGTGTAAATATTTACATGTTTATACAGATTCTGTGTAAATATTTACTGGTTTTTACAGATTCTGTGTAAATATTTACATGTTTATACAGATTCTGTGTAAATATTTACATGTTTATGCAGATTCTCTGTAAATATTTACATGTTTATACAGATTCTGTGTAAATATTTTCATGTTTATACAGATTCTGTGTAAACATTAACATGTTCATACAGATTCTCTGTAAATATTTACATGTTTGTACAGATTCTGTGTAGATATTTACATGATCATACAGATTCTGTGTAAACATTTACATGTTTATTCACATTCTTTGTAAATATTTACATGTTTATAGAGATTCTGTGTAATTAATTTCATGTTTATACAGATTCTGTGTAAACATTTACATGTTTATATACATTCTGTGTAAATATTTACATGATCATATAGATTCTGTATAAATATTTACAGGTTTATACAGATTCTGTGTAAATATTAACATGTTTATACAGATTCTGTGTAAATATTTTCATGTTTATGCAGATTCTGTGTAAATATTGACATGTTAATACAGATTCTGTGTAAATATTTACATGTTCATACGGATTCTGTGTAAATATTTACATGTTTATACGGATTCTGTGTAAATATTGACATGTTTATACACATTCTCTGTAAATATTTAAATGATTATACAGATTCTGTGTAAATATTTACATGTTTATAAAGATTCTGTGTAAATATTTACATGTTTATACAGATTCAGTGTAAATATTTTCATGTTCATACAGATTCTGTGTAAATATTAACATGTTCATACAGATTCTGTGTAAATATTTACATGTTTGTACAGATTCTGTGTAAATATTTACATGTTCATACAGATTATGTGTAAACATTTACATGTTTATACACATTCTGTGTAATTATTTACATGTTCATGTAGATACTGTGTAAATATCTACATGCTTAAACAGATTCTGTGTAAATATTTACATGTTGATACAGATTCTGTGTAAGTATTTACATGTTTCTACAAATTCTGTGTAAATATTTTCATGTATATGCAGATTCTGTATAAATATTGACATGTTTATACAGATTCTGTGTAAATATTTACATGTTCATACAGATTCTGTGTAAATATTGACATGTTTATACAGATTCTGTGTAAATATTGACGTTTATACAGATTCTTTGTAAATATTTACATGTTTATACAGATTCTGTGTAAATATTTACATGTTTATACAGATTCTGTGTAAATATTTACGTGTTTATACAGATTCTGTGTAAATATTTACGTGTTTATACAGATTCTGTGTAAATATTTACCTGTTTATACAGATTCTGTGTAAATATTTACATGTTTATACAGATTCTGTGTAAATTTTTACATGTTTATACAGATTCTGTGTAAATATTGGCATGTTTATACAGATTCTGTCTAAATATTTACATGTTTATACAGATTCTGTGTAAATCTTTACTTGCTCGTACAGATTCTGTGTAAATATTTACATGTTTATACAGATTCTGTGTAAATATTTACATGTTTATACAGATTCTGCGTAAATATTTAAATGTTCACACAGATTCTGTGTAAATATTTACATGTTTATGCACATTCTGTGTAAATATTTACGTGTTTATACAGATTCTGTGTAAATATTGACATGTTTATACAGATTCTGTGTAAATATTTACAGGTTTATACAGATTTAGTGTAAATATTTACATGTTTATACAGATTCTGTGTAAATATTTACATATTTATACAGATTCTGTGTAAATATTTACATGTTTATACAGATTCTGTGTAAATATTTTCAGGTTTATGCAGATTCTGTGTAAATATTTACATGTTTATACAGATACTGTGTAAATATTTACATGTTCATGCAGATTCTGTGTAAATATTTACATGTTTATACAGATTCTGTTGAAATATTGACATGTTTATACAGATTCTTTGTAAATATTTACATGTTTATACAGATTCTGTGTAAATATTTACATGTTTATACTGATTCTGTGTAAATATTGACATGTTTATACAATTTCTGTGTAAATATTTACATGTTTATAGAGATTCTGTGTGAATATTTACATGTTTATATAGATTCTGTGTAAATATTTATGTGTTTATACAGTTTCTGTGTAAATATCTCCATATTTATACAGATTCTGTGTAAATATTTACATGTTTATAAAGATTCTGTGTAAATATTAAGATGTTTATACAGATTCTGTGTAAATGTTTTCATGTTTATACTGATTCTGTGTAAACATTGACATGTTTATACAGATTCTGTGTAAATATTGACATGTTTATACAGATTGTGTGTAAATATTTACAGGTTTTTAAAGATTCTGTGTAAATATTTACTGGTTTTTACAGATTCTGTGTAAATATTTACATGTTTATACACATTCTTTGCAAATATTGACATGTTCATACACATTCTGTATAAATATTAACATGTTTATACAGATTCTGTGTGAATATTTACATGTTTATACAGATTCTGTGTAAATATTTACATGTTTATACAGATTCTGTGTAATTATTTTCATGTTTATACAGATTCTGTGTAAATATTTACATGTTTATACAGATTCTGGTAAATATTTACATGTTTATACAGTTTCTGTGTAAATATTTACATGTTCATACAGATTCTGTGTAAACATTTACATGTTTATACACATTCTGTGTAAATATTTACATGTTCATACAGATTATGTGTAAATATTTACAGGTTCATACAGATTCTGTGTAAATATGTGCATGTTTATGCAGATTCTGTGTAAATATTTACATGTTCGTACAGATTCTGTGTAAACATTTACATGTTTATACATATTCTGTGTAAATATTTACATGTTCATGTAGATTCTGTGTAAATATCAACATGTTGAAAGAGATTCTGTGTAAATATTTACATGTTTATACAGATTCTGTGTCAGTATTTACATGTTTATACAGATCCTGTGTAAATATTTACATGTTTGTACAGATTCTGTGTAAATATTTTCATGTTTATGCAGGTTCTGTGTAAATATTGACATGTTTATTCAGATTCTGTGTAAATATTTACATGTTCATACAGATTCTGTGTAAATATTTACATGTTTATACAGATTCTGTGTAAATATTGAGATGTTTATACAGATTCTCTGCAAATATTTACTTGTTTATACAGATTCTGTGTAAATATTTACTTGCTCGTACAGATTCTGTGTAAATATTTACATGTTTATACAGATTCTGTGTAAATATTTACATGTTTATACAGATTCTGTGTAAATATTTTCATGTTCATACAGATTCTGTGTAAATATTTACAGGTTTTTAAAGATTCTGTGTAAACATTTACAAGTGTTTACAGATTCTGTTTAAATATTCACATGTTTATACAGATTCTGTGTAAATATTTACATGTTTATACAGATAGTGTGTAAATATTTTCATGTTTATACAGATTCTGTGTAAATATTTACATGTTTATACAGATTCTGTGTAAATATTTTCATGTTTATACAGATTCTGTGTAAATATTTACATATTTATTAAGATTCTGGGTAAATATTTACATGTTTATAAACATTCTGTGTAAATATTTACATGTTTATACAGATTCTGTGTAAGTATTTTCCTGTTTATACAGATTCTGTGTAAATATTGATATGTTTATACAGATTCTGTGTAAATATTTACATGCTCATACAGATTCTGTGTAAATATTTACAGGTTTATACAGACATTGTGTAAATATTAGGGGTTTATATAGATTCTGTGTATATATTTAGCGGTTTATACATATTCTGTGTAAACATTTACAGGATTTTAAAGATTCTATGTAAATATTTGCAGGTTTTTACGGATTCTGTGTAAATATTTACAGGTTTATACAGATTCTGTGTAAATATTTACATATTGATACAGATTCTGAGTAAATATGTATACGTTCATACAGATTCCTTGTAAATATTTACATATTTATATAGATTCTTTGTAAATGTTTAAAGCTTTTTACAGATTCCGTGTAAATATTTACATCTTTATACAGATTCTTTGTAAATATTTACATCTTTATACTGATTCTGTGTAAATATTTACATGTTTATACAGATTCTGCTTAAATATTTACATGTTTATACAGATTCTGGGTAAATATTTACATGTTGATACAGATTCTGTGTAAATATGTACCTGTTCATACAGATTCTGTGTAAATATGTACCTGCTCATACAGATTCTGTGTAAATATTTACATGCTCATACAGATTCTGTGTAAATATTTACATGTTCATACAAATTCTGTGTAAATATTTACAGGTTCATAGAGATTCTGTGTAAATATTTACATGTTTATACAGATTCTGTGTAAATATTTACAGGTTTATACAGATTCTGTGTAAATATTTACATGTTTATATAGATACTGTGTAAATATTTTCATGTTTATACTGATTCTGTGTAAATATTGACATGTTTATACAGATTCTGTGTAAATATTGACATGATTATCCTGATTCTGTGTAAATATTTACAGATTTTTAAAGATACTGTGTAAATATTTACTGGTTTTTACCGATTCTGTGTAAATATTTACATGTTCATACACATTCTGTGAAAATATTTACATGTTTATACTGACTCTGTGTAAATATTTACATGTTTATACAGATTCTGTGTTAGTATATTCCTGCTTATACAGATTCTGTGTAAATATTGATATGTTTATACAGATTCTGTGTAAATATTTACATGCTCATACAGATTCTGTGTAAATATTTACACGTTTATACAGATATTGGGTAAATATTTAGGGGTTTATATATATTCTGTGTACATATGAAGAGGTTTATACAGATTCTGTGTAAACATTTACAGGTTTTTAAAGATTCTGTGTAAATATTTGCAGCCTTTTACGGATTCTGTGTTAATATTTACAAGTTTATACAGATTCTGTGTAAATATTTACATATTGATACAGATTCTGAGTAAATATGTATATGTTCATACAGATTCTGTGTAAATATTACATATTTATACAGATTCTTTGTAAATATTTACATCTTTATACTGATTCTGTGTAAATATTGACATGTTTATACAGATTCTGCGTAAATATTTACATGTTTATACAGATTCTGTGTAAATATTTACATGTTGATACAGATTCTGTGTAAATATGTACCTGTTCATACAGATTCTGTGTAAATTTGTGCCTGCTCATACAGATTCTGTGTAAATATTTACAGGTTCATACAGATTCTGTGTAAATATTTACATCTTTATGCAGTTTCTGTGTAAATATTTATGTGTTTATACCGATTCTGTGTAAATATTGATATGTTTATACAGATTTCGTGTAAATATTTACAGGTTTATACAGATTCAGTGTAAATATTTTCATGTTTATACAGATTCTGTGTAAATATTAACATGTTCATACAGATTCTGTGTAAATACTTACATGTTCATACCGAATCTGTGTAAATATTTTCAGGTATATACAGATTCTGTGTAAATATTTACTGGTTTTTAAAGATTCTGTGTAAATATTTACATGTTTATACAGATTCTGTGTAAATATTTACATGTTTATAAAGAATCTGTGTAAATATTTACATGTTTATACAGATTCTGTGTAAATATTTACATGTTTATACAGATTCTGTGTAAATATTTTCATGTTTATGCAGATTCTGTGTAAATATTGACATGTTTATACAGATTCTGTGTAAATATTTACGTGTTCATACGGATTCTGTGTAAATATTTACATGTTTATACGGATTCTGTGTAAATATTGACATGTTTATACACATTCTCTGTAAATATTTAAATGATTATACAGATTCTGTGTGAATATTTACATGTTTATACAGATTATGTGTAAATATTTATATGTTTATACAGATTCTGTGTAAATATTTACATGTTTATAGAGATTCGGTGTTAACATTTACATGCTCGTACAATTTCTGTGTAAATATTTACAGGTATAAACGGATTCTGTGTAAATATTTACTGGTTTTTACAGATTCTGTGTAAATATTTACATGTTTATACAGATTCTGTCTAAATATTTACATGTTTATAAAGATTCTGTGTAAATATTTACATGTTCGTACAGATTCTGTGTAAATATTTACATGTTTATACAGATTCTGTGTAAATATTTTCATGTTTATACAGATTCTGTCTAAATATTTACATGCTCATACAGATTCTGTGTAAATATTTACAGGTTTATACAGAAACTGTGTAAATATTTAGGGGTTTATATAGATTCTGTGTAAATATTTACAGGTTTATACAGATTCTGTGTAAACTTTTACAGGTTTTTAAAGATTCTGTGTAAATATTTGCAGGTATTTACAGATTCTGTGTAAATATTTACAAGTTTATACATATTCTGTGTAAATATTTACATGTTGATACAGACTCTGAGTAAATATGTACATGTTCATACAGATTCTGTGTAAATATTTATATATTTATACAGATTCTGTGTAAATGTTTAAAGCTTTTTAAAGATTCCGTGTAAATATTTACATCTTTATACAGATTATTTGTAAATATTTACAGATTTATACTGATTCTGTGTAAATATTTACATGTTTATACAGATTCTGCATAAATATTTACATGTTTATACAGATTCTGTGTAAATATTTACGTGTTTATACAGATTCTGTGTAAATATTTACCTGTTTATACAGATTCTGTGTAAATATTTACCTGTTTATACAGATTCTGTGTAAATATTTACATGTTTATACAGATTCTGTGTAAATATTTACATGTTTATACAGATTCTGTGTAAATATTTGCATGTTTATACAGATTCTGTCTAAATATTTACATGTTTATACAGATTCTGTGTAAATATTTACTTGCTCGTACAGATTCTGTGTAAATATTTACATGTTCATACAGATTCTGTGTAAATATTTACATGTTTATACAGATTCTGTGTAAATATTTTCATGTTCATACAGATTCTGTGTAAATATTTACAGGTTTTTAAAGATTCTGTGTAAACATTTACAAGTGTTTACAGATTCTGTTTAAATATTCACATGTGTATACAGATTCTGTGTAAATATTTACATGTTTATACAGATAGTGTGCAAATATTTACATGTTTATACAGATTCTGTGTAAATATTTACATGTTTATACAGATTCTGTGTAAATATTTTCATGTTTATACAGATTCTGTGTAAATATTTACATATTTATACAGATTCTGTGTAAATATTTACATGTTTATAAAGATTCTGTGTAAATATTTACATATTTATACAGATTCTGTGTAAGTATTTTCCTGTTTATACAGATTCTGTGTAAATATTGATATGTTTATACAGATACTGTGTAAATATTTACATGCTCATACAGATTCTGTGTAAATATATACAGGTTTATACAGACATTGTGTAAATATTTAGGGGTTTATATAGATTCTGTGTATATATTTAGAGGTTTATACAGATTCTGTGTAAACATTTACAGGATTTTAAAGATTCTGTGTAAATATTTGCGGGTTTTTACGGATTCTGTGTAAATATTTACAAGTTTATACAGATTCTGTGTAAATATTTACATATTGATACAGATTTTGAGTAAATATGTATATGTTCATACAGATTCTGTGTAAATATTTACATATTTATATAGATTCTGTGTAAATGTTTAAAGCTTTTTACAGATTCCGTGTAAATATTTTCATCTTTATACAGATTCTTTGTAAATATTTACATCTTTATACTGATTCTGTGTAAATATTTACATGTTTATACAGATTCTGCGTAAATATTTACATGTTTATACAGATTCTGTGTAAATATTTACATGTTGATACAGATTCTGTGTAAATATTTACATGTTTATACAGATTCTGTGTAAATATTTACATGTTGATACAGTTTCTGTGTAAATATGTACCTGTTCATACAGATTCTGTGTAAATATGTACCTGCTCATACAGATTCTGCGTAAATATTTACATGTTCACACAGATTCTGGGTAAATATTTACATGTTTCTGCAGATTCTGTGTAAATATTTACGTGTTTATACAGATTCTGTGTAAATATTGACATGTTTATACAGATTCTGTGTAAATATTTACAGGTTTATACAGATTTAGTGTAAATATTTACATGTTTATACAGATTCTGTGTAAATATTTACATGTTTATACAGATTCTGTGTAAATATTTACATGTTTATACAGATTCTGTGTAAATATTTTCATGTTTATGCAGATTCTGTGTAAATATTTACATGTTTATACAGATACTGTGTAAATATTTACATGTTCATGCAGATTCTTTGTAAATATTTACATGTTTATACAGATTCTGTTGAAATATTGACATGTTTATACAGATTCTTTGTAAATATTTACATGTTTATACAGATTCTGTGTAAATATTGACATGTTTATACAGATTCTGTATAAATATTTACATGTTTATACTGATTCTGTGTAAATATTGACATGTTTATACAATTTCTGTGTAAATATTTACATGTTTATAGAGATTCTGTGTGAATATTTACATGTTTATATAGATTCTGTGTAAATATTTATGTGTTTATACAGTTTCTGTGTAAATATTTCCATATTTATACAGATTCTGTGTAAATATTTACATGTTTATAAAGATTCTGTGTAAATATTAAGATGTTGATACAGATTCTGTGTAAATATTTTCATGTTTATACTGATTCTGTGTAAACATTGACATGTTTATACAGATTCTGTGTAAATATTGACATGTTTATACAGATTGTGTGTAAATATTTAAAGGTTTTTAAAGATTCTGTGTAAATATTTACTGGTTTTTACAGATTCTGTGTAAATATTTACATGTTTATACACATTCTTTGCAAATATTTACATGTTCATACACATTCTGTATAAATATTAACATGTTTATACAGATTCTGTGTGAATATTTACATGTTTATACAGATTCTGTGTAAATATTTACATGTTTATACAGATTCTGTGTAATTATTTTCATGTTTATACAAATTCTGTGTAAATATTAACATGTTTATACAGATTCTGGTAAATATTTACATGTTTATACAGTTTCTGTGTAAATATTTACAGGTTTATACAGATTCTGTGTAATCATTTACAATTTTATACAGATTCAGTGTAAATATTTACATGTTTACACAGATTCTGTGTAAATATTTTCATGCTTATACTGATTCTGTGTAAATATTGACATGTTTATACAGATCCAGTGTAAATATTTACATGTTTATACAGATTCTGTGTAAATATTTACAGGTTTTTAAAGATTCTGTGTAAATATTTACTGGTTTTTACAGATTTTGTGTAAATATTTACATGTTTATACACATTCTGTGTAAATATTTACATGTTCTTACAGATTCTATAGAACTATTTACATGTTTATACAGATTCTGTGTAAATATTTACATGTTTATACAGATTCTGTGTAAATATTTACATGTTTACACAGATTCTGTGTAATTATTTTCACGTTTATACAGAATCTGTGTAAATATTTACATGTTTATACAGATTCTGTGTAATCATTTACAATTTTATACAGATTCAGTGTAAATATTTACATGTTCATACAGCTTCTGTGTAAATATGTACAGGTATATACAGATTCTGTGTAAATATTTACATGTTTATACAGATTCTGTGTAAATATTTACATGTTTATACAGATTCTGTGTAAATATTTACATGTCTATTCAGATTCTGTGTAAATATTTACATGTTTATACAGGTTCTGTCTAAATATTTACTTGTTTATAAAGATTTGGTGTAAATATTTACATGCTCCTACAGATTCTGTGTAAATATTGACATGTTTATACTGATTCTGTGTAAATATTGACATGTTTATACAATTTCTGTGTAAATATTTACATGTTTATAGAGATTCTGTGTGAATATTTACATGTTTATACAGTTTCTGTGAAAATATTTATATGTTTATACAGTTTCTGTGTAAATATTTACATATTTATACAGATTCTGTGTAAATATTTACATGTTTATAAAGATTCTCTGTAAATATTAACATGTTTATACAGATTCTGTGTAAAGATTTTCATGTTTATACTGATTCTGTGTGAACATTGACATGTTTATACAGATTCTGTGTAAATATTGACATGTTTATGCAGATTCTGTGTAAATATTTACAGGTTTTTAAAGATTCTGTGTAAATATTTACTGGTTTTTACAGATTCTGTGTAAATATTTACATGTTTATACACATTCTGTGTAAATATTTACATGTTCATACACATTCTGTATAAATATTAACATGTTTACACAGATTCTGTGTAAATATTTACATGTTTATACAGATTCTGTGTAAATATTTACATGTTTATACAGATTCTGTGTAATTATTTTCATGTTTATACAGATTCTGTGTAAATATTTACATGTTTATACAGATTCTGGTAAATATTTACATGTTTGTACAGTTTCTGTGTAAATATTTACATGTTTATACAGATTCTGTGTAAACATTTACAATTTTATACAGATTCAGTATAAATATTTACATGTTCATACAGATTCTTTGTAAATATTTACAGGTATATACAGATTCTGTGTAAATATTTACATGTTCATACAGATTCTGTGTATATATTTACATGTTCATACAGATTCTGTGGAAATATTTACAGGTATACACAGATTCTGTGTAAATATTTATTGGTTTTTTCAGATTCTGTGTAAATATTTACATGTTTATACAGATTCTCTGTAAATATTTTCATGTTTATACAGATTCTGTGTAAATATTTACATGTTTATACAGATTCTGTGTAAATATTTACATGTTTATACAGATTCTGTGTAAATATTTACATGTTTATACTGATTCTGTGTAAATATTGACATGTTTATACAATTTCTGTGTAAATATTTACATGTTTATAGAGATTCTGTGTGAATATTTACATGTTTATAGAGATTCTGTGTAAATATTTATGTGTTTATACAGTTTCTGTGTAAATATTTCCATATTTATACAGATTCTGTGTAAATATTTACATGTTTATAAAGATTCTGTGTAAATATTAAGATGTTTATACAGATTCTGTGTAAATATTTTCATGTTTATACTGATTCTGTGTAAACATTGACATATTTATACAGATCCAGTGTAAATATTGACATGTTTATACAGATTGTGTGTAAATATTTACAGGTTTTAAAGATTCTGTGTAAATATTTACTGGTTTTTACAGATTCTGTGTAAATATTTACATGTTTATACACATTCTTTGCAAATATTTACATGTTCATACACATTCTGTATAAATATTAACATGTTTATACAGATTCTGTGTGAATATTTACATGTTTATACAGATTCTGTGTAAATATTGACATGTTTATAGAGATTCTGGTAAATATTTACATGTTTACACAGTTTCTGTGTAAATATTTACATGTTTATACATATTCTGTGTAAACATTTACAATTTTGTACAGATTCAGTGTAAATATTTACATGTTGATACAGGTTCTGTGTAAATATGTACATGTATATACAGATTCTGTGTAAATATTTCCATGTTCATACAGATTCTGTGTAAATATTTCCATGTTCATACTGATTCTGTGTAAATATTTACATGTTCATACAGATTCTGTGTAAATATTTACAGGTATATACAGATTCTGTGTAAATATTTACATATTTATACAGATTCTGTGTAAATATTTACATGTTCATACAGATACTGTGTAAATATTTACATGTTCATACAGATTCTGTGTAAATATTTACATGTTCATACAGATTCTGTGTAAATATTTACAGGTATATGCAGATTCTGTGTAAATATTTACATGTTTATATAGATTCTGTGTAAATATTGACATGTTTATACAGATTCTGTGTAAATATTTACATGTTCATACAGATTCTGTGTAAATACTTACTTGTTTATACAGATTCTGTGTAAATATTTACATGTTTATAAATATTCGGTGTAAATATTTACATACTCCTACAGATTCTGTGTAAATATTTACATATTTATACAGATTTTGTGTAAATATTTACATGTTTATAAAGACTCTGTGTAAATATTAACATGTTTACAGATCCTGTGTAAATATTTACATGTTTATACAGATTCTGTGTCAATATTTATAGGTTTTTATAGATTCTGTGTAAATATTTACTGGTTTTTACAGATTTTGTGTAAATATTTACATGTTTATACACATTCTTTGTAAATATTTACATGTTCATACACATTCTGTAGAACTATTTACATGTTTATGCAGATTCTGTGTAAATATTTACATGTTTAAACAGATTCTGTGTAATTATTTACATGTTTACACAGATTCTGTGTAATTATTTACATGTTTATACAGATTCTGTGTAAATATTTACATGTTTATACAGATTCTGTGTAAATATTTACATGTTTATACAGATTCTGTGTAAATATTTTCATGTTTATACAGATTCTGTGTAAATATTTACATATTTATACAGATTCTGTGTAAATATTTACATGTTTATAAAGATTCTGTGTAAATATTTACATATTTATACAGATTCTGTGTAAGTATTTTCCTGTTTATACAGATTCTGTGTAAATATTGATATGTTTATACAGATACTGTGTAAATATTTACATGCTCATACAGATTCTGTGTAAATATATACAGGTTTATACAGACATTGTGTAAATATTTAGGGGTTTATATAGATTCTGTGTATATATTTAGAGGTTTATACAGATTCTGTGTAAACATTTACAGGATTTTAAAGATTCTGTGTAAATATTTGCGGGTTTTTACGGATTCTGTGTAAATATTTACAAGTTTATACAGATTCTGTGTAAATATTTACATATTGATACAGATTTTGAGTAAATATGTATATGTTCATACAGATTCTGTGTAAATATTTACATATTTATATAGATTCTGTGTAAATGTTTAAAGCTTTTTACAGATTCCGTGTAAATATTTACATCTTTATACAGATTCTTTGTAAATATTTACATCTTTATACTGATTCTGTGTAAATATTTACATGTTTATACAGATTCTGCGTAAATATTTACATGTTTATACAGATTCTGTGTAAATATTTACATGTTGATACAGATTCTGTGTAAATATTTACATGTTTATACAGATTCTGTGTAAATATTTACATGTTGATACAGTTTCTGTGTAAATATGTACCTGTTCATACAGATTCTGTGTAAATATGTACCTGCTCATACAGATTCTGCGTAAATATTTACATGTTCACACAGATTCTGGGTAAATATTTACATGTTTCTGCAGATTCTGTGTAAATATTTACGTGTTTATACAGATTCTGTGTAAATATTGACATGTTTATACAGATTCTGTGTAAATATTTACAGGTTTATACAGATTTAGTGTAAATATTTACATGTTTATACAGATTCTGTGTAAATATTTACATGTTTATACAGATTCTGTGTAAATATTTACATGTTTATACAGATTCTGTGTAAATATTTTCATGTTTATGCAGATTCTGTGTAAATATTTACATGTTTATACAGATACTGTGTAAATATTTACATGTTCATGCAGATTCTTTGTAAATATTTACATGTTTATACAGATTCTGTTGAAATATTGACATGTTTATACAGATTCTTTGTAAATATTTACATGTTTATACAGATTCTGTGTAAATATTGACATGTTTATAGAGATTCTGTATAAATATTTACATGTTTATACTGATTCTGTGTAAATATTGACATGTTTATACAATTTCTGTGTAAATATTTACATGTTTATAGAGATTCTGTGTGAATATTTACATGTTTATATAGATTCTGTGTAAATATTTATGTGTTTATACAGTTTCTGTGTAAATATTTCCATATTTATACAGATTCTGTGTAAATATTTACATGTTTATAAAGATTCTGTGTAAATATTAAGATGTTGATACAGATTCTGTGTAAATATTTTCATGTTTATACTGATTCTGTGTAAACATTGACATGTTTATACAGATTCTGTGTAAATATTGACATGTTTATACAGATTGTGTGTAAATATTTAAAGGTTTTTAAAGATTCTGTGTAAATATTTACTGGTTTTTACAGATTCTGTGTAAATATTTACATGTTTATACACATTCTTTGCAAATATTTACATGTTCATACATATTCTGTATAAATATTAACATGTTTATACAGATTCTGTGTGAATATTTACATGTTTATACAGATTCTGTGTAAATATTTACATGTTTATACAGATTCTGTGTAATTATTTTCATGTTTATACAAATTCTGTGTAAATATTAACATGTTTATACAGATTCTGGTAAATATTTACATGTTTATACAGTTTCTGTGTAAATATTTACAGGTTTATACAGATTCTGTGTAATCATTTACAATTTTATAGAGATTCAGTGTAAATATTTACATGTTTACACAGATTCTGTGTAAATATTTTCATGCTTATACTGATTCTGTGTAAATATTGACATGTTTATACAGATCCAGTGTAAATATTTACATGTTTATACAGATTCTGTGTAAATATTTACAGGTTTTTAAAGATTCTGTGTAAATATTTACTGGTTTTTACAGATTTTGTGTAAATATTTACATGTTTATACACATTCTGTGTAAATATTTACATGTTCTTACAGATTCTATAGAACTATTTACATGTTTATACAGATTCTGTGTAAATATTTACAGGTATATACAGATTCTGTGTAAATATTTACATGTTTATACAGATTCTGTGTAAATATTTAAATGTTTATACAGATTCTGTGTAAATATTTACATGTCTATACAGATTCTGTGTAAATATTTACATGTTTATACAGGTTCTGTCTAAATATTTACTTGTTTATAAAGATTTGGTGTAAATATTTACATGCTCTTACAGATTCTGTGTAAATATTGACATGTTTATACTAATTCTGTGTAAATATTGACATGTTTATACAATTTCTGTGTAAATATTTACATGTTTATAGAGATTCTGTGTGAATATTTACATGTTTATACAGTTTATGTGTAAATATTTATATGTTTATACAGTTCCTGTGTAAATATTTACATATTTATACAGATTCTGTGTAAATATTTACATGTTTATAAAGATTCTCTGTAAATATTAACATGTTTATACAGATTCTGTGTAAATATTTTCATGTTTATACTGATTCTGTGTGAACATTGACATGTTTATACAGATTCTGTGTAAATATTGACATGTTTATGCAGATTCTGTGTAAATATTTACAGGTTTTTAAAGATTCTGTGTAAATATTTACTGGTTTTTACAGATTCTGTGTAAATATTTACATGTTTATACCCATTCTGTGTAAATATTTACATGTTCATACACATTCTGTATAAATATTAACATGTTTACACAGACTCTGTGTAAATATTTACATGTTTATACAGATTCTGTGTAAATATTTACATGTTTATACAGATTCTGTGTAATTATTTTCATGTTTATACAGATTCTGTGTAAATATTTACATGTTTATACAGATTCTGGTAAATATTTACATGTTTGTACAGTTTCTGTGTAAATATTGACATGTTTATACAGATTCTGTGTAAACATTTACAATTTTATACAGATTCAGTATGAATATTTACATGTTCATACAGATTCTTTGTAAATATTTACAGGTATATACAGATTCTGTGTAAATATTTACATGTTCATACAGATTCTGTGTATATATTTACATGTTCATACAGATTCTGTGGAAATATTTACAGGTATACACAGATTCTGTGTAAATATTTATTGGTTTTTTCAGATTCTGTGTAAATATTTACATGTTTATACAGATTCTCTGTAAATATTTTCATGTTTATACAGATTCTGTGTAAATATTTACATGTTTATACAGATTCTGTGTAAATATTTACATGTTTATACAGATTCTGTGTAAATATTTACATGTTTATACTGATTCTGTGTAAATATTGACATGTTTATACAATTTCTGTGTAAATATTTACATGTTTATAGAGATTCTGTGTGAATATTTACATGTTTATATAGATTCTGTGTAAATATTTATGTGTTTATACAGTTTCTGTGTAAATATTTCCATATTTATACAGATTCTGTGTAAATATTTACATGATTATAAAGATTCTGTGTAAATATTAAGATGTTTATACAGATTCTGTGTAAATATTTTCATGTTTATACTGATTCTGTGTAAACATTGACATGTTTATACAGATTCTGTGTAAATATTGACATGTTTATACAGATTGTGTGTAAATATTTACAGGTTTTTAAAGATTCTGTGTAAATATTTACTGGTTTTTACAGATTCTGTGTAAATATTTACATGTTTATACACATTCTTTGCAAATATTTACATGTTCATACACATTCTGTATAAATATTAACATGTTAATACAGATTCTGTGTGAATATTTACATGTTTATACAGATTCTGTGTAAATATTTACATGTTTATACAGATTCTGTGTAATTATTTTCATGTTTATACAGATTCTGTGTAAATATTAACATGTTTATACAGATTCTGGTAAATATTTACATGTTTATACAGTTTCTGTGTAAATATTTACAGGTTTATACAGATTCTGTGTAATCATTTACAATTTTATACAGATTTAGTGTATATATTTACATGATTACACAGATTCTGTGTAAATATTTTCATGTTTATACTGATTCTGTGTAAATATTGACATGTTTATACAGATCCAGTGTAAATATTTACATGTTTATACAGATTCTGTGTAAATATTTACAGGTTTTTAAAGATTCTGTGTAAATATTTACTGGTTTTTACAGATTTTGTGTAAATATTTACATGTTTATACACATTCTGTGTAAATATTTACATGTTCTTACAGATTCTATAGAACTATTTACATGTTTATACAGATTCTGTGTAAATATTTACATGTTTATGCAGATTCTGTGTAAATATTTACATGTTTACACAGATTCTGTGTAATTATTTTCACGTTTATACAGAATCTGTGTAAATATTTACACGTTCATACAGATTCTGTGTAAACCTTTACAATTTTATACAGATTCAGTGTAAATATTTACATGTTCATACAGCTTCTGTGTAAATATGTACAGGTATATACAGATTCTGTGTAAATATTTACATGTTTATACAGATTCTGTGTAAATATTTACATGTTTATACAGATTCTGTGTAAATATTTACATGTCTATACAGATTCTGTGTAAATGTTTACATGTTTATACAGGTTCTGTCTAAATATTTACTTGTTTATAAAGATTTGGTGTAAATATTTACATGCTCCTACAGATTCTGTGTAAATATTGACATGTTTATACTGATTCTCTGTAAATATTGACATGTTTATACAATTTCTGTGTAAATATTTACATGTTTATAGAGATTCTGTGTGAATATTTACATGTTTATACAGTTTATGTGTAAATATTTATATGTTTATACAGTTCCTGTGTAAATATTTACATATTTATACAGATTCTGTGTAAATATTTACATGTTTATAAAGATTCTCTGTAAATATTAACATGTTTATACAGATTCTGTGTAAATATTTTCATGTTTATACTGATTCTGTGTGAACATTGACATGTTTATACAGATTCTGTGTAAATATTGACATGTTTATGCAGATTCTGTGTAAATATTTACAGGTTTTTAAAGATTCTGTGTAAATATTTACTGGTTTTTACAGATTCTGTGTAAATATTTACATGTTTATACCCATTCTGTGTAAATATTTACATGTTCATACACATTCTGTATAAATATTAACATGTTTACACAGACTCTGTGTAAATATTTACATGTTTATACAGATTCTGTGTAAATATTTACATGTTTATACAGATTCTGTGTAATTATTTTCATGTTTATACAGATTCTGTGTAAATATTTACATGTTTATACAGATTCTGGTAAATATTTACATGTTTGTACAGTTTCTGTGTAAATATTGACATGTTTATACAGATTCTGTGTAAACATTTACAATTTTATACAGATTCAGTATGAATATTTACATGTTCATACAGATTCTTTGTAAATATTTACAGGTATATACAGATTCTGTGTAAATATTTACATGTTCATACAGATTCTGTGTATATATTTACATGTTCATACAGATTCTGTGGAAATATTTACAGGTATACACAGATTCTGTGTAAATATTTATTGGTTTTTTCAGATTCTGTGTAAATATTTACATGTTTATACAGATTCTCTGTAAATATTTTCATGTTTATACAGATTCTGTGTAAATATTTACATGTTTATACAGATTCTGTGTAAATATTTACATGTTTATACAGATTCTGTGTAAATATTTACATGTTTATACTGATTCTGTGTAAATATTGACATGTTTATACAATTTCTGTGTAAATATTTACATGTTTATAGAGATTCTGTGTGAATATTTACATGTTTATATAGATTCTGTGTAAATATTTATGTGTTTATACAGTTTCTGTGTAAATATTTCCATATTTATACAGATTCTGTGTAAATATTTACATGATTATAAAGATTCTGTGTAAATATTAAGATGTTTATACAGATTCTGTGTAAATATTTTCATGTTTATACTGATTCTGTGTAAACATTGACATGTTTATACAGATTCTGTGTAAATATTGACATGTTTATACAGATTGTGTGTAAATATTTACAGGTTTTTAAAGATTCTGTGTAAATATTTACTGGTTTTTACAGATTCTGTGTAAATATTTACATGTTTATACACATTCTTTGCAAATATTTACATGTTCATACACATTCTGTATAAATATTAACATGTTAATACAGATTCTGTGTGAATATTTACATGTTTATACAGATTCTGTGTAAATATTTACATGTTTATACAGATTCTGTGTAATTATTTTCATGTTTATACAGATTCTGTGTAAATATTAACATGTTTATACAGATTCTGGTAAATATTTACATGTTTATACAGTTTCTGTGTAAATATTTACAGGTTTATACAGATTCTGTGTAATCATTTACAATTTTATACAGATTTAGTGTATATATTTACATGATTACACAGATTCTGTGTAAATATTTTCATGTTTATACTGATTCTGTGTAAATATTGACATGTTTATACAGATCAAGTGTAAATATTTACATGTTTATACAGATTCTGTGTAAATATTTACAGGTTTTTAAAGATTCTGTGTAAATATTTACTGGTTTTTACAGATTTTGTGTAAATATTTACATGTTTATACACATTCTGTGTAAATATTTACATGTTCTTACAGATTCTATAGAACTATTTACATGTTTATACAGATTCTGTGTAAATATTTACATGTTTATGCAGATTCTGTGTAAATATTTACATGTTTACACAGATTCTGTGTAATTATTTTCACGTTTATACAGAATCTGTGTAAATATTTACACGTTCATACAGATTCTGTGTAAACCTTTACAATTTTATACAGATTCAGTGTAAATATTTACATGTTCATACAGCTTCTGTGTAAATATGTACAGGTATATACAGATTCTGTGTAAATATTTACATGTTTATACAGATTCTGTGTAAATATTTACATGTTTATACAGATTCTGTGTAAATATTTACATGTCTATACAGATTCTGTGTAAATGTTTACATGTTTATACAGGTTCTGTCTAAATATTTACTTGTTTATAAAGATTTGGTGTAAATATTTACATGCTCCTACAGATTCTGTGTAAATATTGACATGTTTATACTGATTCTCTGTAAATATTGACATGTTTATACAATTTCTGTGTAAATATTTACATGTTTATAGAGATTCTGTGTGAATATTTACATGTTTATACAGATTCTGTGTAAATATTTATATGTTTATACAGTTTCTGTGTAAATATTTACATATTTATACAGATTCTGTGTAAATATTTACATGTTTATAAAGATTCTCTGTAAATATTAACATGTTTATACAGATTCTGTGTAAATATTTTCATGTTTATACTGATTCTGTGTGAACATTGACATGTTTATACAGATTCTGTGTAAATATTGACATGTTTATGCAGATTCTGTGTAAATATTTACAGGTATACACAGATTCTGTGTAAATATTTACTGGTTTTTACAGATTCTGTGTAAATATTTACAAGATCATACAGATTCTGTGTAAACATTTACATGTTTATTCACATTCTTTGTAAATATTTACATGTTTACAGAGATTCTGTGTAATTAATTTCATGTTTATACAGATTCTGTGTAACATTTACATGTTTATATACTTTCTGTGTAAATATTTACATGATCATATAGATTCTGTGTAAATATTTACAGGTTTATACAGATTCTGTGTAAATATTTACATGTTTATACAGATTCTGTGTAAATATTTACATGTTTATGCAGATTCTGTGTAAATATTTTCATGTTTATGCAGATTCTGTGTAAATATTGACATGTTTATACAGATTCTGTGTAAATATTTACATGTTCATACGGATTCTGTGTAAATATTTACATGTTTATACGGATTCTGTGTAAATATTGACATGTTTATACACATTCTTTGTAAATATTTAAATGATTATACAGATTCTGTGTAAATATTTACATGTTTATACAGATTATGTGTAAATATTTATATGTTTATACAGATTCTGTGTAAATATTTACATGTTTATAGAGATTCGGTGTTAACATTTACATGCTCGTACACATTCTGTGTAAATATTTACATGTTCGTACAGATTCTGTGTAAATATTTACATGTTTATACAGATTCCGTTTAAATATTGACGTGATTATACAGATTCTGTGTAAATATTTCCATGTTTATACAGATTCTGTGTAAATATTTCCATGTTTATACAGATTTTGTGTAAATATTTACATATTTATAGAGATTCTGTGTAAATATTTACATGTTTATAAAGATTCTGTGTAAATATTTACATGTTTATACAGATTCTGTGTAAGTATTTTCCTGTTTATACAGATTCTGTGTAAATATTGATATGTTTATACAGATTCTGTGTAAATATTTTCATGCTCATGCAGATTCTGTGTAAATATTTACAGGTTTATACAGACATTGTGTAAATATTTAGGGGTTTATATAGATTCTGTGTATATATTTAGAGGTTTATACAGATTCTGTGTAAACATTTACAGGATTTTAAAGATTCTGTGTAAATATTTGCAGGTTTTTACGGATTTTGTGTAAATATTTACAAGTTTATACAGATTCTGTGTAAATATTTACATATTGATACAGATTCTGAGTAAATATGTATATGTTCATACAGATTCTGTGTAAATATTTACATATTTATATAGATTCTGTGTAAATGTTTAAAGCTTTTTACAGATTCCGTGTAAATATTTACATCTTTATACAGATTATTTGTAAATATTTACATCTTTATACTGATTCTGTGTAAATATTTACATGTTTATACAGATTCTGTGTAAATATTTACATGTTGACACAGATTCTGTGTAAATATGTACCTGTTCATACAGATTCTGTGTAAATATGTACCTGCTCATACAGATTCTGCGTAAATATTTACATGTTCATAGAGATTCTGTGTAAATATTTACATGTTTATGCAGATTCTGTGTAAATATTTACGTGTTTATACAGATTCTGTGTAAATATTGATATGTTTATACATATTCTGTGTAAATATTTACAGGTTTATACAGATTCAGTGTAAATATTTACATGTTTATACAGATTCTGTGTAAATATTTACATGTTTATACAGATTCTGTGTAAATATTTACATGTTTATACTGATTCTGTGTAAATATTGACATGTTTATACAGATCCAGTGTAAATATTGACATGTTTATGCATATTGTGTGTTAATATTTTCAGGTTTTTAAAGATTCTGTGTAAATATTTACTGGTTTTTACAGATTCTGTGTAAATATTTACATGTTTATACACGTTCTGTGTAAATATTTACATGTTCATACACATTCTGTATAAATATTAACATGTTTATACAGATTCTGTGTAAATATTTACATGTTTATACAGATTCTGTGTAAATATTTACATGTTTATACAGATTCTGTGTAATTATTTTCATGTTTATACAGATTCTGTGTAAATATTTTCATGTTTATACAGATTCTGTGTAAACATTAACATGTTCATACAGATTCTGTGTAAATATTTACATGTTTGTGCAGATTCTGTGTAAATATTTACATGATCATACAGATTCTGTGTAAACATTTACATGTTTATTCACATTCTTTGTAAATATTTACATGTTTACAGAGATTCTGTGTAATTAATTTCATGTTTATACAGATTCTGTGTAACATTTACATGTTTATATACTTTCTGTGTAAATATTTACATGATCATATAGATTCTGTGTAAATATTTACAGGTTTATACAGATTCTGTGTAAATATTTACATGTTTATACAGATTCTGTGTAAATATTTACATGTTTATACAGATTCTGTGTAAATATTTTCATGTTTATGCAGATTCTGTGTAAATATTGACATGTTTATACAGATTCTGTGTAAATATTTACATGTTCATACGGATTCTGTGTAAATATTTACATGTTTATACGGATTCTGTGTAAATATTGACATGTTTATACACATTCTTTGTAAATATTTAAATGATTATACAGATTCTGTGTAAATATTTACATGTTTATACAGATTATGTGTAAATATTTATATGTTTATACAGATTCTGTGTAAATATTTACATGTTTATAGAGATTCGGTGTTAACATTTACATGCTCGTACACATTCTGTGTAAATATTTACATGTTCGTACAGATTCTGTGTAAATATTTACATGTTTATACAGATTCCGTTTAAATATTGACGTGTTTATGCAGATTCTGTGTAAATATTTCCATGTTTATACAGATTCTGTGTAAATATTTCCATGTTTATACAGATTTTGTGTAAATATTTACATATTTATAGAGATTCTGTGTAAATATTTACATGTTTATAAAGATTCTGTGTAAATATTTACATGTTTATACAGATTCTGTGTAAGTGTTTTCCTGTTTATACAGATTCTGTGTAAATATTGATATGTTTATAAAGATTCTGTGTAAATATTTACATGCTCATGCAGATTCTGTGTAAATATTTACAGGTTTATACAGACATTGTGTAAATATTTATGGGTTTATACAGATTCTGTGTATATATTTAGAGGTTTATACAGATTCTGTGTAAACATTTACAGGATTTTAAAGATTCTGTGTAAATATTTGCAAGTTTTTACGGATACTGTGTAAATATTTACAACTTTATACAGATTCTGTGTAAATATTTACATATTGATACACATTCTGAGTAAATATGTATATGTTCATACAGATTCTGTGTAAATATTTACGTATTTATATAGATTCTGAGTAAATGTTTAAAGCTTTTTACAGATTCCGTGTAAATATTTACATCTTTATACAGATTCTTTGTAAATATTTATATCTTTATACTGATTCTGTGTAAATATTTACATGTTTATACAGATTCTGCGTAAATATTTACATGTTTATACAGATTCTGTGGAAATATTTACATGTTGTTACAGATTCTGTGTAAATATGTACCTGTTCATACAGATTCTGTGTAAATATGTACCTGCTCATACAGATTATGTGTAAATATTTACAGATTCATACAGATTCTGTGTAAATATTTACATGTTTATGCAGATTCTGTGTAAATATTTACATGTTCATACAGATTCTGTGTAAACATTTACATGTTTATACACATTCTGTGTAAATATTTACATGTTCATGAAGATTCTGTGTAAATATCGACATGTTGAAACAGATTCTGTGTAAATATTTACATGTTTATACAGATTCTGTGTAAGTATTTACATGTTTATACAGATCCTGTGTAAATATTTCCATGTTTGTAGAGATTCTGTGTAAATATTTTCATGTTTATGCAGGTTCTGTGTAAATATTGACATGTTTATTCAGATTCTGTGTAAATATTTACATGTTCTTACAGATTCTGTGTAAATATTTACATGTTTATAGAGACTCTGTGTAAATATTGAGATGTTTATACAGATTCTCTGTAAATATTTACATGTTTATACAGATTCTGTGTAAACATTTACATGTTTATACAGATTATGTGTAAACATTTACGTGTTTATACAGATTCTGTGTAAACATTTACGTGTTTATACAGATTCTGTGTAAATATTTACATGTTTATACAGATTCTGTTTAAATATTTACATGTTTATACAGATTCTGTGTAAATATTTTCATGCTCATACAGATTCTGTGTAAATATTTACAGGTTTTTAAAGATTCTGTGTAAACATTTACAAGTGTTTACAGATTCTGTTTAAATATTCACATGTTTATACAGATTCTGTGTAAACATTTACATGTTTATACAGATTCTGTGTAAATATTTACATGTTTATACAGATTCTGTGTAATTATTTTCGTGTTTATACAGATTCTGTGTAAATATTTACATGTTTATACAGATTCTGGTAAATATTTACATGTTTGTACAGTTTCTGTGTAAATATTTACATGTTTATACAGATTCTGTGTAAACATTTACAATTTTATACAGATTCAGTATAAATATTTACATGTTCATACAGATTCTTTGTAAATATTTACAGGTATATACAGATTCTGCGTAAATATTTACATGTTCATACAGATTCTGTGTAAATATTTACATGTTCATACAGATTCTGTGGAAATATTTACAGGTATACACAGATTCTGTGTAAATATTTACTGGTTTTTTCAGATTCTGTGTAAATATTTACATGTTTATACAGATTCTGTGTAAATATTTTCATGTTTATACAGATTCTGTGTAAATATTTACATATTTATACAGATTCTGTGTAAATATTTACATGTTTATGAAGATTCTGTGTAAATATTTACATATTTATACAGATTCTGTGTAAGTATTTTCCTGTTTATACAGATTCTCTGTAAATATTGATATGTTTATACAGATACTGTGTAAATATTTACATGCTCATACAGATTCTGTGTAAATATATACAGGTTTATACAGACATTGTGTAAATATTTAGGGGTTTATATAGATTCTGTGTATATATTTAGAGGTTTATACAGATTCTGTGTAAACATTTACAGGATTTTAAAGATTCTGTGTAAATATTTGCAGGTTTTTACGGATTCTGTGTAAATATTTACAAGTTTATACAGATTCTGTGTAAATATTTACATATTGATACAGATTTTGAGTAAATATGTATATGTTCATACAGATTCTGTGTAAATATTTACATCTTTATACAGATTCTTTGTAAATATTTACATCTTTATACTGATTCTGTGTAAATATTTACATGTTTATACAGATTCTGCGTAAATATTTACATGTTTATACAGATTCTGTGTAAATATTTACATGTTGATACAGATTCTGTGTAAATATTTACATGTTTATACAGATTCTGTGTAAATATTTACATGTTGATACAGTTTCTGTGTAAATATGTACCTGTTCATACAGATTCTGAGTAAATATGTACCTGCTCATACAGATTCTGCGTAAATATTTACATGTTCACACAGATTCTGGGTAAATATTTACATGTTTATGCAGATTCTGTGTAAATATTTACGTGTTTATACAGATTCTGTGTAAATATTGACATGTTTATACAGATTCTGTGTAAATATTTACAGGTTTATACAGATTTAGTGTAAATATTTACATGTTTATACAGATTCTGTGTAAATATTTACATGTTTATACAGATTCTGTGTAAATATTTACATGTTTATACAGATTCTGTGTAAATATTTTCATGTTTATGCAGATTCTGTGTAAATATTTACATGTTTATACAGATACTGTGTAAATATTTACATGTTCATGCAGATTCTGTGTAAATATTTACATGTTTATACAGATTCTGTTGAAATATTTACATGTTTATACAGATTCTTTGTAAATATTTACATGTTTATACAGATTCTGTGTAAATATTGACATGTTTATACAGATTCTGTGTAAATATTTACATGTTTATAGAGATTCTGTGTGAATATTTACATGTTTATATAGATTCTGTGTAAATATTTATGTGTTTATACAGTTTCTGTGTAAATATTTCCATATTTATACAGATTCTGTGTAAATATTTCCATATTTATACAGATTCTGTGTAAATATTTACATGTTTATAAAGATTCTGTGTAAATATTAAGATGTTTATACAGATTCTGTGTAAATATTTTCATGTTTATACAGATTCTGTGTAAATATTGACATGTTTATACAGATTGTGTGTAAATATTTAAAGGTTTTTAAAGATTCTGTGTAAATATTTACTGGTTTTTACAGATTCTGTGTAAATATTTACATGTTTATACACATTCTTTGCAAATATTTACATGTTCATACACATTCTGTATAAATATTAACATGTTTATACAGATTCTGTGTGAATATTTACATGTTTATACAGATTCTGTGTAAATATTTACATGTTTATACAGATTCTGTGTAATTATTTTCATATTTATACAGATTCTGTGTAAATATTAACATGTTTATACAGATTCTGGTAAATATTTACATGTTTATACAGTTTCTGTGTAAATATTTACAGGTTTATACAGATTCTGTGTAATCATTTACAATTTTATAGAGATTCAGTGTAAATATTTACATGTTTACACAGATTCTGTGTAAATATTTTCATGCTTATACTGATTCTGTGTAAATATTGACATGTTTATACAGATCCAGTGTAAATATTTACATGTTTATACAGATTCTGTGTAAATATTTACAGGTTTTTAAAGATTCTGTGTAAATATTTACTGGTTTTTACAGATTTTGTGTAAATATTTACATGTTTATACACATTCTGTGTAAATATTTACATGTTCTTACAGATTCTATAGAACTATTTACATGTTTATACAGATTCTGTGTAAATATTTACAGGTATATACAGATTCTGTGTAAATATTTACATGTTTATACAGATTCTGTGTAAATATTTACATGTTTATACAGATTCTGTGTAAATATTTACATGTCTATACAGATCTGTGTAAATATTTACATGTTTATACAGGTTCTGTCTAAATATTTACTTGTTTATAAAGATTTGGTGTAAATATTTACATGCTCCTACAGATTCTGTGTAAATATTGACATGTTTATACTGATTCTGTGTAAATATTGACATGTTTATACAATTTCTGTGTAAATATTTACATGTTTATAGAGATTCTGTGTGAATCTTTACATGTTTATACAGTTTATGTGTAAATATTTATATGTTTATACAGTTTCTGTGTAAATATTTACATATTTATACAGATTCTGTGTAAATATTTACATGTTTATAAAGATTCTCTGTAAATATTAACATGTTTATACAGATTCTGTGTAAATATTTTCATGTTTATACTGATTCTGTGTGAACATTGACATGTTTATACAGATTCTGTGTAAATATTGACATGTTTATGCAGATTCTGTGTAAATATTTACAGGTTTTTAAAGATTCTGTGTAAATATTTACTGGTTTTTACAGATTCTGTGTAAATATTTACATGTTTATACCCATTCTGTGTAAATATTTACATGTTCATACACATTCTGTATAAATATTAACATGTTTACACAGACTCTGTGTAAATATTTACATGTTTATACAGATTCTGTGTAAATATTTACATGTTTATACAGATCCTGTGTAATTATTTTCATGTTTATACAGATTCTGTGTAAATATTTACATGTTTATACAGATTCTGGTAAATATTTACATGTTTGTACAGTTTCTGTGTAAATATTGACATGTTTATACAGATTCTGTGTAAACATTTACAATTTTATACAGATTCAGTATGAATATTTACATGTTCATACAGATTCTTTGTAAATATTTACAGGTATATACAGATTCTGTGTAAATATTTACATGTTCATACAGATTCTGTGTATATATTTACATGTTCATACAGATTCTGTGGAAATATTTACAGGTATACACAGATTCTGTGTAAATATTTATTGGTTTTTTTAGATTCTGTGTAAATATTTACATGTTTATACAGATTCTCTGTAAATATTTTCATGTTTATACAGATTCTGTGTAAATATTTACATGTTTATACAGATTCTGTGTAAATATTTACATGTTTATACAGATTCTGTGTAAATATTTACATGTTTATACTGATTCTGTGTAAATATTGACATGTTTATACAATTTCTGTGTAAATATTTACATGTTTATAGAGATTCTGTGTGAATATTTACATGTTTATATAGATTCTGTGTAAATATTTATGTGTTTATACAGTTTCTGTGTAAATATTTCCATATTTATACAGATTCTGTGTAAATATTTACATGATTATAAAGATTCTGTGTAAATATTAAGATGTTTATACAGATTCTGTGTAAATATTTTCATGTTTATACTGATTCTGTGTAAACATTGACATGTTTATACAGATTCTGTGTAAATATTGACATGTTTATACAGATTGTGTGTAAATATTTACAGGTTTTTAAAGATTCTGTGTAAATATTTACTGGTTTTTACAGATTCTGTGTAAATATTTACATGTTTATACACATTCTTTGCAAATATTTACATGTTCATACATATTCTGTATAAATATTAACATGTTAATACAGATTCTGTGTGAATATTTACATGTTTATACAGATTCTGTGTAAATATTTACATGTTTATACAGATTCTGTGTAATTATTTTCATGTTTATACAGATTCTGTGTAAATATTAACATGTTTATACAGATTCTGGTAAATATTTACATGTTTATACAGTTTCTGTGTAAATATTTACAGGTTTATACAGATTCTGTGTAATCATTTACAATTTTATACAGATTTAGTGTATATATTTACATGTTTACACAGATTCTGTGTAAATATTTTCATGTTTATACTGATTCTGTGTAAATATTGACATGTTTATACAGATCCAGTGTAAATATTTACATGTTTATACAGATTCTGTGTAAATATTTACAGGTTTTTAAAGATTCTGTGTAAATATTTACTGGTTTTTACAGATTTTGTGTAAATATTTACATGTTTATACACATTCTGTGTAAATATTTACATGTTCTTACAGATTCTATAGAACTATTTACATGTTTATACAGATTCTGTGTAAATATTTACATATTTATACAGATTCTGTGTAAATATTTACATGTTTACACAGATTCTGTGTAATTATTTTCACGTTTATACAGAATCTGTGTAAATATTTACACGTTTATACAGATTCTGTGTAAACATTTACAATTTTATACAGATTCAGTGTAAATATTTACATGTTCATACAGCTTCTGTGTAAATATGTACAGGTATAAACAGATTCTGTGTAAATATTTACATGTTTATACAGATTCTGTGTAAATATTTACATGTTTATACAGATTCTGTGTAAATATTTACATGTCTATACAGATTCTGTGTAAATGTTTACATGTTTATACAGGTTCTGTCTAAATATTTACTTGTTTATAAAGATTTGGTGTAAATATTTACATGCTCCTACAGATTCTGTGTAAATATTGACATGTTTATACTGATTCTCTGTAAATATTGACATGTTTATACAATTTCTGTGTAAATATTTACATGTTTATAGAGATTCTGTGTGAATATTTACATGTTTATACAGATTCTGTGTAAATATTTATATGTTTATACAGTTTCTGTGTAAATATTTACATATTTATACAGATTCTGTGTAAATATTTACATGTTTATAAAGATTCTCTGTAAATATTAACATGTTTATACAGATTCTGTGTAAATATTTTCATGTTTATACTGATTCTGTGTGAACATTGACATGTTTATACAGATTCTGTGTAAATATTGACATGTTTATGCAGATTCTGTGCAAATATTTACAGGTATACACAGATTCTGTGTAAATATTTACTGGTTTTTACAGATTCTGTGTAAATATTTACAAGATCATACAGATTCTGTGTAAACATTTACATGTTTATTCACATTCTTTGTAAATATTTACATGTTTACAGAGATTCTGTGTAATTAATTTCATGTTTATACAGATTCTGTGTAACATTTACATGTTTATATACTTTCTGTGTAAATATTTACATGATCATATAGATTCTGTGTAAATATTTACAGGTTTATACAGATTCTGTGTAAATATTTACATGTTTATACAGATTCTGTGTAAATATTTACATGTTTATACAGATTCTGTGTAAATATTTTCGTGTTTATGCAGATTCTGTGTAAATATTGACATGTTTATACAGATTCTGTGTAAATATTTACATGTTCATACGGATTCTGTGTAAATATTTACATGTTTAAACGGATTCTGTGTAAATATTGACATGTTTATACACATTCTTTGTAAATATTTAAATGATTATACAGATTCTGTGTAAATATTTACATGTTTATACAGATTATGTGTAAATATTTATATGTTTATACAGATTCTGTGTAAATATTTACATGTTTATAGAGATTCGGTGTTAACATTTACATGCTCGTACACATTCTGTGTAAATATTTACATGTTCGTACAGATTCTGTGTAAATATTTACATGTTTATACAGATTCCGTTTAAATATTGACGTGATTATACAGATTCTGTGTAAATATTTCCATGTTTATACAGATTCTGTGTAAATATTTCCATGTTTATACAGATTTTGTGTAAATATTTACATATTTATAGAGATTCTGTGTAAATATTTACATGTTTATAAAGATTCTGTGTAAATATTTACATGTTTATACAGATTCTGTGTAAGTATTTTCCTGTTTATACAGATTCTGTGTAAATATTGATATGTTTATACAGATTCTGTGTAAATATTTTCATGCTCATGCAGATTCTGTGTAAATATTTACAGGTTTATACAGACATTGTGTAAATATTTAGGGGTTTATATAGATTCTGTGTATATATTTAGAGGTTTATACAGATTCTGTGTAAACATTTACAGGATTTTAAAGATTCTGTGTAAATATTTGCAGGTTTTTACGGATTTTGTGTAAATATTTACAAGTTTATACAGATTCTGTGTAAATATTTACATATTGATACAGATTCTGAGTAAATATGTATATGTTCATACAGATTCTGTGTAAATATTTACATATTTATATAGATTCTGTGTAAATGTTTAAAGCTTTTTACAGATTCCGTGTAAATATTTACATCTTTATACAGATTATTTGTAAATATTTACATCTTTATACTGATTCTGTGTAAATATTTACATGTTTATACAGATTCTGCGTAAATATTTACATGTTTATACAGATTCTGTGTAAATATTTACATGTTGACACAGATTCTGTGTAAATATGTACCTGTTCATACAGATTCTGTGTAAATATGTACCTGCTCATACAGATTCTGCGTAAATATTTACATGTTCATAGAGATTCTGTGTAAATATTTACATGTTTATGCAGATTCTGTGTAAATATTTACGTGTTTATACAGATTCTGTGTAAATATTGATATGTTTATACATATTCTGTGTAAATATTTACAGGTTTATACAGATTCAGTGTAAATATTTACATGTTTATACAGATTCTGTGTAAATATTTACATGTTTATACAGATTCTGTGTAAATATTTACATGTTTATACTGATTCTGTGTAAATATTGACATGTTTATACAGATCCAGTGTAAATATTGACATGTTTATGCATATTGTGTGTAAATATTTCCAGGTTTTTAAAGATTCTGTGTAAATATTTACTGGTTTTTACAGATTCTGTGTAAATATTTACATGTTTATACACGTTCTGTGTAAATATTTACATGTTCATACACAATCTGTATAAATATTAACATGTTTATACAGATTCTGTGTAAATATTTACATGTTTATACAGATTCTGTGTAAATATTTACATGTTTATACAGATTCTGTGTAATTATTTTCATGTTTATACAGATTCTGTGTAAATATTTTCATGTTTATACAGATTCTGTGTAAACATTAACATGTTCATACAGATTCTGTGTAAATATTTACATGTTTGTGCAGATTCTGTGTAAATATTTACATGATCATACAGATTCTGTGTAAACATTTACATGTTTATTCACATTCTTTGTAAATATTTACATGTTTACAGAGATTCTGTGTAATTAATTTCATGTTTATACAGATTCTGTGTAACATTTACATGTTTATATACTTTCTGTGTAAATATTTACATGATCATATAGATTCTGTGTAAATATTTACAGGTTTATACAGATTCTGTGTAAATATTTACATGTTTATACAGATTCTGTGTAAATATGTACATGTTTATACAGATTCTGTGTAAATATTTTCATGTTTATGCAGATTCTGTGTAAATATTGACATGTTTATACAGATTCTGTGTAAATATTTACATGTTCATACGGATTCTGTGTAAATATTTACATGTTTATACGGATTCTGTGTAAATATTGACATGTTTATACACATTCTTTGTAAATATTTAAATGATTATACAGATTCTGTGTAAATATTTACATGTTTATACAGATTATGTGTAAATATTTATATGTTTATACAGATTCTGTGTAAATATTTACATGTTTATAGAGATTCGGTGTTAACATTTACATGCTCGTACACATTCTGTGTAAATATTTACATGTTCGTACAGATTCTGTGTAAATATTTACATGTTTATACAGATTCCGTTTAAATATTGACGTGTTTATGCAGATTCTGTGTAAATATTTCCATGTTTATACAGATTCTGTGTAAATATTTCCATGTTTATACAGATTCTGTGTAAATATTTACATATTTATAGAGATTCTGTGTAAATATTTACATGTTTATAAAGATTCTGTGTAAATATTTACATGTTTATACAGATTCTGTGTAAGTATTTTCCTGTTTATACAGATTCTGTGTAAATATTGATATGTTTATACAGATTCTGTGTAAATATTTACATGCTCATGCAGATTCTGTGTAAATATTTACAGGTTTATACAGACATTGTGTAAATATTTATGGGTTTATACAGATTCTGTGTATATATTTAGAGGTTTATACAGATTCTGTGTAAACATTTACAGGATTTTAAAGATTCTGTGTAAATATTTGCAAGTTTTTACGGATACTGTGTAAATATTTACAACTTTATACAGATTCTGTGTAAATATTTACATATTGATACACATTCTGAGTAAATATGTATATGTTCATACAGATTCTGTGTAAATATTTACGTATTTATATAGATTCTGAGTAAATGTTTAAAGCTTTTTACAGATTCCGTGTAAATATTTACATCTTTATACAGATTCTTTGTAAATATTTATATCTTTATACTGATTCTGTGTAAATATTTACATGTTTATACAGATTCTGCGTAAATATTTACATGTTTATACAGATTCTGTGGAAATATTTACATGTTGTTACAGATTCTGTGTAAATATGTACCTGTTCATACAGATTCTGTGTAAATATGTACCTGCTCATACAGATTATGTGTAAATATTTACAGATTCATACAGATTCTGTGTAAATATTTACATGTTTATGCAGATTCTGTGTAAATATTTACATGTTCATACAGATTCTGTGTAAACATTTACATGTTTATACACATTCTGTGTAAATATTTACATGTTCATGAAGATTCTGTGTAAATATCGACATGTTGAAACAGATTCTGTGTAAATATTTACATGTTTATACAGATTCTGTGTAAGTATTTACATGTTTATACAGATCCTGTGTAAATATTTACATGTTTGTAGAGATTCTGTGTAAATATTTTCATGTTTATGTAGGTTCTGTGTAAATATTGACATGTTTATTCAGATTCTGTGTAAATATTTACATGTTCTTACAGATTCTGTGTAAATATTTACATGTTTATAGAGACTCTGTGTAAATATTGAGATGTTTATACAGATTCTCTGTAAATATTTACATGTTTATACAGATTCTGTGTAAACATTTACATGTTTATACAGATTATGTGTAAACATTTACGTGTTTATACAGATTCTGTGTAAACATTTACGTGTTTATACAGATTCTGTGTAAATATTTACATGTTTATACAGATTCTGTTTAAATATTTACATGTTTATACAGATTCTGTGTAAATATTTTCATGCTCATACAGATTCTGTGTAAATATTTACAGGTTTTTAAAGATTCTGTGTAAACATTTACAAGTGTTTACAGATTCTGTTTAAATATTCACATGTTTATACAGATTCTGTGTAAATATTTACATGTTTATACAGATTCTGTGTAAATATTTACATGTTTATACAGATTCTGTGTAATTATTTTCGTGTTTATACAGATTCTGTGTAAATATTTACATGTTTATACAGATTCTGGTAAATATTTACATGTTTGTACAGTTTCTGTGTAAATATTTACATGTTTATACAGATTCTGTGTAAACATTTACAATTTTATACAGATTCAGTATAAATATTTACATGTTCATTCAGATTCTTTGTAAATATTTACAGGTATATACAGATTCTGCGTAAATATTTACATGTTCATACAGATTCTGTGTAAATATTTACATGTTCATACAGATTCTGTGGAAATATTTACAGGTATACACAGATTCTGTGTAAATATTTACTGGTTTTTTCAGATTCTGTGTAAATATTTACATGTTTATACAGATTGTGTGTAAATATTTTCATGTTTATACAGATTCTGTGTAAATATTTACATGTTTATACAGATTCTGTGTAAATATTAGGATGTTCATACAGATTCTGTGTAAATATTTACATGTTTGTACAGATTCTGTGTAAATATTTACATGTTCATACAGATTCTCTGTAAACAATTACATGTTTATACAAATTCTGTGTAAATATTTACATGTTCATATAGATTCTGTGTAAATATTTATATGTTTATACAGATTCTGTATAAATATTTGCATGTTTATACAGATTCTTTGTAAGTATTTTCCAGTTTATACAGATTCTGTGTAAATATTGATATGTTTATACAGATTCTGTGTAAATATTTACATGCTCATACAGATTCTGTGTAAATATTTACAGGTTTATACAGACATTGTGTAAATATTTAGGGGTTTATATAGATTCTGTGTATATATTTAGAGGTTTATACAGATTCTGTGTAAACATTTACAGGATTTTAAAGATTCTGTGTAAATATTTGCAGGTTTTTACGGATTCTGTGTAAATATTTACAAGTTTATACAGATTCTGTGTAAATATTTACATATTGATACAGATTCTGAGTAAATATGTATATGTTCATACAGATTCTTTGTAAATATTTACATATTTATATAGATTCTGTGTAAATGTCTAAAGCTTTTTACAGATTCCGTGTAAATATTTACATCTTTATACAGATTATTTGTAAATATTTACATCTTTATACTGATTCTGTGTAAATATTTACATGTTTATACAGATTCTGCGTAAATATTTACATGTTTATACAGATTCTGTGTAAATATTTACATGTTGACACAGATTCTGTGTAAATATGTACCTGTTCATACAGATTCTGTGTAAATATGTACCTGCTCATACAGATTCTGCGTAAATATTTACATGTTCATACAGATTCTGTGTAAATATTTACATGTTTATGCAGATTCTGTGTAAATATTTACGTGTTTATACAGATTCTGTGTAAATATTGATATGTTTATACATATTCTGTGTAAATATTTACAGGTTTATACAGATTCAGTGTAAATATTTACATGTTTATACAGATTCTGTGTAAATATTTACATGTTTATACAGATTCTGTGTAAATATTTACATGTTTATACTGATTCTGTGTAAATATTGACATGTTTATACAGATCCAGTGTAAATATTGACATGTTTATGCATATTGTGTGTAAATATTTCCAGGTTTTTAAAGATTCTGTGTAAATATTTACTGGTTTTTACAGATTCTGTGTAAATATTTACATGTTTATACACGTTCTGTGTAAATATTTACATGTTCATACAGATTCTGTATAAATATTAACATGTTTATACAGATTCTGTGTAAATATTTACATGTTTATACAGATTCTGTGTAAATATTTACATGTTTATACAGATTCTGTGTAATTATTTTCATGTTTATACAGATTCTGTGTAAATATTTACATGTTTATACAGATTATGTGTAAATATTTATATGTTTATACAGATTCTGTGTAAATATTTACATGTTTATAGAGATTCGGTGTTAACATTTACATGCTCGTACACATTCTGTGTAAATATTTACATGTTTGTACAGATTCTGTGTAAATATTTACATGTTTATACACGTTCTGTGTAAATATTTACATGTTCATACACATTCTGTATAAATATTAACATGTTTATACAGATTCTGTGTAAATATTTACATGTTTATACAGATTCTGTGTAAATATTTACATATTTATACGGATTCTGTGTAAATATTGACATGTTTATACACATTCTTTGTAAATATTTAAATGATTATAGAGATTCTGTGTAAATATTTACATGTTTATACAGATTATGTGTAAATATTTATATGTTTATACAGATTCTGTGTAAATATTTACATGCTTATAGAGATTCGGTGTAAATATTTCCATGTTTATACAGATTTTGTGTAAATATTTACATATTTATAGAGATTCTGTGTAAATATTTACATGTTTATAAAGATTCTGTGTAAATATTTACATGTTTATACAGATTCTGTGTAAGTATTTTCCTGTTTATACAGATTCTGTGTAAATATTGATATGTTTATACAGATTCTGTGTAAATATTTTCATGCTCATGCAGATTCTGTGTAAATATTTACAGGTTTATACAGACATTGTGTAAATATTTAGGGGTTTATATAGATTCTGTGTATATATTTAGAGGTTTATACAGATTCTGTGTAAACATTTACAGGATTTTAAAGATTCTGTGTAAATATTTGCAGGTTTTTACGGATTTTGTGTAAATATTTACAAGTTTATACAGATTCTGTGTAAATATTTACATATTGATACAGATTCTGAGTAAATATGTATATGTTCATACAGATTCTGTGTAAATATTTACATATTTATATAGATTCTGTGTAAATGTTTAAAGCTTTTTACAGATTCCGTGTAAATATTTACATCTTTATACAGATTATTTGTAAATATTTACATCTTTATACTGATTCTGTGTAAATATTTACATGTTTATACAGATTCTGCGTAAATATTTACATGTTTATACAGATTCTGTGTAAATATTTACATGTTGACAAAGATTCTGTGTAAATATGTACCTGTTCATACAGATTCTGTGTAAATATGTACCTGCTCATACAGATTCTGCGTAAATATTTACATGTTCATAGAGATTCTGTGTAAATATTTACATGTTTATGCAGATTCTGTGTAAATATTTACGTGTTTATACAGATTCTGTGTAAATATTGATATGTTTATACATATTCTGTGTAAATATTTACAGGTTTATACAGATTCAGTGTAAATATTTACATGTTTATACAGATTCTGTGTAAATATTTACATGTTTATACAGATTCTGTGTAAATATTTACATGTTTATACTGATTCTGTGTAAATATTGACATGTTTATACAGATCCAGTGTAAATATTGACATGTTTATGCATATTGTGTGTAAATATTTCCAGGTTTTTAAAGATTCTGTGTAAATATTTACTGGTTTTTACAGATTCTGTGTAAATATTTACATGTTTATACACGTTCTGTGTAAATATTTACATGTTCATACACATTCTGTATAAATATTAACATGTTTATACAGATTCTGTGTAAATATTTACATGTTTATACAGATTCTGTGTAAATATTTACATGTTTATACAGATTCTGTGTAATTATTTTCATGTTTATACAGATTCTGTGTAAATATTTTCATGTTTATACAGATTCTGTGTAAACATTAACATGTTCATACAGATTCTGTGTAAATATTTACATGTTTGTGCAGATTCTGTGTAAATATTTACATGATCATACAGATTCTGTGTAAACATTTTCATGTTTATTCACATTCTTTGTAAATATTTACATGTTTACAGAGATTCTGTGTAATTAATTTCATGTTTATACAGATTCTGTGTAACATTTACATGTTTATATACTTTCTGTGTAAATATTTACATGATCATATAGATTCTGTGTAAATATTTACAGGTTTATACAGATTCTGTGTAAATATTTACATGTTTATACAGATTCTGTGTAAATATTTACATGTTTATACAGATTCTGTGTAAATATTTTCATGTTTATGCAGATTCTGTGTAAATATTGACATGTTTATACAGATTCTGTGTAAATATTTACATGTTCATACGGATTCTGTGTAAATATTTACATGTTTATACGGATTCTGTGTAAATATTGACAGGTTTATACACATTCTTTGTAAATATTTAAATGATTATACAGATTCTGTGTAAATATTTACATGTTTATACAGATTATGTGTAAATATTTATATGTTTATACAGATTCTGTGTAAATATTTACATGTTTATAGAGATTCGGTGTTAACATTTACATGCTCGTACACATTCTGTGTAAATATTTACATGTTCGTACAGATTCTGTGTAAATATTTACATGTTTATACAGATTCCGTTTAAATATTGACGTGTTTATGCAGATTCTGTGTAAATATTTCCATGTTTATACAGATTCTGTGTAAATATTTCCATGTTTATACAGATTTTGTGTAAATATTTACATATTTATAGAGATTCTGTGTAAATATTTACATGTTTATAAAGATTCTGTGTAAATATTTACATGTTTATACAGATTCTGTGTAAGTATTTTCCTGTTTATACAGATTCTGTGTAAATATTGATATGTTTATACAGATTCTGTGTAAATATTTACATGCTCATGCAGATTCTGTGTAAATATTTACAGGTTTATACAGACATTGTGTAAATATTTATGGGTTTATACAGATTCTGTGTATATATTTAGAGGTTTATACAGATTCTGTGTAAACATTTACAGGATTTTAAAGATTCTGTGTAAATATTTGCAAGTTTTTACGGATACTGTGTAAATATTTACAACTTTATACAGATTCTGTGTAAATATTTACATATTGATACACATTCTGAGTAAATATGTATATGTTCATACAGATTCTGTGTAAATATTTACGTATTTATATAGATTCTGAGTAAATGTTTAAAGCTTTTTACAGATTCCGTGTAAATATTTACATCTTTATACAGATTCTTTGTAAATATTTATATCTTTATACTGATTCTGTGTAAATATTTACATGTTTATACAGATTCTGCGTAAATATTTACATGTTTATACAGATTCTGTGGAAATATTTACATGTTGTTACAGATTCTGTGTAAATATGTACCTGTTCATACAGATTCTGTGTAAATATGTACCTGCTCATACAGATTATGTGTAAATATTTACAGATTCATAGAGATTCTGTGTAAATATTTACATGTTTATGCAGATTCTGTGTAAATATTTACATGTTCATACAGATTCTGTGTAAACATTTACATGTTTATACACATTCTGTGTAAATATTTACATGTTCTTGAAGATTCTGTGTAAATATCGACATGTTGAAACAGATTCTGTGTAAATATTTACATGTTTATACAGATTCTGTGTAAGTATTTACATGTTTATACAGATCCTGTGTAAATATTTACATGTTTGTAGAGATTCTGTGTAAATATTTTCATGTTTATGCAGGTTCTGTGTAAATATTGACATGTTTATTCAGATTCTGTGTAAATATTTACATGTTCTTACAGATTCTGTGTAAATATTTACATGTTTATAGAGACTCTGTGTAAATATTGAGATGTTTATACAGATTCTCTGTAAATATTTACATGTTTATACAGATTCTGTGTAAATATTTACATGTTTATACAGATTATGTGTAAACATTTACGTGTTTATACAGATTCTGTGTAAACATTTACGTGTTTATACAGATTCTGTGTAAATATTTACATGTTTATACAGATTCTGTTTAAATATTTACATGTTTATACAGATTCTGTGTAAATATTTTCATGCTCATACAGATTCTGTGTAAATATTTACAGGTTTTTAAAGATTCTGTGTAAACATTTACAAGTGTTTACAGATTCTGTTTAAATATTCACATGTTTATACAGATTCTGTGTAAACATTTACATGTTTATACAGATTCTGTGTAAATATTTACATGTTTATACAGATTCTGTGTAATTATTTTCGTGTTTATACAGATTCTGTGTAAATATTTACATGTTTATACAGATTCTGGTAAATATTTACATGTTTGTACAGTTTCTGTGTAAATATTTACATGTTTATACAGATTCTGTGTAAACATTTACAATTTTATACAGATTCAGTATAAATATTTACATGTTCATACAGATTCTTTGTAAATATTTACAGGTATATACAGATTCTGCGTAAATATTTACATGTTCATACAGATTCTGTGTAAATATTTACATGTTCATACAGATTCTGTGGAAATATTTACAGGTATACACAGATTCTGTGTAAATATTTACTGGTTTTTTCAGATTCTGTGTAAATATTTACATGTTTATAAAGATTCTGTGTAAATATTTTCATGTTTATACAGATTTTGTGTAAATATTTACATGTTTATACAGATTCTGTGTAAATATTAGGATGTTCATACAGATTCTGTGTAAATATTCACATGTTTGTACAGATTCTGTGTAAATATTTACATGTTCATACAGATTCTCTGTAAACAATTACATGTTTATACAAATTCTGTGTAAATATTTACATGTTCATATAGATTCTGTGTAAATATTTATATGTTTATACAGATTCTGTATAAATATTTACATGTTTATACAGATTCTTTGTAAGTATTTTCCAGTTTATACAGATTCTGTGTAAATATTGATATGTTTATACAGATTCTGTGTAAATATTTACATGCTCATACAGATTCTGTGTAAATATTTACAGGTTTATACAGACATTGTGTAAATATTTAGGGGTTTATATAGATTCTGTGTATATATTTAGAGGTTTATACAGATTCTGTGTAAACATTTACAGGATTTTAAAGATTCTGTGTAAATATTTGCAGGTTTTTACGGATTCTGTGTAAATATTTACAAGTTTATACAGATTCTGTGTAAATATTTACATATTGATACAGATTCTGAGTAAATATGTATATGTTCATACAGATTCTTTGTAAATATTTACATATTTATATAGATTCTGTGTAAATGTCTAAAGCTTTTTACAGATTCCGTGTAAATATTTACATCTTTATACAGATTATTTGTAAATATTTACATCTTTATACTGATTCTGTGTAAATATTTACATGTTTATACAGATTCTGTGTAAATATTTACATGTTTATACAGATTCTGTGTAAATATTTACATGTTGACACAGATTCTGTGTAAATATGTACCTGTTCATACAGATTCTGTGTAAATATGTACCTGCTCATACAGATTCTGCGTAAATATTTACATGTTCATACAGATTCTGTGTAAATATTTACATGTTTATGCAGATTCTGTGTAAATATTTACGTGTTTATACAGATTCTGTGTAAATATTGATATGTTTATACATATTCTGTGTAAATATTTACAGGTTTATACAGATTCAGTGTAAATATTTACATGTTTATACAGATTCTGTGTAAATATTTACATGTTTATACAGATTCTGTGTAAATATTTACATGTTTATACTGATTCTGTGTAAATATTGACATGTTTATACAGATCCAGTGTAAATATTGACATGTTTATGCATATTGTGTGTAAATATTTCCAGGTTTTTAAAGATTCTGTGTAAATATTTACTGGTTTTTACAGATTCTGTTTAAATATTTACATGTTTATACACGTTCTGTGTAAATATTTACATGTTCATACAGATTCTGTATAAATATTAACATGTTTATACAGATTCTGTGTAAATATTTACATGTTTATACAGATTCTGTGTAAATATTTACATGTTTATACAGATTCTGTGTAATTATTTTCATGTTTATACAGATTCTGTGTAAATATTTACATGTTTATACAGATTATGTGTAAATATTTATATGTTTATACAGATTCTGTGTAAATATTTACATGTTTATAGAGATTCGGTGTTAACATTTACATGCTCGTACACATTCTGTGTAAATATTTACATGTTTGTACAGATTCTGTGTAAATATTTACATGTTTATACACGTTCTGTGTAAATATTTACATGTTCATACACATTCTGTATAAATATTAACATGTTTATACAGATTCTGTGTAAATATTTACATGTTTATACAGATTCTGTGTAAATATTTACATATTTATACGGATTCTGTGTAAATATTGACATGTTTATACACATTCTTTGTAAATATTTAAATGATTATACAGATTCTGTGTAAATATTTACATGTTTATACAGATTATGTGTAAATATTTATATGTTTATACAGATTCTGTGTAAATATTTACATGTTTATAGAGATTCGGTGTTAACATTTACATGCTCGTACACATTCTGTGTAAATATTTACATGTTCGTAGAGATTCTGTGTAAATATTTACATGTTTATACAGATTCCGTTTAAATATTGACGTGTTTATACAGATTCTGTGTAAATATTTCCATGTTTATACAGATTCTGTGGAACTATTTACATGTTGTTACAGATTCTGTGTAAATATGTACTTGTTCATACAGATTCTGTGTAAATATGTACCTGCTCATACAGATTATGTGTAAATATTTACAGGTTCATACAGATTCTGTGTAAATATTTACATGTTTATGCAGATTCTGTGTAAATATTTACATGTTCATACAGATTCTGTGTAAACATTTACATGTTTATACACATTCTGTGTAAATATTTACATGTTCATGAAGATTCTGTGTAAATATCGACATGTTGAAACAGATTCTTTGTAAATATTGACATGTTTATACAGATTCTGTGTAAGTATTTACATGTTTATACAGATCCTGTGTAAATATTTACATGTTTGTACAGATTCTGTGTAAATATTTTCATGTTTATGCAGGTTCTGTGTAAATATTGACATGTTTATTCAGATTCTGTGTAAATATTTACATGTTCTTACAGATTCTGTGTAAATATTTACATGTTTATAGAGATTCTGTGTAAATATTGAGATGTTTATACAGATTCTCTGTAAATATTTACATGTTTATACAGATTCTGTGTAAATATTTACATGTTTATACAGATTATGTGTAAACATTTACGTGTTTATACAGATTCTGTGTAAATATTTACATGTTTATACAGATTCTGTGTAAATATTTACATGTTTATACAGATTCTGTGTAAATATTTACATGTTTATACAGATTCTGTCTAAATATTTAGATGGTTATACAGATTCTGTGTAAATATTTACTTGCTCGTACAGATTCTGTGTAAATATTTACATGTTTATACAGATTCTGTGTAAATATTTACATGTTTACACAGATTCTGTGTAAATATTTTCATGCTCATACAGATTCTGTGTAAATATTTACAGGTTTTTAAAGATTCTGTGTAAACATTTACAAGTGTTTACAGATTCTGTTTAAATATTCACATCTTTATACAGATTCTGTGTAAACATTTACATGTTTATACAGATTCTGTGTAAACATTTACATGTTTATACAGATTCTGTGTAATTATTTTCATGTTTATACAGATTCTGTGTAAATATTTACATGTTTATACAGATTCTGGTAAATATTTACATGTTTGTACAGTTTCTGTGTAAATATTTACATGTTTATACAGATTCTGTGTATACATTTACAATTTTATACAGATTCAGTATAAATATTTACATGTTCATACAGATTCTTTGTAAATATTTACAGGTATATACAGATTCTGTGGAAATATTTACATGTTCATACAGATTCTGTGGAAATATTTACAGGTATACACAGATTCTGTGTAAATATTTACATGTTTATAAAGATTCTGTGTAAATATTTTCATGTTTATACAGATTCTGTGTAAATATTTACATGTTTATACAGATTCTGTGTAAATATTTACATGTTTATACAGATTCTGTGTAAATATTTTCATGTTTATACAGATTCTATGTAAATATTAGGATGTTCATACAGATTCTGTGTAAATATTTACATGTTTGTACAGATTCTGTGTAAATATTTACATGTTCATACAGATTCTCTGTAAACAATTACATGTTTATACAAATTCTGTGTAAATATTTACATGTTCATATAGATTCTGTGTAAATATTTATATGTTTATACAGATTCTGTATAAATATTTACATGTTTATACAGATTCTTTGTAAGTATTTTCCAGTTTATACAGATTCTGTGTAAATATTGATATGTTTACACAGATTCTGTGTAAATATTTACATGCTCATACAGATTCTGTGTAAATATTTACAGGTTTATACAGACATTGTGTAAATATTTAGGGGTGTATATAGATTCTGTGTATATATTTAGAGGTTTATACAGATTCTGTGTAAACATTTACAGGATTTTAAAGATTCTGTGTAAATATTTGCAGGTTTTTACGGATTCTGTGTAAATATTTACAAGTTTATACAGATTCTGTGTAAATATTTACATATTGATACAGATTCTGAGTAAATATGTATATGTTCATACAGATTCTTTGTAAATATTTACATATTTATATAGATTCTGTGTAAATGTCTAAAGCTTTTTACAGATTCCGTGTAAATATTTACATCTTTATACAGATTATTTGTAAATATTTACATCTTTATACTGATTCTGTGTAAATATTTACATGTTTATACAGATTCTGCGTAAATATTTACATGTTTATACAGATTCTGTGTAAATATTTACATGTTGACACAGATTCTGTGTAAATATGTACCTGTTCATACAGATTCTGTGTAAATATGTACCTGCTCATACAGATTCTGCGTAAATATTTACATGTTCATACAGATTCTGTGTAAATATTTACATGTTTATGCAGATTCTGTGTAAATATTTACGTGTTTATACAGATTCTGTGTAAATATTGATATGTTTATACATATTCTGTGTAAATATTTACAGGTTTATACAGATTCAGTGTAAATATTTACATGTTTATACAGATTCTGTGTAAATATTTACATGTTTATACAGATTCTGTGTAAATATTTACATGTTTATACAGATTCTGTGTAAATATTTTCATGTTTATGCAGATTCTGTGTAAATATTGACATGTTTATACAGACACTGTGTAAATATTGACATGTTCATGCAGATTCTGTGTAAATATTTACATGTTTATACAGATTCTGTTGAAATATTGACATGTTTATACAGATTCTTTGTAAATATTTACATGTTTATGCAGATTCTGTGTAAATATTTACATGTTTATACAGATTCTGTGTAAATATTGACATGTTTATACTGATTCTGTGTAAATATTGACATGTTTATACAATTTCTGTGAAAATATTTACATGTTTATAGAGATTCTGTGTGAATATTTACATGTTTATACAGATTCTGTGTAAATATTTATATGTTTATCCAGATTCTGTGTTAATATTTACATGTTGATACAGAGTCTGTGTAAATATGTACCTGCTCATACAGATTCTGTGCAAATATGTACCAGTTCATACAGATTCTGTGAAAATATTTACATGTTCATACAGATTCTCTGTAAACATTTACATGTTTATACACATTCTGTGTAAATATTTACATGTTCATGTAGATTCTGTGTAAATATCTACAAGTTTAAACAGATTCTGTGTAAATATTTACATGTTTATACAGATTCTGTGTAAGTATTTACATGTTTATACAGATCCTGTGTAAATATTTACATGTTTCTACAGATTCTGTGTAAATATTTTCATGTTTATGCAGATTCTGTGTAAATATTGACTTGTTTATACAGATTCTGTGTAAATATTTACGTGTTCATACAGAATCTGTGTAAATATTTACATGTTTATACAGATTCTGTGTAAATATTGACATGTTTATACAGATTATGTGTAAATATTTATGTGTTTATACAGATTCTGTGTAAATATTTAAATGTTTATACAGATTATGTGTAAATATTTATGTGTTTATACAGATTCTGTGTAAATATTTACATGTTTACACAGATTCTGTGTAAATATTTACATGTTTACACAGATTCTGTGTAAATATTTACATGTTTATACAGATTCTGTGTAAATATTCTCATGTTCATACAGATTCTGTGTAAATATTTACAGGTTTTTAAGATTCTGTGTAAACATTTACAAGTGTTTACAGATTCTGTTTAAATATTCACATGTTTATACAGATTCTGTGTAAATATTTACGCGTTTATACAGATAGTGTGTAAATATTTACATGTTTATACAGATTCTGTGTAAATATTTACATGTTTATACAGATTCTGTGTAAATATTTTCATGTTTATACAGATTCTGTGTAAATATTTTCATATTTATACAGATTCTGTTTAAATATTTATATGTTTATAAAGATTCTGTGTAAATATTTACATGTTTATACAGATTCTGTGTAAGTATTTTCCTGTTTATACAGATTCTGTGTAAATATTGATATGTTTATACAGATTCTGTGTAAATATTTACATGTTTATACAGATTCTGTGTAAACATTTACATGTCTATACAAATTCTGTGTAAATATTTACATGTTTATACAGGTTCTGTCTAAATGTTTACATGTTTATAAAGATTTGCTGTAAATATTTACATGCTCCTACAGATTCTGTGTAAATATTTACATGTTTATACTGATTCTGTGTAAATATTGACATGTTTATACTGATTCTGTGTAAATATTGACATGTTTATACAATTTCTGTGTAAATATTTACATGTTTATAGAGATTCTGTGTGAATATTTACATGTTTATACTGATTCTGTGTAAATATTTATATGTTTATACATTTTCTGTGTAAATATTTACATATTTAAACAGATTCTGTGTAAATATTTACATGTTTATAAAGATTCTCTGTAAATATTAACATGTTTATACAGATTCTGTGTAAATATTTTCATGTTGATACAGATTCTGTGTTAATATGTACCTGTTCATACAGATTCTGTGTAAATTTGTGCCTGCTCCTAGAGATTTTGTGTAAATATTTACAGGTTCATACAGATTCTGTGTAAATATTTACATCTTTATGCACTTTTGTGTAAATATTTACGTGTTTATACAGATTCTGTGTAAATATTGACATGTTTATAGAGATTCTGTGTAAATATTTACAGGTTTATACAGATTCAGTGTAAATATTTTCATGTTTATACAGATTCTGTGTAAATATTAACATGTTCATACAGATTCTGTGTAAATACTTACATGTTCATACCGATTCTGTGTAAGTATTTACAGGTATATACAGATTCTGTGTAAATATTTACAGGTTTTTAAAGATTCTGTGTAAATATTTACATGTTTATACAGATTCTGTGTAAATATTTTCATGTTTATACAGATTCTGTGTAAATATATACAGGTTCATACAGATTCTGTGTAAATATTTACATGTTTGAACAGATACTATGTAAATATTTACATGTTCATACAGATTCTGTGTAAACATTTACATGTTTATACACATTCGGTGTAAATATTTACATGTTCATATAGATTCTGTGTAAATATTGACATGTTTATACAGATTCTGTGTAAATATTTACATGTTCATACGGATTCTGTGTAAATATTTACATGTTTATACAGTTTCTGTGTTAATATTGACATGTTTATACAGATTATTTGTGAATATTTGCATGTCTATACAGATTCTGTGTAAATATTTACATCTTTATACAGATTCTTTGTAAACATTTATATGTTCTCACAGATTCTGTGTAAATATTTACATGTTTATACAGATACTGTGTAAATATTTACTGGTTTTTACAGATTCTGTGTAAATATTTACATGTTTATACAGATTCTGTGTAAATATTTACATGTTTATGCAGATTCTCTGTAAATATTTACATGTTTATACAGATTCTGTGTAAATATTTTCATGTTTATACAGATTATGTGTAAACATTAACATGTTCATACAGATTCTGTGTAAATATTTACATGTTTGTACAAATTCTGTGTAAATATTTACATGATCATACAGATTCTGTGTAAACGTTTACATGTTTATTCACATTCTTTGTAAATATTTACATGTTTACCGAGATTCTGTGTAATTAATTTCATGTTTATATAGATTCTGTGTAAACATTTACATGTTTGTATACTTTCTGTGTAAATATTTACATGATCATATAGATTCTGTGTAAATATTTACAGGTTTATACAGATTCTGTGTAAATATTTACATGTTTATACAGATTCTGTGTAAATATTTACATGTTTATACAGATTCTGTGTAAATATTTTCATGTTTATGCAGATTCTGTGTAAATATTGACATGTTTATACAGATTCTGTGTAAATATTTACATGTTCATACGGATTCTGTGTAAATATTTACATGTTTATACGGATTCTGTGTAAATATTGACATGTTTATACACATTCTTTGTAAATATTTAAATGATTATACAGATTCTGTGTAAATATTTACATGTTTATACAGATTATGTGTAAATATTTATATGTTTATACGGATTCTGTGTAAATATTTACATGTTTATAGAGATTCGGTGTTAACATTTACATGCTCGTACACATTCTGTGTAAATATTTACATGTTCGTACAGATTCTGTGTAAATATTTACATGTTTATACAGATTCCGTTTAAATATTGACATGTTTATACAGATTCTGTGTAAATATTTCCATGTTTATACAGATTCTGTGTAAATATTTCCATGTTTATACAGATTTTGTGTAAATATTTACATATTTATAAAGATTCTGTGTAAATATTTACATGTTTATAAAGATTCTGTGTAAATATTTACATGTTTATACAGATTCTGTGTAAGTATTTTCCTGTTTATACAGATTCTGTGTAAATATTGATATGTTCATACAGATTCTGTGTAAATATTTACATGCTCATACAGATTCTGTGTAAATATTTACAGGTTTATACATACATTGTGTAAATATTTAGGGGTTTATACAGATTCTGTGTATATATTTAGAGGTTTATACAGATTCTGTGTAAACATTTACAGGATTTTAAAGATTCTGTGTAAATATTTGCAACTTTTTACGGATTCTGTGTAAATATTTACAAGTTTATACAGATTCTGTGTAAATATTTACATATTGATACACATTCTGAGTAAATATGTATATGTTCATACAGATTCTGTGTAAATATTTACGTATTTATATAGATTCTGTGTAAATGTTTAATGCTTTTTACAGATTCCGTGTAAATATTTACATCTTTATACAGATTCTTTGTAAATATTTACATCTTTATACTGATTCTGTGTAAATATTTACATGTTTATACAGATTCTGCGTAAATATTTACATGTTTATACAGATTCTGTGGAAATATTTACATGTTGTTACAGATTCTGTGTAAATATGTACCTGTTCATACAGATTCTGTGTAAATATGTACCTGCTCATACAGATTATGTGTAAAAATTTACAGGTTCATACAGATTCTGTGTAAATATTTACATGTTTATGCAGATTCTGTGTAAATATTTACATGTTCATACAGATTCTGTGTAAACATTTACATGTTTATACACATTCTGTGTAAATATTTACATGTTCATGTAGATTCTGTGTAAATATCTACATGTTGAAACAGATTCTGTGTAAATATTTACATGTTTATACAGATTCTGTGTAAGTATTTACATGTTTATACAGATCCTGTGTAAATATTTACATGTTTGTACAGATTCTGTGTAAATATTTTCATGTTTATGCAGGTTCTGTGTAAATATTGACATGTTTATTCAGATTCTGTGTAAATATTTACATGTTCTTACAGATTCTGTGTGAATATTTACATGTTTATAGAGATTCTGTGTAAATATTGAGATGTTTATACAGATTCTCTGTAAATATTTACATGTTTATGCAGATTCTGTGTAAATATTTACATGTTTATACAGATTATGTGTAAACATTTACGTGTTTATACAGATTCTGTGTAAATATTTACATGTTTATACAGATTCTGTGTAAATATTTACGTGTTTATACAGATTCTGTGTAAATATTTACATGTTTATACAGATTCTGTCTAAATATTTACATGTTTATACAGATTCTGTGTAAATATTTACTTGCTCGTACAGATTCTGTGTAAATATTTACATGTTTATACAGATTCTGTGTAAATATTTACATGTTTATGCAGATTCTGTGTAAATATTTTCATGCTCATACAGATTCTGTGTAAATATTTACAGGTTTTTAAAGATTCTGTGTAAACATTTACAAGTGTTTACAGATTCTGTTTAAAAATTCACATGTTTATACAGATTCTGTGTAAATATTTACATGTTTATTCAGATAGTGTGTAAATATTTACATGTTTATACAGATACTGTGTAAATATTTTCATGTTTATACTGATTCTGTGTAAATATTGACATGTTTATACAGATTCTGTGTAAATATTTATAGGTTTTTAAAGATACTGTGTAAATATTTACTGGTTTTTACCGATTCTGTGTAAATATTTACATGTTCATACACATTCTGTGTAAATATTTACATGTTTATACTGACTCTGTGTAAATATTTACATGTTTATACTGATTCTGTGTAAATATTGACATGTTTATACAGATTCTGTGCAAATATTGACATGATTATCCTGATTCTGTGTAAATATTTACAGATTTTTAAAGATACTGTGTAAATATTTACTGGTTTTTACCGATTCTGTGTAAATATTTACATGTTCATACACATTCTGTGAAAATATTTACATGTTTATACTGACTCTGTGTAAATATTTACATGTTTATACAGATTCTGTGTTAGTATATTCCTGCTTATACAGATTCTGTGTAAATATTGATATGTTTATACAGATTCTGTGTAAATATTTACATGCTCATACAGATTCTGTGTAAATATTTACAGGTTTATACAGATATTGGGTAAATATTTATGGGTTTACATATATTCTGTGTATATATGAAGAGGTTTATACAGATTCTGTGTAAACATTTACAGGTTTTTAAAGATTCTGTGTAAATATTTGCAGCCTTTTACGGATTCTGTGTTAATATTTACAAGTTTATACAGATTCTGTGTAAATATTTACATATTGATACAGATTCTGAGTAAATATGTATATGTTCATACAGATTCTCTGTAAATACTTACAAATTTATACAGATTCTTTGTAAATATTTACTTCTTTATACTGATTCTGTGTAAATATTTACATGTTTATACAGATTCTGTCTAAATATTGACATGTTTTTACAGATTTTGTGTAAATATTTACATGTTTATACAGTTTCTTTGTAAATATTGACATGTTTATTTAGATTCTGTGTAAATATTTACATGTTCATACAGATTCTGTGTAAACATTTACATGTTTATACACATTCTGTGTAAATATTTACATGTTCATGTAGATTCTGTGTAAATATCGACATGTTGAAAGAGATTCTGTGTAAATATTTACACGTTTATACAGATTCTGTGTAAGTATTTACATGTTTATACAGATCCTGTGTAAATATTTACATGTTTGTACAGATTCTGTGTAAATATTTTCATGTTTATGCAGGTTCTGTGTAAATATTGACATGTTTATTTAGATTCTGTGTAAATATTTACATGTTCATACAGATTCTGTGTAAATATTTACATGTTTATACAGATTCTGTGTAAATATTGAGATGTTTATACAGATTCTCTGTCAATATTTACATGTTTATACAGATTCTGTGTAAATATTTACATGTTTATACAGATTATGTGTAAATATTTACGTGTTTAAACAGATTCTGTGTAAATATTTACGTGTTTATACAGATTCTGTGTAAATATTTACATGTTTATACAGATTCTGTGTAAATATTTACATGTTTATACAGATTCTGTCTAAATATTTAGATGTTTATACAGATTCTGTGTAAATATTTACTTGCTCGTACAGATTCTGTGTAAATATTTACATGTTTATACAGATTCTGTGTAAATATTTACATGTTTATACAGATTCTGTGTAAATATTTTCATGTTCATACAGATTCTGTGTAAATATTTACAGGTTTTTAAAGATTCTGTGTAAACATTTACAAGTGTTTACAGATTCTGTTTAAATATTCACATGTTTATACAGATTCTGTGTAAATATTTACATGTTTATACAGATAGTGTGTAAATATTTTCATGTTTATACAGATTCTGTGTAAATATTTACATGTTTATACAGATTCTGTGTAAATATTTTCATGTTTATACAGATTCTGTGTAAATATTTACATATTTATTAAGATTCTGGGTAAATATTTACATGTTTATAAACATTCTGTGTAAACATTTACATGTTTATACAGATTCTGTGTAAGTATTTTCCTGTTTATACAGATTCTGTGTAAATATTGATATGTTTATACAGATTCTGTGTAAATATTTACATGCTCATACAGATTCTGTGTAAATATTTACAGGTTTATACAGACATTGTGTAAATATTAGGGGTTTATATAGATTCTGTGTATATATTTAGCGGTTTATACATATTCTGTGTAAACATTTACAGGATTTTAAAGATTCTATGTAAATATTTGCAGGTTTTTACGGATTCTGTGTAAATATTTACAAGTTTATACAGATTCTGTGTAAATATTTACATATTGATACAGATTCTGAGTAAATATGTATACGTTCATACAGATTCCTTGTAAATATTTACATATTTATATAGATTCTTTGTAAATGTTTAAAGCTTTTTACAGATTCCGTGTAAATATTTACATCTTTATACAGATTCTTTGTAAATATTTACATCTTTATACTGATTCTGTGTAAATATTTACATGTTTATACAGATTCTGCTTAAATATTTACATGTTTATACAGATTCTGGGTAAATATTTACAGGTTCATAGAGATTCTGTGTAAATATTTACATGTTTATACAGATTCTGTGTAAATATTTACAGGTTTATACAGATTCTGTGTAAATATTTACATGTTTATATAGATACTGTGTAAATATTTTCATGTTTATACTGATTCTGTGTAAATATTGACATGTTTATACAGATTCTGTGTAAATATTGACATGATTATCCAGATTCTGTGTAAATATTTACAGATTTTTAAAGATACTGTGTAAATATTTACTGGTTTTTACCGATTCTGTGTAAATATTTACATGTTCATACACATTCTGTGAAAATATTTACATGTTTATACTGACTCTGTGTAAATATTTACATGTTTATACAGATTCTGTGTTAGTATATTCCTGCTTATACAGATTCTGTGTAAATATTGATATGTTTATACAGATTCTGTGTAAATATTTACATGCTCATACAGATTCTGTGTAAATATTTACAGGTTTATACAGATATTGGGTAAATATTTAGGGGTTTATATATATTCTGTGTACATATGAAGAGGTTTATACAGATTCTGTGTAAACATTTACAGGTTTTTAAAGATTCTGTGTAAATATTTTCAGCCTTTTACGGATTCTGTGTTAATATTTACAAGTTTATACAGATTCTGGGTAAATATTTACATATTGATACAGATTCTGAGTAAATATGTATATGTTCATACAGATTCTGTGTAAATATTACATATTTATACAGATTCTTTGTAAATATTTACATCTTTATACTGATTCTGTGAAAATATTGACATGTTTATACAGATTCTGCGTAAATATTTACATGTTTATACAGATTCTGTGTAAATATTTACATGTTGATACAGATTCTGTGTAAATATGTACCTGTTCATACAGATTCTGTGTAAATTTGTGCCTGCTCATACAGATTCTGTGTATATATTTACAGGTTCATACAGATTCTGTGTAAATATTTACATCTTTATGCAGTTTCTGTGTAAATATTTACGTGTTTATACCGATTCTGTGTAAATATTGACATGTTTATACAGATTCTGTGTAAATATTTACAGGTTTATACAGATTCAGTGTAAATATTTTCATGTTTATACAGATTCTGTGTAAATATTAACATGTTCATACAGATTCTGTGTAAATACTTACATGTTCATACCGAATCTGTGTAAATATTTTCAGGTATATACAGATTCTGTGTAAATATTTACTGGTTTTTAAAGATTCTGTGTAAATATTTACATGTTTATACAGATTCTGTGTAAATATTTACATGTTTATACAGATTCTGTGTAAATATTTTCATGTTTATGCAGATTCTGTGTAAATATTGACATGTTTATACAGATTCTGTGTAAATATTTACATGTTCATACGGATTCTGTGTAAATATTTACATGTTTATACGGATTCTGTGTAAATATTGACATGTTTATACACATTCTCTGTAAATATTTAAATGATTATACAGATTCTGTGTGAATATTTACATGTTTATACAGATTTTGTGTAAATATTTATATGTTTATACAGATTCTGTGTAAATATTTACATGTTTATAGAGATTCGGTGTTAACATTTACATGCTCATACAATTTCTGTGTAAATATTTACAGGTATAAACGGATTCTGTGTAAATATTTACTGGTTTTTACAGATTCTGTGTAAATATTTACATGTTTATACAGATTCTGTCTAAATATTTACATGTTTATAAAGATTCTGTGTAAATATTTACATGTTCGTACAGATTCTGTGTAAATATTTACATGTTTATACAGATTCTGTGTAAATATTTTCATATTTATACAGATTCTGTCTAAATATTTACATGCTCATACAGATTCTGTGTAAATATTTACAGGTTTATACAGAAACTGTGTAAATATTTAGGGGTTTATATAGATTCTGTGTAAATATTTACAGGTTTATACAGATTCTGTGTAAACTTTTACAGGTTTTTAAAGATTCTGTGTAAATATTTGCAGGTATTTACAGATTCTGTGTAAATATTTACAAGTTTATACATATTCTGTGTAAATATTTACATGTTGATACAGACTCTGAGTAAATATGTACATGTTCATACAGATTCTGTGTAAATATTTATATATTTATACAGATTCTGTGTAAATGTTTAAAGCTTTTTAAAGATTCCGTGTAAATATTTACATCTTTATACAGATTATTTGTAAATATTTACAGATTTATACTGATTCTGTGTAAATATTTACATGTTTATACAGATTCTGCATAAATATTTACATGTTCATACAGATTCTGTGTAAATATTTACATATTCAGACAGATTCTGTGTAAATATTTACATTTTAATACAGATTCTGTGTAAATATTTACATGTTCATACAGATTCTGTGTAAATATTTACAGGTTCATACAGATTCTGTGTAAATATTTACGTGTTTATACAGATTCTGTGTAAATATTTACGTGTTCATACAGATTCTTTGTAAATATTGACATGTTTATACAGATTCTGCGTAAATATGGACATGTTTACACAGATTCTGTGTAAATATTGACATGTTTATACAGACTCTTTGTAAATATTTACAGGTTTATACAGATTCTGTGTAAATATTTACAGGTATATACAGATTCTGTGTAAATATTTTCATGTTTATACAGATTCTGTGTAAATTTTTACATGTTAATACAGATTCTGGGTAAGTATTTACATGTTTCTACAGACTCTCTCTAAACATTTACCATTTTATACACATTCTGTGTAAATATTTACATGTTCATACAGATTCTGTGAAAATATTTAAATGTTCATACAGATTCTGTGTAAATATTTACATTTTCCTACAGATTCTGTGTAAATATTTCCATGTTCATACAGATTCTTTGTAAATATTCACATGTTGATACATATTCTGTGTAAATATTTACAGGTATATACAGATTCTTTGTAAATATTTACTGGTTTTTACACATTCTGTGTAAATATTTACAGATTTATACAGATTCTGTGTAAATATTTACATGTTCATACATATTCTGTATAAATATTTACAGGTATAAACGGATCCTGCGTAAATATTTACTGGTTTTTACAGATTCTGTGTAAATATTTACGTGTTTATACAGATTCTGTGTAAATATTTACATGTTTATACAGATTCTGTGTAAATATTTACATGTTTATAAAGATTCTGTGTATATATTTACATGTTTATACAGATTCTGTGTAAATATTTACATGTTTACACAGATTCTGTGTAAATGTTTACAGGTTTATACACATTCTGTGTAAATATTTACTGGTTTTTACAAATTCTGTGTAAATATTTACAGGTTTTCAGAGATTCTTTGTAAATATTGACATGTTTATACAGATTCTTTGAAAATATTTACATGTTTATACAGATTCTGTGTAAATATTTACATGTTTATACAGATTCAGTGTAAATATTTACATGTTTATAAAGATTCTGTGTAAATATTTACATGTTTATTCAGATTCTGTGTAAATATTGACATGTATATACAGATTCTGTGTAAATATTTACATGTTTATACAGATTCTGTCTAAATATTGACATGTTTATATAGATTCTGTGTAAATATTTACATGTTCGTACAGATTCTGTATAAATATTTACATGTTTATACAGATTCTGTGTAAACATTTACATGTTTATACTCTTTCTGTGTAAGTATTTACATGTTCAAATTCTGTGTAAATATTTACATGTTTATACAGATTCTGTGTAAATATTTACATGTTTATACTGATTGTGTGTAAATATTTACATGTTTATACACATTCTGTGAAAATATTTTCATGTTGATACAGATTCTGTGTAAGTATTGACATGTTTATACAGATTCTGTGTAAATATTTACATGTTCATACAGATTCTGTGTAAATATTCACAGGTTTATACAGACACTGTGTAAATATTACGGGGTTTATATAGATTCTGTGTAAATATTTACAGGTTTATACAGATTCTGTGTAAAATTTTACAGGTTTTTAAAGATTCTGCGTAAATATTTACAGGTTTTTACAGATTCTGTGTAAATATTTACAAGTTTATACAGATTCTGTGTAAATATTTACATGCTGATACAGATTCTGTGTAAACATGTACATGTTCATATAGATTCTGTGTAAATATTTACATATTTATACAGATTCTGTGTAAATGTTTCAAGGTTATTACAGATTCCGTGTAAATATTTACATCTTTATACTGATTCTTTGTAAATATTTACATCTTTATACTGATTCTGTGTAAATATTTACATGTTTATACAGATTCTGCGTAAATATTTACATGTTTATACAGATTCTGTGTAAATATTTACACGTTTATACAGATTCTGTGTAAATATTTACATGTTGATACAGATTCTGTGTAAATATGTACCTGTTCATACAGATTCTGTGTAAATATTTACATGTTCATACAGATTCTGTGTAAATATTTACATATTCATAAAGATTCTGTGTAAATATTTACATGTTTATACATATTCTGTGTTAATATTTACAGGTTTATACACATTCTGTGTAAATATTTACTGGTTTTTAAAATTCTGTGTAAATATTTACAGGTTTTCACAGATTCTGTGTAAATATTGACATGTTTATACAGATTCTGTGAAAATATTTACATGTTTATACAGATTCTGTGTAAATATTTACATGTTTATAGATATTCTGTGAAAATATTTACAGGTATATGCAGATTCTGTGTAAATATTTTCATGTTTCTACAGATTCTTTGTAAATATTTACACGTTTTTGAAGATTCTGTGTAAATATTTACTGGTTGTTACAGATTCTGTGAAATATTTACATGTTTATACACTTTCTGTGTAAATATTTACATGTTCATACACATTCTGTGTAAATATTTACATATTTATACAGATTCTGTGTAAATATTTACATGTTTATACAGATTCTGTGTAAATATTTACATGTGTACACAGATTCTGTGTAATTATTTTCAGGTTTATACAGATTCTTTGTAAATACTTTCAAGTTCATTCAGATTCTGTGTAAATATTAACATGTTCATACAGATTCTGTGTAAATATTTACATGTTTGTACAGATACTGTGTAATTATTTACATGTTCATACAGAATCTGTGCAAACATTTACATGTTTATACACATTCTTTGTGTATATTTACATGTTCATACAGATTCTGTGTAAATATTTACGTGTTTATACAGATTCTGTGAAATTATTTACATGTTCATACAGATTCTGTGTAAATATTTACATGTTTATGCAGATTCTGTGTAAATATTTAAATGCTCATACAGATTCTGTGTAAATATTTTCATGTTTATGCAAATTCTCTGTAAATATTGACATGTTGATATAGATTCTGCGTAAATATTTACATGTTCATACAGATTCGGTGAAAATATTTAAATGTTCATACAGATTCTGTGTAAATATTTAAATTTTCATACAGATTCTGTGTAAATATTTACATGTTTATAAAGATTCTGTGTATATATTTACATGTTTATACCGATTCTGTGTAAATATTTACATGTTTATACAGATTCTGTGTAAATATTTACAGGTTTATACACATTCTGTGTAAATATTTACCGGTTTTTAAAATTCTGTGTAAATATTTACAGGTTTTCACAGATTCTGTGTAAATATTGACATGTTTATACAGATTCTGTGAAAATATTTACATGTTTATACAGATTCTGTGTAAATATTTACATGTTTTTACAGATTCAGTGTAAATATTTACATGTTTATAAAGATTCTGTGTAAATATTTACATGTTTATACAGATTCTGTGTAAATATTGACATGTATATACAGATTCTGTGTAAATATTTACATGTTTATAGAGATTCTGTCAAAATATTTACATGTTTATATAGATTCTGTGTAAATATTTACATGCTCGTACAGATTCTGTGTAAATATTTACATGTTTATACAGATTCTGTGTAAACATTTACATGTTTATACTCATTCTGTGTAATTATTTACATGTTCTTACAAATTCTGTGTAAATATTTACATGTTTACCGATTCTGTGTAAATATTTACATGTTTATACTGATTCTGTGTAAATATTTACATGTTTATACATTTTCTGTGTAAATATTTTCATGTTTATACAGATTCTGTGTAAATATTTACATGTTCATACAGATTCTGTGTAAGTATTTACATGTTTCTATAGATTCTGTGTAAACATTTACCATTTTATACACATTCTGTGTAAATATTTACATGTTGATACACATTGTGTGAAAATATGTAAAAGTTCATACAGATTCTGTGTAAATATTTACATGCTCCTACATATTCTGTGTAAATATTTACATGTTCATACAGATTCTTTCTAAATATTTACATGTTCATACATATTCTGTGTAAATATTTACAGGTACATACAGATTCTGTGTAAATATTTACTGGTTTTTACAGATTCTGTGTAAATATTTAAAGGTTTATACAGATTCTGTGTAAATATTTACATGTCCATACAGATTCTGTGTAAATATTTACAGGTATAAACGGATTCTGTGTAAATATTTACTGGTTTTTACAGATTCTGTGTAAATATTTACTGTTTATACAGATTCTGTGTAAATATTTACATGTTTATAAAGATTCTGTGTATATATTTACATGTTATTCAGATTCTGTGTAAATATTTACATGTTTATACAGATTCTGTGTAAATATTTACAGGTTTATACACATTCTGTGTAAATATTTCCTGGTTTTTACAAATTCTGTGTAAATATTTACAGGTTTTCACAGATTCTGTGTAAATATTGACAGGTTTATACTGATTCTGTGAAAATATTTTCATGTTTATACAGATTGTGTGTAAATATTTACATGTTTATACAGATTCAGTGTAAATATTTACATGTTTATAAAGTTTCTGTGTAAATATTTACATGTTTATAGAGATTCTGTGTAAATATTGACATGTATATGCAGATTCTGCGTATTTACATGTTTATACAGATTCTGTCTAAATATTTACATGTTTATATAGATTCTGTGTAAATATTTACATGTTCGTTCAGATTCTGTGTAATTATTTACATGTTTATACAGATTCTGTGTAAACATTTACATTTTTATACTCATTCTGTGTAATTATTTACATGTTCATACAAATTCTGTGTAAATATTTACATGTTTATACAGATTCTGTGTAAATATTTACATGTTTATACTGATTCTGTGTAAATATTTACATGTTTATACACATTCTGTGAAAATATTTTCATGTTTATACAGATTCTGTGTAAATATTTACATGTTCATACAGATTCTGTGTAAATATTTACATGTTCATACAGATTCTGTGAAAATATTTAAATGTTCATACAGATTCTGTGTAAATATTTACATGTTCATACAGATTCTTTGAAAATATTTAAATGTTCATACAGATTCTGTGTAAATATTTACATGTTCATACAGATTCTGTGTAAATATTTACATGTTCATACAGATTCTTTGTAAATATTTACATGTTCATACATATTCTGTGTAAATATTTACAGGTATATACAGATTCTGTGTAAATATTTACTGGTTTTTACAGATTCTGTGTAAATATTTACAGGTTTATACAGATACTGTGTAAATATTTACATGTTCATACAGATTGTGTGTAAATATTTACAGGTATAAACGGATTCTGTGTAAATATTTACTGGTTTTTACAGATTCTGTGTAAATATTTACATGTTTATACAGATTCTGTCTAAATATTTACATGTTTATAAAGATTCTGTGTAAATATTTACCTGTTCGTACAGATTCTGTGTAAATATTTACGGGTTTATACAGAAACTGTGTAAATATTTAGGGGTTTATATAGATTCTGTGTAAATATTTACAGGTTTATACAGATTCTGTGTAAACTTTTACAGGTTTTTAAAGATTCTGTGTAAATACTTGCAGGTATTTACAGATTCTGTGTAAATATTTCAAGTTTATACAGATTCTGTGTAAATATTTACATGTTGATACAGACTCTGAGTAAATATGTACATGTTCATACAGATTCTTTGTAAATATTTATATATTTATACGGATTCTGTATAAATGTTTAAAGCTTTTTAAAGATTCCGTGTAAATATTTACATCTTTATACAGATTCTTTGTAAATATTTACATGTTTATACAGATTCTGTGTAAATATATACATGTTCATACAGACTCTGTGTAAATATTTACATAGTCATACAGATTCTGTGTAAATATTTACATTTTAATACAGTTTCTGTGTAAATATTTACATGTTCATACAGATTCTGTGTAAATATTTACAGGTTCATACAGATTCTGTGAAAATATTTACATGTTTATACAGATTCTGTGTAAATATTTACGTGTTCATACAGATTCTGTGTAAATATTGATATGTTTATACAGATTCTGCGTAAATATGGACATGTTTACACAGATTCTTTGTAAATATTGACATGTTTATACAGATTCTGTGTAAATATTTACAGGTTTATACAGATTCTGTGTAAATATTTACAGGTATATACAGATTCTGTGTAAATAGTTTCATGTTTATACAGATTCTGTGTAAATATTTACATGTTTATACAGATTCTGTGTAAGTATTTACATGTTTCTATTGATTCCATTCCATTTAATTCCATTCCATTCCATTCGATGCCATTCCATTTGATTTTATTCCATTCGAGTCCATTCCATTCCTTTCCATTCGATGCCATTCCGTTCGATTCTATTACATTGGACTCCATTTTATTCCATTCCATTCTATGTAATTCCATTCCATTCTATTCCTTTCCATTCCATTCCTTTCTATCTGATTCCATTCCATTCCATTCGAGTCCATTCCATTCCAGTCCATTTCATTCGAATCCATTCCATTCCGTTCCTTTCGATTCCATTCCATTCCATTCCATTCGATATTTCTCCGTTACCCTCCATTCCATTCTATTCCTTTTGATTCCATTCAATTCCATTCCATTTGACTCCATCCCATTTGATTCCATTCCATTCGACTCCATTCCATTCATTTCCCTTCCATTCCATTCCGTTCGATTCCAATCTGTTCGATACCATTTTGTTCCACTCCATTCCATTTGAGTCTATTCCATCCCAGTACATTCCATTAAATTCCATTCCATTCGATTCCATTTCATTCCATTTCATTGCATTCAATTCCACTCCGTTCCATACCATTGCATGCTAATTTATTCCATTCCATTTCATTCCTTTGCATTCCATTTGATTACATTCCTTTTGATTCCATTCAACTCAAGTCAGTTACGTTGCATTCCATAACATTCGATTCGTTTCTATTCCAGTCCATTCCAATCGATTCCATTCCATTTGATTCCATTCCATACTATTGCATTCCATTCGATACCATTCTATTCAAATAAATTCCATTCGAGACCATTCATTTCGAGTCCATTCTATTTGAGTCCATTCCATTAGAGTCCATTACATTTGGGTCCATTCCATTCCATTCCATTGCTTTCCATTCCATTCGATGCCATTCCTTTGGACTCTATTCCTTTCTAGTCCATTCCATTCGAGTCCATTCCATTCCATTCTTTCATGGCCATTGCATTTGATGCTGTTCCATTTGAGTCCATTGCATTCCATTCCGTTCCATGTGATTCCATTCCATTCTACTCGTTCCATTGCATTCATTTCCATTCCATTCGAATCCATTCCACTCCAGTCCATCCCATTCGTGTCCATTAGTTTCGAGTCTATTCCATTCGAGTCCGTTCATTTCCATTCCATTCCATTCCATTCGATATCTTTCCATTACACCCCATTCCATTCTATTCGTTTTGGTTTCATTCAATTCCATTCTATTAGATTCCACTACATTTGACTCCATTCCATTCGATTCGTTTTGGTTTCATTCAATTCCATTCTATTGGATTCCACTACATTTGACTCCATTCCATTCGATTTCATTCTTTTTGATTCCATTCTTTTGGACTCCATTCCTTTCGATTTCATTCTTTTTGATTCCATTCTTTTCGTCTCCATTCCATTCAACTCCATTCCATTCGAGTCCATTCCTTTCCATTCCATTCCATTGCATTCCATTCCATTCTGTTCCATTCGATTCCAATCCATTCGTTACCATTATGTTCCAGTCCATTCCATTCGAGTCCATTCCATTCCAGTCCATTCCATTCACTTCCATTGCATTCGAGTCCATTCCACTCCAGTCCATTTCTTTCGAGTCCATTCCATTCCATTCCATTCCATTCGGTACTTTTCCATTACACTCCATTCCATTCTTTTCCTTTCAATTCCGTTCAATTCCATTCCATTCGATTCCATTGCAATCGATTCCATTCCATTCAACAGCATTCCATTCGAGTCCATTCCACTCCAGTCCATTCCATTCAAGTCCATTCCATTCCAGTCCATTCCTTTCTAGTCCATTCCATTCCATTCCATTTGATACTTTTCCATTACGCTCCTTTCCATTCTTTTCCTTTCAATTCTGTTCAATTCCATTCCATTCGATTCCATTGCAATCGATTCCATTCCATTCGACAGCATTCCATTTGAGTCCATTCCACTCCAGTCCATTCCATTCGAGTCCATTCCATTCCAGTCCACTCCATTCAAGCCCATATCATTCCATTCCTTTCCATTCGATAGCATTCCATTACACTCCATTCCAATCTATTCTTTTCGATTCCATTCAATTCCATTCCTTTCGATTCCATTCCATTCGATTCCATTCCATTCGACTCCATTCCATTCGACTCCATTCCATTCAAGTCCACTCCAATCCATTCCATTCCATTCCATTCCGTTCGATTCCAATCCGTTGAATTCTATTTTTTCCAGTCCATTCCCTTCAATTCCATTCTATTTGATTCCATTCTTCTCGATTCCACTCCGTTCCATACCATTGCATTCCATTCTATTTCATTCCCATGCAGTCCATTCCATTCCATTTGATTACTTTCCATTTGATTCCACTCCTTTCGAATCAGTTACTTTGCTATCCATTACATTCGAGGCCATTCTATTCCAGTCCATTCCATTCCGGTCCATTTCATTCGATTCCATTCCATACTATTACATTCCATTCACACCCATTCTATTTGAATAAATTCCATTCGAGACCATTCCTTTCTTGTCCATTGTATTTGAATCCATTCCATTCGAGTCCATTACATTTTGGTCCACTCAATTCCATTCCATTCCATTCCATTCCATTCCATTCCATTCCATTCCATTCCATTCCATTCCATTCGATGCCATTCCAAATGATTCAATTCTATACCAATCCATTCCTTTCTTTTCCATTCAATTCCATTGCATTCCATTCTAATGCATTCGATGCCATTTAATTCCATTCTATTCCATTCGACTCCATTCCATTCCATTCCGTTCCATCCGATTGCATTCCATTCTATTCCATTCCATTCCATGCCATTCCATTCGTTTCCATTCCATTCGAGTCCCTTCCATTTTATTCCATTCCATTTGATATCTTTCCATTACACCCAATTCCATTCTATTCCTTTCGATTTCATTCAATTCCATTCCATTTGATTCCATTCCATTCGGTTCCATTCCATTCGACTTCATTCGATTCAAGTCCATTCCATTCCAGTCCATCCCTTTACTTTCCATTTGATTCCAATCTGTTCGATTCCATTTTGTTCCAGTCCATTCCATTGCAGTACATTCCACTCGATTCCATTCCCATTGATTGCATTCCATTCGACTCCATTCCATTCAATTCCATTCCACTTGATTCCACTCCGTTCCTTTCCATTGCATTCCATTTTTTTCATTTTATTGCTTAACATTCCATTCAATTTGATAACTTTCCATTCGATTCCATTCCATTCAAATCATATATATTGCAATCCAATGCATTCGAGTCCATTCTATTCCAGTCCATTTCTTTCCTGTGCATTCCACTCGATTCTTTTCCTTTCGATTCCATTCCATACGATGGCATTCCATTTGATTCCAATCTATTCAAATAAATTCCATTCAATACCATTCCTTTTGAGTCCAATCTATTTAAGTCCATTGCATTCGAGTCCATTATATTTGTGTACATTCCATTCCATTCCATTCCATTGCATTCCATTTCATGCAATGGAATTGCATCGAATGGCATTTCATTGCATTTCATGCAATTCTATTCGATTCTTTTCCATTCTTCTCTATTCCATTCCAGTTCGTTTCATCCAATTCCTTTCCATTCTACTGCTTTCCATTCCATTGATTCCTTTCCATTCTTTTCCATTCTTTTCGAGTCCATTCCATTCAGGTCCATTCCTTTCCATTCCATTCTATGCCATTCCAATCGATTCTAATTCATTCGACTCCATTCCATTCCATTCTATGCCATTCCAATCGATTCTAATTCATTCGACTCCATTCCATTGCATTCCATTCCATTCCATTCCATCCGATTCCTTTCCATTCTATTCCTTTCCATTTATTTTCATTCCATTCCATTCCAGTCCATTCCATTCGATTCCCTTCCATTGCATTCCATTCCATTCGATATCTTTCCATTACACCCAATTCCATTCTATCCCTTTCGATGCCATTCAATTCCATTCCATTCGAATCCATTCCATTCGGTTCTATTCCATTCAACTCCATTTGTTTCAAGTCCATTCAATTCCATTCAATCCCATTGCATTCCAGTCCATTCCATTCAGTTCCATTCCATTCGACTCCTTTCCATTCGAGTCCATTCCATTCCATTCAATCCCATTCCATTTCATTCGATTCCAATCCATTTGATTCCGTTTTTTTCCAGTCCATTCCATTCGAGTCCATTCCATTCCATACCATTCGATGCCATTCAATGCGATTCTATTCCATTCGACTTCATTCCATTCCATTCAGTTCCATCCCATTCCATTCCATTCTATTCCTTTGCATTAAATTCCATTCCATTCCATTCCATTCGTTTCCATTCCTTTTGAGTACATTCCACTCCAGTCCATTCCAATCGAATCCGTTCCATTCCCGTCCATTCCAGTCCCGTCCATTCCATTCAATTCCATTCCATTCAATTCCATTCTATAGTTTGCCTTCCATTCGTTTCCATTCTGTTCGAATAAATTCCCTTCAAGACCATTCCGCTTGAGTCCATTCTATTTGGGTCCATTCCATTCAAGTCCATTACTTTTAGTTCCATTCCATTCCATTCCATTCCATTCCCTTCAATTCCAGTCCGTTCGATTCCATTTTTTTCCAGGCCATTCAATTCGAGTTCATTCCATTCCTGTCCATTAGATGCCCTTCCAACCGATTCTATTCCATTTGACTCCATTCCATTGCATTCCGTTCCAACCGATTCCATTTCATTCTATTCCTTTCCATTTCATTCCATTCCATTCCTTTCCATTCCATTCCATTCACTTCCATTGCATTTGATTCCATTTCCCTCCAGTCCATTCCATCCGAGTCCATTACTTTCCAGTCCATTCCTTTTGAGTCCATTCCATTCCATTGTATTCGATATTTTTCCATTACATTTCATTCCATTCTATTCCTTTCGATTCCATTCAATTCCATTCCATTTGATTCCACTGCAATCAATTCCATTCCATTTGACACCATTCCATTCGACACCATTCCATTCGAGTCCATTCCACTCCAGTCCATTCCATTCGAGTCCATTCCATTCCAGTCCATTACATTCGAGTCCATTCCATTCCATTCCATTCCATTCAATAGCTTTCCATTACACTCCATTCCATTCTATTCCTTTGGATTCCGTTCAATTCCGTTCCATTCAATTCCATTTCATTCAACTCCACTCAATTCGAGTCCATTCCAATCCATTCCATTACATTCCATTCCATTCCGTTCGATTCCAATCCGTTCAATGTCATTTTGTTCCATTCCATTCCCTTCGATTGCATTCCATTCGATTACATTCTACTCGATTCCACTCTGGTCCATTCTATTGCATTCCATTCTATTCCATTCCATTGCATTTTATTCAATTCTTTTGATTACATTCCTTTCTATTCCAATCCATTCGTATCAATTACATTGCAATCCATTACATTGGAGTCCGTTCTATTCCATTCCATTCCATTCTGGTCCATTCCATTCGATTCCATTCCATTCGATTCCATTCCACTAGATTCTATTCCATTCCATATTATTGCATTCCAGTATATTCCATTCTGTTGAATTCCATTCCATTCCATTTGATTACATTCCATTTGATTACATTCCATTCAAATCAATTACATTGACATCCATTACATTCGGGTTCATTCTATTCCAGTCAATTCCATTCTGGTCCATTCCATTCGATTCCATGCCATTCAATTCCATTCCATACTATTGCATTCCTTTCGATTCCATTCTATTCCAATAAATTCCATTCGAGACCATTCCTTTCATGTCCATTCTAGTGGAGTCCATTCCACTCTAGTCCATTTCTTTTGGGTCCATTCCATTCCATTCCATTTCATTCCATTCTTTCTATTCAGTGCCATTCCTCTCCATTCAATACCATTTGAGTCCATTCCTTTCGAGTACATTCCATTCCATTCCATTCCATGCCATTCCGCACAGTTCTATTCCATTTGACTCATTCCTTTCCATTCCATTACATCCAATTCCATTCCAGTCTATTCATTTCCATTCCATTCCATTCCATTCCTTTCCATTCCACTCGAATCAATTCCACTCCAATCCATTCCACTCCAGTATATTCCATTCGAGTCCACTCCATTCCAGTCTATTCCATTCGAGTCCATTCCATTCCATTCCATTCCATTCCTTTCCATTCCACTCGAATCCATTCCACTCCAGTATATTCCATTCGAGTCCATTCCATTCCATTCCGTTCCATTCGATGCCAATCCGTTTGAATCCTTTTTGTTCCAGTTCATTCCCTTCGAGTCCTTTCCATTCCAGTCCATTCCATTCAATTACATTCCATTCGATTCCATTCCATTCGATTCCATTCCGCTCGATTCCACTCCGTTCCATTCTGTTGCATTCCATTCTATTCCATTCCTTTGCATTCCTTTCCATTCCATTCCATTACATTCCATTCGACTGCATTCCATTCGATTCAATTACATTTCAATCCATTACACCCGAGTCCATTCTATTCCAGTCCATTCCATTGTGGTCCATTCCATTCGATTCCATTCCATTCAATTCCAATCCACACTATTGCATTCCATTTGATTCCATCCTATTCGAATAAATTCCTTTCGAGACCATTCCTTTCTATTCCTTTCTATTTGAGTCCATTCCTTTTGAGTCCATTACATATGGGTCCATTCCATTCCATTCCATTCCATTCCATTCCATTCCATTCCATTCCATTCGATGCCATTCCATTCGATTCTATTCCATTCGAATAGATTTCATTCGAGTCCATTCCATTCCATTGCATTCCATTCGATGTCATTCCATTTGATTCCATTCCATTCGACTCCATTCCATTCCATTTCCTCCTATTCCGTTCCATTCTATTCTTTTCCATTCCATTCCGCTGCATTCGGTTGCATTCAATTTGAGACCATTCCATTCCTTGCCATTCCATTCGATATCTTTCCATTACACTCCATTCCATTCTCTTCCTTTCGATTCCATTCAATTCCATTCCATTTGATTACATTCCCTTCGATTCCTTTCCAATCGATTCCATTCCTCTTGTCTCAATTCCATTCGAGTCCATTCCATTCCATTCCATTCCGTTCAGTTTGATTCCAATCCATTCCATTCCATTTTTTTCCTGTCCATTCCATTCGATTCAATTTCATTCACTTCCATTCTATTCGATTCCATTCCTCTCGATTCCACTCCGTTCCACTCCATTTCATTCCATTCTATTCCTTTCCATTGCACTCCTTTCCATTCCATTTGATACCATTCCATTCGATTCCATTCCATTCGAATCAATTACATTGCAATCTATTACATTCGAGTCTGTTCTATTCCAGTTGATTCCATTCTGCTCGATTCCATTCCATTTCATTCCATTCTATTCCATTTGAATCAATTACATTGCAATCCATTACATTCGTGTACATTCTATTCCAGTCTATTCCATTACGGTACATTACATTCGTGTACGTTCTATTGCAGTCTATTCCATTAAGGTCCATTCCATTCGATTCCATTCCATTCTGTTCTATTCCATTCGAGTCCATTCCATTCGATACCATCCCATTCCAATCCATTCCATTCCATTCGATGCCATTCCATTCGATTCTATTCCATCAGACTCAATTTCAATCCATTCTGTTCCATCTGAATCAATTCCATTCTATTCCTTTCCATTCCATTTCATTCTATTTCATTCTTTTCCCTTCCATTCGAGTCCATTCCACTCCAGTCCATTCCATTTGAGTCCATTCCATTCCACTCCTTTCCATTCGAGTCCAATCCATTCCATTCGATATATTTCCAGTTCATTCAATTCCATTCTATTTCTGTCCATGCAATTCAATTCCATCCCATTCGGTTCCATTCCATTTGACTCCATTGCATTCCACTCCATTCCATTCGTGTCCATTCCATTCCATTCATTTCCATTCCATTCCGTTCAATTCCAATCTTTTTAATTACATTTTTTGCAGTCTTTTCCTTTCGAGTCCAGTCCATTCTATTCATGTCCATTCCATTCAACTCCATTCCATTATATTCCATTATATTCAATTCCATTCCACTCGATTCCCTCTGTTCCATTCCATTGCATTCCATTCTATTTCATTCCATTCCATTCCATTCCATTCCATTTGATTACATTCCTTTTGATTACATTTAACTCGAATCAATTACTTTGCAGTCCATTACATTCGAGTCCGTTGTCTTCCAGTAAATTCCATTGCGGTCCATTGCATTCAATTCCATTCCATTCAATTCCCTTCCATTATATGGCATTCCATTTGATTACATTCTATACGAATACATTTCATTCGAGACCATTCCATTCGAGTCCATTCTATTTGAGTCGTTTTCATGTGTGTCCATTACATTTGGGTCCATTCCATTTCATGCTAATCCATTCGATTCTATTCCATTCGACTTCATTTCATTCCATTCTGTTCCATCTGATTCCATTACATTCGATTCCTTTAAATTCCATTTCATTCCATTCGTTTCCATTCCATTCGTGTCCATTCCACTCCTGTCCATTCCATTCTAGTCCATTCCATTCCAATCCATTCCGTTCGAGTCCATTCCATTCCATTTGATATCTTTCCATTACGCTCCATTCCCTTCCATTCCTTTCGATGCCATTCCATTCTATTCGACTCCATTCGAGTCCATTCTATTGGAGTCCATTCCATTCGATCCCATTCCATTCGATTCTATTCCATTCGACTCCTTTCGTTTATATTCCGTTCCATCAAATTTCATTCCATTCTATTCAATTCCATTCCATTCTTTCCATTCCATTCCATTCCATTCCATTCCATTCATATCCATTCCTTTCGTGTCCATTCCACTCCGGTCCTATCCATTCGAGTCCATTCCATTCCATTCCATTCCATTTCATACCATTCCATTCCATTCCATTGCATTCTATATCATTCCATTACACTCCATTCCATTCTATTTCTTTCGATTCCTTTCAATTCCATTCCATTTGATTCCATTCCATTTGACTTCATTCCATTCGAGTCCATTCCATTCAATTCCATTCCATTGGATTCCAATTCGCTCCATTCCATTTTTTTCCAGTCCATTCCATTTGAGTCCATTCCATTCCAGTCCATTCTATTTGACTCCATTACTTTTGATTCCATTCCATTTGATTCCATTCCATTCGAATCCATTCCGTTGGAGTCCATTCCATTCCATTCCATCTGATTCCAATCCTTTCCATTCCATTTTGTTCCAGTCCATTCCATTTGAGTCTATTCCATTGCAGTCCATTCGATTCGATTCCATTCCATTCTATTCCATTCCATTCAATTCCATTTAACTCGATTCCACTCCATTGCATCCCATTGCTTTCCATTCTATTCCATTCCATTGCATTCCATTCCATTCCATTCGAATCAATTACATTGCAATCCGTTGCATTCGAGTCCTTTCTATTCCAGTCCATTCAATTCCGGTCCATTCCATTCCATTTCATTCCATTCGATTCCATTTCATTCGATTCCATTCCATTCGAATCAATTATTTTCAATCCATTACATTCAAGTCTTTTGTATTCCAGTCCATTACATTCTAGTCCATTCCATTCTATTCCATTCCATTTGATTCCATTCCAGTCTATTGCATTCCATTCGATTCCATTCTATTCGAATAAATTCCATTCGAGACCATTTCTTTCGAGTCCATTCTATTTGAATCCATTCCTTTCGAGTCCATTACATTTGGGTCTATTCCATTCTGTTCCATTCCATTCCAATCCATTCGATGCCATTCCATTTCATTCTATTCCATTCGACTCCATTCCATTTCATTCCATTCCATCCAATTCCATTCCATTCTATTCCTTTCCATTCCATTCCATTCCATTCGTTTACTTTCCATTTGAGTCCATTCAACTCCAGTGCCTTTCATTTGAGTCCATTCCATTGCATTCCATTCCATTCCTTTCCACTCCATTCCATTCCATTCCAATTGATTCAATTCCCTTCCACTCAATTCCACTCCATTCCATTCCATTGCATTCCATTCTATTCCATTCCATTCCATTCCTTTCCATCCCATTTGATTACATTTGATTCCATTCCATTCCATTCCATTCCTTTCCATTCCATTTGATTACATTTGATTCAATTCCATTCCATTCGAATCAGTTGCTTTGCAATCGATTATATTTGAATCCGTTCTAATCCAGTCCTTTCCATTCTGGTACATTCCTTTTGATTGCATTCCATTTGATTCCATTCCTTACTATTGCATTCCATTCGATTCCATTATATTAGAATAAATGGCGTTCGAGACCGTACCTTTCGAGTCCATTCTTTTTCAGTCCATTCCATTCGATTCCGTTACATTTGGGTCCATTCCATTCCATTCCATTCCATTCGATGCTATTCCATTCGAATCTATTCCATTCAGGTATATTCCATTCCATTCCATTCCTTTCCATTCCATTCCATTCGATGCCGTTCCATACTATTGTATTCCATTCGACTCCATTCAATTCCATTCCATTCTAACTGATTTCAATCCATTCTTTTCCTTTCCCTTTCATTCCATTCCTTTCCATTCCATTCCTTTCCATTTCATTCGAGTCCATTCCATTCCATTCCATTCCATTCGAGTCCATTCAATTTCATTCCATTCCTTTCGATACCTTTCCATTAAAATCCATTACATTCAATGGCTTTCGATTCCATTCAATTCCATTCCATTTGACTCCATTCCACTCGATTCCATTCCATTCGACTCCATTGCATTCCATTCCATTCCATTCCATTCGATTCCAATCCGTTCGATTCCATTTTGTTCCAGTCCATTCCATTCGATTCCATTCCCTTCCATTCCATTCGATGCCATTCCATTCGAGTCCATTCCATTCCAGGCCATTCCATTGCATTCCATTCGATGCCATTCCATTTGATTCTATTCCATTTGACTTTATTCCCTTCCATTCCATTCCGTACAATTACATTGCATTCTATTCCTTTCCATCCGATTCCATTGAATTCCATTCCATTCCAGTCATTTGCTTTCCATTCGTGTCCATTGCACTCCAGTCCATTCCATTCGGGTCCATTCCATTCCACTCCATTCCCTTCGAGTCCATTCAATTCTATTGCATTCCATTTGATATCTTTCCACTACACACCTTTCCATTCTATTCCTTTCGATTCCATTCCATTTCATTCCATTCGATTACATTCCATTCGATTCCATGCCATTCGACTACATTCCATTCGAGTGCATTCCATTCCATTCCATTACGTTCCATTCGATCCCAATCCATTCGAATCCATTTTTCCTGTTCATTCCTTTCGACTCCATTCATTTGATTCCATTCCATTCGATTCCATTCCACTCGATTCCACTCCGTTCCATTCCATTCCATTCCAGTGCATTAAATTCCATTCCATTTGATTACATTACATTCAATTCCATTCCATTCGAAGCAATTACATTGCAATCCATTACATTCGAGTCCGTTGTATTCCAGTCCATTCCATTTCGTTCCACTCCATTCGATTCCATTCAATTTGATTCCCTACCGTACTATTGCATTCCTTTCGATTCCATTCTATTCGCATAAATTCCATCCGAGACCATTACTTTTGAGTTCATTCTGTTTGAGTCTATTCTATTTGAGTCCATTCCATTAGAGTCCATGACATTCGAGTCCATTCCATTCCATTCTATTCTATGCCATTCCATTCGATTCTATTCCATTCTACTCCATTCCATTCCATTCCGTTCCAACCGATTACATTACATTCTTTTCCTTTCCATTCCATTCCATTCCATTTCATTAAATTCCTTTCCACTCCGTTCGAGTCCATTCCTCTCCAGTCCTTTCCATTCGAGTCCTTTCCATTCTAGTCCATTCCTATCTAGTCCATTCCAACCAATTCCATTCCATTCTGTATTTTTCCATTACACTCCATTCCATTCCATTCCTGTCGATTGCATTCAATTCCATTCCATTTGATTCCCGTCCATTTGACTCCATTCCATTCAACTCCATTCCATTCAAGTCCATTCCATTCCATTCCATTCATTTCCATTCCTTTCGATTCCAATCCAATCGATTTCATTTTATTCTACTCGTTTCCATTAGAGTCCTTTCCATTCCAGTCCATTCCATTCGATTCCTTTCCATTCAATTCCATTCCATTCTATTCTGTTCCATCCGATTTCATTGCATTCTAATCCCTTCCCTTCCATTCCATTCTATTCCATTCCATTCAATGCCATTCAATTCTATTCTATTCCTTTTGAGTCCATTCCATTCGAGTCCATACCATTTCAATCCATTCCATTCCATTCCATTCGATGCCTTTCCATTCGATTCTATTCCATTCAATTCCATGCCATTCGATGCCATTGCATTCGATTCTATTCCATTCGTTTCCATTCCATTCCATTCTGTTCCATCCGATTTCATTGCATTCTATTCCCTTCCCTTCCATTCCCTTCTATTCCATTCCATTCGATGCCTTTCAATTCTATTCTATTCCTTTTGAGTCCATTCCATTCGAGTCCATACCATTTCAATCCATTCCATTCCATTCCAATCGATGCCATTCCATTCAATTCTATTCTATTTGACTCAGTTAAATTCCATTCCTTTCCATCCAATTCCATTCCTTTCTATTCCTTTCCACTGCATTCCAATCCATTCCATTCAATTCCATTCCTTTCAATTCCATTCCTCTCCCGTCCGTTCCTTTCGAGTCCATTCCATTGCAGTCCATTCCAGTCGAGTCCATTCCATTCCATTCCATTCGATATCTTTCCATTACTCTCCATTCCATTCTATTCCTTTAGATTCCATTCAATTCCATTCCATTCAATTCCATTCCATTAGACTCCATGCCATTCATGTCCATTCCATTCCATTCCATTCCAATCCATTCCGTTCCATTCGATTCCAATCCGTTACTTTCCATTTTATTCCAGTCAATTCCACTCGAGTCCATTCCATTGCAATCCATTCCATTCGAGTCCGTTCCATTCCATTCCATTCGATATCTTTCCATTACTCTTCATTCCATTCTATTCCTTTCGAGTCCATTCAATTCCATTCCATTCGATATCTTTCCATTACACTCCATTCCATTCTATTCCTTTCAATTCCATTCAATTCCATTCCATTTGTTTCCATTCCATTCGACTCCATGCCATTCATGTCCATTCCATTCCATTCCATTCCGTTCCATTCGATTCCAATCCGTTACTTTCCATTTTGTTCCAGTCAAATCCACTTGAGTCCATTCCTTTGCAGTCCATTGCATTTGATTCCCTTCCATTCGATTCGATTAAATTCCATTTGATTCCATTCCACTAGATTTCATTTCGTTCCATTCCATTGCTTTCCATTCTATTCCATTCCATTGCATTCCATTCCATTCCGTTTGATTTAATTCCATTCAATTCCAAGGCATTCAAATCAATTCCCTTACAATCCATTACATTCGTGTCCATTCTATTCCAGTCCATTCCTTTCCGGTCCCTTACATTTGATTCAATTCCATTCGATACCATTTGGTACTATTGCACTCCTTTGGATTCCATTCTATTTGAATAAATTCCATTCGAGGCCATTCCTTTTGAGTCCATTCTATCTGAGTCCATTCCATTCGTGTCCATTACATTTGTGTCCGTTCCATTGCATTCCATTCCATTCCTTCCCATTCCATTTGACACCATTACTTTCGATTCTATTCCATTAGAGTCCATTCCATTCGAATGTATTCCACTCCATTCCATTCCATGCCATTCCATTCGATTCTATTCTATTCAACTCCATTCCATTCCATTCGGTTCCATCTGATTCCATTCCATTCTAGCCCTTTCCATACCATTCCATTCCATTGCTTTCCATTCCATTGGAGTCCATTCCACTCCATCCCATTCCATTCCAGTCCATTCCATTCCAGTCCATTTCATTCAAGTCCATTCCATTCCATACATTTTCACTTGATATCTTTCCATTTCACTCCTTTCCATTCTTTTCCTTTCGATTCCATTCAATTCAATTCCATTCGATTCCATTCCATTGTATTCCATTCCATTCGACTCCATTCCATTCGAATCCATTCTTTTTCATTCCACTCCATTCCATTCCTTTCTGTTCGAATTCATTCCGTTCGATTCCAATTTGTTGCCATCCATTCCATTCGAGTTCATTCCATTCCAGTCCATTCAATTCCATTCCATTCCATTCAATTCCCTTCCATTCGATTCCATTCCACTCGATTCCACTCCACTCGATTCCACTCCATTGCATTACATTGCATTCCATTCTATTCCATTCCATTGTATACCATTACATTTCCTATGATTACATTCCATTTGATTCCATTCAGCTCAAATCAATTGGATTGCAATCCATTACTTTTGAGTCCATTCTATTCCAGTCCATTCCTTTCTGGTCCGTTCCTTTTGATTCCATTCCATACTATTGCATTCCATTCGATTCCACTGTAGTCGAATAAATTCCATTCAAGACCATTCCTTTTTAATCCATTCTATTTGAGTTTATTACATTCAAGTCCATTACATTTGGGTCCATCCAATTCCAGTCCATACCATTCGATGTCATTCCATTCTATTCTATTCCGTTCGACTCCATTCCATTCCATTAAATTCCATTCCATTCTGTTCCATTCGATTCCAATCAATTACATTCCATTTTGTTCCTGTCAATTCCACTCGAGTCCATTCCATTTTGTTCCATTCAATTCCACTCGAGTCCATTCCATTCCATTCCATTCCATTCCATTTCATTCCTTTCTATTCCATTCCATTCAATTCGATTAAATTCCATTTGATTCCATTCCACTCTATTCCATTCTGTTCCATTCCACTGCATGCCATTCTATTCCATTCCTTTGCATTCCATTCCATTCCATTTGATTACCTTCCATTCTATTCCAAGGCATTCAAATCAATTACATTTAAATCCATTGCATTCGAGTGTTTTCTATTCCAGTTCTTTCCATTCCAGTCCATTGCATTTGATTAAATTCCATTCGATTCAATTAAATACTATTACATTCCTTTCGATTCCATTCTGTTTGTATAAATTCCTTTCTAGACCATTCCTTTCGAGTCCATTCTATTTGAGTGCATTCCATTCATGTACATTACATTTGGGTCCATTCCATTGCATTCCATTCCATTCCTTTCCATTCCATTCCATGGCATTACTTTCGATTCTATTCCATTAGAGTCCATTCCATTAGAGTCCATTCCATTCCATTCCATTCGACGCCATTCCACACGATTCTATTCCATTCGATTCCATTCCATTCCATTCAGTTCCATCTGATTCCATTCCATTCTAGTCCTTTCCATTCCATTCCATTCATTTCCTTTCCATTCGAGTCCATTCCACTCCAGTCCATTTCATTCGAGTCCATTCCACTCCAGTCCATTCAATTTCAGTCCATTCCATTCCATTCAATTCCATTTGATATCTTTCCATTTCACTCCATTCCATTCCATTCCATTCCATTCCATTCCATTCGATTCCATTCTATTCAATTCCATTCCATTCGACTCCATTCTATTCGTGAACATTCCTTTTCATTCCTTTCCATTCCATCGCATTCTGTTCTACTTCAATCCGTTCAATTCCATTTTCTTGCAGTCCATTCCATTCGAGTCCATTCCATTCCAGTCCATCCGATTTGATTCCATTCCATTCGATTCCCTTCCATTCGTTTCCATTCCACTCGATTCCACTCTGTTCCTTTCCATTGAATTCCATTCTCTTCCATTCCATTCCAGTCCATCTGATTCGATTCCATTCCATTCGATTCCCTTCCATTCGTTTCCATTCCACTCGATTCCACTCCGTTCCTTTCCATTGAATTCCATTCTCTTCCATTCCATTGCATTCCATTTCATTCCATATGATTTCATTCCATTTGATTCCATACAACTCAAATCAATTGGATTGCAATCTATTACAATCGAGTCCATTCTATTCCAGTCCTTTCCATTCTGGTCCATTCCATTCAATTCCATTCCATACTATTGTATTCCATTCGATTGCACTGTATTCGAATAAGTTCCATTAGAGACCATTCCTTTTTAATAAATTATATTTGAGTCTATTACATTCGAGTTCATTACATTTGGGTCCATCCAATTCCATTCCATTCCATTCGATGCCATTCCATTCGATTCTATTCCTTTCGAGTCCATTCCATTCGATTCCATTCCGTTCCATTCCATTCCATTCGATGACATTCCTTTCTATTCCATTCCACTCCAGTCCATTCCATTTGAGTACTTTCCATTCTAGTCCGTTCCATTAGAATCCATTCCATTCCATTCCATTCCATTCAATATCTTTCCATTACACTCCATTCCATTCTATTTCTTAAGATTCTATTCAATTTCATGCCTTTCAGTTTCGTTCCATTCGACTCCATTCCATTCAAGTCCATTCCATTGCATTCCGTTCTGTTCGATTCAATTCCATTCAATTCCTTTTTGATCCAAGCCAATCCTTTCGAGTCCATTCCATTTGATTCCCTTCCATTCCATTCCATTCCATTAGATGCCATTTCATTCGATTCTGTTCAAGCCCATTCCGTCTGAGTCTATTCGATTCCATTCCATTCCACTCCATTCCATTAGATGCCATTCCATTTGATTCTAATCCACTCGACTCCATTCCATTCCATTCCTTTCCATCCGATTCCATTCCGTTCTATTCCTTTCCACTCCATTCCATTCCATTCGTTTCCATTCCTTTTGAGTTCTTTCCTCTTCAGTCCATTCCATTCGAGTCCATTCCATTACAATCCACTTGATTCGAGGCCATTCCATTCCATTACTTTGCATTCGATATCTTTGCTTTACACCCCATTCCTTTCTATTCCTTTCGATTCTATTCAATTCTATTACATTTGATTCGATTCCATTCTACTTCATTCCTTTCGAGTGCATTCCATTCCATTCTATTCGATATCTTTCCATTTCACTCCATTCCACGCTATTCCTTTCAATTCCTTTCAGTTCCATTCCATTCTAGTCCATTCCATTCCAATCCACTCCATTCGATTCCATTCCATTCCATTCCTTTTGATTCGATATCTTTCCTTTACACTCCATTCCTTTCTATTCCTTTCGATTCTATTCAATTCCATTCCATTCGATTCCATTCCATTTGATTCCATTTCATTCGACTCCGTTCCATTCGAGTCCATTCCATTCCATTCCATTCCATTCGATATCTTTCCATTACACTCTATTCCATTCTATTCCTTTGAATTCCATTCAATTCAATTTCATTCGAGTCCATTCCATTGCATTCCATTCCGTTCGATTCTAATCCATTCGATTCCTCTTTGTTCCAGTCCTTTCCATTCGAATCCATTCCCTTCCAGTGCATTCCATTCGATTCCATTCCATTCAACTGCATTCCACTTGATTCCACTCCATTCCATTCTATTACATTCTATTCTATTCCATTCCATTGCATTCCATTCCATTCCATTTTATTACATTCCATTCAATTCCATTCCATTCAAATCAATTACATTGTAATCCATTACATTCGTGTCCATTCTATTCCAGTCTATTCCATTCCTGTCCATTCCATTTGGTAAGATTGCATTTGATTCCATTAAATACTATTGCATTCTATTTGATTTCATTCTATTAGAATAAATTCCTTTCGAGACCATTCCTTTCGTGTCCATTCTATTTGAGTCCATTTCTTTCGACTCTGTTACATTTGGGTCCATTCAATTCCGTTACTTTCCCGTCCATTACATTGCAGTCGATGCCATTCCATTCGATTCTATTCCATTTGAGTCCATTCCATTCGGGTCTATTCCATTCCACTCCATTCCATTTGATTCTATTCCATTTGAGTCCATTCCATTCGGGTCCATTCCATTCCACTACATTCCATTCGATTCTATTCCGTTCGACTCCATTCCACTCCATTCCACTCCATTCGATTCCATTCCATTCTATTCCATTACATTCCATTCCATGCCAGTCAATTCGATTCTCTTCCATTCGAGTCCATTCCATTGAATTCCAATTCATTCTATTTCATTCGATTCAATTCAATTCCATTCCATTCGATGGCTTTCCATTTGATTCTATTCCATTCGACTCCATTCCATTCCATTCCATCTGATTCCATTCTAATCTATTCCTTTCAGATCCATTCCATTCCATTCCATTCCATTTGTTTCCACTCACTTAGAGTCCATTCCAGTGGAGTCCGTTCCATTCCATTCTAGTCCATTCCATTCTTTATCTTTCCATTACAATCCATTCCATTCTATTCCTTTCGATTCCATTCAATTCCATTTCATTCAATTCCAATCCATTCGATTCCATTCCTTTTGACTCCATTCCATTCGAGTCCATTCCATTCCATTCTGTGAAGGACATCTTCAAGGAGAACTACTAACCACTGCTCAAGGAAATAAAAGAGGATACAAACAAATGGAAGAACATTCCATGCTCATGGGTAGGAAGAATCAATATCGTGAAAGTGGCCATACTGCCCAAAGTAATTTACAGATTCAATGCCATCCCCATCAAGCTACCAATGACTTTCTTCACAGAATTGGAAAAAACTACTTTAAAGTTCATATGGAACCAAAAAAGAGCCCGCATCGCCAAGTCAATCCTAAGCCAAAAGAACAAAGCTGGAGGCATCACACTACCTGACTTCAAACTATACTACAAGGCTACAGTAACCAAAACAGCATGGTACTGGTACCAAAACAGAGATATAGATCAATGGAACAGAACAGAGCCCTCAGAAATAACGCCGCATACCTACAAATATCTGATCTTTGACAAAGCTGAGAAAAACAAGCAGTGGGGAAAGGATTCCCTATTTAATCAATGGTGCTGGGAAAACTGGCTAGCCATATGTAGAAAGCTGAAACTGGATACCTTCCTTACACCTTATACAAAAATCAATTCAAGATGGATTAAAGATTTAAACGTTAGACCTAAAACCATAAAAACTCTAGAAGGAAACCTAGGCATTACCATTCAGGACATAGGCGTGGGCAAGGACTTCATGTCCAAAACACCAAAAGCAATGGCAACAAAAGCCAAAATTGACAAATGGGATCTAATTAAACTACAGAGCTTCTGCACAGCAAAAGAAGCTACCATCAGAGTGAACAGGCAACCTACAACATGGGAGAAACTTTTTGCAACCTACTCATCTGACAAAGGGCTAATATCCAGAATCTACAATGAACTCAAACAAATTTACAAGAAAAAAACAAACAACCCCATCAAAAAGTGGGCGAAGGACATGAACAGACACTTCTCAAAAGAAGACATTTATGCAGCCAAAAAATACATGAAAAAATGCTCATCATCACTGGCCATCAGAGAAATGCAAATCAAAACCACTATGAGATATCATCTCACACCAGTTAGAATGGCAATCATTAAAAAGTCAGGAAACAACAGGTGCTGGAGAGGATGTGGAGAAATAGGAACACCGTTCCATTCCATTACGTTCCGTTGGATTCCAATCCTTTCAATTCCATTTTGTTCCAGTCCATTCCATTCCATTCCTTTCCATTCTGGGCCACTGCATTCGATTCCATTCCATTCGATTCCATTCCATTCATTTCCATTCCACTCAATTCAACTCCGTTCTTTTCCATTGCAGTCTTTCTATTCCATTCCTTTGCTTTCCATTCTATTCCATTCCATTCGATTCAATTCCATACGAATGAATTACATAGCAATCCATTACAATCGAGTTCGTTCTATTTTAGTCCATTCCTACCCAGTCCATTCTATTGGATTCCATTCTATTTGATTCTATTCAATACTATTGCATTCTATGCGAAGCCATTATATTCGAATAAATTACATTCCACACCATTCCTTTCGAATCCATTGTATTTGAGTCCATTACATTTGTGTCCATTCCATTCTATTCCATTCCATTCCATTAAATTTGATGCCATTCCATTCAATTCTATTCCATTCGAGTCCATTTCATTCCATTCCATTCCATTCCATTCCATTCCATTCCATTTGATGCCTTTCCATCGGATTCTATTCCACTCAACTCCATTCAATTCCATTCCATTCCTTTCGATTCCATTCCATTATATTCCTTTCCATTCCATTCCATTCCATTCCATTCATTCGTTTCCATTCCTTTCGAGTCCATTCCACTCCAGTCCATTCCATTCGAATCCATTCAATTCGATTCCATTCCATACTACTGCATTCCATTCAATTCCATTCTATTCAAATAAATTCCATTCGAGACCCTTCCTTTTTGTGTCCATTCTATTTGAGTCAATTCCATTCGAGTCCATTACATTTGGGACCATTCCATTCGATTGCATTCCATTCCATTAGATGCCTATCCTTTCCATTCTATTCCATTCGAATCTATTCCATTCCATTCCTTTCCAACCGATTGCATTCCATTCTATTCCATTCCATTCCATCCCATTCTATTCCATTCCATTCCATTCCATTTGACTCCATTGCACTCGATCAAATTCCTTTCCATTAGATTCCATTCCATTCCGTTCCTTTTGATTCCAATCCATTCCATCACATTTTCTTCCAGTCCATTCCATTCGAGTCCAATCCTTTCCAGTCTGTTCCACTTGATTACGTTTGATTCGATTCCGTTCCATTCAATTCCATTACACTCAATTCCACTCCGTTCCATTCCATTGCATTACATTCTATTCCATTTCATTGCATTCCTTTCATTTCCCTTTGATTACATTTCATTCAATCCCAAGGCATTCGACTCAATTACATTTCAATGCATTACAATCGCGTCCATTCTGTTCCAGTCCATTCAATTCCAATCCATTGCACTCGATACACTTCCATTCGATCCCATTCCATACTATTGCATACCATTTGATTCCATTCTATTTGAGTAAATTCCATCCGAGTCCATTCCATTCCAGTCCATTCCATTTGTTTCCATTACATTCCGTTTCATTCCATTCGATGCAATTCCATTCGAATGTATTCCATTTGACTCCATTCCACTCCATTTCATTCCATGCAAATCCATTCCATTCTATTCCTTTCCATTCCATTCCATTCGTTTCCTTTACATTCGAGTCCATTCCACTGCTGTCCTTTCCATTCGATCCCATTCCATTCAATTCAATATCTTTCCATTACACTCCATTCCATTATTTTCCTTTCGATTCCATTCAATTGCATTCCATTCGATTCCATTCCATTCGACTCCATTCCATTCGACTCCATTCCTTTCCATTTCATTCCATTCCATTCCTTTCCATTTGATTCCTATTCGTTCGATTCCATTTTGTTCCAGTCCATTCCATTCGAGTCCATTGCATTCCAATTCATTCCATTCGTCTCCATTTCATTCCATTCTATTCCATTCCACTCAGTTCCACTCCATTCCATTCCATTGCATTCCATTTTATTCCATTACATTTCATTCCATTCCTTTCCATCCAATTCCATTGCATTCTATTCCTTTCAATTCCATTCCATTCCTTTCCATTGTTTTCCATTCCATTCCATTCCATTCCATTGCATTCCATTCCATTCGATGCCATTCCATTTGATTCTATTCTAATCGATTCGAATCTATTCCATTCCATTGCTTCTGACTCCATTCCATTATATTGCTTTCCATTCCATTCCATTCCTTTCCATTTCATTCCATTCATTTCCATTCCCTTTGGGTCCATTCCTTTCCAGTCCATTCCATTCCAGTCCATTCCATTCGAGTCCATTCCTTTCCGTTCCTTTCCATTCGATATGTTTCCATGACACTCCATTCCTTTCTATTCCTTTCGATTGCATGCAATTCCATTCCATGTGGTTCCATTCAATTTGACTCCATTCCATTCGAGTTCATTCAATTCCATTCCATACCATTCCATTCCATTTGATTCCAATCTGTTTGACTCCATTTTGTTCCTGTCAATTCCTTTCGAGTCCATTCCATTCCAGTCCATTGCATTTGATTCCATACCATTCGATTCCAGTCCACTCCATTCCACTCGATTCCACTCCATTCCATTGCATTCCATTCTCTTCCATTCCATTGCATTCCATTACATTCCATTTGTTTTCATTGCGTTCTATTCCATTCCGTTTGACTCAATAACATTGCAGTCCATTATATTTGTGTCTGTTCTATTCCAGTCCTTTCCATTCCATTCCTTTCCATTCTATTCCATACTATTGCTTTCCATTCGATTCCATTCTATTCAAATAAATTCCATGTGATACCATACCTTTCGATTCCATTCTATTTCAGTCCATTCCATTCGAGTAAATTACATTTGGGTCCATTCCATTCCATTCCTTTGTGTTCCAGTTCATTCCATTTGATTCCATTCCATTCTATTCCATTCTATTTTATTCCATTCCTTTCGAGTCCATTCCATTCCATTCCATTCCATTGCATTCCATTCGATGCCATTCCATTCGACTCCATTCCATTTGAGTCAATTCCATTCCATTCCATTCCGTTTCATTTGATTCCAATCCATTCGAGTCCATTTTGTTCCAGCCCATTCCATTCGAGTCCATTCCTTTCCAGTCCATTCCATTCGATTCCATTCCATTCTATTCAATTCCTTCCAATTACATTCCACTCAATTCCACTCCATTCCATTCCATTGCATTCCATTATACTCCATTCCATTCCATTCCATTCCATTCTATACCATTGCCTTCCATTCCGTTCCATTTGGTTGCATTCCATTTGATTAAATTCCGTTCGAATCAATTACTTTGCAATCCATTACATTCGTGTCCGTTCTATTCCAGTCCATTCAATTTCATTCCATTCCATTCAATTCCATTCCATTCAATTCCATTCCATACTACTGCATTCCATTCAATTCCATTCTATTTGAATAAATTCCATTCGAAACCATTGCTTTCGATTCCATTCTATTTCAGTCCATTCTATTTGAGTCCATTACATTTGGGCCCATTCCATTCCATTCCACTGAATTCCATTCCATTCAATTCCATTTGAGCTCATTCCGTTTGATTCTATTGCATTCGAATCTATTCCATTTGATTCCATTCCATTCCATTCCATTCCATTCAATCTGATTCCTTTCAATTCTAATCCTTTCCATTCCATTCGTTTCCATTCCATTCGAGTCCATTGCACTCCACTCCATTCCATTCGAGTCCATTCCACTCCAGTCCATTCCATTTGAATCTGTTCTATTCCTTTACATTCCATTCGATATCTTTCCATTACACTCCATTCCATTCTAATCCTTTAGATTTCATTCAGTTCCATTCCATTTGGTTCCATTCAATTCGACTCCATTACATTGGAGTCCATTCCGTTCCATTCCATTCCTTCCCATTCCATTCCGTTCCGTTCAATTTCAGTCTGTTCAATTCCATTTTGTTCCAGTCCATTCCATTTGAGTCCATTGCATTCCAGTCAAATCCATTCGATTCCATTCTGTTTGATTCCTCTCCATTCAATTCCATTCCTCTCAATTCCATTCCACTCGATTCCACTCTGTTCCATTTCATTGCATTCTACTCTATTCCATTAAATTGCATTCCCTTCCATTCCATTTGATTGTATTCCATTTGATTCCATTCCATTCAAAAGAATTACATTGCAATCCATTACATTCGAGTCCGTTCTATTAGAGTGCATTCCATTCCGGTCCATTCCATTCGATTCCATTACATTTGATTCCATTCCATACTACTGTATTCCATTCAATTCCATTCTAGTCAAATATATAAATTCCATTCAAGACCATTCCTTTCAATTCCATTGTGTTTGAGTCCATTGCATTCGATTCCATTCCATTTGGGTCCATACCATTCCATTCCTTTCCATTCCATTCCATGCCATTCGATGCTCCTCCATTCGATTCTATTCCTTTCATGTCCATTCCATTCGAGTCCATTTGATTCCATTCCACTCCATTACATTCGATTCCATTCCATTCAAATCTATTCCATTCGACTCCATGCCATTCCATTCCATTCCTTCCGATTCCATTGCATTCTATTCCTTTCCATTCCCATCCTTTCCTTTCCATTCCATTCCATTCCATTCCATTCGATGCCCTTCATTCGATTATTTTCCATTCGAGTCCATTTCATTCCATTCCACTGTATTCCATTCCATTCCATTCAATGCCATTCCATTTGATTCTATTCCATTCGACACAATTACATTCCATTCAGTCAAATTGCATTACATATTCGAATAAATTCCATTCGAGACCATTTCATTTGTGTCCATTCTATTTGAGTCCATTCTATTCCAGTCCAATACATTTGGGTCCATTCCATTGCATTCCATTCCATTCCATTCCATTCCATTCCATTCCATTCCATTCCATTCCATTCCTTTCAATGCCATTCCATTCGATTCTAATCCATTCGAATCCATTCGATTTGAGTCCATTCCATTCCATGCCTTTCCATTCAATGCCAATTCATTCGATTCTATTCCATTCGACTCCTTCCATTCCATGCCGTTCCAAACGATTCCATTCCATTTTATTCGTTTCCATTCTATTCCATTTGTTTCCATTCCATTTGAATCCATTCCAATCCAGTCCATTCCATTCGAGTCCATTCTATTCCAGTCCTTTCCATTCGAGTCCATTCCATTCCATTACATTCCATTTGATATCTTTCCATTACATTCCATTCCAAACTTTTCCTTTTGATTCCATTCAGTTCCCTTCCCTTTGGTTCCATTGCATTTGATTCAATTCCATTCAACACCATTCCTTTTGAGTTCATTCCATTCCATTCCGTTCCATTCGATTCCAATCCGTTCGAATCTATTTTGTTCCTGTCCATTCCATTCGAGCTCATTCCATTCCAGTCCATTCCATTCGATTCCATCCCAATCGATTCCATTCCATTTGATTCCTTTCCACTCCATTCCACTCCGTTCCTTTCCATTGCATTCCATTCTATTCCATTCCATTGCATTTCATTCCTTTTCGTTTGATTACATTCCATTCGATTCCATTCCATTCGATTCAATTACATTGCAATCCATTACAGTTGAGTCCATTCTATTCCATTCCATTCGATTCAATTACATTGCAATCCATTACAGTCGAGTCCATTCTATTCCATTCCTTTCTATTCTGGTCCATTCCATTCGATTCCATTCCACGCTATTGTTTTCCATTCGATTTCATTCAATTCGGATACATTCCATTCGAGACCATTCCTTTCGTGTCCATTCTATTTGAGTCCGTTCCATTCGAGTCCATTGCATTTTGGTCCATTCCATTCCATTCCTTTCCATTCAATTCGATGCCATTACATTCGATTCTATACCATTTGAGTCCATTCCATTCCAGTCCATTCCATTCTTTCTGTTCGATTCAAATCTGTTCGATTCCATTTTGTTCCAGTCCATTGTATTCAAGTCCATTCCATTCCAGTCCATTCCATTCGATTCCATTCCGTTCAATTCCATTACACTCGATTCCATTCCTCTCGATTCCACTCCATTCCATTCCCTTGTATTTCATTCTATTCTATTCCACTGCATTCCATTACATTTAATTTGATTTCATTCCATTTGATTCCATTCCATTCGAATGAATTACATTGCAATGCATTACATTCAAGTACTTTCTATCCAGTCAATTCCATTCCGGTCCATTGCATTCAATTCCATTTAATATTATTGTATTCCATTTGATTCCATTATATTCAAATAAATTCCATTTGAGACCATTCCTTTCGAGTCCATTATATTTCAGTCCAATCTTTTCGGGTCCATTATGTTTGGGTCAATTCCATTCCATACCATTCCATTCACGTCCATTCCATTTGAGTCCATTCCATTCGAGTCCATTCCATTCGACTCCAATCCACTGCATTCCATTCCTGTCAATTCCATTTGATGACATTCCATTTGATTGTATTCCATTTTACTCCTTTCCATTCCTTTCTGTTCCATCTGATTACCTTCCATTCTAATCCTTTCCATTCCATTCTATTCCATTCCATTCCATTCAATTCCATTCGTTTCCATTCCATTTGAGAGCATTCAACACTAGTCCATTCCATTCAAGTCCATTCCATACCAGTCCATTCCATTCTATGCCATTCCATTTGATTCAATTCCATTCGACTCCATTCCATTCAAGTCCGTTCCATTCTATTCCATTTGATTCTATAGCATTCGACTCCATTCCTTTCCATTCCGTTCCATCTGATTTCATTCCTTTCTATTCCTTTCCATTCCATTCCATTAAATTCGTTTCCATTCCATTCGAGTCCATTCCACTTCAGTCCATTCCATTCGAGTCCATTCCATTCCAGTGCATTCCATTCGAGTCCATTCCATTCCATTCCCCTCCATTCGATATCATTCCTTACACTCCATTCCATTCTATTCCTTTCGATTCCATTCAATTCCATTCCATTCAATTCCATTATATTTGACTCCATTCCGTTCGAGTCCATTCCATTCCATTCCATGCCATTCTGTTCCGTTCGATTCCAATCCGTTCGATTCCATTTTTTTCCAGTCCATTCCATTCGAATCCTTTCCATTCCAGTCCATTCCTTTCAATTCCATTCCATTTGATTCCATTCCATTTGATTCCATTGACTCGATTCCACTACGTTCCATCCCATTGCATTCCATTCTTTACCATTCCATTGCATTCCATTATATTTCATTCCATTGCATTCCATTCCACTAAATTTGATTACATTCCATTCGATTCCATTCCATTCTAATAAATTACATTTCCGTCCATTACATTCGCGAACACTCTATTCCAGTCCATTCCATTCCGATCCATTCCATTCGATTCCATTCCATTTGATTCCATTCCATACTATTGCATTCCAGTCAATTCCATTCTATTCGAATAAATTCCATTTGAGAACATTCTTTTTGAGTTCAATCTATTTGAGTCCATTCCATTCGAGTCCATTACATTTGGGTCTATTCCATTCAGTTCCATTTCATTCCATTCCATTCGATGCCATTTCATTCTATTCTATTCCATTCCAGTCAATTCCATTCGAGTCCATTCCATTCCATTAGAAGCCATTGCATTCGATTTTATTCCATTCGACTCCATTCCATTCCATTCCGTTCCATCCGATTCCATTCCATTCTATTCCTTTCCACTCCATTCCCTTCCATTACATTCATTTCCATTCCATTCAAGTCCATTCCACTCCAATCCATTCCATTCGATTCCACTACATTCCAGTACATTCCATTCAAGTCTATTCCATTGCATTCCATTCAATTCCATTCCATTCTATCCGATTCCATTCCATTTTATTCCTTTCCATTCCATTTCACTCCTTTCTAATCCATTTCATTCGTTTCCATTCCATTCCAGTCCATTCCACTCCAGCCCATTCTGTTCGTGTCCATTCCATTCTAGTCCATTCCATTCGAGTCCATTCCATTTGATTCCAATCCATTGTATTCCATTCCTCTCGATTCCACTCCATTCCATTCCATTGTGTTCCATTCTATTCCATTCCATTGCATTCCCTTCTATTCCATTCCATTCCATTTGATTACATTCCATTCGATTCCATTCCATCCGATTCCAATCCATTCTATACCATTCTATTCGAATAAATTCCATTCAAGACTGTTCTTTTCGAGTCAATTCCAGTAAAGTCCATTACATTTGGGTTCATCCCATTCTATTCCATTTGTTACCATCCCATTCGATTCTATTCCATTTGAATCCATTGCATTCGAGTCCATTCCATTCCATTCAATTTCATTCCATTTGATTCTATTCTATTCGTCTCCATTCCATTCCATTCTGTTCCATCTGATTCCATTCCAGTCTATTCCTTTCCATTCTATTCTGTTCCATGCCATTCCATTCCATTCGTTTCCATTCCAATTGCGTCCATTCCACTCGTGTCCATTCCATTCGAGTCCACTCAATTTCAGTACATTCCATTCGAGTCCATTCTATTTCATTCCATTTGATTTGTTTGCTTTACACTCCATTACATTCTATTCCTTTTTATTACATTCAATTCCATTCTATTCCATTCAATTCCTCTTGATTCCATTTCATTCAACTCCATTCCATTTGAGTCCATCCCATTCCATTCTATTCCATTCCGTTCGACTCCAATCTCTTTGATTCCATTTTGTTCCAGTCCAATCCAGTCGAGTCCATTTCATTCCAATCCGTTCCAATCGATTCCATTCCTTTCAAATCCATTCCATCCGATTCCATTCCACTCGATTCCGCTCCTTTCCATTCCATTGCATTCCATACTATCCATTCCATTTCATTCCATTCCATTCCGCTTCATTATATTCCATTCGATTTCATTCCATTCAAATCACATTCATTGCAGTCCATTAAATTCGAGGCCATTCTATTCCAGTCCATTCCATTCCGGTCCATTCCATTTGACTCTGTTCCATTCAATTCCCTTCACTACATTTGATTCTATTCTATTTGAATAAATTCCATTCGAGACAGTTCCTTTCGTGTTCATTCTATTTGAGTCCATTCCATTTGAGTACATTACATTTGAGGTCATTCCATTGCATTCCATTCCTTTCCATTTGATGCCATTCCTTTCAATTCTATTTGATTCGAGTCCATTCCATTCGACTTCATTCCATTCCATTCAATTCCATTCGAAGACATTCCATTGGATTCTATTCCATTCGACTCCATTCCATTCCATACCATTCCATCCGATTCCATTCCATTCTATTCCTTTATATTTCATTCCATTCCTTTCCATTCCATGCCATTCCATTCGAGCCCATTCCACTCCAGTCCATTCCATTCGAGTCAATTCCATTACAGTCCTTTCCATTCCATTCCTTTCCATTCGATATCTTTCCATTGCACTCCATTCCATTCTATTCCTTTCGATTCCATTCAATTCCATTCCATTCGATTTGATTCCGTACTATTGCATTCCATTCAATTCCATTCCATTCGTATAAATTTCATTTGAGACCATTTCTTTCGAGTTCATTCTATTTGAGCCCATTCCATTCGATTCCATGACATTTGGGTCCATACCATTCCGTTCCATTCCATTCCATTCGATCCCAATCCATTCTTTTCTATTCCATTCGAGTCCTTTCCAGTCAATTCCAATCCATTCCATTTGATGGGATTCCATTCGATTCTATTCCATTCGAGTTGATTCCATTCCATTCGGTTCCATCCCATTACATTCCATTCTATTCCGTTCCTTTCCATTCCATTCCATTCCATTCCATTCCATTCCATTCTTTTCCAATCCATGTGAATCCATTCCACTCCAGTCCATTCCATTTGAGTCCCTTCCATTCCAGTCCATTCCTTTCAAGTCCATTCCATTCAATATCTTTCCATTACACTCCATTCCATTCTATTCCATTTGATTCCATTCAGTTCCACTCTATTCGATTCCCTTCCATTCGATTCCAATCCATTCGACTCCATTCCATTCGAGTCCATTTCATTCCATTCCAATGCATTCTGTTCCTTTCAATACCAATCCTTTTGATTCCATTTAGTTCCAGTACATTGTATTCGAGTCCATTCCATTCCATTCCATTCGAATCCATTGCATTCGATTTTATTGCATTCAACTCCATTCCATTCTATTCCGTTCCATCCGATTCCATTCCATTGTAGTTCCTTCCATTCCATTCCATTCCATTCGTTTAAATTCCAATCGAGTCCATTCCACTCTGGTCCATTCCATTTGAGTCCATTCCATTCCAGTCCATTCCATTCTAGTCCATTCCACTCCATTCCTTTCCATTTGTTATCTTTCCATTGCACTCCATTCCTTTCTATTCCTTTCGATTCTGTTCAATTCCATTCCACTCTATTCCAATCCATACTATTGCATTCCATTCAATTCCATTCTATCGTATAAATTACATTCGAGACCATTTTTTCGAGTCCATTCAATTTGAGCCCATTCCATTCGAGTCCATTACATTTGGGTCCATTCCATTCTGCTCCATTCCTTTGCATTCGATTCCATTCCATTTGTTTCTATTACATTCGAGTCCATTCCAATCGAGTCCATTCCATTCCAATCAATGAAATTCCATTCGATTCTATTCCATTCCAGTTGATACCATTCCATTCCGTTCCATCCGATTCCATTCCATTCTATTCTTTTCCATTCCATTCCATTCTATTCCATTCCATTCCATTCCATTCGTTTCCATGCCATTCGAATCCATTCCACTCTAGTCCATTCCTTTCGAGTCCATTCCATTCCAGTCCATTGCATTCGAGTCCAATCCATTCCATTCCATTCCATTCGAAGCCGTTGCATTCGAATTTATTCCATTCGACTCCATTCCATTCCATTCCTTTCCATCCGATTCCATTCCATTCTATTCCTTTCCATTCCATTTTCTTCCATTCCATTCGTGTCCATTCCACTCCAGTCCGTTCCATTTGTTTCCACTCCATTCCAGTACATTCCATTCGAGTACATTCCATTGCATTCCATTCAATTCCATTCGAAGCCATTCCATTTGATTCTATTCCAATCAACTCCATTCCATTCCATTCCGTTCCATCTGATTGCATTCCATTCTATTCCTTTCCATTCCATTCCCTTCCATTCCATTCTTTTCCATTCCATTCTATTCCATTCCATTCCGCTCCATTCCATTCTATGCCATTCAAATCGACTCCATTCCATACCATTCCGTTCTATCTGATTCCATTCCATTTTTATTCCTTTCCATTCCATTCCATTCCTTTCCAATCCATTCCAATCTTCTCCATTCCAGTCCAGTTCATTCCACTCCAGTTCATTCCATTTGAGTCCATTCCATTACAGTCCATTCCATTCGAGTCCATTCCATTCGATTCCAATCGATTCGATTCCATTCCACTCAATTCCACTCCGTTCCATTCCATTGTATTACATTCTATTCTATTCCACTGCATTCCATTCTATTCCATTCCATTGCATTCCATTCCATTACATTTGATTACATTCCATTCGATTCCATTCCATTCGAATCAATTACATTGCAGTCCATTACATTTGACTCCATTCTATTCCAGTCCATTCCATTCCGGTCCATTCCATTCGATTCCATTCCATTCGATTTCATTCCCTCCGATTCCATTCCATTCTATACCATTCTATTTGAATAAACTCCATTCGAGACCATTTATTTCGAGTCCATTCTCTTTGAGTCCATTCCATTCGAGTCCGTTACATTTGGGTCCATCCCTTTCCATTTCATTCGATGCCATCCCATTCGATTCTATTCCATTCGAGTCCATTCCATTCGAGTCAATTAATTTCGTGTCCATTCCTTTACACTCCATTCCATTCCATTCTATTCAACTCCATTCCATTCCTTTCCATTCCATTTCATTCCGTTCCATTCCATTCCATTCGATTCCATTCCATTCCATTCCATTCCATTCCATTCCATTCTATGCCATTCAAATCGACTCCATTCCATACCATTCCGTTCTATCTGATTCCATTCCATTTTATTCCTTTCCATTCCATTCCATTCCTTTCCAATCCATTCCAATCTTCTCCATTCCAGTCCAGTTCATTCCACTCCAGTTCATTCCATTTGAGTCCATTCCATTACAGTCCATTCCATTCGAGTCCATTCCATTCGATTCCAATCGATTCGATTCCATTCCACTCGATTCCACTCCGTTCCATTCCATTGTATTACATTCTATTCTATTCCACTGCATTCCATTCCATTCCATTGCATTCCATTCCATTACATTTGATTACATTCCATTCGATTCCATTCCATTCGAATCAATTACATTGCAGTCCATTACATTTGACTCCATTCTATTCCAGTCCATTCCATTCCGGTCCATTCCATTCGATTCCATTCCATTCGATTTCATTCCCTCCGATTCCATTCCATTCTATACCATTCTATTTGAATAAACTCCATTCGAGACCATTTATTTCGAGTCCATTCTCTTTGAGTCCATTCCATTCGAGTCCGTTACATTTGGGTCCATCCCTTTCCATTTCATTCGATGCCATCCCATTCGATTCTATTCCATTCGAGTCCATTCCATTCGAGTCCATTCCATTCTAGTCAATTAATTTCGTGTCCATTCCTTTACACTCCATTCCATTCCATTCTATTCAACTCCATTCCATTCCTTTCCATTCCATTTCATTCCGTTCCATTCCATTCCATTCGATTACATTCCATTCGTGCCCATTACATTCGATTCCATTACATTTGATTCCATACCTTTTGATTCCATTCCATTCGAGTCCATTCCATCCAAGTCCATTCCATCAAATTCCATTCTTTCCTTTCCGTTCCTTTCCTGTCCATTCGATTCCAGTCCATTCCAATCCACTCCACTCCACTCCATTGGATTCCATTACTTTCTATTCCATCTCTTTCCAATCTATTTCCCTCCACTCCACTACACTCCATTATGTGCCATTACACCCCATTCCATTCCACTCCATTTCAATCCACTCTACTCCACTTCACCGCATTCCATTTGTTTCCATTGAATGCCATTCGATTTCATTCCATTCGATTCCATTCCTTTCCATTCTCTTCCATTCAATTCCATTCCATGTGATTCCATTCCATCCCAATCCATTCCATTCCATTCCATTGCATTCCATTCCATTCAATTCTATTCCATTCATTCCATTCATTTCCATTTCATTCCATTCCACTCCATTGCATTTCATTTCCACTCCCCTCTGCTCCACTCCATCCCGTTCAATTCCATTCCTTCTCATTCTATTCCATTCCATTCCACTCCAATCCATTCCGTTCCACTCACTTCCATTCCACCCTTTCCATTCCCCTCCATTTCACTCCTCTCTTCTCCACTGCTTTCCAGTCGATGCCTTTCGATTAAATTCCATTTGATTCCATTTCACTGTATTCCATTCCATTAGATTGCACTCCAGTCCACTCCATTCCAATCCATTCCATTCCATTCTATTCGATTTCATTTCACTCTACTCCACACTGATCCACTCTATTCCATTCCATTACATTGTATTCAACTCCATTCCATTCAATTCCATTCTATTCCTTTCCACTCCACTCCATTACACTCCGTTGAAATCCATTCCTTCCCATTCCTTTCCACTCCATTCCATTCCACTGCACTCCATTTCAATGCATACCATTCGATTGCAGTCTTTTCCATTCGATTCCATTCTATTCGATTCCAAACCTTTTGATTCCACTCCATTCGATTAGATTCGATTCCATTCCATTCCATTCGATTTCATTCCTTTCGATTTGATTTAATTCCATTCTGGTCCATTCCTTTCGATTCTATTTCACTCGATTGCATTCCTTTCGAGTCCATTATATTAAATTCCATTCTTTCCATTCCATTCCAGTCCATTTCATTCCAGTCCATTCCAATCCACTCCACTCCTCTCCACTCCATTCAATTCCATTCCTTCCCATTCCATTCCATTCCACTCCATTCCCCTCCACTCCACTACACTCCATTCAATTTATTTCCACCCCATTCCATTGCACTCCATGAGAATCCATTCCACTCCACTTCATCGCATTCCATTCGATTCCGTTCGTTGCCATTCAATTCCATTCCTTGAGATTGCCTTCCACTCTATTCCTCTCCATTTGATTCCATTGCATTCTGTTCCATTCCCGTCGATTCATTTCCATTCGATTCCATTACATTCGAGGACATTCCATTCAATTCTTTTCCATTCCAGTCCATTCCATTGCATTCCATTCCTTTTGAGTCCATTCCATTCGGGAATATTCCATTCCAGTCAATTCCATTCAAGCCCATTCTATTCCAATCCATTTCAGTCCACTCCATTCCATTGGAGTCCATTCCATTCGAGTCCATTCCATTCCAGTCCATTCTATTCCAGTCTATTCCGTTGGAGTCTATTCTGTCGGAGTCCATTATATTCTTTTCCATTCTCTTCCCTTCCCTTTCCTTCCTTTCCATTCCATTCCACGCCACTCCATTCCATTCCTTTCCACTTCACTCCATTCCATTCCACTCCACTCCATTCTATTCCACTGCATTCCACTCCATTCCACTTTTCCATTCCATTCCATTCTATTGCATTCCATTCCACTTCGCTCTGCTCCACTCCACTCCATTCAATTCCATTCGTTCTCATTCCATTCCATTCCATTCTTCTCCAGTCCACTGCATTCCATTCAATTCCATTCCACTCTATTCCATTCCACTGCATTCCACTCCTCTCTACTCCACTTCACAGCATTCCTGTCAATGCCATTCAATTCCATTCTATTCAATTCCATTCCAATTCATTCCATTTCATTTGATTCCATTCCATTCCATTCAGTTCCGTTCCATTCCATTCCATTCCATTTCATTCCATTCCTTTCAGTTCCATTCCATTCCATTCAATTCGTGTCCGTTCCATTCGATTCCATTCCATTGGATTCCTTTCCAAACTATTCCATTCCATTCAATTCCATACCATTCAAATACATTCCCTTTGAGTCCATTCCATTCCATTCCATTCCATTCCCCTCCACTCCACTCAACTCCACTCCACTCCATTCCATTCCATTCTATTCCATTACATTCCATTCCACTCCAGTCGACTCCATTCCATTCCATTCCTCTCCATTCCATTCCATTCCGTTCTATTCCTTAAAACTCCACTCCTCTCCACTCCGCTCCATTCCACTTCAAACTATTCCATTCCATTCCACTGCATTCCAATCCACTCCACTCCACTCTACTCAATTCCATTCCTTCCCATTCCATTCCATTCCACTCCATTGCACTCCGTACAATTGAGTTCCTCATCATTCAATTCCACTCCATTACATTCCACTCCACTTAACCACATTCCATTAAATTCAATACGATGCCATTCTATTCCTTTATATTCCATTTCATTCCAGTCAATTCCATTCTATTCAATTCCATTCAATTCTATTCCATTCCTTTTGATTCCATTCCATTGTTTTCCATTCAATTTGATTCCCTTCCACTCGATTCCACTCCATTTGGGTGCTTTTCATTCGAGTCATTCCATTCCTCTGCATTCCCTCCCAGTCCATTCCAGTCCAGTCCATTTTACTCGAGTCCTTTCCATTCCATTCCATTCCTTCATATTCCATTCCAGTATACTCCATTCCATTCCATTGCATTGCACTCCACTCCACTCTGTTCAATTCCACTCCTACCCATTCCAATCCATTCCATTCCATTCCATTGCATTCCAATCCATTGCATTCCATTCCACTCCATTCCACTCCATTCCACTCCATTCCATACCATTCCACTTCACTCGACTCCACTCCATTCCTTTCCATTCCATTCAACTCAACTCCAAACAAATCCACTCCCCTCGATTCCTCTACATTCCACTCTATTCCACTCCAATCCACTCCATTGCATTCCACTCCACTCCTCTCCACTCCACTCCATTCCATTCTATGGCATTGCACTCCACTCCACTCCGTTCAATTCCATTCCTTTAAATTCCATTTTATTCCATTCCGTTAGATTCCACTGCACTCCACTCCATTGAATTCCATTCCACCCTATTCCATTCCACACCATTCCACTCCGCTCCACTCTACTTCACTGCATCCCATTCAATTCCATTTGATGTCATTCGATTCCATTCCATTCAGTTCCATTCCATTCGATTCCATTCCATTCAATTTCATTCCTTTGGATTCCATTCTATTAGATTCCATTACATTCGAGGCCATTCCATTCGCGTCCATTACATTTCATTCCATTCCACTCAACTCCACTCCACTCCATTCCACTCCACTCCATTACACTACATTCTTCTCCACTCCATTCCATTCCATTCTATTCCATCCCACTACAATCCACTCCACTCCACTCCACTCCATTCTATTCTATTCCACTCCACTCCATTTCATTCCACTCCACTCCATTCCACTCCACTACATTCCATTCCAATTCATTCCATTCCATTCTGTTCCATTCCATTCCATTCCATTGTATTCCATCCCACTTCAATCCACTCCACTCCTCTCCACTCCACCCCATTCCATTCTATTCCACTCCATTCCATTTCATTTCACTCCACTCCATTCCACTCCACTACATTCCATTTCAATTCATTCCATTCTATTGCATTCTATTCCACTCCACTCCTCTCCATTCAATTCCATTTCCATTCATTCCATTTCATTCCAATGTAATACATTCCATTCCATTGCATTCCAGTCCACTCCACTCCGTTCAATTCCATTCCTTCCCATTCAATTCCTTTCCAATCCATTCCACCTGACTCCACTCCACTCCATTCAACTAAATTCCACCCAATTCCATTCCACTCCATTCCACTCCTCTCCACTTCACCGCTTTGTTTTCAAATCCATTCGATGCTTTTTGAGTCCATTCAATTCGAATCCATTCCATTCAATTCCATTCCATTCAGTCGCATTCTATTTGATTCCGTTCCATTCAATTCCATTGCATTTGATTCCTTTGCATTTGATTCCATTCCATTCCATTCCGTTCCATTGCATTCCATACCGTTATATTCGATTCCATTCCATTTGACTCCATTCCATTCAAGTCCACTCCATTTGAGTCCAATCCATTCCAGTCCATTCCATTGGAATCCAATCCATTCCAGTCCATTCCATTTGATTCAATTCTATTCCAATCCATTCCATTCCACTCCACTACACTCGTCTCCACTCCACTCAACTCCATTCCAATCAAATCCAATGCATTGCAGTCAAATACATTGCACTCCATTCCATTCAATTCCTTTCCTTCCCATTCCATTCCTTTCCAATCAATTTCCCTCCACTCCACTCCATTCTATTCCATTTCAGCCCATTCCATTCCACTCCATTCCACTCCACTCCACTTCACCACATTTCATTCGATTCCAATCCATTCGATTCCATTCCATTCCAGTCCATTCCGTTCAATTCCATTAAATTTGATTCCATTCCATTCGATTCCATTCCTTTTGAATCTTTTCCTCTCGTTTTCATTCCATTCTGTTCCATTCCATTCCATTCCACTTCATTCAATTCCATTCCATTCGAGTCCATTCCATTCCTTTCCATTCCATTCCATTCCATTCCATTCCATTCCACTGCATTCCACTCCACTCCACTCCACTCTGTTCTACTCCATTCCTTCCCATTCCATTCCACTCCATTCCAATCCAATCCACTCCACTCCATTCTATTCCAATCCACTCCATTCCACTCCATTCCACCCCTCTCCACTCCGCTTCACCGCAATCCATTCCATGCCATTTGATTACATTCCATTCAATTCCATTCTAATCCATTCAATTACATTACCTTCCATTCCATTCGATTCCATTTCATTCCATTCTATTCCATTCTACTTCAATTGATTGCATTCCATTCCTTTTGATTCCTTACCCTTCCATTCCATTCGATACTATTCCATTCTATTCCATTCCAATGCATTCTATTCCGTTCCACTTCATTCCTTTGCATTCAATTCCTTTCCATTCCATTGCATTCCATTGCATTGCATTCCATTCCATTCCAATTGATTCCATTCCGTTGGATTCCCTTCCATTGAATTCCATTCCATTCGAGTCCATTCCATTCCATTCCATTCCATTCCATTCCGTTCCATACTCTTTCACTCCAATTCTCCACTCCACGCCACTCCATTCCATTCGATTCCATTCCATTCCACTCAATTCCATTCCTTTCAATTCCACTACACTCCATTCCATTCCAATCCAATCCATTCCACTCCATTCCATGCTATTCCATTCCTCTCCATTCGACTCCACTCCACTCCATTCCATTTCACTCCATTCCATTCTATTCCATTGCTTTCCAATCCACTCCACTCCACTCCATTCAGTTCCATTCCTTCTCATTCCATTCACTTCCACTCCATTCCTCTCCACTCCTCTCCACTCAATTCAATTGCATTCCAATCCTTTCCATTGCACACCACTCCACTGAACTTCACCGCATTCCATTCAAATCCTTTCGTAGCCATTTGTTTATATTCCATTTGATTTCATTCATACCATTTGATTCCATTCCATTCGATTCCATTCCATTTGATTGTATTCCATTTGATTCCTTGTATTCAATTCCATTCTATGTCATTCGATTCCTTTCCATTCGAATCCACTCCATTCCATTCGATTCCATTGTACTCCATTCAACTCCATTCGAGTCCATTCCACTCCATTCCGTTCCATTCCTTTCCATTCCATTTGATTCCATTCCTTTCGTGTCCATTGCATTCAATTCCATTCCATTCCATTCGATACTATTCCATTCCATTCCATTCCTTTCAATTCCATTCTTGTCATTTCCATTCCATTCCATTCCATTCCATTCCATTCCATTCCACTGCATTCCACTCCACTCCACTCCACTCTGTTCAATTCCATTCCTTCCCATTCCATTCCATTCCATTGCACTGCATTCCACTCCACTCCACTCCACTCCTCTCTGTTCAATTCCACTGCTTCACATTCCATTCCACTCCGTTCCAATCCAATCCACTCCACTCCATTCTATTCCATTCCACTCCATTCCATTCCACTCAATTCCACTCCTCTCCACTCCAGTTCACCACATTCCGTTTGATGCCACTCAGTTCCACTCCGTTCGATTCCATTCCATTCCATTCAGTTCCATCCCATTCCATTCCATTCCTTTCCATTCCCTTCCATTCCATTGCATTCGATTCCATTCCTTTTCATTTGATTCCATTCCATCGGATTCCATTCCATTCAATACCATTCCATTCCATTCTGTTCCATCCCATTCCGTTCCATTCCAATCCATTCCCTTCCATTCCATTGCATTCGATTTCATTCCATTTCATTTGATTCCATTCCATTCGATTCCAATCCATTCCTTTTGATTCCATTGCACTCAATTCCATTCCATTTCACTTTATTCGAGACCATTCCATTCCATTCCTTTCCACTCTATTTGATTCCCTTCCATTCAATTCCATTCCATTCCATTCCATTCCATTTATTTCCAATCAATTCCATTCAATTCTATTGCATTCTATTCCATTCCATTCGAGTCCATTCCGTTCCACTCCATTCCCTTCTATTCCATTCCATTCCATTCCACTGTATTCCACTACACTCCTATTCACTCTGTTCAATTCCCTTCCTTCCCATTCCGTTCCACTCCTATCCAATGCAATACACTCCAGCCCATTCTATTCCATTCCACTCCATTCCATTCCACTCCATTCCAGTCCTCTCCCCTCCACTTAACCGCAATCCATTCGATGCTGTTTGATTCCATTCCATTCTTTTCCATTCCACTCCATTGCATTCCATTCCATTTCTTTCCATTCCATTCTACTCCATTCCATTCTATTCTATTCCATTCCTTTAAATTCCATTGACTTCAATTCTTTTTGAGTCCATTCCTTTCCATTCCATACTATTCCATTCCATTGCATTCCATTCCATTCGTTTCCATTCCTTTCATTTTCATTCCTTTGGATTCCATTCCATTCTATTCCATTCCATTCGAGTCCAGTCCATTCCAATCCATTCCATTACAAACCATTCCATTCCATTCCACTCCATTCCATTCCATTTCCCTTCACTACACTCCATTTCATGCCACTTCATTCTATTTGATTTCATTCCATTCCATTCCAATAAATTCCACTCTACTCCATTCCATTTCATTCCAGTCCATTCCACTCCATTCCATTCCATTCCATTCTATTCCATTCCACTCCACTCCACTCCACTCCATTCCATTCCATTGCTTTCCCATCCACTCCACTACCTTCCGTTCAATTCCATTCCTTCCCATTCCATTCCACTCCATTCCTCTCCACTCCTCTCCACTCCATTAAATTCCATTCCTTCTCCTTCCATTCTACTCCATTCCACACAAATCCACTCCACTCCATTCAGTTCATTCCAACCCATTCCATTCCCGTCCATTCCACTCCTCTCTACTCCACTTCACCGCATTCTATTCGATGCCATTCGTTTCCATTCCATTCCATTCCATTCAATTCCATTCCATTGCTTTCCATTCCATTCCATTCCATTCCATTCCGTTCCATTCCGTTCCATTCCATTCCATTCCATTCCATTCCATTCCATTCCATTCATTTCCATTCCATTCCATTCCAATCCATTCCTTTGCATTTCAATTCCTCTCCACTCCACTCAGCTCCGTTCAATTATATTTCTTCTCTTTCCATTCCACTCTATTCAAATCCAGTGCACTCCACTGCATTCAATTCCATTCCACCCCATTGCATTCAACTCCATTCCACTCCTCTGTTCTCCACTTCACCGCATTCCAGTTGATTCCATTTGATTCCTTTCCATTGGATTCCATTCCATTGGATTGCATTCCTATTTCATTCCATTCTATTGCATTCCATTCAATTCCATTCCATTCGAATCCATTCCATTCCATTCCATTCCATTCACCTCCACTCTACTCCACTCCACTCAACTCCACTCCATTCCATTCCGTTCAATTCGATTCCATTCCATTTGGCTCAATTCCATTCACCTCCACTCTACTCCACTCCACTCAACTCCACTCCATTCCATTCCGTTCAATTCGATTCCATTCCATTTGGCTCAATTCCATTCGATGCCATGCGTTAGATTGCATTCCATTTGGTTCAATTCCATTCGATTCTATTCCATTCCATTTGGCTCAATTCCATTCGATGCCATACGTTAGATTGCATTCCATTTGGTTCAATTCCATTCGATTCGATTCCATTGAATCCCATTCCATTCGAGTCCATTCCATTCCACTCCATTCCAATTCCTTCCATTCCTCTCAATTCCAATCCATTCCACTCTACTCCACTCCAATCCATTCCAACCCAATCCACTCCACTACACTGCACTCCGTTCCACTCCATTGCACTCCACTCTGTTCCATTCCACTCCACACCAATCCACTCCACACCACTCCACTCCACTACATTCAACTCCACTCCACTCCTCTCCACTACACTCCACTACACTCCTTTCAATTCCATTGGATTCCACTCCTCTCCACTCCAGTCCACCCCATTCCATGACATTCCATTTTTTCTAATGCCCTCCACTCCATTCCCCTCCGTTTAATTCCATTTCTTCCCATTCCATTTCATTCCATTCCATTCCATTCCACTCCACTCCCCACCACTCCATTCCATTCCTTTCCATTCCATTCCATTCTATTTCATTCCATTCCACTTCAATCCACTGCAATCCACTCCACTCCAGTCCACTTCACTCCACTACACTCCTTTCAATTCCATTCCTTCCCATTCCATTCCATTACAATACATTCCACTCCACTGAACTGCACTTCATTCAATTCCATTCCATTCCGTTCCGTTTCACTCCACTCCTCTTCACTCCATTCCATTCAATTCCACCCCATTCCATTCGACTCCATTCCACTCCACTCCACTGCACTTCTCCGCATTCCATTTGATTCTATTCAACGCCATTCGATTCCATTCCATTCGATTCCATTCCTTTTGAATCCATTGCATTCCACTTCATTCCATTCAATTCCTTTCTATTTGATTCCATTTCATTAGATTCCATTCCATTGTATTCCATTCCATTCGATTCCATTCCATTGATGTCCATTCTATTCCAGTCCATTCTATTTGAGTCCGTTACATTCTCGTCCATTCCATTCCTATTCATTCCTTTCCATTCGAGTCCATTACGTTTGATTCCATTCCATTCAAATCCATTCCATTCCAGTCCATTCCATTCGAGTCCATTCCATTCCATTCCATTTCATTCCACTGCTATCCATTCGATTCTATTCCATTCCATTCGATTCCAGTGAATTCGAGTCCATTCCATTCCAGTCCAATCCATTCGAATCCATTCCATTCCAGTCCAGTCCATTCGTTTCCATTGCATTTGATTCCATTCCATTCTATTCTATTCCATTCCATTCCATTTTAATAGATTGCATTCCATTCCATTCCATTCCACTCCATTCGATTCTATTCCAATTGATTCCATTCCATTTGATTCGATTCCTTCCCTTTCTATTCCATTCGATTCCATTCCATACGATTCCATTTCATTCGAGTCCATTCCATTCGAGTACATTCCATTTCAGTCCATTTCATTCGATTCGATTCCATTCCATTCCATTCCTTTGCATTCCATTCCATACCATTTGATGACATTCCATTGGAATCAATTCCATTCCATTCCAATGTATTCCGTTCCATTCCATTCTAATCCATTCCCTTCCTATCCAGTCGATTAAATTCCATTCTTTTCCATTCCATTCGATTTCATTCCATTCAAGACGGTTCCATTCCATTCCATTCCAGTCCATTCCCTTCCATTCATTTCCATTCCAGTCAATTCCATTTGACTCCGTTCCATTCAAATCCTTTCTATTCCTGTCCATTGTATTCGAGTGCATTCCATTCGAGTCCATTCCATTCCATTCCATTCCATTCGAGTCTGTTTCATTCGTGTCCATTCCTTTCCAGTCCATTCCATTCCAGTCAAATCCATTTGAGTCCATTCCATTCCGTCCATTCCTTTCCATGCCATTCAATTCTAATCCATTTGATTTCATTCCATTCAATTCTATTTCATTCGATTCGATTCCATTCCTTTCTTTTCCATTCCATTCTATTCCATTGCATTTGATTCTATTCCATTCCATTACATTCCCGTCCAATCCACTCCACTCCACTGTGTTCAATTCCAATCGTTCCCATTCCTTTCCATTGCACTCCATTCCACTCCACTCCACTCCACTCAATTCAATTGCATTCCACCCTATTCCATTCCACTCCATTCCGCTCCACTACACTCTACTTCACCACATTCCTTTCAATTTCATTCCATGCTATTCGATTCCAACCCATTGGATTTTATTCCATTTGATTCCATTCCATTCAATTCCATTCCATTTGACTACATTCCATTCTATTCCAATCCATTTCAGTCAATTCCATTTGAGTCCATTCCTTTCGAGATCATTCCATTCCAGTCCATTCCAATCGATTCCATTCCTTTCGATTGCATTCCATTCGATACCTTTCCATTCCATCCTATTTCATTCGATTCTATTCCATTCCAATCGATTCCATTCTAATCGAGTCCATTCCCTTCCAGTCCATTCCGTTCAATTCCAATCCATTCCACTCTTTTCCATTCTTTTCCATTCCATTCCATTTGATTCTATTCCGTTCCAGTCCATTCCACTCCACTCCTCTCCTCTCTGCTCAATTCCATTCCTTCCCATTCCATTCCGTTCCTCTCTGTTCCACTCCACTTCACTCCACTCCATTCAATTCCATTTCATCCCATTCCATTCCACTCCATTCCACTCCACTCCACTAAACTTCTCTGCATTCGATTCGATTCCATTCTATGCCATTCGATTCCATTCCGTTCGATTCCATTTCAGTTTATTCCATTCTATTCATTTCCATTCCATTCAAGTCCAATCTATTCCAGTCCTTCCCATTCCAGTTGATTCCAGTCCATTGCATTCCATTCGAGTCCATTCCATTTTTGGCCATTCAATTGGAGTCCATTGCAATCCAGTCCATTGCATTGCAGTACATTCCATTCCACTCCACTCCACTCCACCCCATTCCATGCCACTCTACACAACTCCACTGCACTCCACTCCATTCCATTCCACTCCTCTACACCCCACTCCACTCCATTCCAGTCCACTCCACTCCAATCCATTCCATTCCATTCCACTGCATTCCACTCCGCTGCATTCCACTCCTCTCCACTCCACTACTTTCCATTACATTCCATTTCATGCCACTCCACTCCACACCACTCTGCTCCATTTAATTCAATTATTTCCCATTCCATTCCATTCCACTAAACTCCACTCCAATACATTCAATCCCATTCCATCCCATTCCATTCCACTCCATTCCACTCCACTCCACTTCACTGCATTCCATTAGATTCCATTCGATGCCATTCAATTCCATTGCATTCGATTATATTCCACTCGATTCCATTCCATTCAATTCCCTACCATTCGATTCCATTGTTTTCGTGTCCTTTCAATTGTAGTCATTTCATTCGAGTCAATTCCTTTCCACTCCATTCCAATTCCTTCCATTCCTCTCAATTCCACTCCATTCCACTCTACTCCTCTCCAATCCATTCCAATCCACTGCACTCCACTCCACTCCCCTCCACTCCGTCCCACTCAATTTCACTCCACTCCATTCCATTCCACTCCACATCAATCCACTCCACACCACTCCACTCCACTCCACTACATTCAACTCCACTCCAATCCTCTCCACTACACTCTTTTCAATTCCATTGGATTCCACTCCACTCCACTCCAGTCCACTCCATTCCACGACATTCCATTTCTTTCTAATGCCCTCCACTCCATTCCCCTCTGTTTAATTCCATTTCTTTCAATTCCATTTCATTCCATTCCACTCCACTCCACTCCATTCCATTCCATTCCATTCCATTCCATTCTATTTCATTTATTCCACTTCAATCCACTGCAATCCACTCCACTCCACTCCATTCCATTCCATTCTATTTCATTCATTCCACTTCAATCCACTGCAATCCACTCCACTCCAGTCCACTTCACTCCATTCCACTTCTTTCAATTCCATTCCTTCCCATTCCATTCCAATTCAATACATTCCACTCCACTGAGCTGCACTCCATTCAATTCCATTCCATCCCGTTATATTTCACTCCACTCCTCTTCACTCCATTCAATTCAATTCTACCCCATTGCATTCGACTCCAATCCACTCCACTTCACTACACTTCTCCGCATTCCATTTGATTCTATTCAATGCCTTTCGATTCCATTCCATTCGATTCCATTCCTTTCGAATCCATTGCATTCCACTCCATTCCATTCGATTCCTTTCTATTGAATTCAATTTCATTGGATTCCATTCCATTCGATTCCCTTCCATTCATGTCCATTCTATTCCAGTCCATTGTATTCGAGCCCATTCCATTCATGTCCATTCCATTCCTATCCATTCCTTTCCATTCGAGTCCATTACGTTCAATTCCATTCAATTCATATCCATTCAATTCCAGTCCATTCTATTCGAGTCCATTCCATTCCATTTCATTTCATTCCATTGCAATCCATTCCATTCTATTCCATTCCATTCGAGTCCATTCCCTTCCAGTCCTATCATTTCAAGTCCATTCCATTCCAGACCAGTCCATTCGTTTCCATTGCATTTGATTCCATTCCATTCCATTCTATTCTATCCCATTCCATTTTAATTGATTGCTTTCCATTCCATTCCATTCCACTCCATTCGATTATATTCCAATCGATTCCATTCCATTCGATTCGATTCCTTTCCTTTCTATTCCATTCCATTTGATTCAATTCCATTCGATTCCATTCCATACGATTCCATTCCATTCGAGTCCATTCCTTTCGAGTTCATTCCATTTCAGTCCATTTCATTTGATACCATTCCATTCCATTCCTTTGCATTCCATTCCATTCCTTTGCATTCCATTCCATACCATTCGATGACTTTCCGTTGGAATCGATTCCATTCCATTCCAGTGTATTCAATTCCATTCCATTCCCTTCCTATCCAATAAATTATATTCCATTCCTTTCCATTCCATTCGATTGCATTCCATTCCAGACCGTTCAATTCCATTCCATTCCATTCCAGTCCAGTCCATTTCATTCTAGTCATTTCCATTCCAGTCAATTCCATTTGACACCGTTCCATTCGAGTCCTTTCTATTCCTGTCCATTCTATTCGAGTGCATTCCATTCGAGTCCATTCCATTCCATTCCATTGCATTCCATTCCATTCCATTCCATTCCATTGCATTCCATTCCATTCCATTCCATTCCATTCCATTGCATTCCATTCCATTCGATTCCATTCCATTCCTTTCGAGTCCATTCCATTCGTATCAATTCCATTCCAGTCATATCCATTTGAGTCCATTCCATTCCGTCCATTCCTTTCCATGCCATTCAATTCTAATCCATTTGATTTCATTCCATTCAATTCCATTTCATTCGATTCGATTCCATTCCTTTCTTTTCCATTCCATTTGATTCCATTTCATTTGATTCCATTCCTCTCAATTCCATTGAATTTGAGTCCATTCCATTCGATTCCATTCTATTCGATTCCATTCCATTCCATTGCATTTCATTCTATTCCATTCCGCTCGATTCCATTCCCTTCGATTCCATTCCTTTCGTGTCCATTCCATTGGTGTCCATTCCATTCAAGTCCATTTCATTTGAATCGATTCCATTCCAGGCCATTACATTCGAGTCCATTCCATTCGAGTCCATTTCATTCGAGTCCATTTTTTCCATTCCATTCCATTCGATATGACTCCATTCCACTCCATTACATTCCATTTGATTCCATTCCATTCGAGTCCATTCCATTCAAGTCCATTCCATTCCACTCCTTTCCACTCCATGGCACTAAGCTACCTTCAAATCCATTGTGTCCCATTTCTTTCCACTCCATTCCACTCCAATCCACTCCGCTTCTCCGCATTCCTTTCGATTCCATTCGATTCAATTCGAATCCATTGCATTCGATTCCATTCCATTCGATCCCATTCCATTCGATTCCATTCCATTCGATCCCATTCCATTCGATTTCATTCCATTCAAGCCCATTCCATTCGATCCCATTCCATTCGATTCCATTCCATTCGAGCCCATTCCATTCGAGTCCATTCCATTCGTGTCCATTCCATTCCATAAAAGTCTATTCCATTCCACTCCACTCCTATACTTTCGATTGCATTCCAGTCTCCTCCTGTCCACTCCACTCCATTCCATTCCATTCCATTGCACTGCACTCCACTCCACTCCGTTCAATAACAATCCTTCCCATTCCACTCTATTCCACTCCACTCCACTCCATTCAATTCCATTCCACCCCATTCCTTTCCACTCCATTCCTCTCCACTCCACTTCACCACTTTCCTTTCAATTCCATTCAATGTCGTTCGATTCCTTTCCAATTGATTCCATTGCATTCGATTCCTTTCAATTTGATTCCATTCCACTTATTTCCATTCCTTTTGATTCCATTCTGTTCGATGCCTTCCATCTGATTCCATTTCATTCCAGTCGATTCCATTCCAATCTGGTCCATTCCATTCCAGTCCATTCCTTTCCTTTCCATTCCATTCCATTTCATTCCATTCCATTCCACTCCACTCCACTCCGCAACACTCCACTCCACTCCATACCATTCCATTCCATTTCAATAAACTCCGTTTCATTCCACTCCATTCCTCTCCACTCCACTGCATTCCGTTTCTACACATTCCATTCCATTCCACTGCACTCCACCACAATCCACTCCATTTCTTTCTATTCCATCGCATACCACTCCACTCCACTCCATACAATTCTACTCCATTCCTTTCCATTCCACTCCATTCCAGTCCGCTCCACTCTAATCCACTCGACTCCATTCCATTACATTCCACTCCACTCCACTCCATTCCACGCTATACCACACCATTCCATTCGATTCCATTCCACTCCAATCCACTGCACTCCATTCCATTCTATTGCATTCCTTCTCATTCCGTAACATTCAACTCCATTCTACTTCATTCCATTGTACTCCATTCAATGGAATTCCACCTCATTCCTTTCCACACCACTCCACTCAGGTGCACTCAACTTCACTGCATTCCATTCGATGCTATTCGATGCCATTCCTTTCCCTTCCATTCTATTCCATTGTATTCTATTCCATTGCATTCGATTGCGTTCAATTCCATTCCATCCGTTTCCATTCCGTTCGACTCCATTCCACTCGATTCCATTCCTTTCCATTCCATTCCACTGCACTCCATTCCATTCTATTGCATTCCTTTTCATTCCATAACATTCAACTCAATTCTACTTCATTCCATTGCACTCCATTCAATGGAATTCCACCTCATTCCTTTCCACACCACTCCACTCAGGTGCACTCAACTTCACTGCATTCCATTCGATGCTATTCGATGCCATTCCTTTCCCTTCCATTCTATTCCATTGTATTCTATTCCATTGCATTCGATTGCATTCAATTCCATTCCATCCGTTTCCATTCCGTTCGACTCCATTCCACTCGATTCCATTCCTTTCCATTCCATTCCATTCCATTCCATTACAATCCATTCGATTCCATTCCATTCGATTCCATTCTATTCAATTCCATTCCATTCCAGTCCATTCCATTCCAGTCCATTCCTTTCAAGTCCATACCATTCCAGTTCATTCCATTGCACTCCATTCCATTCGAGTCCATTCCATTCCACTACATTCCATTCTATTCTTTTTCCTTCCATTCCATTCCATTCCATTGCATTCCATTCCATTCCACTCCACTCAACTCCATTGAATTCCATTCCATCCCATTCCATTGCCCTTCTTACCACACCTCTCCCCTCCACTTCACCACATTCCATTTGACACTGTTCGTTTCCATTCCATTCGATTCTATTACATTTGATTCCATTCGTTACAATTCCGTTCCCTTCTATTCCATTCCATTCGATTCCTGTCCATTTGGTTCCATTCCATTCGATTGCATTCCATTTGATTCCTTTCCATTCGATTCCAATCCATATGACTCCATTCCATTACAGACCATTCCATTCAATTCCATTCCATTCGATTCCATTACATTCGAGTCCATTGCATTCCATTCCATTCCATTCCAATCCACTCCATGCCAATCCCTTCCATTCCATTCCATTCCACTCCATTGAACTCCACTCCACTCCACTTAATTCCATTCCATTCCATTGGATTCCACTCCACTCCACTCCATTCTATTCCCCTCCGTTCAATCCAATTCCTTCACATTGCATTCCATTCCACTCCTCTCCACTTCACTCCATTCAGTTCAATTTCACCCCATTCCATTCCACTCCATTCCACTCCAATAGACTCCACGTCACAGAAGTCCATTCAATTCCATTCGATGTCATTCGATTCCATTCCATTTGATTCCATTCCATTCCAATCCATTCCATTCGATTTCATTCGATTCAAATGCATTCTCTTGAAGTCCATTCCATTCGAGCCAATTCCATTCAAGCCCATTCCATTTTAATCCACTCTATTCCATTGCATTCCATTCCACTCCACTCCACTCTATTTCATTCCATTCCATTCCATTCCATTGCACTCCACTCCACTCCACTCCATTCCACACCACTCCATTCTATTCCATTCCTTCCCATTCCATTCCATTCCACTCAATACCACTTCACTCCAATCTACTCCATTCAATTGCATTCCATCCCATTCCATTCCACTCAAATCCACTCCTCTCCACCCCACATCACCACATTCCATTTGATACCTTTCGATTCCATTCAGTGCTGTTTGATTCTATTCCATTTGATTCCATTCCATTCGATTTATTGCCATTCGATTCCATTTAATTTCATTCCACTCCATTTGAGTCCATTGCATTCGAGACCCTTCCAATCCAGTCCATTCCATTCCCATCCATTCCATTCAAGTCCATTCCATTGCAGTCCAGTCCATTCCAGTGCATCCCATTCCATTCCATTCCATTCAAATCCACTCCAAACCACTCCACTCCACTCCACTTGACTCCATTCTACTCCACTCCATTCCATTCCATTCCATTCCACTCCATTCCAGTCCACTCCACTTCACTTCAACACATTCCATTCGATTCCATTCGATGCCATTCCATTAGTTTCCATTTCATTCGATTACATTCCATTCGATTCCATTTCATTTGATTCCATTCCATTCGATTCCGTTATATTCCAGTCCATTCCATTGCAGTCCATTCCATTCCAGTCTGTTCCATTTGAGTCCATTCCTTCCGAGTCCATTCCATTTCATTCCATTCCATTCCATACCATTCCACTCCACTTCATTCCATTCGATTCCTTTCCATTCCATTCCACTCCACTCCACTCCATTCCATTCCACTCCACTCCACTCTAGTCCACTCCATTCAACTCCACTCCTCTCCACTCCACTCCACCCTACTCCATTCCATTCCATTCCATTCCATTCCATTCCACTCCACTCCTCTCAATTGCATTCCATTGCATTCCATTCCACTCCACCCGATTCCATTCAATTTCATTTCATTCCTCTCCATACCACTTCACTACACACCACTCCACTCCGTTCAGTTCCATTTCTTCCCATTGCTTTCCATTCCACTCCATCCCAATCCACTAAACTCCACTTCACAGCATTCCATTCGAATACATTCATTGCCACTCGATTCCATTCCATTCTATTCCATTTCATTGGAGTCCATTCAATTCAATTCCGTTCCATTTGATTCCATTCCATTCTATTCCATTCCCTTCGAGTCCATTCCATTCCAATCCATTCCATACGATTTCATTCCATTTGAGTCCATTCCATTCCAATAAATTCCATTCGTGTCCAGTACATATGACCCAATTCCCATTGAGACTTTTCCATTCCATTTGATTCCATTCCACTCCATTTAGTTCCATTCCATTCCATTTCATTCGATTCCATTCCATTCGATTCCTTTCCATTCGAGTCCATTCCATTCAAATCCATTCCATCCGAGTCCATTCCATTCCATTCCATTCTATTCCAGTGAATACCATTTCATTCGAGTCCATTCCAATCGAGTCCATTCCATGCAAGTCCATTTGACTCAAGTCCATTCCATTCAAGTCCCTTCCTCTTGAGTCCATTCCATTACTCTCCATTCCATTCCATTCCATTGCATTTGATTTCATTCGATTCAAGTCCATTCTTTTCGAGTCCATTCCATTCGAATCCATTCCATTCTAGTACATTCCATTCAAGTTCATTCCATTCCATTGTATTCCATTCCATTCTCTTCTATTCGATTCCATTCCATTCGAGTCCATTCCATTCCAGTCCATTTCATTCGAATCCATTCCATTCCATGGCATTCCATTCCATTCATTTCCATTCAATTCCATCCCATTTGAGTCCATTCCATTCGAGTCCATTCCATCCGAGTCCATTCGACCTGAGTCCATTCCACTTGAGTCCATTCCATTCCACTCCATTCCATTCCATTCCATTCCATTCCACTCCATTCCATTCCATTCCATTCCACTCCATTCCATTCCATTCCTTTCCATTGCACTCCACTCCAAACCACTCCATTCCGTCCATTTCCATTCCTTCCCATTGCACTCCACTCCAAACCACTCCACTCCGTCCATTTCCATTCCTTCCCATTCCATTCCATTCCACTGCTTTACCCTCCACTCCACTCTACTCTTTCAATTACATTCCACCCAATTCCATTCCCCTCCATTCTACTCCACTACCCTCCATTACACCGCATTCCTTTCGATTCCATTCGATTCCATTCGATTCAATTCCACTCGGTTCCATTCCATTCTATCCCATTCTATTTGATTCCATTCCTTTTGAATCTATTCAAATCGATCCCATTCCATTCGTTCCCATTCCATTCAATTCCATTCCGTTCGTTTCCATTCCATTCGAGTCCATTCCATTGGAGTCCATTCTAATCAATTCCTTTCAGTTTCATGTTATTCCATTCCATTCCATTCCATTCTATTCCATTTGATTCCGTTCCATTATATTCCATTCAATTCCATTTCTTTCAATTCCATTCCATTCGATTCCTTTCCATTCCGTTCCATTCCATTTCATTCCATTCCATTATATTCCATTCCATTCCATTGCATGTCATTCCATTCCGTTCCATTTGAATCCATTCCATTCGTTTCCATTCAATTCAAGTCCATTCGTTTCCCATCCTTTCCATTCGAGTCCAACTCCATTCAAGTTCATTCCATTCCTGTCCCTTCCATTCCAGTCCATTCCATTTGATTCCTTTCATTTGGTTACACTGCATTTGATTGCATTGCACTCGATTCCATTCCACTCTATTCCATTCCATTCAAGTCCATTCTTTTCGAGTCCATTCCATTCGAATGCATTCCTTTCCATTCCATTCGATATGATTCCTTCCACTCCATTCCATTCCATTCCCCTGCGTTCCATTCGAGTCCATTCCATTCGAGTCAATTCCACTCGAGTCCATTCCATACTATTCCATTCCATTCGAGTCCATTCCATTTGAGTCCATTCCCCTGGAGTCCATTCCTTACTATTCCATTCCATTTGAGTCCATTCCATTCCATTCTATTCAATTCCATTCCATTCGAATCCATTCCATTCGAATCCATTCCATTCCAGTCCATTCCATTCCATTCCTTTCCATTCGATTTCACTCTATTCAAGTCCATTCCATTTGAGTCCATTCCATTCGAATCCATTCGACTCGAGTCCATTTGTCTCAAGTCTATTCCATTCAATTCCATTCTACTCGAGTCCATTTCACTCGAGTCCATTCCACTCGAGTCCATTCCATTCAAGTCCATTTCACTCGAGTCCATTCCATTCCATTCGACTCCATTCCTTTCCATTCCATTGCATTCCACTACACTCCACTTCACTCCATTTTATTCCACTACACTCTATTCTATTTCATTTCATTAAATTCCAGTCCACTCCAATCTAGTTCAATCCATTCAACTCCATTCTTTCCCATTCCGTTCCGCTCTACTGCTTTCCAATCCACCCCACTCCACTACATTCCATTCCATTCCACCCCATTTCCATTCCACTCCATTCCACTCCAGCCCATTCCGTTTCACCGCATTCCATTCAATTCCGTTTGATGCCATTTTATTCCATTCCATTCGATCCAACTCCATTTGATCCCATTCCATTCAATTTCATTCCTTTCAATCCCACTCCATTCGATCCCAGTCCATTTGATTCCATTCCATTCGATTCCATTCGATTTGAAGGCATTCCATTCGAGTCCATTCCATTGGAGTCCATTCCATTCCATTCCTTTCCGTTCCATTTCACTTCATTCCATTGCATTTGATTCCATTCCATTCCATTCCGTTCCATTCCATTCCATTCCATTCTGTTCCATTCCATTCTATTCCATTTATTTCCATTCCATTCGAATTCATTCCATTTCAGTCCATTCCATTCTATTCCATTCCATTCCAGTCCATTGCATTCCAGTCCATTCCTTTCGATTTCTTTCCTTTCGATTCTATTCCATTCGATTGCATTCAATTCAACTCCATTCCAATCGATTCCATTCCAGTCCATCCCTTTCGATTCCTTTCCTTTCGATTCCATTCCACTTGATTGCATTCAATTCGATTCCATTCCAATCGTTTCCATTCCATTCGAGTCAAATCCTTTCGAGTCCGTTCCAATCGATTTCATTCCATTTGAGTCCATTCCATTCCAGTCCATTACATTCAAGTCCATTCCATTCTAGTCCATACCACTTGATTCCATTCCATTCCATTCGATATCTTTCAATTCCATTCCATTCCATTAGATTCTAGTCATTCCATTCGAGTGCATTCCACTCGAATCCATTCCATTCCAGTCCAGATCATTTGATTCCATTCCATTCCATTCCATTCTGTTCCACCATATTCCATTTCTTTCTGTTCCACTCCATTCCATTCCATTCTTCTGTGTTTCATTCCAATCCACTGCATTCCATTCCATCCCAATCCATTGCATCCCATTCCAATCCACTCCACTCCACACCACTCCATTCAATTCCATTCTTTCGTATTCCATTCCATTCCAGTCCATTCCACTCCACTCCATTCAATTCCATTCTTTTGTATTCCATTCCATTCCAATCCATTCCACTACACTCGACTCCACTCCATTCAATTCCATTTTACCCCATTACATTCAACTCCATTCCACTCCACACCACTCCGCTTCACCACTTTCCATTCGATTCCATTCAATTCTATTTGATTTCATTCCATTCCATTCCATTCCATTCGTTTCCATTCCATTCCAGTCCATTTAATGCTTTTCCATTCCATTACTTTCCATTCCATTCCATTCCAGTCCATTTAATGCTTTTCCATTCCATTCCTTTCCATTCCATTCCGTTCCATTCCATTCAGTTCCATTTCTTTCCATTCCATTGCATTCCATTCCATTCCATTAGATTCAATTACATTCGATTCTCTTCTATTCGATTCCTTTCATTTGATTCCGTTCCATTCGTCTGCATTTCATTTGATTCCATTACATTCGATTCCATTCCCTTCTATTGCATTCCATTCGATTCCATTCTATTTGATACCATTCCATTCCATTCCATTCATTTCCGTTTCATTCGATTCCATTCATTTTGAGTCCATTCCATTGCAATCCATTCCATTCAAGTCCATTCGATTCCACTCCATTCCATTCCAGTCCCTTCCATTTGATTACATTTCATTCGGTTCCATTCCACTCAATTCCATTCCCTTCGCATCCATTCCTTTCGAGTGCATTCGATTAGTTGCATTCCATTCAAGTCCATTCCATTCGAGTCCATTCCATTCCAGACCATTTTATTCGATTCCATTCCATTCGCTTCCAATCCATTCGATCCCCTTCCTTTTGATTCCACACTGTTAGAGCCCATTCCATTCGAGTCCAATCCATTTGATTCCATTCCATTAGATTACATTGCATTATATTACATTCAATTCCATTCCATTCGATTCCATTTGATTGGATTCCATTACATTGGAGTCCATTCCTTTCCATTTGATTCCATTCCAATCCATTCCATTCCATTCCATTCCATTCCATTCCATTCTAATCCCTTCCATTCCATTCCATTCCTTTCGACTCCATTCCATTCCAGTGCATTCCATTCGAGTCTATTCCATTCCACTCCATTCCATTCCATTCTATTGGGGTCCTTGCAGCTCGAGTCAATTCCACCTGAGTCCATCTCATTTGAGTCCATTTCTCTCAAGTACATTCCTTTTCACTCCATTCCATTCCATTCCATTCCATTATATTCCATTCCATTCGAGTCCATTCCATTCCTATCCAATCCATTCGAGAACATTCCATTCCATTCCTTTCCATTTGATTCCATTCCATTACAGTCTGTTCCATTCAAGTCCATTCCATTCCATTCCATTCCATTCCATTCCATTCCATTCCATTCCATTCCATCCCATTCCATTCCATTCTATTCCATCTCATTCCATTCCATTTCATTGGAATCCATGTGTCTTGAGTACATTC